>NC_141355.1:9061702-10261702 GCF_057382095.1 Aulonocara sp. 'chitande type north' Nkhata Bay
TAACTGACAAGTCAGATTATGTGTCATTCACTGGGAGGGATCGTGTAAAAAAAAAAAAAAGAAATGAATGAGAATTTAAAGGGTGCTATGTGGGCCACAAAATTTGTCTGTGACAGTCGGCAGGGGGGCCAGCACTGGTTGTCCGGTTCCGAGGGCTCTACTTATCGTTTGGCTAGCTGTTCAAATTCTATTTTGAGGTCTACATTGGTCGCATGTGACAACGGACAAGCGATTGTTCATTTTGTTACAGTGTGTATTTGTGCTTGTGTGTGCCACATTTTCTGTGTCGATATTGAGCTGGCACTGAGAAAAAGATGGATTTCACTGTCGGTCCATCAGTCCACGTGCTTTGCTCTCACGTGGAGCCACAGATTCGGGTTATGTGTTGTTGAAAAGGCTCTCCACTACTCTGTGTTATTGTGCATCAGTCCAATTTCCTGCCACACCTTTAGATGTAATCAAACAGGTCAGACTGGTTCACCATTTTGGGTCACAGGCAATTGTTTTCCCTCTCTGATTGTTTGTGTGCATTTCTTTAAGGATTTTATGCACACTTAACTACACAGGATTGTATTTAAAAAAGGTCCTCCTGGGCTAATCTGCCGGGTTTTGAGAGACTGTAATGACAGAATGAAACTTTAATGATCCCTGTAGGTAGATCCAATCACTACACCTACCAACACCGTCACAATAAAAGCACACGTCTCAGTTACAGCAGTCTTTGTCTTAACATCCTCCTAACTGAAAAATGACTTTATAAGATAAACTTAAACAGCTGGTTCAGTATTATTATATTATTTTCAATTTGGTGTCATACATGAGAGAATAGAAGACTAATACATTTTTTAAAGTTACATAAATGATTTTGTAAGAAGTTTATTTTCTGTATGTTCAGTTTAAACTATGAGAGCGCGACAGTAATACGTATAGGAAATTGAAGATTGCCACAAGATGCAAAAACAAAACAATTAAACATGTAAAATGAAATATGAATACCTCAGAGCAAAGTCTATAACATGTAGGAATTACACATATTCTACCATGCCGACACGATAATGCTGGACTGCGTTCTCCCTTTTTTCTGTAGTTGAAAAATAAATTCATGAAGAAGATCCCCAGAGACGCGGAGGCTTCCAATGTCTTAGTGGGCGAGGTAGACTTCCTCAACAAACCTTTTGTGGCGTTTGTTCGCCTGGCCCAAGCTACAACTCTAGGAGGTCTAACAGAGGTCCCTGTTCCCACCAGGTAAAAATCCCTACAATATGTCATTGCCCGCCAACCAACAACAAACATCTGCAGTCCCAGAACATACCTCACATTTGTTTCCTCACTCTACAGATTTCTGTTTATTCTGCTGGGGCCCCAAGGAAAGGCCAAGTCCTTTAATGAGATCGGCAGAGCAATAGCAACTCTAATGGTGGATGATGTAAGTGCCTGTCACTGTGTGTTAAAATCCTTCCATAGCATGCGTTCTTCATTAGACTTGACAATCTGACGCTGACATTTCTCAGGAAACCTGAGCAAAGATAAATATAAAGATTCTTCACAGTTCCTTTAAAGGACATGTTCAGCGTTCACTGGCATGTCCAGCATTATGTTTGGAGTACGTCTGGAAGTGATGTTGATTGTTAAGCATCAGCTATAAGTGGGGTTTCTATTTGGATAATGAGTCGTTAATTGTTTTCTAATGGCAGCAGTATTCTCTTCCCTGAAAACAGTTTGAGCTGTTATTCTGTGTTGTGTCACTAAGTTACTGTGTGTCATTTTAATAGCAGATACAAACAGTAAGGAAGTGACAGGCTGTTATTTTAAAAGAGTCCGAGTGCAAAAGAAGCACATTTTCCATCCACAATTAAAACATGATTATAGGTTTGTGGCTGGTAATATGAAGCTGACCTATTATTGAATATTGACAATTATTATGTGGCATCTCAATAGGAGTTCAATCTCTCCTCTAGTGCCACACTGACAAGGCAGTGCTGGTCAAATTTAAGAGCAGAACATGTTTATGTGTAACGCTTTATTTAAACCTGTTCAAAAACCAAGATTAGGTCAGCAGCTGTCAGTCTCTTCCCGTAATACAGACAATATTCCATTAAGTAAAAACATTCAAATTCCTACTTTAGTAAAAAACAAACAAAAAAAACAACAACTTTTTATTAAACTAATTGTTTCATCAATTATTTTTATAACTTAATTTGTTAAGTAATACATGTCTTAACAGTACCAGTCAAGATATTGGACATTCACACCTATGGGTACACAGCTCTGCCACCACACAGCTGCAGCTGTCATGAAACTCTATGTATGCGTCATTGCAATAGCATGATTGGCTCATATTAACAGATTTCTACTGAGGATTCTTTGAGTGCCATGCTTCTCTCCTACAGGCTCTCATGTTCAGTTATTAGGCTTAACTTTGATGACTTTGACCATGTCCTGTCCTTTCAGTAGAACAGTTTGTGCAGTTGATAATTATTATTTGCTGTAAAGAACTGAATTTACTCAATAATAATAACTAGCATTAGCATTAACCTCTGATTGGTGCTAAACATTAGCATGTTTAACTAAGACGGTGAGCATTTACACCACTGCACCGGCTAGATTTAAGCATGTTAATGTAGTCATTGTGCTTATGTTAGCGTTCTCTTACACAGAGTCAATAGTGCTGGTTATACACACATTCATTGACTCTATAACATTAGCATTACAGTCAAACTGTATTGCTAATTTTTCGTAATCTTCTTAATGGCAAAATGTCCTTTTGCTTGAAGTTGTTTTACTACTGTATGTGCCAACAACTAACTGTAAAGCATCTGTCCTATGTAGAAAATAGCCTGTGCAGTCATTAGCTTGATTTAACTCAACCAAAAAACATGGCAGCACCGCGAAAAAGGGCTCTGACGCATCTAATGACTGTTCTACAGATCAAAACCAAGTTATTTGAAGTGTAGTTAGATGGAGAAAATCAATAAAGTACCACATCTACTATTTGTAAAAGATTTCTGAATGGGGCCAGTGCCCATTAGAACATTTTCACTGCCAATTAGAACCACTGCTTGATTTTTTTCCCCCTGTTGTTGATACAGCCTTATTTAGAAACATATAATGCTTGTGCACACTAATCTCTATGGGCATGATTAGTGGCTGACTGGCAGTTATTCTTGAATTGAATCCAGCTGAGGACAGATGTCAATATAGCCTTAACAACCAATGTTCAATATGTCTCCATCAAAGGTGACAGGCAAACACAGCTTATTAGGGCAGTACATACTTATTACTATTACCAAGAGAAAGCGTAAAACCTTTTCTTTTATTTCTCTGTCTTCCTCCCTCCCAGCTCTTCAGTGACGTAGCCTACAAGGCAAGAGATCGGGAAGATCTTATTGCAGGAATAGATGAGTTTCTGGACGAAGTGATTGTGCTTCCACCTGGGGAATGGGATCCCAAAATCCGCATTGAGCCGCCTAAGAAGGTTCCCTCGGCTGACAAAAGGTTGGGGATGTCTAACCGCCTGAGTAATACATATAAAGGTCAAAAAGCTGTAGTTGAACAATGAGCGATGTGCCAAGAGCAATTGCAAACTATACTAAAATCCTTTAGGTCGAAATATCGAGTTACAGAAAATTAAAATGTTCTCTGAAAGAAAGGGTGAAATTGTGCCTTTCAGTCAGCAAGTACCAGTTTGCAAGGTTGAAACAGCTTATAGACAGACCATTCGAGTGAATAAATATATGTGAAAAAAGTTTAAATCTCATATTTGCTCACATGTGTGGCATGTACGTGTCCTTTGCAGGAAGTCAGTCTTTTCCCTAAATGAGCTGGGACAGATGAACGGCACAGCTGGCGGAGGTGGAGGCCTGGCAGAAGACGAGGAGATGCCAGTTCAGCATGAGCTTGGAGAGGAGCTGGCATTCACTGGACGGTAGGCAGCCCGGGCCTTCACATGCGTATACAAGCAGACTCTGGGAATTTGAATATGGCCTTATCAAAATTTGGCAGAATGGGCAAGTTATTTAAGCACACCTGTCCTAAAAAAATGCCGATACTTCCTTATAAGTAGCGTGGCTGTAGGTACAAAAGTTAAACTAATGTAAAATGGACAGTATTGGATTGCCAGTTTCAGCTGTGCCTGCAAAAAGAAAGAAACAAAGAAAATGGAACATTCCTTGTCTTGTTTTGTTTCAGAGTAGAAAATGTTCTATAAAAGGATAAATATGGCTTTATCCAAATCCAATTTGCCAATGATAGCCTGAGAGAGTAGGTTTCAGTGGTAAGTAGTGCTTACACTTTGTCAAAGTCAAAGCACAGAAGTGACTTTTTAAACTTGGAGAAAATAGACTTAAAAGCGAAAGCAGTGACCTCTCCTGCCTACAAGTATAGATGTCAAATCACTGTGTAAGTGATTCATGGATATAGTCTCTGCTTTCTTGCTTCAGAGAAAATACTGTGACATGCTGAGAGGCGGAGTGTGTGAAGCATCCTAACCAACTGTGTCGGTTGTTGTTGTGCAACAGGTTCTGTGGGGGTTTGTACTTGGACATAAAGAGGAAATTGCCATGGTTCCCTAGTGATTTCTACGAAGGGTTCCACATTCAGTCCATCTCCGCTGTGCTTTTCATCTACTTAGGCTGCATCACCAATGCCATCACCTTTGGTGGGCTCCTTGGGGACGCCACTGACAATTACCAGGTGATGCCGAGTGCCGTAATAACGATTTGTACATTTGGAGAAAGCACTGTTTGAAGTGCATTGCAGCTACTACCTTGCTGGAAAGAAAATTCGAGCTACCCAGATTGATAGTAAGCATCGAAAACAAAGCATCGTTTATTTAAATCACAGCATTTGTGACAATTGCTCAAAATCACCAGGGAAACAGCTGTTTGTGGCTTGTAGCCGTCTCTTGTTTGTTATTTCCCTTCTGTCTGTGGACTGCTATGGGATGAAAATAGCATTAGACTTAATCAGTGATTTGAACAATAAATCTTTATTTTTGTAATTTATTATAGATCCTAAACAAGCCCAAACAGATGGGGCAAAATCACAAGCTCACAGTTTTTGACATAAAAGGGGCCAATTAAATCCAGTAGGTGCCATTTCTGAAATCGTCGGGGTCTTAATCCTTTTCCCGAAGTATCAAAGCCTGGTGGGAGTTTCAACCTCATTAACTTGTTCATTAAAACAAGTCATCCTCCAAGCCAGCCCATAGCTTTGTTAAGTTTGAATCAAAATATCAGAAACATACACATGTCATATTTGACATCTCTCTGCTATTAGCATGTTGCTGTGCCTGTGTAGTTCATGCTGTTCTGCCTTTTTCTCTCAGTCCTTCTTTCTATGAGTTTGATCTTGAATCTCTTAATCTTTTTACTAACTATATACAAAAAGTTCTGTATATTGTTGCCTGTGTTCAACAGAGTAAATGCAATAACATTAACTGGTGTTATTTAGGGGAACTGAATTGTGATTTTTGTTTTTGAGAAGACATTTCATTTATTTGTCATCATGATGTTTTTTCCTCAAAGCAGACGTTTAGAGATTTCCTGTAATTTCATTGCAGATAATCAGATTATTTTTGATGTACTTAGCTAACGTCACTTTAAACCCCTTAATAAAGTTCCTTAACAAGGAAGGCAGAGAGCCTTTAAGTCTAGACAGGGACTGAACTCCAACTGAGTACAATTCCACAGTAAGTAAACATTACATTGTTAAAAAATCGTAAAAATGGTGGAGCTGCTATCTGACCGGTAGAAAGCTTCTGACAAACATTTTTTTTCTGTTTCTCGTCTCTTGTCGTTTGAATATAGAAATGCTCTTTATATATGAGGAGAAACATCCTTTTTAATTTATAGTGATGGCATTAATGATACCCTATAGGAATAAGAGGTTATCATATGTTTTTATGTTTTCAAATTTCTTGTTGCGACTGGAGAAAAGTTGATCTTGCAGGGAGACTTAAGGTAAGTGACGTCTGTGTGGGCCTGGAGACTGCACCTTGCTTTGATTGCTTTAATTGTCCATGATTTTGATGAACCTGGTTGTAAAAAGTCTTTAAAAAATAATTTTAACATTTTGATGGCTGGCAACAAGACATATTTACTAACATTAAGTTTTCAACAATAACACAGTCACATTAGTTAAAACACAGAAAACAGAACGCCTTTAGAAGAGCACAGTGAGACCAGATAAACAGAAACACTGGCTGTGATGTCACTTGTCATGTCGGCACAACAAGACGCAGATGAATGATTTTCTGTGTTTTTGTTCTGGCTCCCTGTGAATGAGGAAACAGCTGCACTTTGGCCTTCTGGTGGTCACAGAACCTGGTGGAAAATTCTGCAATGTATGTTTTATGTTATGCTATGAAAGCGAGTGATGCTGTCAGCACTGCTGTTTGACAGCATTGGCCATGAATTATTTAATATTACTGTAGATCCACCGTTATTGTTCTGATCTGTCAAGATGGCTCAGCCTTCAGATTTTTTTTATTATTGTTAAAAAAAATCCACAATATCTGATGTAATGCAGAGTTATAAGAGTGTAAAAAAACAACTTAACTGTAATTATGTATCTTCAATCTTGCAGGAATGTACAGTACAGTGGAACAGCAAAAACCTGACACATGTGGCCCTTCAGTTGATGCAACTGTTGTTCACTGAAGCCTCATTAGAAATGGTCTCAGTAGAAAGGTGGCTTTAAGAAGCCATTGAAAACAGGAAGGTATACAGAATTACACGAGAACTGGAAATTCAGTGGCAACGCATCTTATGTCATTATAAATCCAAATTCAAATCATTCTCCTTTTAATATCCAGCCATTTGTAAAACACAGTGGAGGCTCTGTCATGGTTTGGAGCTATATTTCAGCCAGTGGTGTTGATGAAAATATGAATGCAGACAAATGCCGTCTGATTTTGATTCACCATCTTCACCATGATAGTGATCCCAAACACCGCCTGTCCAAGCATACTTAGAAGTGCACAATGGAATAATGTCAGCCATGGATTGGCCTTACTGGAACATTGTTAAGGCAGTGTGGAATCATTTTAAGAGAAAATTGAACAAAAGGAACAATATCCAAAGAAGAGCTTTCAGTGTCCTTGAACAAACCTGGAGAACCGTTCCTGAAGACATTCCAGGTTAAACTATCAGATCTTAATGTCAGCTAATCACATCAGTAGTTCAAGCACCAAAAAATAGCAGAAAGAAGAATGATCCCTGCTATTCCCCTAATCAGTAGTTAGGCCAATGTGCGGAGGACAGATTTCCAGGTTACCTGGAATGTTAACTGGTGACCTTTAGTGATAATTGAGTAGTGTTTCAATAGAGAGGAAAATTAGAGTTACAGAACAATTCGTATGTATTTCAAGATGAGTGTCTCATAGATGAGTCTACTGTCGATGCATCCACTGGCCATTGAAGCGGAGCAGCAAGCGCAGGCAACACATGTAAACACAGGCAAGTAGCAGCAGTAGATTAAAATCAATGGGTGTCTGTTCAGGAAGTTCGAGCATAATTTGCGTGTCATGTTTATGAAGTTAGGTAAGATACATATTAAGTCTTAAGCTCTACGCAGCTAGTTTGTCATGTCAGTGACACAGTTTTCCTCTGTTTAATTTAGTTTGTCTATAATTAGATAATCTACTTCAGTGCGTCATGGTGTTATGTGAGAGAAACTACAAAACACCATCATCAGTTACATTTTGCTGCACAGTCATAATACAGTGATTCTGTTATTTCATTAATGTGAACCTCTCCTCACTGGAGTATTTGGCTTTGTAAATAGAGTCCACTGCAATGAGGTCAGAATATTCAAGATTCGTTATTGTTTATAAATATCTATACACCAAAATTATATTGCACTCAAGACTGACTCAATAAACTATGGAACTCCAGAGTGTTCAATGACAAAGTGAACAAATTTTACTTTAAATTCTTGAAATGTATTAAAATTATTATTAATATATTTTAACTAAAAAGTACAGTTTTTAATTGGCTCTGATCTGGAAAGTATAACAACAATGACAAGTATTCCTCTTTGGATTTTTATGGATGTAACCCTTTTATTATATGCGTGCTTTATCTTTAGACCTGTATATAATTTGTATGAGGGGTTCAGTGGCGGAAACCGATATTACTGTCCTTTATGTGGACAAACATCCTAATCTCTACAAATTTTCAATATGAAGGTTTTGGTTTCACATAGGAATCTTAAATTCTATTCTATTTTATAATTAAATTCTAACTTGAAATGGGGTTTCTGTGACTGAACTAATCTCCTACTCACTGTAACTCCTCCACTGTCTCCTTTTGTCTTTATAATTATTATTATTTATTTATTTATTTTTTTGTCTTGTTTTGTTTTGTTTTTACTTTTTATGATTACTCTACAATGTCCTTTAAGTACTTTCTGTTTGTTAAAAAGGAAAAAATGCTAATAAAAAGAGATTTGCAAAAAAAAAAGTACTGTTTTTAAATTTAATGTTGCAGAAACAACAAAATAATTTCTAGCGCTCAGTGGATCTGCGCTCGACAATGCAGCCTAGGCGGAGTAGTCGAACGCAGATCCACTGAGCTCTCAACACAGACAGCATCGTCAGAAGAAAAGTTGATAAAATAAATTAAACATTTTGTATTGTTCGATACATATGTGTACCGAACCGAAAGCACTGTATCGAACGTGTATATATATATATATATATATATATAAGAGAGCTTGTGCTGGGATGCCATCTGGTCCAGCTGCCATCCATGTGTTGTCTGTGAAGGTTCTCAGTCATCCAGGTCATCGTAGTCAAAGGAGCTTGCAAAGTAAAGCGTCTGGACTTCTTTAAGTTGCTTGAAGACGTTTCACCTCTCATCCGAGAAGCTTCTTCAGTTCTAAGTTAGAACGGATGAGAGGTGAAACGTCTTCAAGCAACTTAAAGAAGTCCAGACGCTTTACTTTGCAAGCTCCTTTGACCATCCATGTGTTGATTTTTCTGACATGTTCTAGTTCATTGTGAGCTGTTCTCTTTTTTCTTGTTAAGCATCAATATCTTTGCACCACACAAAAACAAACTGTCATTGACAAAAACACAGGTCCAGGCAGAAATAACTCCAGATTAGTGCTTTGACTTGCCTATATTGCTTCCCTGTGAAGCCTTTTGCATTATGTCTAATGCTCTCAAACACAGCAGTTGCTATCACCTTTCTCCCACCAACACACAAAGAAGTCTTTGTTTTTTTGTTACTCTGCTCTCCTTCTCGTCTTGAATTGCTGTCTTAATCAGCAACAGAACACTTTGCGATTTTTAGTCACCTGTTAATTTCACAAATTGGTGTGGGAATCTCATTCCACAGCAGCACTTATTTCAACCCTATTACCTCTCTTTCTCTCTGTCTCTCTCTCTCTTTGCCAACAGGGTGTGATGGAGAGTTTCCTGGGTACAGCCCTGGCTGGTTCTGTCTTCTGTTTCTTTGGTGGTCAGCCCCTCATCATCCTCAGTTCCACTGGACCCATCCTCATCTTTGAAAAGCTGCTGTTTGAGTTCAGCAAGTGAGCTGCTTTAGAGCATAGTAGATTTATATACTGGGAAGGTTCATGTTCTGAAGAGACCTCAGTAATGTCAGGAGTAAACATCTCATCTCACCACATTATTATGTTTACGGTTTGCATTAAAATCATTTTAGGTTGAAGAGTTTCAGTTGAAATGCTATGTGCAGTATGTGGGAGCATATGTATGGCTTTATTTACTTCAGGCTGAATGCAAATCCAAATTTCTGAAATGCTGCAGAAAGAAGAAGATGAAGAAAAAAAGGATTAATGCCTTGATTCTAATTTGCTGGTTACTTTAACCAGAAAACAGCCAGAGAAGCGCTTTTGCCATTCTGATCTTTGCTCTGACTGCAGTTCTGCTGAAGTAATGAGTTCAGCTACCATTAAATACCAACCCTCAAATCCACTTTGCAATCACTTGTACTTACCTCAATTTATATTGACAGCCCTGATACCACAGAGTATAAATGTAAACACAGCCTGCTACATAGTGTTTGTACTGAAACAGTGAACTATTTTTAAGTGTGAACAAAAACAAAATGTTAACCAAAAATCAAACTTTCTTTATTGTCACTGTGAAAAATTCCAAGAGGTATATTTGTTTATACGAAATATTTGTTTGCATGAAACAAACTAGGTCAAGTAGATGACATCCCAGCCTGATACATACTGATGCGCCCAAAAATACCAGCGCTTTAGCTGGTGTTGTATTTTTCTGAGGATTCTGCAAAATGTGGTCCTATACAGAGCCAGCGTTCCAGAGACAGCTTTGAGATTTCAGTATGTTAGTTTGTATGTAGAGGGTTTGTTAACAAGACAGCATGACAGATGTGAAAAATGCAGTCACCTGTATTTAAAGGTGAGATAAAGATTGACAATGAGTGTGATCCGATGCCTTCGTGCAGATGATGCATGTAATAATGTAGTAATCGTTGATAAACGCTCATGGGTCAGAATATCAGCTTGTTGATGGCCATTAGGGCTGGCGTGATGCAGTGACACAGTGGTCCTTCTCAAAGATTAAATAACATTAGTGGGCTTCCACATGAATGCTTATCTAATTTTATCACATTTAACTGTGTAAAAACTGAATAAACTTGGAAAAACAATCAACAGTTTAAATATACAGAATTATAACCAGTTTGAATGTAATAAATTAAAAAAAACATTAATTAAAACTTTTTTAAACTTGTGTAGATTTAATTGTGGAAAGAATTATAATTATATGCATGCAAAGTATATATGCATGATAATAGATCTATTTTGTGCATGTGACTGATAAGATGATGATATAAAGAAGGAAGGATAAGAAGTCCAAACCGAGTCCTTCTTGTTTAGTTGGTGATTTTGCTCGCACATATCATGTGTTTGATGACTCAAGCCTTGATATTTGTCTGTAAACACTCCAAGCACGGTTGTTTTTCCCCATCAAGCTGCTCTATATTCACAGATAATGTACTGTTTGCACAAAACTGGACATCTTTGTGTTCTGTGCCTAAATTCATCATTGCTCCCACCTGTTTTTCTGACCTGTCGCTTCCACAGGAGCAACAGCATAGATTACATGGAGCTGCGTCTGTGGATCGGCATGCACTCGTGCCTACAGTGTTTCATCCTCGTAGCTACAGATGCCAGTTACATCATCAAATACATGACGCGTTTTACTGAGGAGGGCTTCTCCAGCCTTATATCCTTCATCTTCATTTCTGATGCCATCAAGAAGACGGTGGGCGCCTTCAAATATTATCCCATCAACACAGACTTTAAGCCCGACTATGTCACCACCTACAAGTGCGAGTGCCTGGCCCCAGACCCGAGTGAGTTCACCCCTTGACTCAGGGATAGAGAGAAAAGGGGGATTATTAGTCTCATTGGACTGACATGACAGGCACATTACAGAAGCAAACGCATGTGTGTGTTCACTTTATCAACAGCTTTATTTGAGAATGCCGTCAGCTTTAATGTCTTGACTTCATTGGTTTAATTATTACTTATGACAATATGTGAATAAATGCAGTACAGCAAACTAAATAACTTTAATTATGCATAGGGCTCATGATAGGGTCATGAAGCAGGATTTATTAACAAGATCTGTTGATTGTTGACAAGAAAAGAAATTATCACTCAGTGTTATTGTGAATTTTATTTATCTCAGCTTTGGTACTTATTTCACAGTTAAAATATTTAAACTAATTTCTCACGTATATCAGAAAAAAGATTTCAAATGAATGGCTGTCGAGGTAATAATGCGCATCAGTTTTTAGTCGATCAGGTAATAATGAAACGTTTGCCTGCTACAAAGAAATGTTAGATCTTTTTTTTTTGTCCACTGGTTTCCTTTGCAGTATTTGCTCACTGACAGAGCGTTCACTTTAATGGCATACATCATTAATGTGTCTCCTAGCAGATGCCTATTTTAAGCTGCTACCAGTCCACATTATTTAGCACACCGAAGATTAAATTATACTGTTTTAGCTGTTTTTGACCATCTATAGCTGTACAGGCATATCAAGCATATGTTGGAGGCAACTTATTACAACTATTAACATCACACAGAGAGGACTGACAAATAACTACACTATAATAGGTCTGTGGATGTCTTTGTCATCATTTCTTTATAACCATACTTGTGATGATATCTGGAGTAGAGTTATAATAGTTTTGTATTTTCTAATTACTATTTATTTTTATTTCATTTTCACCTTTTGGTTGCGATTTAGTGTAGTCATTTCAGCAGTATTGTTATTGTTTGAAAATGCAAAGTTTTAGTTTCCGTTTTAGTCTTTATAATTAGTATTACTGTCTGGGGGAGGCAGACAGGGGCGCCACCGGGAAGGGGTTGGGGTGGTGGCGGTCCTATGTTGGTAATAATGTAATAAGTTTGCAGAAAAGCTGGTGCCAATCCATGGACAGATCACTGGTGCATCTCAATGCCAACACAGAGACAGGCAACAGTTCACACTCTTACCTGATCCAACACTTATCTGTCTTTATTGAATAAGTTTCATCAATCAGTCAATTAAAGCAGATTTTTATGCATTTCAAAATCTTAATTGTTTTTTATATGTACCTATTTTCAGTGATATCAGCTATAATAGCAGGAAATTAACTAGGCATATCATTCTTTTTTTCTGTTTTTGCCATCTTTTTCAAGTAACCTACATTTGACAGCAGCATAATGAAAATGGAAAGTTCTGTTTTCGGTGTGCCACCCCAATATGTTTGGTGCCCCCCATATGGCCACGCCTACAAAACAAATCTGGAGCCCCCCCGATGTAAGAGGCATGATTTAGGAAAATCAGTACAGGTATTGCAAGAAAATACAAGCAACTTTTTAACCCTCTCAGGCTCAAATTAAACTTTTTGTTGCTAATGCACAACCAAGTCCTGCAGTGGTACTTCTGAGTAATCAGGTTGTTAGTTTTTAACTGTTGCAAATCGGCAACGCCTGCCTTGAGAGGGTTAAAAGCGGTTGACTCGCAGTCCTGTAGATATACAGAGCCTCAAATATACCACTAAAACGAAGTATATTTCCTCTAGATTTTTATTTTATTTTACTTCATTTTTTGAAGTTCACAAAATCGCTTCAGAGAGTTTTGATTTTTTTAAAAAGTGATTTAGTTTAGTTTTCTTTTTTTGTTTGTTTTGTTTTAGTTAATTATAGTAACCTTGGTCTGCAGTGCTGAACAACAGCTTTATTCTTCTTGGGTTGGGGGGTTTGATGATGGTAATCTACCCACCTTTTTTCAAGTGCAGGTGATTTGCAGTCATTTCTGCAGACATTGATTTCTGTAACTGATTGTTATCCTTTTTTGCTTTTGCCATGCACAAACAATTTGGCTGCCGTCTCTTGCAAGTGAGTACCCCTTTGTCTGTCTGCATGAGACTCGGAGTGCTCTCTGTCCAGCTGCTGGATTCTCATTATATTTTGCGTTTCTTCTTTCCTCCCCTTTTGTTTTCTTCATCACCCCATCTACGCTATCTGACTCATTACCTGCCTCCTCCCTACTCTCTCTCTCCCCAATCCGTGAACAGTGGCTGCAATGATCTTCAATGGTTTAGCTCCAATGCCAGATAACAGCTCTAGTGTCTCTGGGGTGAGTGCTTGCTTTCATTAAATGTTTAATTTTCTACTTTTTGTTGCTATATTTCAAGATAAATGTCCACAGAGTTGGCGACATTGCAGCTGCAGACATGCTTTGTTTACAGCTAACCCAGGTGTCAGCTCTGTCTCTAAAAAGAAGTCGCTTTCCCTCCTCTGTGTCTGCGTCTCTCCATCAACCCCACTGACCTTTCACTATTACTAACTTTACATCTGCGCCGACAATTTTTCGCTCTCTACGTGTCTTTGTCGAAACACTACGCTCTTCTTCATCCTCTCTTACTGCTGCCAACACCATCCCAGTTGAATGTGACAGCTCTGGACTGGAGCCAGCTGAGCAAGAAGGAGTGTGTGAAGTATGGAGGCTCTCTGGTGGGAAAGTCCTGCAAGTACGTCCCCGATCTGGCCCTCATGTCCTTCATCCTCTTCTTTGGCACCTACTCCATGACCGTCTCCCTCAAGAAGTTCAAGTTCAGCCGCTACTTCCCAACCAAGGTGGGTAAACTATCTGTCAGGTGGAGGTAAGAAGAAACTAGACTGAATACATGTATGTAAACAGTGAAGCTGCAAGTAGAGGTAGTGAAGTTAGATGTATTTAAATACCTGGGATCAGGTATGGACAGGATTAAATATGAGCATATCAGAGGGACAGCTCAGGTTTAGCGGTTTGAAAAAAGTCAGAGAAGCAAGCCTGAGATGGTTTGGGCATGTGCAGCAGAGTGATAGTGGATATTTTGAACAAAGGATATTTGATATGGAGCTACCAGGCTGGAGGAAAAGAGGAAGATCCCAGAGAAGATTCATGGATGTAGTGAAGGAGGACAGGAAGCGGATTGGTGTGACAGAAGAGAACACTATGGTGAGATGGAGGCAGATGATCTGCTGTGGCTGAAAGAAGAAGAAGATAGTATAAACAAAAAAATGGCTGCCAGGTTTTTGAAAGTGTTAGATGTTTTTGGGCAGAAAACCTAGCTATTAGATCATTGTTCTTCCTTTTTACCTGCACAGCAACTCTTCTAGCAGGAAGTGGAGAGCCAACCAGACAAAGAAGTAATTCTTCTTATTTTGCTATATTCCTTTTTCAGACACCAGGATTACATTTGACTAAAGTGAAACTTGGCAGGCTACTTTTTCTTTTCAGTATTTATAAGCAGCTTCCTGCCTATTAGACCTCGGAAGCATCTCATCTTTAAGTTCTGCAAATGTTTATCTTTGTAATACAGACTGTTCTCTTTTTCTGTGTTTGGCACCAGCTGAGGAAACTCATCAGTGACTTCTCTATCTTCATGTCCATCATGACCTTTGTTGGGCTGGACATGTTAATGGGACTCAAAACTCCCAAGCTTATTGTCCCAACAGAATTTAAGGTAATTTCCAAACTGTTTATATATAGAAGAAAACAAGTAAAAAACAATTTCCAAAATGAGCAGCTCTATGACATGTTGCTGTATTGGGGACTGGTAGGGAATTTTGAATGGAAACATGAACATTTTGGATAACAAACGTGCTAAGAGTTAGAGAAGACGATCCATGCTGCCGTTATATCTGTTAGCGTTGCAGGGATGCACTTTGACTTTCTACAGATTGCATTAACTCTCCACAACAAAAGAACTTCATCACACTGGCTTAAAATTATGTTCCAATAATGATCTTGTGGAACTGAATCCTCGCTTTTAATAAAAATAAAGCTGCCTTTCATTTAACAGCCAACTCGACCGGGTCGTGGCTGGCTTGTGATGCCTTTTGGGAAGAATCCATGGTGGGTGTATCTGGCCAGCTTTGTGCCCGCCCTGCTTGTCACCATCCTCATCTTCATGGATCAGCAGATCAGCGCTGTCATTGTTAACCGCAAGGAGAACAAACTTAAGGTAGGTGTGCAACCAGTCAAATCAACATCAAAAGCCAAAGTAACAGTCACAAAACAGCGCTATAAATTCAGACAGAAGCCTATCGACTCACAGCCTGCCCCTTATGAGGTTGCTTTTAATAGAAATGATCTTTGTTTGCCCTGCAGAAAGGCTGTGGCTATCACTTGGATCTGTTCTGGGTTGGAGTCCTGATGGCCACATGCTCCTTCTTGGGTCTGCCCTGGTACGTGGCTGCCACCGTCATCTCTATTGCTCACATCGACTCTCTGAAGATGGAGAGTGAATCGAGTGCTCCAGGAGAGCAGCCGCAGTTCCTCGGGGTCAGGTAGCGTAAAAACAAAGAGCTCAGAAATAAAAAGGAAAGTGCAGTTTGTCAAATAGGCCGCCACTACCGACATCGCAGAGCTACAGAACCACTGTCCTAAATCCTTTGTAGCTGACGTAGATGAGTGCATTGTGAAACTGACTTGACGCTCTCTTGTGTCCCGTCAATGTCAAACATACAGAGAACAAAGAGTGACAGGCATACTGGTGTTCGTTCTCACTGGAGTCTCCATCTTCCTTGCTCCTGTACTTAAGGTATGAGGTGCATAATGGATTTTTTTATTTTTGTTTTTGTAATTGTTATATGAGGCTTTTTTTCTTTGCTGTTTCCTCAAGATTTGTTTTTATTATCTGCAAAACTCAAGATGCTCACTACAATGAATCAATAAATTATGTTAAACAAATTTCAGGTACCCACATTTTGAAGCCTCCATATTAGTTTTTCAGTTGCCCTGTTTGGGTGGTTATTAGCTTGGTTAGAGCTGTGTCTACAAACTCTACACATCTACACTCATTTTTGCTAAGAGTCAGAATTTCACTCTCATTGTGATGCTGTGAACTCTCTTAATTATGGCCAACATGTACCTTCACTTGCAGTTCATCCCCATGCCTGTGCTGTACGGTGTCTTCCTTTACATGGGTGTAGCATCTCTCAGTGGAATCCAGGTACCATGCGTATGCCAGCTGGTGTTATTTATGATTTGAGTAATTTGTGGCTGGGCAGCTTACTTATTGAGTTACAGACAGCAGATGTGAAGTGGCTTATTTAAAGCTTTTAAGCAAAAAATGTAACAATAACAACCAACAGGTATGCTGATACCATTATGTCCATATAGACCGCAAAGATAAAAAAAATCGAAAAGAAAAGAAAAAGGTTTTCAATTCGACACAATGTGTGAAACAACAATAAATAAACTGCACAAGTCTGCTCTAAATAATTTAAGCACTCATGATCGTTGTAAGTTTATTTGTATTTAACATAAATTCCTGCCCCTCAACCCTCTTGTTGTCATTGCCTTCCACAGTTCTGGGACAGGATAAAGTTGTACATGATGCCTTCCAAGCACCAACCTGACTTCACCTACCTGCGTCATGTTCCTCTCAGAAGGGTACACCTGTTCACTCTGATCCAGATTACATGTCTGGCTGTGCTCTGGGTCCTCAAGTCCACCTTCTTGGCAATCATATTTCCCGTTATGGTAAGTGTGATGAAATACTCCCTTTTGCACCACAAATTATAGATCCTGTGTTGTGAGATGGATGGAGCTGAGAGACAAGTGTTTTGAAATGGAAGAAACACAGATGCTGATGCTAAAACTACAGGGTGGGCCATTTATTTGGATACACCGTAATAAAATGGGAATGGTTGGTGATATTAAAGTCCTGTTTGTGGCACATTAGTATATGTGAGGGGGCAAACTCCTCAAGATGGCTGGTGACCATGGTGGCCATTTAGAAGTCGGCCATCTTGGATACAACTTTTGTTTTTTCAATAGGAAGAGGGTCATGTGACACATCAAACTTATTGGTAATGCATCCAGTATCCGTAGTTTCAGGTGCTGCACATCTCGTATCTTCACACCATAGACAATTGCCTTCAGATGACCCCAAAGATAAAAGTCTAATGGGGTCAGATCAGGAGACCTTGGGGGCCATTCAACTGGCCCACGACGACCAATCCACTTTCCAGGAAACTGTTCATCTAGGAATGCTCGGGCCTGGCATCCATAATGTGGTGGTGCACCATCTTGCTGGAAAAACTCAGGGAACGTGCCAGCTTCAGTGCATAAAGAGAGAAACACATCATCATGTAGCAATTTCAAACACCCAGTGGCCTTGAGGTTTCCATTGATGAAGAATGGACCCACTATCGTTGTACCCCATATACCACACCAAACCATCACTTTTGTTGTTCCAACAGTCTTGGAGGGATCCATCCAATGTGGGTTGGTGTCAGACCAATAGCGGTGGTTTTGTTTGTTAACTTCATTCACATAAAAGTTTGCCTCATCACTGAACAAAATCTTCTGCGTGAACTGAGGGTCGTGTTCCGATTTTTGTTTTGCCTATTCTGCAAATTCTGTGCGCCGATCTGGGTCATCCTCGTTGAGATGCTGCAGTAGCTGGAGTTTGTGAGTAGCTAATATCTGCCGAAGGGATGTTCGACTAATGCAACTCTCCAGTGACATGCGGCGAGTGCTATGCTGTGGGCTCTTGCTACGCTGTGGGCTCTTGCTGAATGAAGCTAGGACAGCCACTGATGTTTCTTCATTAGTGACAGTTTTCTTATGTCCACATTTTGGCTAATCCAACACTGAACCAGTTTCATGAAACTTAGCAAGCAGTTTGCTAACTGTAGCATGGGAGATGGGTGGTCTCGTAGGGTGTCTTGCATTGAAATCTGCTGCAATGACCCGGTTACGGCGTTCACCAGATATCAACACAATTTCACGTGTTAACCTCTTCGACATGTCAATGGCTGTGAACAAAGAGAAACTTGTAAATAACTCATGAAAGAATCAAGTTACATTGAAACCAAGAACACCATTGTTTTTCTTGTGACATTACCAATAAGTTTGATGTGTCACATGGCCTTCTTCCTATTGAAAAAAACAAAAGTTGTATCCAAGATGGCTGACTTCTAAATGGCCACCATGGTCACCAGCCATCTTGAGGAGTTTGCCCCCTCACATATACTAATGTGCCACAAACAGGACTTTAATATCACCAACCATTCCCATTTTATTACGGTGTATCCAAATAAATGGCCCACCCTGTACATGAATCTTTTCCACATATAGAAGCTGTAAATGTGCAGAATATGTAAAAGCGATAGTTTTAATGGTGTTTTTAAAGTATGTAAATACTGCTCTGATTTTACTGTGTCAACCAGTGATTCCCATTAACATCACCTATACATGGCATCCAGAAAATCATATTCACAGCATAACTCATATATGAGATGAATGTTACCAGGAGCTGAAACAAGATCTCTGTGTTGGTCTGTCTCTGTGTCAAACACCAGATCCTGGGTCTGATGGTGGTCAGAAAGATGCTGGACATGGTCTTCTCCCAGCACGACTTGGCGTGGCTGGATGACCTCCTGCCTGAAAAAGAGAAGAAGAAGAAGGATGATGACAAGAAGAAGGGGAAGGGGAAAGAGAAGGAGAAAGAGAAGAAGAAGCCCAAACCTGATGACAATGAGGAGGAGGTGAGAAACTCAAGCTTTTTCTGCCCCCTACAGGACTGACAAACCATGACATAAGTGTGTGAAGCGCACCGTCTGTACTGTGTGTGTATGTGTTTGCTTGCAGGACAAGTATCACGGCTACGCGAACCACTCACCCAGCTCTGAGTCAGACTTGGATCGAAGGTACTGTGTTCTCAAACTGCACATCCCCTACAAAGACCTCGTCTATCCTGATGTCACACAGACTCAGTGGGGAGCATACTGCCAGGCTGCAGCCACACGCAGGGCTCTTTAACACACACAGATATATATATGTCAAAGTGCACAGTTAAAGGGTCAGTTCACAAAATATACATACGGATCAGTGATACTCGGTCAGTGATGCAGCATAAGACATAAAATAGTCCAAACTAGGAAAATGCAGCATAAGTTCACACACTGTTTAAATCCTGCATATAAGAACAATTTTGAAGATATTAATATAGCTGACAAATAACCTTTGATGTGTTACTATAAATTAAGATATGCAGTTGTTCAAAAATAATTAAAAGTAGCTCCAACTTTACCAGTTGGTAAGCTCCTTTGATTTAAAGCTATATTAATCTCACCCCCCTCTTTTTTGCAGAGAATATTTCTTGGGTGGAATGTACCTGCAAAAAAATGTATTAGTTACACTGATTTCTGTATAGCTCATTACCACTAGAGGGAATTGCATGTTTGTGCAGTTTGGGTGAACTGGAACATAGACAAAATAAGAAATTTTAACTGAATGGCTCATCAAACTAAACATGAAACTGGCAAATACTTGGATAGACTCGGTCGCATGAAAATTGATCACATAGCCTTTTTATATTGATATACTGACTTATTGCACACCCTTTAAATGGCCTGTATTTTAACAAGAAATTCAATTCATTACTTCTGTATTTTCCTCTGTATGTTTTGTAAACATACACATGTGCAGTCCCATGGTTGTCATGTGTCATGTTTGAGTTCGGTCTCCTCTCCATGCACTTTAAGGCAATGCAGATGGTTGTTGTGCTGAACAGTGTAATGTTTTAAATATCTGACAGCCTGTGTCTGAGCTGCCCTCTGCACACAACTCAGCATGTTGTTACTCTTCACTGCTCACCTTAAAGCAGCATAGTTTTGCTATGTATCTCAAAGGCTTCAGTGTTCGTTGTGTAGTTTAACATAGTGTGCGAGCAGTCAAACTAGATGAAGAAGTTATTGTGTGGTCTTTTTAGTCCTGTGTGTATCTAGCACATAGAGAGGATATATTTTAGGCCTCTGTATACACAACTGTATAATCCTCCATGTGCAGCATACATCATTTGGTTGTTTCTTTTTCTTCCATGTGCTGAATCTCTTTAGTACATCAGTCACACCTGCATGTGATATGTAGTCAGACCCCAGCTCTCCAACCTGCCTCCGTCCCTCACAGCAGTTTCATTGCATACATTTTGCACTGAAAGTGCCATTTACATTATTTAACCATAAATACTGTAACTTTGGGCTGTTTGCCCTTTGTGGCTGATTCAAATGTTCCCATCATGTCTGCATTGCTTTATTAGAGGCATGGTTTGGAATTGACACTGTGAACTTTTTTTGTTTACATGCAGCCATCTGTGGAAGTACATAAATTCTCTGTGACGTTATTTTATTGAAGGATTTATACAAACACAAAATGCACTGATCGCCGGACCTTTGAAGCTATTGTATGAGTTTTTATACAAGTCTTTACAACATGTGCTGACATAATGCAAAAGGCAGGCAGGCATAATAGTGCACAATCAAAAACTCAAAAACACTTGATATCAGAGTCAAAACAAATTTATCATTGCAAATTAACATTTAAAAAAGTAGGATGTTTTATTATTATGTTATTCCAATGTACTCAGTAAATTCAAGCTATGTTTGCTCACGTTTAATTTAAACCACAGGCTGCTACAGCATCACCCAGTGGTTAATGAAGTCCTCTTATGAAAGCCAGATGAGCATATTCACCATCCATTTCCGATAGATGTCTATTCAACTAGACTTGATTTAGAAACCAGGGCTCCCCCTGCTGGCCATTAGAAGGAATACGAGTTTAGTGCACTTTACTTTTCAGACCATAATGTAGGTACAGTCTATGTCATTCACAGTGTGGGAACCATCAGCTAGTCTGCTGACTCCCTGTGGGAGCAACAGCCAATATTTTGGGACTGATTTCACTCGTTAGCTAAGCGCTAACCCAAACTGCTGTAGTCATCAAGGCACCCAAGCGCTTTGGGTGCCTTGAAAAGCGTTATATCAATCCAATCCATTATTATTATTATTATTATCATCGTGTCTCACAGCCAAGCTCCGCCGCATTCCCCTCCCCTCCTTGTAGAACCACTGTGTCTTTGGCTATGGGTGTGTATGGTAACTGGACCTTGCCCTTCTCAGCATCACCCTCCATTTGAAGATCTCCTGTCCGTCGTCTCCTTCCGTGACCATGGGCCAAGGAATGCCGTGCCCGGTGCCCCAGGTCAAGATCGAGATGGAGTCAGATTACGATTCAGACATCGACCACCACCGGCCCCATGACATGAGCAGTGAGACCACATTATAAAGCTGAGACACGATATCTCATTGACTGAAGAACATAAAACAAAGTGTGGGCAGACTACTGAAAGCAGCCAGTGCTGACCCGCAGACAGCACAGGATGGCACAGACACCTGACAGCTGAACCCAGTGAGATGGGACTGATGCAATAACTGCACTTAAGACTGCACTTGGATAAGATTTTTTTTTTTAAATATTATTTTAAACAGGTCTATTTGGCATACATTGCTCTGAATGGTACATTGAAAACTATATACTTGTGTATGTGTATAATGTAAAGGACTGTAACAAGCAGAAATATTTATCTGTATAGTGTTTTTTGTGAAATTGTATCTTATTATAGCTATATTGTACTATCATTGTAATTACACTAAATCCACACTATACAAGGCCCAAACTTAATGTACTATGCTCTCATAAGCCTGCATGTACAGAATTGGATTTCAATGCAAGATACATGAAAATAAGCAATACCTTAGCAACCAGAGCCATGCCTTTGTTGCACTTGTGTTTTGGTGTGTTTGAATATGCAAGTGAACCTGACCCTCCCCACCTCCCAATTTCCCCCCCAGTTCAACACTATAATAGCACAAGCAGGAGTAAAAAGAAACAACCAAAAGGCCACGATGTTGTGATGTTTGTTGAAAAGAATCCATTTATTTTGTAAGATGTAGCGAGCAGGTTCATATTAGTGTTCTTAAAAAAATTCTGTGTGAGAAATTAATTACTTCGACTACATAGCAAAGACATTTACACACAAAGAATATTAATGAACTAACAGAATTTGTGTAATTAAACTTCTATTATTTCAAACTGTGTGTTTTTTCCTCAGAGATATACAGCAGGGATGTATTGCAGCCAAATCTGTGGCTTAGCAAATGTTGATTATTCCAACAGTGCCTTCATTCTTTCTGATCCAAGACCAATGAGGCACATTTTGCTAAACATTAAACCTCATTTTAGCAATGTGGACTTCTGCAGCCTGCAGATACATACATTTATAAACAAGAGAGATGAGAGATAGCCTTTATTTGTCAGTTGCAGGTCTTTTGCCCACAACCGAGATGACATCTCCTTAGAAATGCATCGATCTAATATATGGTAGATGACCCCCTACAAATTCTGACTTTGTTGAATAAAAGGACGCCTACTGACGACTGAAATCCAAACGACAATTGTGCAACAACAAAAAAAGTTTGTAGAAGAAAAACTTCCAGGGCAAAGAGAGAATTTTAAAGCCTTATTTTAGGAGAAATTCAAAAGTTTTAAACAGTTTTATCAGATCTGATTGGTGATTCTGAAAATGCAATATCCTATGACGACTGGAAATCTTCACCCAAAACACTGAGTGGCAATATTATCTCAAGAAAATATTATAAAACGGGACACTACACTAAATGTCTGAGCCAAATATTAATATTATTACTATTCACAGCAGATGGCTGCTCCTCCCCAAGAATCCTCCTTCCTGTTCAAACTGAGTTTTTCCTCCCAACTGTCGCAATTGGGTTATTCACAGGGAAGGGGGTCATCTGATTGTTTGGCTTTTCTCTATTATACGAAGCACCTTGAGGCAACTATATTTGTGATTTGGCTGTATATAAATAAATCTGAATTGACTATTACTAATATTCATAAAATAATCATCCTAATTTCAAATGAGTCATATTACTTCATAAGAATTCGTTCACTTTAACGTCTTCCTATAATCAGCCCGTGCAGTCTTTAGTCAAAAGGAACTGGATGCATCACGTCAGCGCGCATGAGATGTTCTGTGGTGGATCAGAGTGTTTTGTGAAGCCATCAGCAAAGCCCTCCGCTTCCACCAATGTGGGTGTCCTGTTGCACATGGGGCACTGTTTATTTCGTTCCTGTGAGGCTCTCATCCAGATGATGAGGTTCCAGCGCTGACCAGAAGAGATGGGTAAAGCACCATGCATATGTTGACCCCGATGGAGGAGGCCCTCAGTCACCCTGTGTTCAACCTCTGAGCACTCCGTCTCACTTACAGGAACCTACAGAGAAGGCAAAAACTATTAATTATACTTTTGTATCAAATAACTTTTTTATTATTTTGTATCTATATGTTTTAGTTGTACACAACAAAAACGAAAAACATATCATATCATAAACAACATCATAAATCATAGCAGGGCATCACCTGTCTCATATCACCAAAATAAAGGTTGCCCTCAGTGAACTCCTTGCCCAGTGAAACATTCAGGGTGACTTCTGCATTGTCATAGTGGTAGCTCAAGTCCAGATCTTCATTCATGTCATATTTGACCACAAAGGCCTTGTGACTATCCAGACAGCACCCCCCACAGTCTGGATAAAGCAGGGAGGTGAGTGGCAGCAAGTACTGTTCACGGAGAGGTGTGATGAAGTGCTCGTCAAAGCCCAGCTCATTAAGGAGAATCTGAAGATACAAGGAAGAGCAACAAGACAACTTATACAGCTTTATTTCTACAAAGGTAGAGACACTCTCTGAAATGTTAATAAAAGCACAAATACAGGAATTTCCAAATCATTTAAACCGTCCATTTAAATTGTTATACCTACAAAAGGCAGCATATCCAAGTAATGCTTACAAAAAGAAATTCCTGTGATTTTTTTAGCTAATTTGGTGAAGTATTAGAAAATAAATAATTGCATTTATTTTTTTGGTTGGGCAAGTAGTTAAACATACAGCCCCAACCTCCCATCAACCCCACTCGTTTGCAGCAGAAGGCTCCTCCTCCTTGAGCCTGGGTCGTTTCTTATGGTTAACAGGGAGTTTTTCCTTCCCACTGTATGGGTTAAATCCCCATATAAAATCTATCTACAAAGAAAAAAATAAAGCGCAACTTGAGACTGAGACAGCATTGTGGGAAATCTTGGATGCTGAATCCTCCAAGCTAAAAAGGAGAAACAGCAAACAGCTTATCACCACATAATCCAAAAGCCAGCATCAGTGATGGTATGAAGGTACATTTGGCATGGATCACTTGGACATCAGTGAAATTAGACAAAATCTATAATAATTCAAGCTTGTGGCCCCAAATCTTGTTTTTAGAGTCATTAAAGATGTAAACATCTGGCCACAACTGCACAGTTAAGGAGATGGTATAGAGTGTTTTCAGTGGTTTCAGAAGGCTTTAATTTATTACCCCATACTGGTTCATTGTGTTGGGTCTTCCTTTAGGGGCTGCAGACTGCTCAAAGTGCTTTAACTCCTCCATAAGATCCTCACAGAAGCTCTTGTCAAATAAAGGAAAGCGATACACTCTTGGAGCTGCAACAGAGAGGAGAGAATGAGTTAAAGATGCTCTGTGTGGCATAAAGCTGTGGAGTTAACGACAATAAAATGTCTTGATTGTCTTGAGCTGTGGTAAAACTTCGGGCACTGTGATTCTAGCCCTTTCTTCTCCGCCACCTGTTATAAATCAGTAGTTCTATTAATAGACATCATTGCTTAGCATTCAAACTGAGCCATCACGTCTGTTATGGCCCTAGCAGGGCCTGCCGTGACTTTGACCCAGTATGAGTGTGTCCTGCCATCTCTTCCGCCTTAGGTGCTGCCTTTTTTGGTACAACTGAATCTACTCAGCAATTAAACCAGATAAGTCCAAAGAAAGGAGAACTCTGATGCCAGAGAGCCTTTTATTTTGGCTTGCAGGTTGTGAGGTGTGTTTGCTGTGGCTCTGTGTTACTTTCTGGTGTTAAAGCCTTTTTTTAAACTTACTATCTGGTGACCAAGTCCTGGGTCTTACCATTTTCTCCTTTCTTTCAAAGGTGACAACAACTTCCCCATCTCTCTAATTGGATTTGTAATAACAATATTAATAAAAGCCTTAATTTAACAATTTCGCCTCCATGTCTCCCTTTTCTCAATTCAGACATTTTTTGTTAGTCTCCCACATCACCTGGACTTTTTAGGGAAATGTAACAACTTCACATTTGAATCTCTGTCTCTGAGGAGTTAAAAAGAACTTCCCAGCTTACCCACTTGTTCCTCCAACAAGCCTAAGAGGCCTTCTTCGGTGGCACTGTCGCTTTGACAGTACTCAACAATCTGTTTGAACTCTGAAGTAAGGTAAGACTCCTGAGGGGAAGTGAAGTGCAAATGTGTTTTATCAAGGTGTTAATGTTTCATTATTCACAATGCTGATGATGGTTAATGCAGTGACTACCTGGAGATGGTAGACATGAGGATGCAGAGGCCGGTAAATATCTTTGATAGCAGCAGCTCTTTGAGCAGATGTCACACCTAGATGCTTTCGTCTGTCCACTTCCTGGGAAATCTAAACATAAACAGGGCGGACACTTTCAGTTTATTAGTAATGCAAAGATTTCTCATTTGTTACCTCAGCTTCTTTTCATAAAATATTAATTCTCTAGTTATTCTCTGTTTGTTATACCTTCCTAATGAGTTAGGCTTGAATGCTTCATGGCATTAACAGGTCACTTATGAATCCCAATGATATTGATACCATCCTAAAAAGAGATTCTCCTTTCTCTTTTAAGCTGATCCAGGGCCAGCAAATTGAAGTGCACATAGATGCCACTAGTGGAGCATCAGCTGTTCTCAAAGAGCTGAAAAACATCTGTACTACAGACATCAGAGGCAGCAGAGTTTAAATGTTAAGCTGGCTAATCGCTCACATCCAGAACTGCCATGATTTCAGCAGCAGCAGCTTAGTTTTCAGTGTTTTTTTTTTTTAATATATCTGAACACAAATACCAGTATGTACAGTGTGCCCCAGCAAAATAGCAAAAAAAAGGTATAAATTAAATCCAGATTTCCTCTGTTATTTTCACCGGTAGCTGGTAGCCAGGTGATTATCAGCAGTTACCACGCCTACCTAGCCGCATCAGAGCCATTTTCCGTCAAAGACCTCCATTTTAGACCCACCTATAGACACGTGACTGGACAGACATCACATGCAGTAAATTTGGGCCCACGTAGGTTTTGGCCTTGGAACGTCTGATTGATTGAAGTAACGTGAACGTGGCATCGTTACTGTGATTCTATTGGCTCAAACAATTAAAAAGAGGTGTCGATCGTGCAAATTGACCAAAAGAAACCAAAGTTACAGCCTCTCAGAGTTTAAAGGGCCAGAGACCAATTAAACACTCCATGCGCACGGCAGAAAAGGACCATTACTAGGGCTGGGCCAAATTATACTGTTCACGGTAGTACCGGTACAATGTTAGGCAACGATAGGAAAATGAAATATCGCGATAGAATATGGGTAAAATGCGCATGCGCAGTGCCTTTGTTTTCATACGCACACAGCCGAAAAAGCACAGCAGCAACAGAGAATGAGAAGGGGCAAATCGGATTGTTGAGTGAAACGGCTGAACCAGAATTGGTTTGTAAAAATGGTGCAACTTCAGTGATGCGTTTGGTTTGGTGTTTGTCCGTCAGATACACAACAAAGCACATTTTTTGTGCATGCCGTCATTGGTTGTGTCCAAATTCATGGTCTGCATCCTCCTGAGACCGATTACGTCACAGCGACGCGCCGAAGGCTGTCCAAATTCGTAGACTCCTCTGAATGCAGCCGACAAATGCGTCCTCCTTTTCCCCGAATTTGAAGGATGGGTCGGGTGTGTCCTTCGTGGCCTACCATATCCCAGAATTCAAACTCCAGTTTCCAACAATGGCGGCCGCTACTAAGTTTTAAAATTACTCATACTAATCTTTCTGGGTCACAAAATAAACTTTTAATATATTTTCAGGGGAGAAAGTAGCTGTGTAAACATCAAATATCTGCTCGGTTTATCAAGATATCGCATATTTGCAAAAGTGCTTCAACGTTTTCGGAGACGTCTGCTACCCACCAGCTCGATAGCTAGCCGGGAGCTCGAGGGTCACTGAAGCCGCCGAGAATGGCCCAACTCCCGGCACATCATTTTCAGATCACCGCAGACTTTCGCTACTCAGGTTAAACGTAATATATAAGTCACTCAGACAACCTAAAAATGTTATTGTTTGGCTTTTTTCAGTGTTTTATTTGTTCACGAGTAAATTGGTTTGGCTGAGATTAAAGTTATTAGATTAGATTAGATCAAATAAAACTTTATTAATCCCCCACGTGGGTTCCTCCTTGATTTTCATACAGCTGACTAAACGTCAAACAGAAAACTGATTAAACAGAAGTGTGAGATGGTCGAGAATTTACGCCAGTGTCCCGTTATATCTTAGATGGCACAGAGAAGATGGCCGAGTTTATTACACTCCACCGAGACAGTGGTGACACTGATCAGAAGGCTAGACCGTCCAATTCCACAGCCGTTTACTTCCAGCCTACCCGACCTTCTGAGGACCCGGCCCACATAGACCACGAAGGCCGGGTCCTCAGGAGGATGCAGCCCATGAATTTGGACACGACCGTTATTACCGTATTTGTTGGACTAAGGTGCTCTAAATCTGGGAGTAATCTGGGTCCTAAACTCCGTCCGATTCAGGTCCCAAAGTCAAACGAACACTGCAGCATCACTGAGAGTTAAAAACTGTCTAAATTCTTTCATCTTTAATAAAACGAACAGCATTGCTGCTTTACCAGGTCTAACTATGAAGTTTAACATCCAGGCATCCATGAAAACAGAATTTATTACATTTAACGGAGTTAGCAGGAAGTTAGCCCGCTAGTTTCGCTAGTTACCCAAGCACGATATAGCATGTTCTGACTGAGAGATTTCTGAAAAAATTCAAACGTACAGCTCTGCTATCACTTCCAACATAAATGAAGACAGGAAACTAAACAGCAGTGATGTTTATAAGGTTACTGAAGTTGGGTTAGCTGGTATATAATGATGTGCTACGGCAGCAGTCCCCAACCTTTTTTGCGCCACGGACCGGTTTATGCCCGACAATATTTTCACGGACCGGCCTTTAAGGTGTCGCGGATAAATACAGCAAAATAAAACTAGTACCGGTACCGAAAAAAAGAAGATTTATTCATAACACACGTGAAAATACCCAGGAAAACAGAGTTAACGGGAAAAAAAACGATAACAAAATAACGCTGAAAACCAATAAAAACCCTGAAAAACATGCATTTCACACCTGAGTCTCAACTCTCGCGGCCCGGTACCGGTCCGAGGCCCGGGGGTTGGGGACCACTGCGCTACGGGATCACTAGCAACACAGCTATGTTAGAATAACATAAACAGTGAAGCTGGAGGATGAACGCTAACACTTTTCCACTCGATAAAAGTTAACATGAAGGTTCCTGATGGTTAGAGATAAATGCAATCGCATGGCAGGATGCTGTAAACAGACCAAACTTCAGTCAGGAGAACAACTGAAATAATCCATCCACAATAGAAGGTTAGTCATTAATATACTGCAACAACATGGGAATAGAGCAGCTGTGATAGAATACAGGGCGATAGTGGCTCAAGAGTTGGGAGTTCGCCTTGTAATCGGAAGGTTGCCGGTTCAAGCCCCAGCTTGGACAGTCTCAGTTGTTGTGTCCTTGGGCACTTCACCCCGTTGCCTACTGGTGGTGGTCAGAGGGCCCGGTGGTGCCAGTGTCCGGCAGCCTCGCCTCTGTCAGTGCGCCCCAGGGTGGCTGTGGCTGCAATGTAGCTTGCCATCACCACTGTGTGAATGGGTGGATGACTGGTTGTGTAAAGTGCTTTGGGGGTCCTTAGGACTAGAAAAGCGCTATTCAAATGGCCATTTACCATTTACAACATTAATGAATCAATGGTACAGAAGTGGAGGAAGCAAGAAGAATGAGTTGAATAAAGTTTGATTCATCTGACTGCTTTGTTTCGCTTAATGTGCCTTTTAATCCCATGCACCTTATGGTCTGAAAAATACATATTTGATTTTTTTTATTTGGCACACTGCAGTTTAATGTTGCAAAGCACCTCTTTTTACCTTCAGTGGATATTATACATGGTTATGCTCAGGATATGTCAGCCCATTTCTACTGGAAATGCCTTTTGGTTAAACTTTCAGCAAGGAATTTGTATTTGCACTGTTAAATTTGTATATAGCTTTAATGCACATAAAAAAAACAGCTGCTTGTTTAAGTGAAAATAAATGGATGGGGGGTTTTTTGCGCTAGTAAAGTTGTGGAGTTGTATTTTGTCTCGCAAAAATTATATCGTCAGTTATATCGTTATCGCAAATTTTCAAATATATATCGTGATAAATATTTTTGGCCATATCGCCCTGCCTGACCCATTACCATGTAAATGTGTGGTTAATTCTTCAAAAATGTATTTAAAAAAAAAAGCATTTTTAGGCATGTTAATAAAATTAATCAATTTATGCTCTTAAATACCTAAAAAGTTCAACTGGCATGGTTTTTTGTACAACGTCTGGATATTCATGTATTGACAGCGCTGTAATTTTTCACTGTTTCACTTTAAAAACATAAATCTTTGCACAGATGATGTTTAAATGTTGGTTACTGAATTTCTGTAATGAAACTGAGGCATATATATTTTAAAAGGGTTATATGCTTAAAAAAAAAAAAAAAAAAAAAAAAAAAAAGGGCGAGGATAAAATCTACTTACTTTTTCTGTGTTCCAGTCTCAGTAACTTTGACACAGTAATATCTGCTTCAATATTTACACCTCGGATGAAATTTCACAAGTGTTAGCTTTATTTTGATACCAAGATTGTAAGCACAGAGTTTGTAATTGCAGAGAAATAATCAATTACATTTGGGTATTGCATTTTTGAGCAGGAAGCTCAGAAACCCCTTTGGGACTTAAGAAGTTATGGTGATACTTAAGGAGGTAACACCTCAAATCTGATGAAACACCTGGCGACGCATAGTGTTTTTTTTTTTTAAAAAGCCGAGAAATGCACCGTATTTGATAGCTTGCTGCAAGACCTCCATTAGTGAGTTAGCACGGATTGCGCCGTGCGTGGAGCTGGACGGTTCTTATCAGAGGTGGGACCAAGTCATTGTTTTGCAAGTCTCAAGTCTCAAGTCTTTATCCTCAAGTCTCAAGTCAAGTCTCAAGTAATGTCAGGCAAGTCAGAGTCGAGTCTCAAGTCACTGGTGTAAAAGTCCGAGTCAAGTCACAAGTCTGAAATTTTGAATTTCAAGTCCTTTCGAGTCTTTAAAAAAAAAAAAAAAAAAAAGAAAAAAGTATGTTGCAGTTATGCTAAATGTAAATATTAGACCATGTAATTTTTAAATCTGTGTTTTTCTCAACACATGACAAAATAGTGAACTTAGAAAATATACACAAATTGTGAAATTGCACCTCTTTAAAATGCAGCTCAATTAAACCTAGCTCCAAGAATAATTTTCACCGACAGTTCTGAGATAAGCTGCATGTTATTCTTGGATGCGGTTGTAGGACCGGTGTTGTGCCAAAAAGTGATTGTCTGCCAAAAACTGATTTCCGGTATTTGCCAAAAAGCGATTGCTCATATTTAAAGTGCTATAAGTAACTTGTTGGGCTATAATATGTTAAACATATGTCAAATGCATCCCTTATGGATGACATAAAGTCATCTTGAGCCACAAACAACATTCGTGTAGCAAGATACAAGCCGCAATCAGTTTTTGGCAGCGACTTTTATATAACCTTTATTTATGCAGTAAAAAAAATCTCATTAACATTAAAAATGTATTTTGTAAGAGTAAGTTGGCCAAGAGCACAGCAGAAATGGCAGCAAATATTACAATAGTTCTGTAAAAATATTTTAAGTGGGGATAAAGGACCGGATTGGTTATAATGTAAGTACAAGTTGTAAAGATACTTAAAAAACAGATAATTTTTTAATTCTTTATGTAACCCCTTTGTATCCCCTGTTCACCGAAGTCTATTTACGAACATACGTAAAGATATTACACATAAAAAATACACAGAAACACTGGAAATCACTTTTTGGCAGACAATCACTTTTTGGCACAACACCGGCTTTAAAATCGCATGACAAAAATATCATATACATTAAAAAAACTGCATCACCAACGTAGCCTGGACAACATTTGCTAGTTAGATGAAGTCAGCTATCTCATCGTAGCATATTTATATGCATATTTATAATTATACGGTTCTTGTGAGTGCATACACTCGTGAAGTTTAGTAACTTCCGGTCACTGCAACAAGCCCAGGTACAGTTTACCGACGGATGGGTACAGGACCTTGAAATGCACCGTGTAGAAAGTAAAGACCATCGTACATATCATAAGTTTACCAGTCTCACAAATCGTCGTCATAAATACACATTCGTTAACCGTTTATTAATATAACCTTTGAGCTTAACGGTAATTAATTAGTAGTAGAAATAATTTCTGGTAGCGTTACAGAAATGTAGCAGTGACAATAATATTGTATGCTGTAATCGCACTGGACAATTAGTGATACAAAACAACTGTTTTATTCTGTGAATAAAAGTATATGTTTTTGTCAATGTACCATAATAACAGAAGCGAAACGCAATATTGTGTCAGGACAATTCACTATTTATGCACAATAAATAAAGGAGCATAGCGCGACAATTTCTGTTCAGCGCCAGACTTGCTTGTAACCTATATCACCAATTATGTTATGAAAATGACGCATTAACTACAACAGCAGACTGACCTTTGTGTAAATGCTTGGAGCAGACTAACCTGTGAGCTGGAGTGTTCTGGGACGTTATATTTGATCTTTGAATGGCTGCAATCCAGTCGCGTCTTTGTTACTTCGGAAACATGGCTCGAACAATTTCTCTTCAACGACGTAATCCGATAACAACCGATCTCTTTACCCGTCGGCTTCCCGTGGCTGTCATGCGACCGGCTATTGTAGTTAATAATACAACAGCTTCTTGACATTTTTGTGTTTCTTTTTATCGCTGTGTGACTGATTTCAATTGAAAGCCTGCGTGCGCTAGTACCGCTTGCCACGAGTTCCCAGAATCCTTTGCGGTTCTACCCGTGAATGACGTCACATTTTCAATCTCTATATAATATGCATGTTAAATTTTATATTTGGGGTAAAATATCAAGTCTTTTCAAGTAAACCGGTTCAAGTCCAATTCAAGTCCCAAGTCATTGGTGTAAAAGTCCAAGTCAAGTCACAAGTCTTAGAACATTTTTTCAAGTCAAGTCTAAAGTCATAAAATTAATGACTCGAGTCTGACTCGAGTCCAAGTCATGTGACTCGAGTCCACACCTCTGGTTCTTATCATTTTGCAGAAAAAAAAGAGACTGCTAAAAATAAAAACATAAGAGGTTTTTGGACAAAGCTTGTGTTCTCCATTCTTTAAGCACTGGTTCGAGCACCGTTTCAAAAGTACAGATTTGGCACCGGTATCGGATAAAACCTAAACTATACCCATCCCTACTAAACACAGGCATCTTTTACAAGTCATTCAGAATCTACTACTCTTGATGCCATAATGCTTTTTGGTTCTTAATTTATAACTGCTGCCTTAAATGTTTTATTAATAGTGGTCCAGTGCAGTTATTTTTCATTTGATATTTTTATGTTGTTTTATTGTTGGGTTTGGTTTTGCCAGCTTTAATGTAAATAAATAAGCGGTCTGCAGCAAAACTGGGTTTGGGTCATCACTTTGTCTTCCAAGACAACGACCAAAAACACATTACAGTCCAGTCAGCATTACTGACTGGTCTGTAGTCCGAATCCCATTGGAAATCTGTGGGGTGAATTAAAGACCAAGGTCCATCACAGAAGACCATCAAAACCAGAGGAGCTTGAGAGATCCTCCAAAGTAGGAGGGATTGCTCACTGTGTGAGACTTGTTGCAAACTACTACAAAGAGCTGCACCCTCTTATCCAGCAAAAAAAGACAAACAACTGACTGTTAGCATCCCCGGCACGCTAATTATTTTGAACTTGAAAGTTTTTTGTGAAATCATTTTGTTTCTGTGTACAAAGTACAATAATGTAAGGGTTTCAAATACAACTGGGATGCTTGAAACAGCTGTGTCAAAAATCCCTTGGCCTGTTTAACAGCACTTGTAAAATACAGTATACTTCTTACCTTGTTGAGCACTCCCTCAAACTGTTCATCCGTGACGCAGCCCAACTTCTTCAGCAGCTGCGCGGTAACAATTAGCAAACAATACACACCTGTCAGCTCACAAAGTTGCCATGTCACCATTTCTCATCATATTTGTATTTCATATCAAAATGTAGCAAACTGGTATCCACTCACTGCATGGTAGTCCAGCCTGAACTGCTGCTCGGACACAAAACGAACATGGAGCTTGTATTCCTCCAGGAAAATGTTATCAGTCGTGAAACAGTCACAGGTATAAAACCGAGGCTTTTCTTTGCCTTCGTTCGTCATTGCTGCCTGTTCAAAGATAACTGCTTAAGACACAGGGAAAAACATTACCACGGACACTACTGTCAAACGCACGCCCTGTGACGTTGCGCTCAGTGACAAATATGTCACCTCCGGTTCGACGTCCTCCAAATTAAAAGCACCATACATACATACATCCCATTCCATCCGTCAATAGCCCCTCCGTCCAAAAGGCGTCAAAAACATGAGACAGTTATATCAAATATGAACAGCCCTTATATACACTGAGCCTAAGTCCATGTTTTAATTTTTATTTTCGTGTGTGTGTGTGTGTGTGTGTGTGTGTGTGTGTGTGCGTGCGTATACACAGTATGTCTATGTGTTTGTGTGTTGGGTGGGTGGGTGATGTTATAATCTGTAGAAAAATATAAGTATTAAAAAAAACAAAAAAAACATGCACCTGGGAGTCAGATGGAGACAGTCATGGACTCGAGATGTATCAAAAAAAGGGACTTATTGATTTTGTCTGTTTTCCACTGTATGTGCAGTAATGTGTCAGTTCGCACTAGTTGAAGTTATGACGCCTGTGGTTAGACTGTAATCATGAGTTTTAACAGAACTAAAGTGGTTTCAGTATAAAACTACACTTTTTAGTATGATTTTGAAGGTTCCTGGAGGAACATTGGATGCACTTGTGTCTGGATCATTGCTTAGTGAAACTTGTGGTTGACACTGAGTTCGAATGGATCATGTTCCACATGTTCCCTGAACCAGATGGTGGACAACGGTGGGATGCTGCTGACTTCAACTGAAGGAGTGGGGGCGCCAGTCACAGAGGGCTCTTACTACTCAGCCTCCATCGGAAGTTATACATCAGTTTGGTTTTTGTCCTGTATTGAATGCTTGACCACCTCTTTATCCTCTCAAGGATATTTAAGTGTGCACCAGAGTGCACAACAAGTCTGTTTTGTGGACTTGGGTCCACCTTCTGTGGGAGATGCTTTATGAATATGGGGTTTCTGCCCACTTACTGTGAGCCATTTGGTGCATGTGCAACTGCAGTAAGAGCCAGCAGTAAGTCAAACTATTTCATGGTGGGTGTTGGACTTCGCCAGGGCTGTCCTTTGTTATGATACTCTTCATAATTTTTATGGACAGAATTTTTTGGTGCAGCCAAGTGGTGAAAGGCTTCCATTTTGGTGGCCTCATGATCTCATCTCTGCTTTTTGTCGATGATGTGGTTGTGTTGCTTTTTTGAAGTCGTGGCCTCCAGCTTACAGTGGAGTGGTTCACAGCCGACTCTGAAGTGGCGGGAATGAGAATTAGCATCCTCAAGCCTAAGGGCATTTATTCTCAGCTGGAAAAGGGGGGATTGCCCACTCTGGGCCAGACACGAGTTTTTAACCAAGTGGAGGAATTTAAGTATCTTTCATCTTGCATCCACACCCACACTCACATATGTTCACAAGTTCTATCTAATGACTGAAAGAATTAGATCGCCCATTGCATGAAGGGTGGCTGGCCTCTCCCTACTTCTGCGTTAGATCTACGTCATAACTTATGCCATAACCGGATTCCCATTTTACCCTACCCAGCAACATTTTACGTAACCTGAAGTGACCAAACAAAATACCACGACCACTTGAATGGCGTGGAAAATTGTAGTGTAGGGATAAAAGATGCTTCCGGTTACTACATAACCGGTCTAAATCAAGCTTTAAGTCAAGCTTTACGATAGATTTATACTTTTTAGAGCTAAGGTCAGAAGTTAAGTCATTCGAGAAAAACTGATACAAATAAACAAAAACCAACCAACAAACAAAAAAATACAAAAAAAAAAAACTTAGCAAAACTTAGCAAACTGCTACTTCCGGCTAACTTTTAGCTACGATTGTTTTGTTTTTCTTTTTTAAGAGACGTCTCTGAGTACCTACGGCTATACTTCCAGAAGGGGGTGCTAAAGAAACAATAATTGATAGCAACCACCTAAAGGACAAAGTAGAAGAAGACAGGTACAGTATTTTCATTCTGACCTGTAACTCTTGTGTTTCTGTAGTTTAGATGCTAATGATGCCGTTGGGCAAAAGGTATTTCTATGTTTAATAAGGAGCACACTGGCTGTGCTCACTTTCATCCTGTGAAATGCTGAGCGTGGAGTCACTGCCAGTGGCTGAGGAGGAGGTGGTTGAATCCAGCTCCAACAAACTCGGAGACATTTACACGTTTGTGGCTAAAGGCAGTTTTCCTCAGACGATGAATCCGATACGAAAGAAGAACCTCAAGAGATACGCTCAGAAATTCATCATCGATGGTAGGGCTTCATTCAGTCACTCGGTTCAGCAGCGGTGTGTGTTGCTTTTGTTCATCTCCAGCAGTCAGTTTAACTCCTGGCTTCTCCCTCCCCTGATTTAAAATTTCCTTGCTAGGCTGGTATAACGTTTAGGGCATGACTAGGTGGATCAGTAGGGATCTGCAGAAAATGCGGCTACTCACAATTCTAAAACTGATCCTCGGTGCTTGCAAAAATGAGCTCTTGGGCACTTTAGATGAAAACGATTACAGGAATAATATTCATTTTTAGATAACCTGTTTATTTGCCGAATTAAAGATAGACCACAGCTGTTTTCAGGCAGTTCGCGGTTTTGATCATGTAAATGTCTACTTTTGCTAGAGATCAAGACGACATTAAATGCCTACATTTATAATGCGGTATGGTATGACCCGGGATTAAGTTTCTCACTACATGATTCCCTGATTTATATCTGTGTTCAAGAGGGCAAGCTCTACTATGTGGGGCCCAAGAAAGAAGAGAAGAGGGAGGTGGTGATTGAGTCTGAGAGGAAGAGGCAGATTTTTCTTGACTGCCACTTCAGCGATATTGGCCATCACCTGGGCCAGAAGAAGACCGTCCACAGGATCCAGAGCAAGTACTACTGGCTGGGAATCATCAAGGACGTCGTGGACTGGGTACACACATTCCTCTGTGTATGGTGTTTGTTTGTTTTTTTCAAATCTGTTAGGAATACTGACAACAGTGTCTAACTTTTGTTACCACTGTTTCAGATAAAAGTCTGTGAAACGTGTCAGCACACAGAGAGAAATAAGAACCAGTCGAGAACTATTCGGCCAATAAAAGTGGATGCACCTTGGGAAATTGTCGGGATTGACACGATAGGTTTTTGCCTCAGTTCATTTTAAAATATTCTCTTTGATTATGTCTGCAAGATCATTTCTTTCCACAGATGTTAGGCTGACTGTGTGGTTTGTCTCTCCTCTTTGTCAGGGGCATTGCCAGAGACCCAGAGAGGCAACAAGAATGTCACGGTGGTGATTGATTACTTCACTAAATGGCCAGAGGCTTTCCCAGTGCAAAAGACAGATGTTGCCTCGGTTGCAAGATGCATCTCTAAATGCATATACAGGTTGAAAACAACTTATTTGCAGACCATGCACATGAGCAAAATTACCAAGAATTAAATACCTACAGTGGTGCTTTTCAGCCTGATGCTGATCTTTGCTCTGTTTTTAATCAGGTTCGGTGCTCCTAAAATGATAGTTTGTACACAGAATGCTGACTTCTGTGATAAGGTGAGACTACAGCAGCAGAATCGTATAAAATAATAAGATTGAGAACAGTAGGTCAACACTACGGAGGCATGTTTTGATCTTGATTTTTAATTTTCTAGGTGACAAAGGTGCTGTTTGAAAGGTGGAGCATCACACAGAAGGTCTCTCCTGTGGACCAGCCTCAGCTCAACCCACTCCACGACTGCACAAGCCCTCTGTTGAAAGAAGCCATACTGCAGATGGTGTCGGAGAAGCAGGCAGAATGGGATGATTTTCTCGACCCTGTGCTGTTTCTGTTCAGGACATCCACCAACCCCACAACAAAGTTCACTCCTTACTCTCTCATGTTTAACAGGACAGCCAGTTTACCAAATGAGGTGAGACTGCAGGAGATAAGTGAGCTCTAAATACCTGATTGGTTTGCCATTCCTCAAACATAATTTCCTTTCATGTAGAACGCAGCAAGTCGGCTGAATCGTGACGAGCCGGAGCAGGATGTGTACTCTACGAAGGAGAAGGCCTCTGCGTACATGAGTGTCATTCAGGAGCAGCAGAACTCTGTTAAGCAGCTGGTAATTCTCATCATTTTCTTCTGTCTTCCTTAAGTGAAAATGGATGCTGGTGATCGAGTGTGCGATCGCACGAATCCAGGCAGAGGTCAGGAAGTCTGTTATAAAACAATAGTTGCATCCTAATGAAGTTGTGTGCAAAAGTCTTGAGCCACTAAACATTTCCTTATATTTTGCCAACAAGGAGCCAGATAGTCTTGTCATTTTCCTAACGTGGTCTTGAACAGCAGTTCCCCAGGCTCTGATCATTCTTCACTCATTGTCAGTTCAGCCCTTGTACCTGAATATTTGCAGGGGATTGGTTTCTGTTATGTTAAGCCACTTAGCACTGATCTGTGAATCACTCAAGCATAAACAAAATGCAGCTAACTCAAGGGATGAGTCATTGTTGTGTCCGCACATAACAGACAACTTGGCAAAGAATCAACTTTAAATTGTACCTATAGGTACTTTGTTACTAGCTGTCTGTTGCAAAAACACACAATTTGTGCACTCTTCTTTAGTTGCCAAAGATAACGCCTTTGACAGATGTGAAATAGTATTTTTGCACCACTAAGATGACTGACAAATACTTGGCATATGTGGACATGTTGTGCAGTGTGTCCTAAGGAAACGGGACAAGTGGACGACAAACGATGTGGCAGGAATGAAAACAACAATCTACAATAGATGAACCGTATGAGAAAAGTCATGTCTGTAAGAATTAGAAAAATATCCTGCAAAGTTCTGACAGAAAATCTAAGACGTGTGTCTGACCCATCTAACGATCACTGAAACCTGTTCAGAAATTATCTCAGTGGAACGATGACTGACAGGAAGCTATTGTTAAGGAGGGGAAATGGGGAGAAAAGGCTGAGGAATGCCAAATTCCACAAGAACTGGACTGCAGATAAGTGGCAGCAAGTCTTTTGGAGTGATAGATCCAAATTTAAAATCGTAATTAGTAGAGATGGACCGATCCAATATTACGTATCGGTATCGGTCCGATACTGACCTAAATTACTGGATTGGATATCGGAGAGAAATAAAAAATGTAATCCGATCCATTAAAAACCACGAAAGCACCTCACAAAACTTGCGACATGGCGTAACTCAGCTCATAACCTCAGCACGTCGGAGCAGTGTGCTCACGTGATAGAGCGGCTGTGCGAGACCTGTCGGAGGTCTGGTTGAGCATTTGTAGCCTCGCTACCAAACCGGCATTTCATCTCCGAGGAAGTGATCCCAGAGAGAAGTAAAGGAAGTGTGTAAGTTCATCTTTGAATATTTGTAAAGCATTCCCGCGTTAAACTTAACAACCGATATGTGGAGCGACTGCCTCTTCTCTCCCCCTCCCTCTCCTGCTGCTACTTCAATCATGAAACTGATCAATGATCAGCTGATCGGATTTTCTGTCACGACTCTGTCTCTCTTGTTTGTTTTTGGCCCACTTCGCACCAGAAAGAGGAAACCAGCAGCTGAACAACATCAGCACTTGATAAGCTGTTGTTAGAATTTATTTATTATTACTTTCTACTCGAGGATCTTTTTCTACGTAGCTGACGGCTGTAACTGTGCAGGGGCGGATCTAGCAAAGTTTTGCTAGGGGGCAGGTAGGGCGTTAACAGAGATAAGGGGGCACAAAGAAATACTTTTCTTTCTTATTCTCATTTAAAATGTCTAGCTTTTAATAAATAATTATCTGAATCTTACAACCAAAGTTTTAATCTGATGTAAAATGTATAGAAGTCCATTACTGTATATAGTAACTATTAAGTCTAATATACCCTAGTAAGCTATAGTACTTTTTCCTTTCGGAAGGTACCATCTGTGCAGTCTGCACTTCTGTTGTAGAAAGATGTTGAATCTATTTAATAATTGTGGAAAAATAATTGATTTCAGTGCTTTTTTTTTTTTTTACACGTGCGTTAAATTAAAGTTGATTAAGTCGATTTAGCAAATTAAACTGATCTATTAGAGAATCACATTATAACATCCTCCATAATCTCTGTTATTAGCCTTAAATTAAGTGACAGCAAACGTGCATGGAAGCTCATTTGGTTTTTGTCTCTTTTATCCTTTGGTTCCATGTTCAGGTGTTAGCCAATATGAATGCAGCCTACAAACAAGAGAAGAAGAATGCCAAGCGTAAGTCACACAACATGTCCCCAGTGACCTTTAAAGCGGCAGACCCCATGTTTTCTCCAAGAGAAGCACCTTCACTGAAAAAAGTGAAAGAGGAGCGTTTGTATTTGACTTTTCCCGTTGAGACGGTGCTGGCCACCGAGCAGAGCAGCTCAGAGGATGTAAAGACTGAGTTAGTGTATCACTTGGCTGAGTCCGATGTAAACTGAGAAGGGTGTAGGTGCAGAAGATGTTCCGGATGTTGGTGATACTCTGGTCAGTGCAAGGCACCAAAGGTACCTGAATTATCTGGAATTTCATCCGGAATCCAACCAGCGGCCCACATCTTCTTTTACGCCCACACTCTTTTCCCCAATGAACTGTTGTTTCTCCTGAAAATCATCTTAACTTATTTTCATTTTGCAGTACTATAAAGGTATTTGTACCTTTTATTTGCTAAAATACTTTACAAATAAAGGTGTTGTTTCATTTATGTATACTAGATGTGTAGTTATTATTAAAGCCTGACCAATTTGTCAGTGGAAAATTGTTATCCGATCATCACTCATTGATATCGGCATTTACAACAACAGATAAATGAAAATTTAAGAAGTAAAAAAAGAGAAGAGAGAAACACCCTTTCACTGTGTTACGAGTGTCGATATTGCATTGTTTGTCCACCAGAGGGCACTCTACACCTTGTTGCAAGAGTTCCTGGTGATTTAAAATGTATATCATCTTTGAAAAATATGCTGGCTCTACTGCACATCACACAAACTACAAAAACAAATGTCTCACTGAGCTAATAAGTTTATAAATATTCAAATTTGTTGAATTAGTCATAAGTAATAATAGAATTTTGGTTTCTAAACGTGAGCTCAAATAGTAGTTATTTCACTTTAGTTTTAATCCATCCATTCTCTTCCACTTATCCTTGTCAGGGTCGCGGGGTGGCTGGAGCCCATCCCAGCTACCACAAGGTACCAGTCTATCACAAGGCTAACACACAGACACTCACATTCACACCTATTACCAGTTAACCTAACCCCACTAACTGCATGTCTGTGGACTGTGGGAGGAACCGGAGTACCCACAGAGAACCCACGCAAACTCCACACAGAAAGGCCACGTGGTTGATTCGAACTGAAGACCTTGCTGTGAGGGAGCAGTGCTAATCACCCCGCCACCTTGTTGTCTTAGTTTTGATCTCTTCCAATAAATCACAGATATGTATGAAAGTCACAATAATTTCGAGAATTTCTGTTTAATTCACTAAATAACAAAAAGATCACAGTGACTGTAAAGTTGACTTTCACAACCTCAAAAGTCAGTGGACAAAGTAACACAAACACCAAGATTCTTTAAAACTCTGATGCCATCTTTCAGTCTGATATGACCACAGCTGGGAGGGTTTGCTAGGCTTCAGTTGGCTTGAGTTTACCTTAAGAAGCTCTGTGGTGACTCGCATGATAGATGAGATGACCTAAAACCCAATGCAACAACAACCTGTTAGTAAGTCATTAACTTACTGATAGTAATTAACTGATAGTAACTTCATACTTCTGACCCGCCAACCCAGTGATGTCATATTGGTGTCAGATGGCACTGCACATGCTGTAAAAACAGAAGGTTAAAAGACTGATTGTTTTAAATCTAGCTTCACAAACAGAGTGATACATGTTATGTTCCATGTCCACTTTAATGGAAAACTGGGAGGAGCCAAACTGGTCATTTTCAGCGAGACTCTATGGAAACATCCGTAAAGCTAAAAGGAAAGATGTGTCACTCTGTCTTCTTTCCTGTAACTTTAGCCATTTAAAAGCGGGTTTCTGTAGTCTGCAGAACACGAGTGGGCATTCTTTAACCATCAGACGTTATTGGCTTCGTATTCGGGTTAGGGACATGTGAACCTCTTGAGTAGAAAAACACAAGATAGCAAAAAAGATGAACTGGTGGTAGAAACGCTCACTAGTGTGCCGCAGAGAATCACTGCCTGCTCTTAATCTTCTGTAATCTAGACGAGCTTCGATGCCGGCGTCTTCTTGAACGCCGGTATCGAAGTTCATGTATTCGTTACACGAACTTGAGTCAGTTTGGGTTGTAATGCATGTGTTTGAGGACAACATTGAATAAGGAGAGGGGTTTCAGTGAGTTACTGAATGCTGTCGGGGCTGGACAGTGACAAGATTTAACACGGAAGTGTAACGCAACGCAGCTGACCGCCCTCAAGAAGCTAATTCACAAAGCTAGCCAACAATGTAGCAGGATATGTGTTACAGTAATGTTGCGGCATGGCTGGACAATCATTAACAATGTAGTGACGTCCTAAATGCTGGTAGTTGTAATAAGACTACTTGATATTTTCTGTGCAGCTGCATAAAACGGAAAAAGACCGGAAAGAATAACTAAAATAATCCGGTTTTGCTGAGTGTTTGTGTTCTTGTCTGGTGTATGTTTTGAGAAACTTTTCTCACATTTTATTCAAACCGCTGCTGCACTGTAACCGATCATTTCTCAAGCCGCTGTTTGCTGCTTTGTGCCGGTGCTGCTCTCTGTTCTGATAATCAGCATGGGAATCAACGTGGCTGTGGGCTGCATCGTGTCATACGTCCTCCTGGATGTTGTCACCACCACTGTCCTGTACGCACATGGATCACAGCTGAGCACCTTCACAGAGGATGCCCTCAACTTTAATATCCTTCAGTCTGCACTGGACATCTGGGGGACAGTGCTGCTCCGAGCCTCCCTCCTGCTGGGAGCCTCTTTAGGGGTGACATGGAACAAGGTGGACGGCCCGCAGAGGGTTGCTAAATCCACCAGCCTTATTCTCCTCATCTGTCTGATCGTCATCACCTATACACTGGCCAAGCTGCTGATGCTGACTGAGGTGAGCATCAGTCACCAGCCCTGGCTCTTGAGCCTGATATGTTGGACTTGTGCCTCTTCTCTGGGAGTAATGCTGCTCTGGAGGTGGCTGGGGAAGGAGCCGGAGTCTGAGAGCAGCAGTAGTAGTAGAGGAGCAAGGGGCCGTGAGGACACTGAAAAGCTGGTGGAGACAGTTGGCGAGGAGGAGCAGGAGTTGGGCTCTGAGAGAAAGAAGGAGAAGGACAGCAGCTCGGGGGCCACACTGGGACGCCTGCTGAGCTACTGCAAAAAGGATGCTGAGCTGCTCTCTGTTGCTGTCCTCTTCCTCATCATCTCTGCTGTGTGTGAGTGTCCTTAATGTCACATTATTTATTGCTGTCTGTTATAAAGGATTTAGACACACTGCCCCAATGCAACTGACAAAACTGAGTCTGCAGGTTCTGATTACGCTACTCATGCCACGTTACACAACACTTTTTAATTACAGATAAGTGCTATGGTAGAAAAACAAGTGTGTTCTTTTCAATATGTTCCAACTGTTGATGCTTTCTGTCATGGAATTATTAAAAGGACCCCTAACTCGCTCATATGGGTCCCAGTTGCTAAAAGACAAATGTTTTTTGTCATAAAGCCCAAAGATATTGATCAGTATATTCATCTACATTACTAACCAGAAGCCTCAGCCACCTGCTGTTCAAACCTTCTGTTTCAAAGGACTAGCCAATCAGAAGAAAGTTGACTTAAACGGTGCCTGTGCCAAGGCCCTGTATATTAAACGCTAGGTTTCATTTCAACTGTGAAGCATACAAAGCGTCTCTATTAGAGTCCAAGAATAAAAATAAAAGAGCTGGAAATGGTATATTTGGTGAATGCCAATAAACGTCTATACCTACATTAATAGGTCAAAGTCATACTAAGTAACTCTAAGGCTCATTATTGTTTGTAACAGTGGGCTGAATGCCAGAGCCTCCAACAGCACTCACGGTTTTATCAGTTTCATCAATTCTTTAATTTATGGAATATCATTAAATACACACATTTCATTCAAATCATTTTGGAAGTTTGCTCATTTTCTTTGAAGTACAATATAAAAATTTGAGGTATTTTATGTACTCGTACATCTAAACTATGCATTTGTCCATCCATCCATTGGTTTTGTGCTGCTTAAAAAGCGATTACAGGGGCAACAGTCTTGAGCAGAGACGCCTAGAACTCACTTTCCTCCACCTCAGCCTCCAGCTCTTTCACAAGGATATCCCAAACCAGCCAAGAGACATAATTTGTCCAGCATGTCCTTGGTGGGCCCAGGTGTCTCTTTCTTGTTGGGTATACAAGAAAAACTTCATATTGGAGGTGTTCAGGAGGCATCTTAACTAATCTTCCCTTGCCTGAACTGCTCCCCAGGAACTGAGCATCTGAGCTCTAAGGGTGAGCCCAAACACCTCGAGGTTCTGTTCCTAAATGTTAGAAAAACATTTGGGACAAGGGGAGTCCCAAATGTCCCAAAAAACAAAAAACGCTCTCACTATGAATGTACAGTGACCTTATTTTTCACTCTGATTTAGAATTGAATAAAAAAAAGCATCGAGCATGGAGGTTACCACTGTTGCCGCACAGCAAGAATGTCCTGAGTTCAATTCTCCATCAGGCTGTGGTCTTTCAGTGTGGAGTTTGCATGTTCTCCCTGGGTACTCCGGCTTCCTCCCACAGTCCAAACACATGCAGCTTGTGGGGATAGGTTAACTGATCAATCTAAATTGCCTATAAGTGTTAATGTGAGCATGAATGGTTGTCTGTCTCTGTGTGTTGGCCCTGCGACAGACTGGCGACCTGTCCAGGATGTACCCCGCCTCTCGCCCTATGACAGCTGGGATAGGCTCCAGCACACCCTGCCACCTTGAAAGGGATAAGCGCAAGCGAATGGATGGATGGATAAAAAACTAATTAAATAAAATTGAATGCTCAAGTTGTCACAAAGCCTTTATGTATGGATCATCAGTTCAACTTAGACTTTAAAAAACATTAAGTAATGATGACTCTTTGCTTTCAGGTGAGGCTTTCATACCGTACTACTATGGGAAAGCCATAGACAGTATTGTGGTTCACCAAAGCATGGAGTACTTTGCCAAACCTGTGATCATACTTGCAGCACTGGCCTTAGCCAGGTGAGCATCCGCAGTTGTAGGTTTTAATTTTTGTTTTTTAATGTTTTGTTTACATTTTGTTGTAAATTACACAGAGGAATGCATTCAGCTTATATACTGAGATGATCCTTGGCAAAGCTGCTTGCTTTGTTTAGATGATGACGTGTGTTAAATGCCAAACCACAGAACTGCTTCATGGCAGTCTTTTCTCTCTCCTCAGTTCACTTGCAATCGGAGTACGAGGAGGTGTCTTCACCCTGACGTTTGCGAGATTAAACCTTCGTCTCAGGAACCATCTTTTCCGAACCTTGATGAGGCAAGAAATTGCCTTTTTTGATGACAATCACACAGGTGATGTTGAACGCGAGTTCCTGTGCACACATCTTTCCCTTCCATTGATCCGTTCTAATGTTATTCCACGCCCTTGTAACCCTGCAGGTGACATCCTTTCACGTCTGTCTGCTGACACCACCCAGGTGAGCGACCTCATCTCCCAGAATGTCAACATCTTCCTGCGGAGTGTCATTAAGGGCGTTGGCTTCTTCATCTTCATGTTTGGCATGTCCTGGAAGCTCACACTGGTGACCATCATGGGATTCCCTTTCATCGGTCTAGTCTCAAAACTTTATGGTGAATACTACAAGGTAAAGTAGTTTTGTCTGAATGTTCATTTCTTTATAGTTTGCTTCCAAGAAGTCAGATATTATTGTAATTTTTTTAAAGTGGTCTTGAGAAATAGTTATTACTGTTGTTGAGTATTGCAGCATCAACAGTGATCAAGTCAAAGGGAAATGACGACGGAGGCAAAAATGTCCTTAACATTTTGGGAACTTTGTTCCACATTAGGGAACGCGGCAAAACCTTTCCTCATGGGTGCCATTTTTGTTGGGGTACACTTTCTCTCTCAGGGGCTGATGACGCAGCATACGTGCTTCCTTGTGGTGACAAATAAAATACTGTCTCTCTGTTAAACAACAATAACCATAATACAGTTCAACACATTGTACAACATGAGTACACATAGGGTGACCAACCGTCCTCTTTTCCTCGGACATGTCCACTTTTCACGTTCTGTCCGGGGGGATTTTCGAGATGGATGAAAATGTCCGGGTTTTCCTATAGACATACAGAGGGACCCATATGTGCGACTTCGTCCCGAAGTAAGTGGTTGTTCCGCGCTCACAGACGGGACAGAGTGCGCAGCGGCGCGCTGAAAAGATGCCACAAGATGCCAAAGCGCAAGTGCATCTTTTCAGACAAACTGCAAAACAAATTTCCCTTGTACCATCCCTCAGAATAAATGGGAGGTGGAGTCCACTGTGTGCAGAGCTGGCAAATACGTTTGTGTGTCTAACAAAGGTTTAAAAACGTATAAACAGGGGTGCACATAAGTGGTCCGCAGGTGCGCATTCGCTGTCAAAATAAAAGACGCGCACCAGATAAGAAGTTGCAACGCGCGTTCGCGTACATATAAAAGGCACTGTTTTTGTTCGCTAGAGTGGGATTTTCACTGCATATTCTGCACCAAATCTTTGTGCGTTCATCATTTGTTTGAAGCCAGCTCACCTCCTGCAACCACTTTTCCGAGAATACGCGCTTCTTTTTGCGGTTCGCACTCCTTCTGACATTTCTTTGGAGGTGGAGGAACACCAAAGTAATTGCTTAAAGGAGCTTGCTTCTTCGACATCTTTAAGAGTTCTAAACAAATATCTGTCTTCCTCCAGAAAATCTTATGTACGCAAACGTGCGTTGCAACTTCTTATCTAGTGCGCGCCTTATATTTTGACAGCGATTGCGCACCTGCGGACCACTTATATGCACCTGTATATAAAGGCTGTGCGAGGCGAAAATTCATCTAGTAAGTTGACTGAGTTCTTTGTTACACCTGGGAAAAACGAGGATGTTGTTGTATCTGCAGCAGAAGGTGCACTGGCATTTCATACTATGAAGCGTCACAATAGCTACAGATCCATGGATTGCACTTGTGTGTTGCTAAAAGAAGAGAAGCATTTCCAGACTTTAACAAAGCCAAAAAGTGCCTGCACCAAGACTGAAGCTATTGTCAATGGTGTCATAGTGCTACATTCAGTTGAAGTCACTCTTTGAGATCTTAATAAAATCCAATACTGTGGCATTTCTCAGACTTACCAGAGAATATATTCCCAATCATACTTTGACTGGAAGAATGGTGGCATGCAAAAAAAATTAATTGAGGTTAGAAACGCGAAATGAGACAGCAGAAACCATACCTCACTGGTCATTTTTCTTATACAAATGAGACATTATTTCTGTAACGTTACTTAATTCTAGAGGTTTTTAAATTAGTCTTTTGCACTTGTCCATCCATCCATCCATCCATCCATCCATCCATCCATCCATCCATCCATCCATCCATTCATCCGCTTTATCCGAGGCCGGGTCGCGGGGGCAGCAGCCTAAGCAAAGAGACCCAGACCTCCCTCTTCCCAGCCACCTCCTCCAGCTTATCCGGGGGAACACCAAGGCGTTCCCAGGCCAGCCGAGAGATATAATCTCTCCAGCGTGTCCTGGGTCTGCCCCGGGGCCTCCTCCCCGGTGGGACATGCCTGGAACACCTCACCCAGGAGGCGCCCAGGGGGCATCCTTGTCAGATGCCCGAACCACCTCAGCTGGCTCCTTTCGATGTGGAGCAGCAGCTGCTCTACTCTGAGCCCCTCCCGGCTGGCCGAACTTCTCACCCTATCTCTAAGGGAGAGGCCAGCCACTCTTCGGAGGAAGCTCATTTCTGCCGCTTGTATCCGCGATCTCGTTCTTTCAGTCACTACCCACAGCTCGTGGCCATAGGTGAGGGTAGGGACGTAGATCGACCGGTAAATTGAGAGCTTCGCTTTTACACTCAGCTCCTCTTCACCACGACGGACTGGTGCAGCGTCTGCATTACTGCAGCTGCAGCCCGAATCCGTCTGTCGATCTCCGGCTCCCTTCTCCCATCACTCGCGAACAAGACCCCGAGATACTTGAACTCCTCCACTTGGGGCAAGAACTCATCCCCGACCCGGAGTGGGCACTCCACCCTTTTCCGGCTGAGAACCATGGCCTCAGATTTGGAGGTGCTGATCCTCATTCCCGCTGCTTCACACTCTGCTGCGAACCGTTCCAGTGCGAGCTGGAGGCCCTCACCCGATGAAGCCAACAGAACTACATCATCCGCAAAAATCGGAGATGAGATTCTGAGGCCACCAAAGCGAAAGCCCTCCGCCACTTGGCTGCGCCTAGAAATCCTGTCCATAAAAATTATGAACAGAACCGGAGACAAAGGGCAGCCCTGGCGGAGCCCATCACCCACCGGGAACGAGTCTGACTTATTGCCTGCAATGCGAACCAAGCTCTTACAATGGTTGTATAGGGATCGAATGGCCCGTAGCAATGGGCCAGACACCCCATACTCCCGCAACACCTCCCACAGGACACCCCGAGGGACACGGTCGAATGCCTTCTCCAAGTCCACAAAACACATGTAGACTGGTTGGGCAAACTCCCATGCACCCTCAAGTATCCTGGAGAGGATAAAGAGCTGGTCCAGTGTTCCGCGACCAGGACGAAAACCGCATTGTTCCTCCTGTATCCGAGGTTCGACTAGCGGACGAACTCTCCTTTCCAGCACCCTGGCATAGACTTTCCCAGGGAGGCTGAGGAGTGTGATCCCCCTGTAGTTGGAACACACCCTCCGGTCCCCCTTCTTAAAGATGGGGACCACCACCCCAGTCTGCCAGTCCACAGGTACTGCCCCTGATCTCCACGCAACATTGCAGAGGTGTGTCAACCAGGACAGCCCTACAACATCCAGAGCCTTCAGGAACTTGGGGAAGACCTCATCAACACCAGGGGCTCTGCCACCAAGGAGTTGTTTAACTGCCTCAGTGACCTCGCCCCCGGAAATTGGCGGGTCATTCCCCTCATCCCCAGACTCTGCTTCCTCCTCGGAAGACGTGTCAGTTAGATTAAGGAGGTCCTCGAAGTATTCCTTCCACCGCCTGACAATTTTCTCAGTTGACGTCAGCAGCGCTCCGCCAGCACTATACATAGTGCAGGTAGAGCACCGCTTTCCCTTCCTGAGACGCCTGACGGTTTGCCAGAATCTCTTCGAGGCAGTCCGAAAGTCTTTTTCCATGGCCTCTCCGAACTCCTCCCACACCCGAGTTTTTGCTTCAGCCACTGCCCGAGCCGCATTCCGCTTGGCCTGTCGATACCTGTCGGTTGCCTCCGGAGTCCCACAGGCTAACCAAGCCCGATAGGACTCCTTCTTCAGCCTGGTTTCTCCCTTCACCTCTGGTGTCCACCATTTGGTTTGGGGATTACCACCACGGCAGGCACCAACCACGTTGCGGCCGCAGCTCAATGCAGCAGCTTCGGCAATGGAGACGCTGAACATGGTCCATTCGGACTCAATGTCCCCAGTCTCCCTCGGAATGCTGTTGAAGCTCTGCCGGAGGTGTGCGTTGAAGATCTCGCGGACTGGGGCCTCTGCTAGATGTTCCCAGCACACCCTCACTACGCGTTTAGGTGCACCAGGTCTGTCCAGCGTCCTCCCCCGCCACCTGATCCAACTCACCACCAGGTGGTGATCAGTTGACAGCTCAGCCCCTCTCTTTACCCGAGTGTCCAGAACATATGGTCGCAGGTCTGGTGATACGATTACAAAATCGATCATCGACCTACGGCCTAGAGCGTCCTGGTGCCACGTGCACTTATGGACACTCTTATGTTTGAACAGGGTGTTCGTTATGGCCAAACTGTGATTAGCACAGAAGTCCAATAACAAAGCACCGCTCGGGTTCAGATCAGGGAGGCCGTTCCTCTCAATCACGCCCCTCCAGGTCTCGCTGTCATTACCCACGTGAGCATTGAAGTCTCCTAGCAGGACAACAGAGTCTCCAGGTGGAGCACCTTCCAGCACCCCACCCCCAGGGACTCTAAGAAGGCTGGGTACTCCGAACTGCTACTCGGCGCATAAGCACAGATGACAGTCAGGACCCGTTCCCCGACCCTAAGGCGCAGGGAACAAACCCTCTCATCCACCGGGGAAAACCCCAACGTACCGGCAGCAAGCCGAGGGGATATTAGAATACCCACCCCAGCCCGCCGCCTCTCACCAGGGGCAACTCCAGACTGAGACAGAGTCCAGCCCCTCTCCAGGAGACTGGTTCCAGAGCCCAAGCCATGCGTAGAGGTGAGCCCGACTATATCTAGCCGGTACCTCTCAACCTCACGCACTAACTCAGGCTCCTTCCCCACCAGAGACATTCCATGTCCCTATTGCCAGTCTTGGCAGCCGGGGGTCAGTCCGCCAGGGCCTCCGCTCCTGGCCGCCACCCGGCACACAATGCACCCGACCCCTATGGTGCCTCCTACGGGTGGTGGGCCTGCGGGAGGATGGGCCCATGTCTCCTCTTTGGGCTGTGCCCGGCCGGGCCCCATGGACTAAGGCCCGGCCACCAGACGCTTGCCCTCGGGCACCCTCCCTGGGCCTGGCTCCAGGGCAGGGCCCCGGTAACCCTATCCCGGGCAGGGTAAACTGTTCCCTCGATATTCTTTTCATTAGGGTCTTCTGAATCGCTCTTTGTCTGGTCCCTCACCCAGGACCAATTTGCCATGGGAGACCCTACCAGGGGGCAAAAGCCCCCAGACAACATAGCCCCTGGGATCCCTGGGACACACAAACCCCTCCACCACGATAAGGTAGCGATTCACTTGTAAAAGCCTACAAGACATTTTTTATTTCACCATTCATTTACCGCACAGAGAATGCATTATTTAAATGTGTTAAAATTTTCTTTAAGCAAACAGTATTATTAAAATTCTTCATGAATGTGCCAAGTGTCCTCTTTTTTGGAAATCAAAATATGGTCACCCTAGTACACACGATGTATATCTTAACAACAATAAATGTAATGTCAGGTATAATGTTGTTTGGATGAGATGCTCTGTTATTTTCGGCTAAAAGTAGTTCTCTTTTCTCAGTGTGGGGATTCGTTTTTAAGAAGAAAGCTACAATTAGCCTTTTGTGCATTTAGTGAGAGTATAGTGTAACTGTCTTCTTGTCAAGACAGTAACTTTGTGATTGTCTACTTGTGACACATCTGGGGGACATGTGTAGACTGTAAAAGTGTGATAAAGGACCTGACACACACTGGATTTCCGTGCTCATGCAAGTGTATATTTGTGTTTCAGCAGCTGATTCCGTTGCTTCTGCACCAGGGTACCGGGAAACAGTCACTTCCTTGTAGGGAGTGACTGTAGGGCTGTGCAATATGACCAAAATTTCATATCCCGATATTAGATATTTATCGTCCCGACAACGGTATATATCACAAAAATTTTACATTTTCTGTAAATTCCATGAATGTCGGGCAACTCGATTTGCATGAGTATTTTTTTTTTTTTTAGCTGGTCGTGTACCTGGAGTCAGGTGTTTTGACCAATGCATGAAACCTTACATTTTTAGACATTTTCTTTGTGAGTATTTATTACATGGCGTGCTGCGGGGAAAAGCCGGTTCTAATGTTTGATTCTAAGGTTTATTTTTTAGCACCTGATGGCTATTTCTTGCTTCTCATCCGTACACTCTGTGTACTCTTTCACGTGATTCAGTTTATTTTGAAAAATCTCAACAGTATCTTCAGCGTTATTGTGAAAGGTTTATGTGGAAAATAAAGAAGCGGACGACGGAGCCACGCGATGGTTTTACCGTCGTTGTTGCAAACGTCAACGGATAAAAACAGTCGCTTGTCCGTCTGTAGTGTGGTTATGTTAAATATATAAGAGAAAGAGAGAACTTTAAGAAATTCTACAGTGACCATCAAAACGATTTAAAAAAATGCCGTAAAAAGTTTATTTTGCCACAACACGACACAAACGATAGCGTAATATGAAACGATTGACGTTTTCATATCGTCATCCGATATATATCGTTATATCGAACAGCCCTACTCCCTTGCGATTCCATTTACTTCCTCCTCTGTCACCAGCACCGCCGTCACTGGCTGTGTCCCAATTAAGAGACCACACGCTTGAAGTACGCGCACTACGCATACTACATATAAGTAGTGAGAGGCTTGTGAAATGGGACTGTAAATGAAGGAGAAAAAATGTTTTGTTGGTCATTCATTTTTGTCATGACATCACTTTGATTAGTTGAGTATCTGAAGCTGAGACCACAGGACTGTAAAACATGATAGTTGGGCTTCATTTCTGTAATGAACAGTCATTTTAAGATTAGCTAGTAAATAACAATTAGCTTATGTTGTTCATGAGACTAAAATCATCTGACTGTGGTAATGTAAATATAAAATGGCCAATATTATATTTATTGTCAGATTATTATGATATATATATATATTACAGGATATATTACAGCAGTGAGCTTGAACTCTGGGTCAAAGATTCAAGTTGCAGTTATTTATATTTCCTATCACCTTAAATCTTCACTCAAAGACAAGTACCTTTCACAGTGTATATACAGATGTATTATACATAAGAGACAAATATTGTTCGTTTAATATGTTGGCATTACTAAATTTGGCTCAATGCTTACATATATGTGTAAAAAGAAAATTTACGAGCTGTGATAACTGTTTCTGATAAAATGAAGAGTAGACTGATATATGAAATATTCCTTTATTGGGTGAGAAAATCAGACCATGTCATAACTGCTTTAAGTCACACAGAATAGATATCAGAGCCTTAAACAGGCTGACTTTGCTAAATGGGTCTAACTGGGCAGAAAGTATACAAACACATAACATCCTTATAGAATATAATGTAACACTATAGATCAACTTACCTCAGAATATATAAAGCATATAAACAGTTACAGCAATATGATGCAACAAACACAGCAGTGCTACTAATCCAAAATACTCAAAGCTTCATAGAACTGAAACAAACATTTATTTTTAGCTCCATTCTGCTGCTGATACATACTTTAGGTTTCTGAACATTAAACTTGTTGCTGCCTTTCATAGTGTTTAACTTGAAGGCCCTGAGTACTTTCTCCCACACTGAAAACACTGGAATCATAAAATTATTTGAACATTACTTAATAAGACTGATTCAGGACAGACAATTAGTTATTTTAAACTTTTCTAGCAGTCCTTCACAAACAGGGAGCAGTCTGTCTCTCTCCATCTGTCAGCTGCTGCTGGCTCTTCCTCCTCTTCTTCCTCACACACTGCTGAGTTTGTCCTGGTGGATCATCAGGGGTGCCATAATATTCATTTGGTTCATTTGGTAATTTGGTTTTAAAGCCTTTACTTTAAAATATACGCTGTTCAATAGTCGACCTTAATCTTACAGAGAATCTGATGATTTTATGGATAATTAAAGTCAGTCATATATCCACAAACACAACAAGCTGAAAGTCAGTGATGCTGCTCAGTTTGCAGTCCTGAATCACGGCACAAGCAGGATTCACTGCACTGTTAATGTTAGCTATGTTATATTGCTGCCTCTGTTCGGTGGTGTCGAGCCAAACGGACTTTAACGTGTGTTTGAACAAGCTGACGGTTCACTCGTTAAGCTGAAAGAAAGATGCTTTAATCACAGGAGTCACACATGTGTCCACTGTAACATCTGGGAACTCTTCTTGTTTAGCACTCGTAATAACACAAACACTAAATCCTCCTTCTCTTGTGCTGTTTTGTATCAGTGTATACACCTGAGACTGTCATCTGTCTGTCTGACCCAGGGTCCACCTTTAATGGTTTTTCAAAGAACCATTTTTTAAAAAGGTTCTTTAAAGAACCATTTTAAATCTTTCAAAATAAAATGTATCATAAATTGAATTTGAGTAGGGTAAAATAAATACGAGCACAGCATAGACATATATTAATGGTTTATTGCCATTTCGTAGTATACCAAAAGACAAAAAGGCATTTTAACCCTCAGCACCACATCACTACTAATACATGTCACATATTAGTCATTTAAACAGTAATAATTAAACATTTTTACTATACTATAAATAAATATATATAAATACTATATCTACAGATAATACAACAATTAATACATGTATTGTTTAATTAATAAACCATCAGAAAGTGATAAAGACACATTAGAAATAGCAATTGCTTCATAACAGACCGATAGATCAACACATTTTCATCAGCAGATGTTTGCATGTTCAGTAAAAATATTTCAACAAGTTTTTGATTAAAATTATCAATGAACTTCAGCCTTACCTTATGTAAGATAAGTTTCATGTTGGACTAATGGTCCTTTGTTAGTCCAGTTTAGGATAATGTCTCTGACGTATGTGTCATATCAAAACAACCCCACACCTGCAGTTGTTTCAGTTTTTCACTGGTGTTTCCTGTCAGCTGGTCAAACCTCCCTTTGTGCTTCAAATCCCTCCCACTCTGGGACAAGGAGCTGAGAGAGAGAAAACAAGGGTCAATTATAAAGAAGAGAGAAAAGTGAAACCCTCCTCAGAAGGTCTTACTCGCATACCTGCAGTCGACCTGTGATGGACTCCTGTTTGGTGTTCACGTCATCCCAGCGGCGGCCCCACTCCCTTGCTGTTGCCAGCAGCCGAGTCTGCAGGGTGCCCTGGAAGAGCTGAGTTAATGTTCGACTCCTCCTGGTCAGGCGGGCTAGAGACCACACCCCTGCTACAGAAGAATCCCTGACACTATTCCCAATCAGGCTCTCTACTATTTACGATTAGATAACTTTTATATTTTCTTCTGTTCCTTCCAGAATCTGACCAAAAAGGTGCAAACAACCCTCGCAGAGGCCAATAAAGTTGCAGAAGAAACCATCTCAGCCATGAGGACGGTGCGGAGCTTTGCCAACGAGAATGGAGAGGCCGATTCCTATTACGCCAAACTCTTAGTCATGTTCCAGCTCAACAAAAAACAAGCCCTGGCCTACGCTTGCTACATGTGGTCCAGTTGTGTAGGTATCTGCAGTTACCCTTTACATAATTCTGCATGGTTTATTTAGTGGTCTCTGTTTTTACCTTACAGCAAGGGATTTTTTGTGTGTTTTCCAGATCTCAGAGCTTGCTCTCGAGCTGGCTATCCTCTACTATGGAGGCCACCTTGTGATTACTAATCAGATGAGTAGCGGTGCCTTGATATCTTTTTTCATATACATGCTAGAGCTTGGCGAATGTCTTGAGGTATTTCACCTATCATTCTCCACAGGTCGTTTGTTTTCTGTTCTGAAGACATGGCAATGAATCCATGTTGTCTTCACTTTGCAGAGCATTGCATCAGTGTACACGGGCCTCATGCAAGGAGTTGGAGCTGCTGAGAAGGTTTTTGAGTATCTGGATAGGAAACCCGAACACCCCTCTGATGGCACAGAGGCTCCGGAGACATGCGCCGGTCTGGTTGAATTTAAAGACGTCACGTTTGCCTACCCGACACGCCCTGAAACTGATATTCTCAAGGTTTGTCCTCAGGGATCCTGAACACCTGAAGAAATTATTCACAAGTGGTCTGTTTGACTCATGGTGGTAGAGATGAGGGCAGTTTACTAGAAGATTGCAACAATATAACCAACTAAATGAGGGTGAAGTTAGGATACGGTTGACATTATGTCTGCTTAGTTTGAAATGGGTCTTTTTGCAGGGGGTGTCATTCCTCCTGCGTCCCGGAGAAGTGACTGCCCTTGTGGGACCTTCAGGCAGTGGGAAGAGCTCCTGTGTGAGTCTTCTGGAAAATTTCTACCTTCCTCAGCAAGGCCAGGTGCTGCTGGATGGAAAGCCTGTTCAAAGCTTTCAGCATGACTACCTCCACTCCAAGGTTAGTCAGTGTAAAAGACATTTTCATGTGTAATCTTTGTATAATATCTGGGGACTTGGGTCAGTTTTACTTTTTCACATGTAGAACACAGCAGGAACTAGACTAAGCAGGAGGCCTGGCTCTGATACAGTGTTCAGGAGGCTATAAACATGCTAACAGTAAATGCACTATTGTGCACATTGGCACAATCCAACATCACAAGAACTGTTGTTGAGTAGTTGTCTGAAAATCTCCCGAAAAGAGCAAAACTGCCAATGTGTTTGTCCATCACTGTTTTCTGATTTTTCCTGCCCTGTGTCAGTTTCTGCTGGCAATGATAAAAACTAGTCTAAAAAAGAAACAAATTAAAAAAGGTTAAACAAAAAAAAAAACTACCATACTTTGTATACAAATACACCCCATGGCTTGTTAGTCTTCAGCATACAGTAATTTCTATTCTTTATTGTGTGTCTGCAGGTGGCTCTTGTAGGTCAAGAGCCTGTGCTGTTTGCCCGCACAGTTGAGGAGAACATTACCTATGGCCTGACTGATGTCCCCAGGGAGGCAGTGCTGCAGGCTGCCACCAAGGCTAACGCTCATGATTTTATTACCACTCTTCCTAAAGGCTATGAAACAAGTAATCATTAAATCTGTTCATTTGTAAATCAGCTTTTTATGTGCTCTATGTGTAATGGACATGCTTGTTAAGCTGGGACCTCAAGAGGAAAAGTCACATTTAACATCGGTCCCTGGCAGATTTGTTTTACTATACAGAGCTTTACTGTACATTGCAAAGCTGCTTGCAGAGGCATCAGAATCTATAGGTTGGCTGATACAGCTTAAGTAGCATGCACCATTTGAGATCTGCCAATAGGATGTGTGGAAAAGTAAGAAGTGACCATGAGATAGTATGGCTGACACTGAGATCAGCTGATTTGCCAGCTGAGCCTGACTCTAGGGTCTGCTTAAAACTAACACAGTGCTCAGATTTAAATGCACAAATATCACAGCCATACAAAAAATAGAGCTATGTTCTTTAATAAAGAAATGGAGATGTGTTTCATAAGATGAAATGATGTATTTGACTGACTTTTACCTTACTGTTTTCTTGAGGTGTTGGCGAGAAGGGCACACAGTTGTCAGGGGGACAGAAACAAAGGGTTGCCATTGCAAGAGCTCTCATCCGCAACCCTCGTGTTCTAGTCCTGGATGAAGCCACTAGCGCTCTGGATGCAGAAAGTGAACACATTGTAAGTGTTATCAAAGCCAGAGGAGAGCTTCAGTACAGCAGCTGTTACCAAGCAGACATGCAGCATATTTGCATTATGGAATAATATAGAGGTGTTGATGTATTTGCTGAATTCACTACAGGTTCAACAGGCTCTGAACAATGTCCTGCAGGACCACACCGTGTTGGTGATCGCCCATCGGCTCAGCACAGTGGAGAAGGCAGACAACATTATTGTAATTGACAGGGGCCACGTGGCAGAACAGGGATCTCACAGTGAGCTGATGGCCAGCGGCGGACTCTACTCTAAGCTGGTTCAGCGGCAGGTCCTGGGCATCGAGACCGGAGAGGAGGACCTACACTCGCCACAAAACGCCAGCTGCAAGTCAGGTGGAGGACAGCAGTGGAGAGGACGAAGCAGCAGCGGCAGCCTGAGCGAGTCTGAGTGTAGTGTGCGTTACTGAGAACGACCTGCAGTGTGTAGATGTGGCACTGGACTGTAATTAAGTTAAAAATACTTAAATCTGCATTTGGGTTTGTAATCTGTTGGACAAAGACACAAGTTTTGTAGCGTTTCACCTGCACACTACCACAGTGGATTTTAAATTCATCAATATGAGACTGATGTGCAGACTTTTAGCTTTAATTCAGGGGGTTTCATTGGCAAAACTTTGCCATTAACAGATTAACGGTTGCATTATGGGCATTGTTTTAATGCAAATGTTTTAAATGTTTTTAAAAGAAAGAAAGAATTCTGTCATCCTGCACTTTACATTGTTTTGCTGTCTCTCTGATAGGTTAGTTCAGGTTTTGCAGCCTAATGATGGCCTCCCTCACTTGCACTGACCTCTCTTTGGGTTCATATTTAAAATTAGAGTGAAAAGCTATAAAATACACATTCAACACTTTAAATCAATTTCAGATATTATGTTGGTGTCATTGGTAATGAAATAGCAAGGGAACGGGCCTCAGCTGGCCATGAAAGTGCTTGTACAGCCACAGGGACAAAAAAATGACAAATTGTATGTCTCCAACAAACTATTGACCTATGTGTTTCCAAACATATAAAACAGGGTGGGGACAAATAAAACTTGAATATCCTGTTTGGATATTATATTAGCTTTAAGGAAAATGTGTTTCTGTTGATGTGCTACAAGAGAGGCGTGACTGTATTTTGTGTTTTTGTTTACCTCTGTATTGCACTCCAGCAATAATTATTATTTTGTTGAAACTTCCTCAGGATTTAGTTCTGCTGTTGTATTGTTTACGCTGTAGCAGGCATGGAGATGCTGGCTTGTTTTTACTGCGTGGAGTAGGTGGTATTATTAGTAAAAGGAAAAGACAGGTGCCTTTGTCTGTGGAATAGTGTGCAATAAGAATATTATATGATTGAAAATGAATAGCACTACAGAAACATACTGCAATTGTATTTAACACTGACAATGAAAAGTAAATGTAGCTAAATAAAATATTCCTTTATTTTTGCAGACATGTTATATATGTATGTATATATGGCAAGTGAATATATTCTGTATATGATGGTAAAATCCCCTTTTTAAATGGCAATAATGGATCATGAAATATGAATCTTACAGTCTGATCTACGCTGTGTCTGTGTAATACTGGTAAAACATCCCAAATAAAATTCTGAATTATATTTATGTTGCTTCAGTGACAGCGACTACAACTGAAATAACATTTATTTATAGACTGAAAATGACTGAAACTTTAGTAACTAACCAATATGCAAATGTTATAGCAAAAATTGACTATTCACCATAAAGTCTATACATTTGCCAATTTGCTGTTTCTTCTACGTTGTTCCATCAAAATAAGAAGGCTTCAGGAATCTATGGTGGATATTTTACACTATACTACGAATATGAAAACAATTGTCATTTAGCCCTGGCCACAAACCGTCATCCACTGGGCTCAGGCCACCTCTTTGCTTTTACACTAGCGCCATCTAGTGTTGTTGTCACGGTTAGCATTTCAAATAAAGACTACTTGAGCATCTTTTAGTCATTAGCAATAAAACTCTATAAAAACTCTGTTAAACGCATATTTCCTGATTAAAACCTAATTTCTTTTTTCTTTTTTAAAGATGAATGATTTGCAAATCATCAAAGCCTTTCATTTAAAATTGTACAAAAAAAATTTCTACAAGTATGTGTAAAGCTTAAAATGGCCAATGTACATTAAACTAAATAGATTAACTTACAAAGGTTCAGTAGCTTGGTCTGATATAAACGGAGCATTTCAAATCTTCCTCCCTGCTTAGTAAAAAAGAACTGTGGGCAGATAGTTTGCTATTTAAGAATACTGTTGCTCAACGCAAAGTTAAAAGAGTTTGAGGATTTCAGTAGGCTACCAACATTTTGTGTGTGTGTGTGTGTGTGTGTGTGTATGTGTAAATGGTAGAGATTGCATCCTCAGTACTAAAAAGAAGAGGAATCATATAATTCTAAATAGGTTTTTTATTTTTTGTTTTATTTATGAAATTTTTTTATTTCATTAAGATACTGCCAAAACACATTCCTTATGTATTACAGCAACATGGCTTTTAAACAAATGGGCGCAGGTTCTACTCTGGCCTGCCTGCAGTCCAGAACTGTCACCCACTGGAAATATTTGGCCTACTGTTAGCTGACAAAGCATTCATGAGCTGCAGAGCAGCTGAAATCTAAAATCAAGTTATCAAACTACAGCATTGGTCTTCTCAGTTCCCAAAAGCTTGTAGAGTGCTGTTAAAAGAAAACCATGATGCAACATATGGGAAGCATGCTCCTGTTCTCACATTAAAAAAAAAAAACAATATATAGGGGTAAAGATTTACATACCTCGTCCATCTCCTATACCATTTTTGATTACACTATATATATTGTAATCTAAATGCGTATTTTTAAAATGGTTTTTAATGGTCTTTTACGTTGGTTTTTTTGTCACTTTCAACATTTCATGTTATTTTTGTACTTCAAAAATAAAACATTACAAATAAACACATTACAAATAAATATTTATGTTTAATAGTTGATGTTCTTATTGAACATGAACAAAGTTTCAAATAATGAAGTCACTGTATATATAAGTAATCCCTGTGGGTCAAAAATGGCTTCTGATACTTCAGACAGATTCTTTGCTCTAGCACTGTACGTTGTCACTGAGAATGGATATCCCCAATATGGTCATCACAGGCATACAGCTCTGGTTGTGAGCTTATAAGTCCTGCCCACCTGCTGTTTGTGAAGTGACTTTGACTTATAAATCTATTCTCAAGCATAATAGTTCACATGTAGCTGTGTTTAAAGGCCTTGGTTAAAGAGAGTGAACATGTTGAGACAGCGTGAATTACTTTTACACTAATTACATACAGTATTTCGAAATAATAGTATTAACAATAATACTGATTTTATTAATATAGTAATGAAGGTGAAGGTGGTGATAGTGACAATGATATTGGTGGATTTACCAACAAGTGCAGTTCCTGTAATGACCATATGAGGGTTTTCTCTAAAAGTCAATGAAACTCTAGTATTTTATCAGTCTTAGCTTTAACTGATAGATGTCTGTCTGCATTGCACCATGCAGTTTTCGGGTACATTTTAATAAGGAAGATTGCTAGCTTACTACCTTACATTTAATTCCGTCAATTCAGGCCACACAAATCAAATCTAAACTATTACGTACCCATCTTTTACGTGCAGTCTATAACCTCTGTATGTTGCTAAAATCATAAAGAAATGTAATTTTGGTTTGTGGCCTATGAACTCGGAATGAGTTTGACACTCCTGCCTCGTTGGATCGTACACTATTGGTTCATTTTCCCATCGAAAGCAATATTTCTGACAGCACCTGAAGGCGGCACTAGGCCTGTATTCTCTCTACTTCCTGTAAGGGAAGCTCAGTCAGCTGTCACAATTTGAGGCGAGAAGAGAGGGACCACAGCGGAGGAGAAACACACAACAGCAGCTAAAATGTCTAGTTTTTTCAACAAGTTGAGCGGGTACACGTTGGTTCAGCTCAACGAAATTCTTGAGGACGACGAGAAGCTCACAAAAATGGTACAGGAGATGGACGAGGTATGTAAATCTTTTGTAGTCCAGTGTTAGCTACTGACTCCCCTTTCTCGGCCACTGTGTCTGTGTTTTTTTCCCTCAAGCCTTTGTTGTGCTTTCCCAACACTCGCTGGGTTCAGTTACTGGAAATGGCTGTTTCTGGTCGCGGTGAGGATTCAATGTTAAACGTGTGTTGTCAAGCGAACTTACACGTCTCGTAGCCCAAAACAGGGTTAACAACGGGCCGGAGCATTGTCTTAAGTTTTAACGCTACGGAGTTCCAAGGTTTCGACATAGCTTCTCCACAAACCTTTCGTTTCCCAGATAACAAAGCCTGTCAATCTTTTGTAGTAATCACATGCAAGAGTACGACTTAATCGTTACATTTTGGCTCATATATTGACTGCCTGGCTCTGCTCCAGCAGCACAAGGACTCAGCAGTTTCTTTTCACGGTGTCATAAGTCTGTCTTTCTGATAAGCCCCACTTCTCCCCCCCATACGCACAACGATTACAGCCATGCTGCCCAGAATGGTTAAAGCGCAGACAGATATTTGGCATATTAAGACGAAAGGCTAAAAGATTAGCATTTTATACAGGATTTGCCCTTTTGATTATTTCCCTTGCGGCTGCTGCTTCTCTTTCTAAAACCGTCTCTTCCACTGAGGGTTTTAATCTTCCCTTATGTTCTCCTGCTGAATCAGCCCCGCCACCAGGGGCGTTTCCAGGATATTTCAATAGGGGAGCATTGGGGAAAAAATGACCCCAAAACAAGACTCCCCCACCACCACTCCCTCTCCAGGAAGGATGGATAATCAGATTAAAATTTTAAAAAGCGTAGAAAGCAAGTCTAGGTAACATTATTTATGGTTTCTTATGTAAAAGCCACAATCCTACTTAAGTAATGCAAACAAAATTGGCATTAAATATACTTAAAATAGTTAAAGTCAAATTGGTCACCCTTCTTATTCATATACATTTTATTACAAGATCATAATTATTTATTAATTATTGTGAATATGAGTTTAATTTTGGCACTGAATATAATTTTAATTGTACTCAATTGTACTCCTGAGTAGCCAATACAGTGTATTATATAAGTAGATTAACTGTACCCCTGCCCACCACAGCTGCTGGAACGTTTCCCTACCAAGTGCTAAATCCAGAGGAAACACTTCACACCTCTGCTTTTCACCCAACAGCTTGGACCTGACTGTTTATCACAAACATTAAATGCATATTGTCAGGACTTGGGAATTTCTTGTCTGTTGTCATGACGCTGAGGTGTTGTCTAATTTTAGCTTAGTTTTTTTTTGCGCAATAATGACTCGCTGCCTGAGAGGTGATGAAAAGCCTCTATTCACAGAGCTGAGAAACTCGAGCACAAGCTTCTGTATATCAACATAATGACAGTTTCAGCTCGACTACAAGACGCAAGACTACAGGCCTTTGGCATTTGGATGAATGCTGAGCTGTGAGTTGGTCTTTTGTGTTGTCGCTCCTGTTTTTCATCCACACCCTGTCTGATTGTCTCTATGGTTTCGTTTTCCCAAGTCCCATAGGTTACAGAGAGGGAGGAACAGGAATGACACTGCAGCTGTTGACTTGTGTTAGTCATAAGATTGCAAGAGATATTTAAGAGAATGGGACACTTAAAAACATGCCTGAACCACACTTGAAACTGTCTGGGAAGTTTTTTGCTCACAGTACAGTGGATAAGAACAAAGGCAGTAAGTGTCATAAGGCACTGAATGAAACATGAGAGTGCTGAGAGGCACTGTACGCTTTTCTGTAAGCAACAATCTTCTTGTTCTGTAAAAAACACACTGGCTGTGTTGGCATTTGAATAATGCAAATAGCCCTTTTGTGAATTTGTTTAGTTTCAGTGCGTCCTGTTTTTGAACGACTAAGAATTGCAGATACGCTTCACTAGGCTGCTAGGATGTTGATTACCCAGTTGTTGTTTTTTTGATAATTCTCACTGATGTTTCAGCATATTTAGACTTTCTATTATGCTGTCCATTGTGTAAACCAGGAAGTATCACTTCAAGGTCTGTGTGGTTGTGGGTGTAATCAGACATTGATTTGCTTTCTTAATGACACAAATTATACCAATACCAATCCTGTTGATGGTGTTGGCGAAGAGCCAGCTTTCCATTATGCTGTCTGTTTTGAATTAAGATTAATGTGGCTTATCTTTTAAGACCTTCACTAATCCAGGAATTGTGCTGGTGAAGGTTGTAGTCTGTTATTTGGAGGTGTAATCAAACATTTTCAAGTTTTGATGCCAGTAACATGTCATGGTGTCAGTGAAGACCTAGCAGCTAACTTATGTAGCACGAGCATCCGTCAAACCTGGAATATCAGAAATTGGTGGGATACAAGGCTATTCTAAAGTAATTAACCATACAATGTAAGGTATTCTCTCCATTACAAGTCAAGGCATTTTATTTATAAGCACGTTTAAAAGAAATGCTGACCAAAGAGCCAAAGCTATCTTAAGAATGTATAAAAAGCCCATCTGACAATAATAAATGGACAATTACTCCTTAATTATTGTTTTCAGTGTGCAGACAGAGAATATTTTCTTAAGGTTTTTCTATGTTCATTTTGGAGAAAAACATCTCACACTACATCATGTGTTGTTTTACCTAAAACATGAAAAATCCATGCCATCTGTATTTACAAATATTATTCAACAATTAGAACACAGCTTATTATAAACTAGTCTTTGCATTCCAAAGCAGTGGCAGGAAACCTCGCGTGTGTGGGACGTGCAGTTTTCCCAGGCTCACTAAAATGGCAGCTCAGGTGGTTGTATAACCTTATGTTCCTCCCAACCTCACCTTTACTCTGTTAGTTCACAGTAAAAGGATTCTAGTTTGTTTATTTTGAGATTATTTGGTTACATTGCAGGTGGACTGTGCCTATGTGTCAAGGTCCCCCCCCCCCGACCCTCTGTCTGACCTCTACTTCTCCTGTTGAGCACCATATGTAGTCAAATTTAACCCAAACTGTATCTAAGGGTTAAGAATTAAGCACTTCTATAAAACATTTCCTGATGGGCTTTTTAAATGCTTATTTTACTGTCCATTTTGAAGCCAGCTAAGATAAAGATGTTTTTTTTTATTATTATTTTGAGACCTTCAGTAAACAGGAAAGTGTCTTGCTCAAGGTTTGTTTAGTTGGGGAGTGTACATAATCATTCTTATTTTTTTTTTTTGTAATGATGACAAAGGAAAGCCGGGGCTCATCCTTTTGATCGTGTTGTTGAAGAGCAAGGAAAACAGTGCTAGGTTAGCTAGCTCAGTAACAGTAACGAGAGAATTAAGACTTTGGTACTACTACTTTGACTTGTAGCATCTGATATTGACCATGCAATGTCAGGTGCATGGTCAATATCATGCACCTGACATTGCAAATCTAGTGTTGGGACAAATCTAGTGTCCCAACACTAGATTTGCTAGTTTGCTACATATCTTTGATGAGAATCTCCTTCAGTAAAACCTTTCACTTTATCTCAAAACAACAAGAAAGGACTGAGGCGTTGGAATAGCATCTTAAATGCAGGATGCATCTTCCACACTAGTGTTTGGATCTACAGTACTTGTTATCGACCATATAATTCCCCTTTTTGTGCCAGCAACCTAAGAATCCTGATTACTAGAAATAACTGAACAGTTGAGTCTTTAGACTTTTATACCAAATCAGTTTTGCTGTGTCTAAACGTTCAGACAGTGTGATGTTGTTTCAAGAGTCCATGCAGAACTGTACTGGACTGCATTTGCACTACAGTGTCATTTCTACGTTGTACACAATTGTTCCTCTTCTCTAAGTGGAATCCTTCTGACCCATGGTTCGAAAGAGCCTGAACTCTTCACCTTTCCACTTGAGAACTCTGCAGCCAGTCTGCAGTTTCAGACTTCATAATTTTATTTCTCACTTCCATAACCGATGCAAGATGTGATTCTAGTTTGTTTTGGTTTTTTTTCATGTTTTTGTGAGTGCTGCGTTACAGTGACCTGAATTCAGTTGTGGTTATTTCAGCATCTCTCCAAAGTTCAGGTCTGTGGTCCATCCAGGCAAGCGCTTGACCTACATTCGTTGTCATTATTTCAGGAGGGTGGGCTGCGATGTAGAGCATTTCCGCAAGTAAACAATAATATGGTTTTGCTCTGACAGAACAAGCCTGCAGTTATAGATGCTATTTTAAAGCTCTGCATCACTAGTGGGGCCGTAATGAATGAGCAAATCAGATCTTCCAGTAGTAAGACCAGTCACCTGGAGATGTGACGGTGCAAATTGTAGTTATAGTAGACTTGTTTAGCTGCTTTTACTGCATAAAATGTTGCCTCCCCTCATTCAGTCCAACCACTGACTACTTTTAGAAACTATTCCATAAGCCTGGCCTGCGCTGTGGAGTATTTTTAGAGTTTTCCTGTGTTCTCGCCCAGTCCTAGTTGAGTTTGTACATAGAACATGTTGGATGTGTGAAATGAGTCATCAGAGAAGGCACAAGAGATTTTTTTTTTCTTCTTTAATCCCCCACTGTTCCAACTGTAACATGTTGTTTATCCCATTTGTCTCCATTGTTTCAGTTCATATTTGTGTTGATGTAATACTCCACCAATTATTCAACAACTCGTCATTTAAAAACAGTCGTGGATGGAGTTTTCCACAGTGAAAAAAAAGATGACATTGTATCATCATCTCTCTCTCTCATATATGCATGTATGCATATGATATTAACATTGAATCATAAGTTGCTGCATTGTGAGTCAAGTCACTCTGTAATAATACACATCACTCCAAACATCAGCACGGTACAAATTGCTTCTGTTCCGCCAGCATTTTTGTCTCACGTCTTTGTTTTGGTCCTCTAGCTAAGACTGCACAAGTAGTAGATGTTTTTTTTTTGTTTTTTTTGGAGTATTACCAACAGTCATATGAGCTCATTCACGGATTTTTCCAGGTAGAGAAGCTTATATAGTCATTGCTTCCTGCCCACTGTGCATGTTGTGGTTAAAAGTGGGTACGGTAATAAATATATTCTGCAGTCTAATTTTCAATTATTCTGTTCTACTTTCCCACACTGAGCAGAATAGCGAGCAAAAAGCATTTTGACTTGCTTGTGTTTTATTCTAGGGTCGTTGGCAACACTGTTACACTTTCAGTCATTTAAAAGCCTGATTTTTGTCTCTTTTGTCGACTGTTTGTAACAGTTCATGAGTTAATAATTTCTTTAAGATTTCTTGTATCAAGTGTTTTCAGAATTACGACGATCTGTTGAGCAACAATGTAAAAAAACAAAATGTGCACCTATGTGTGGGAACATTTATGTAAGATACTAATAAAACAAAACCTTTGCAAATTGCCACTCATATAAAAGTCCTAGCTGTTCTTTGTTACATTTGTACAGAAGAGAAAGCCTTTGGTCTTGCAGCCAAACATATTTGAAGATGTCACTTAAGATTCTTCAGAATTGTTACAGGTATTTTTTTTTTCTGCACTTTTTTAATTTTATTTCATAGACTGAAAATTTAAAGACTGAAACATTTTTGGCATGATATTTGAAAACAAAACTGTTGTTAGTTGTATTATTAATTGTATTAGCATTGATATGACAGTATATTCTGATAAAATTGTCAAGTGTGTGCACTAACATTAATGTGGAAAAAAAGGAAATCCTTCATATCTTGGATTTAGAATTACAAATGGAATCGTTTCTTTCCTATCTAAATTATCTTCTTGTCATTTTGTAAAATTTTGCACTATTATTAAAAAACAACTGGTTTGATTGTAGGTGTACACAGGACTGTGCAAAGGTCTGAGCCACCTCTTGTTTCTTTATGTTTTTCTTGCAGGGTATTTTTCTTTGGACTGCTTTTGCACTCATTTTCAGTCCAGTCCTTGAGCATTTTCAAAAAAACATTTTGTTGAGCTACTTATCACACACCAAAACATTTTAACTCGTCTGCACACAACGGATAACTTGGCAAAGAACACATTTTAAATTTAATCTTCATGCACTACAAGCAGCCTCCCACAAAAACACAACTGTATTTTTCAGACCATAAGGTGGATTATGAGCGCACTGTCAATTTTTGAGAAAATTTAAGGATTTTAAGTGCACCTTATAGTCTGAAAAATATGGTATAATTTATTCCCATTTCTTTAGCTTAATCTTTGAAAAATGCTAAATATAACACAGTTTAACAGGCATAAAATAGTAATTATTTCCCAGCAAGGTGATTCTGTGCCTGGTTCTGCTGGAGGTTTCTTCCTGTTAAAAGGGAATTCTTCTTTCCCACTGTCACCAAAGTGCTTGCTCATAGGGCGTCATATGATATATGTTGGATTTTTCTCTGTATGCATGTCTTACAACATAAAGTGCCTTGAGGCGACTGTTGTTGTGATTTGGCACTTTATAAATAAAATTGAATTTAATTCCTAAATAGCTATTAATTAAAAGAAAAAAAAAATCAGGTGAACAGTATTGCCAGAAATGGGGAGGTAAGCCCTGAGAGATGCATCTGGCCCTTCAACTGATCCATCTACTCTGCCCTGAAGTCTCATTAGAAATGGTCTCAGTGGAAGGGTAGCTCTCAAGAAACTACTCTTAATTGTAAATCCAAATAAATTTTTTTTTTTCTTTTTAGATATAACAGTCAATGTCTACAGCTAACTGTCATGCTCTGTCTTTGTTTGGGCTGCAATTCAGCCAGTGGTGTTGGGATCGTCTCAAAACTAATAGAATTTCGAGCACAGAAAAATCTAAGAATTCGAGTCACTGTGTAAAAGAATCTGAAAAGTGTCTGGGAACATGTACAAACACAACAATGCAATAAACGCATACCTGGATAGAAGACCACACAATAGAACACTACCAGTCTTCAGCAATAAATTGCTGCTCTGGTTTCTCCTTTTTCTACTGCAGTAAAAACATACCTGAATCGAAAAAAGCCCCAAATGGAAAAACAGCCAGCCAACGTTCAACGAATGCCTTTGGAATATCCACCAAGGAGCCCAGGGAATTATTTCTGAAGAATAGAAATGAGGAGAATTTCTATTATATTGGAATTGTACAAACTCTGTTTCTGTCTTACATACTGTATATCCATGCAAGCTGGCACGTATCAATAAATCGCTGCACCCGTTCCCCATTTTCCAAGCAAAATATAAAGAAATGAGGCTGCCTCAAGACTTTTGCACAGTTCCGTAGTCAGTGCTTAATGTAATGCAAGTGAGTCATCAGGAAACAGGTGTTTACACACCTGAATGGAATGGAGCCCAGAACATGATTTGACCTGCAGGTTTCCTGCCATGACAAATCAGTCGTGTCCTCACGTCAGGCTCATTGTTTGCTAATAAAGTGTACCAGTTAGGAAGGTCCGTGCTTCCTCTCTTTATATTGTTTTTGTTGTCTGCTGCTCTACTCGAAACTTTAAAGAGTTTAAATTTGACCAATTCTGAAGTGCAAAGTAAAATTATTTCTAAATTATATAACAGCATCCGGCGGTGTAAAAACGACAGCGCTCTGTATATTAAAGTGAAGTGTGAAAAGGAGGGTAATTTGACAATTACTGAGAAGTGTTGGGCTCACGCATGCAAGATACAGTGGGCTACCACTGGGTCTAATGTTTGGCGTGAATTTTGCTGGAAAAGCATTATGAGATTTTTCATTACCCCTGCTCAACAAAGATATCGAGGAATTGGTGATAAATGTTGGAGATGTGGGGGAGATGGAGCTAACCATTTCCACATCTTTTGGGACTGTAAAGATATTTGCCAGTATTGGTCTCTAATTTTTGTTTGTTTGTTTGTTGTTGTTTTTTGGGGGGGGGGGGGGGGGGTGTTTTTGTTTTTGTTTTTTTTTTCTTCTTTTCTTTTCTCCTTTTTCTGTCTTCTTTATTTTTCAATTATAAGTTAAAATGTGACAGCAAAGAAAATGTAAAAAGGCAAACTACTGTTATGTTCAACAGCTGTCCCAATAAAAGAGATAATAATAAATTTGACCAATTATGATATTTTTCTTTTTAGATGGAAAATATCCAAAATGACAAACGATAGCTTTGAGCAAGGCCTTTCAGGACTTTCTTTTTTGTTTATATAGATTGTTTTTCATGTATCTTGCTGCTTGGTTAAAGACGTTTAAAAATACTGAATATTTGGTGTGGATCAAGGCAGATGAAGTTTGGGTTTTCATGGCCAGAATTTGTCTTTCTAAACATGTGCAGATGTTTGTAGGAGATTCCTCTAACCAAACATTTTAATTATTGATGATTATATCAGTGATCAGTGTTGAAAAAGGACATTTTCTCAAGACAGATACTAATAACACTTATTTCTTGTTTTGTAGATCCAAGAAGTCCAGCAGAACAAGGAGAGGACACTGGGCAACAACCGAACCCTGGCAGAGCAAAACCTTGCCCTGCAGCCCAGACTGGAGCACAAGAAAGAGCAGCTCATCAAGCGCTACAGCAGTCTGCAAGAGGGCTTTGAATCCTATCAACTCCGCAAGTCCACCTTAGGTACGGCAGCAGCAGTGTGGAGAGAGAGTTTTAGAGGCATTTTTTATTGAACGGTTTGTCTTGAATTTTTAACGTCCAAAGGAAATTTGAACACTGTTATCCGTGAAGTCACTGAGAAGTGATACTTGCAGAAATGCTCAAGGGAATAGCCTGAAATGGAAAAGGCACACACACACAGGGTGTGTTGCTAATCGCAGCTGTGCTTTTTAAACTCCTTGTTGCATTATTGTAGTACACTGTGGGGAAAACAAGTTTACTCTCACATATTAACATCCTAACAGTAAGTACATTTAAATATCTGTGCACAAGGCCTTCACATCATTTCTGAACAGAGTGAACATTTCTGTTTGCATTTAGAAACGGAAGCAAGTCATGCCTGAGCTACTCTGTCTCAGACTGCAAATGATAAACAGGGGACCTTATTTAATCTTTTTAATATATTTTGTTCTATTCATGATTAGTAGTGAAATCAGTTATTTTTATTTCCTTCACATTTTTTAACATTTGAGTTAAAAAAAAATTGAAGTGGTCATAGTGCCAGTGGTCAACGTCCCCATCACCCTTCTCTAAGCTTTGATGACGGAGGTGAGGAATGGATCACTTTTCTTTTTTAAAACCCTAATTGGCGAATGAGGAGATGGTTTTGGTTACTTACTGATCTAGTGGTGGAAATGCTTAGTTAATCTTACTTTGTTTTTACCCGTGTAAGTGCCAAAGTTCTCTCTAAGTTTCTGCTTTGTTTTGTTGTGTGTTTTTTTTTTTTTTTTTTTTTTTGTTTGTTTTTTAAATCAGTCTTCCTATTTACGTGAGACTTAAGTAACCAGTCACAACACAACTGTCATTTCATAGTCACTGTTGATTATGAAAATGTCTGGGGTATTTTTAAGACCTGTTTAGGATTGTTTTAGGGTTTATTATTATTTCAGTGTCCTGACGTGATTCTATCTGTGATCCAGTCAAAAACAGCTTCTGTTATAGTTTTTACACTACCTGTTTGATGTAATCAACATATCATTATGGGTGTGCTGCAGAACACACAGTATGGTCATAATTGGTGAGGAAACCCTAAGAAACTAAAGGTGATAGCAGTTTCCTGTTGCTAGGAAGGTGATGTGGTACATAGCCTTTGTTCCTCATTGTTTCTTCTGTTTGTGTACATGAACACACACTCAAGAGACCTGTTTGACCAGTTGTCACATTTACTGTAGAAGGCCTCAGCAGCCTTGTTCCCAGAAGTGCTGTTCAACATGTAACTGCAGCTCAGGTTGAGAAACTCATGAAAGTGTTACAGGCTTGTAGCGTCCCTCACCGGCATACCTTCACAGCACTTCAGCATGTGAAGAAGACGGCGTGACGATGTTTGTGACCTTGGTGACGCAACGGTTGCTAAGCAGCTCACTCAGAATAGAATGCAAGTCATTTATTCCTCTTGTGCTCTGATAAAAGTTTGACTTTGGCTCCGTCTCTGCTGGAAAGACAGGCTCTCACAGCTTTCAAAGGTTGTCACAGTCAACGGGAGATTTCTGTGTTGTGAAAATGAAGTTCCGTTAAATAAATTTTAGTTCTCAAGAATCTTTTTCCTTGTTACCGTGTTATCGGCGTCAAATATTTTAAGCTCTCTTCTTGGTGCTTGGACTGATATTATACCAATCCAGTGTGTTTTTGTGACCTTGTGATTTTGTTTGCCAGCATGAAGTGGCTTTTGTCAGATGTAGGTTACCCAGTGTCCCCCACCCCCACCTGCCATGTAGTAGTTGTCCTAGATGTGGATTTACTGGAGAGTAGCTGGGGAGGGACAGCGATGCTCAGAGCTGAGAGAAACAGTCATTTGACCCAGATGGGAGATTAGACGTACAGTAGCTTGTTGTGCGCTCGTTTGCATATTGTCAAACACCAGCTCTCCCTCATGTCCTCTCTTTTTCTCCAGAAATTATATGGCCTCTGCTTTACCCTTTACTGTCCAGTAGGCACTCCCCCTCTTTTCTATCACCACTATCCACTGCCTTTGAGGACGCCAGCCCTCAGTGGAGCATTGTGCTGCCAGGCAAGCTGCTATAAAACAGCCACAGTGGGTGGGAGGGAGTGTGGAAGTTGGAAGGATGAGAGAGAGAGAGAGAGAGAGAGAGAGAGAGGCAGGCAGGCAGGCCAACAACTCCCCCTTTTCACATATTCACAGCAGAAGTTGATGTGGATTCATTTACTAAATGGCCGTCCCATGATCTCTAGGCCCAGACTGGTGTTGTGTTCACCCAATTCTCCACTGAGTCAGAGAATTGGAGCTTTGTGCGCTGATCTGCCTGAGAATCTGCCTTGTTATGGGAGCGAGGTGGAAACAATAAGAGATGGGAGTTCACCCCGGAAAAAGGCTTTGTGTCAAGCATGAAGCCCCGGCCAGGGAGTTTTTTGTTTTTTGGAATCTAAGGGCAGCATTTTGGATTTCCAGGAAAATCTGACCTCTAAACACGGGGCTTCCATAGGCTGAAATTAAATTCAAGAAAAATAAAGTTTTACGTTGTCTTATATTTCCTGAAAGTTTGCCGTAGGTAATAAAGGTAGAGATGGTCTGTTCTTCACAAAGTCAGTGGAAATGATGAATTTTGTAAGTCTGTTTTAACTTATAGTAATTGTTGAACATGGGTGGAATGAAATATCTGAAACAAGATACATACACTAAGAATGTTTTTGTCTTAGTCTTAACAGAATAAACTTAAACTCAGCGTAGAAGGCTGTTTTATGACCTTGTCACACTTTAGCATCACGTGTGGTAAAGACGAGCATCAAATACTGTCCATTATTTAAGGTTTTTGTACTCAAAGGGTTAAAGTTGTTCACAGATTGTGTTATTTCTTGATGAGATGACAAGCAGCCAGGCTGCAGCTTTTATCTAAAGTTGATCATTAACTAAAACCGTCATGTTGCTCGTGTGTGTGTGTGTGTGTGTGTGTGTGTGTGTGTGTGCTCTTGTGTACTCTGTCAAGCTAAATCTCATTGTGCTAGTATTCAAGTCCTCAGCTAGTGTGTTAAATGTGATCTGATCACAACAAGGACAACATGTGTTGGTACATTTCGGCGTTAGTGTTTAAAAGGGTTAGACAGTAGTTCAGGTAACTACAATCACCCACTGTGTAATTATCAAGACTATTAACAAGGTGTGTCTGAAAAAGCCTTCACTATCTGTCATGTTTTCCACACAACCTTTGGATTCGTTTAATGAAGCTTCTTTATCCCAGCGTTCGCCCATACTGATTAAAAAGGTTACCACTAACTTCCTTCGTTTTCCGTTTCCCTTAATAAAAGACCCAACATTCGGAACTAATACACCAGAAAAGCTGCATGAGACTTTGACTGTGGCCTTGGAACACAACTTGGCGTGCTTAGTCTCATGTGGGAGGAAGCACACGCTCAGACAGCTGGGAAATCTTAGAGTGGTGCTGCCAGGGAAAGTGGGACCAGACTGAGATGAGGGGGTAGGATTAGGTGCTTTAGCAATTCCTTTTGGGGAACCCAAGCTTGTTGTTATAATAATGATAATATATGTAATAATATATGTAATGTAATATATTAATGAAGGGACACTCGGATTGTCTTTAAAATGTCTTGGACTTTTCAAGCGATGGCAGCGTTTTTGAAGCTCTACAGCTAGTCTGTCTCTGCCTTAGATACAGTCAGAATGTAACCAATCAGAACAAAGAACGCCTGCTGTTCAGTACCACCAATGAGCCAACCTGTACTGGATTTTTCTCTTGAAATCAAGCTTCCTTAGACCAGTAGATGGAGTCTGTTCCAGCTGTCAAGGGGCAGCATGTTAATGTTTGCACTTTTGAGCTACAGGTAGCTTTCTAGCATGGATGTTTACCAGTGTTGCTCTATATCAGCTCGAAATCTTGATTTATTTGTCCAGAAGAGCTCATCAGGTTAGACTGGACTGTGTGTAGATGGAGAGTAGTTTGGTGTTCTTGGTCTCACCGTCAGGATGCAGTCCCAGCTCCAGCTGGTGTAGACTTTCATCCCTGCATAGAAACACAAACAAAACTGTGCTCCTCCTTGGAGACACCAGGGCAGTTTCAGTTGACTCAGTTGAGCTTTGCAAGTTCACCGCAAACAGACGTGCTCTGACGGTTTGGAAGTGGCAGTCCCCGGACACTGACTGGCAGCATTCACACGTCCCGCCTCAGCTTTGTGTAACAGGCTCATTGAAACCTTTTAATGCCAGAACATTCATGTTTAAAGCGATGTCTTTTTATGAGCTCCTTGGTTTGAGAATACATTTGTGTTCCTTTGAGCAGTGTGTAAACACTACGTAATCATCCCGTGACTCAAATGCCTGAAGGATTGTGAACAGCTCTACTACTTCACTTACATCAGAGAGCTCACAAGAGATGAAAGAATTATGGGTTTGACTTGCTACCTGTATTTGCTTTCTTACATTGTGGAAAACAATTCCGGTTATACAACAAGCACGGTTAACTCTGACTGACTGCTGCCAACAGCGACCGCGCCTCCTCCCAGTTCAGGCCCAGCACAGTAATCTTTGTCGTTCCTCTGTCTTCCTCTTCAACAGACCACAAGTCAGGAAACACCTCTCTGGATATTCTGCTGGCCCTGCTTCAGGCAGAAGGAGCCAAAATAGAGGAGGAAACAGAGGTAAGCATTCTTCAGCTGTCACCACGGATGACTTCATGTATCCTCGGTCAGTAATTCTTATACCTGCTGCTCTAGTTGATGGTGTGTTCTCCTACAGAGGCTTCATTGTTCATATCTAAGATCCCTGTTGGAGAGTATGTGGGCAGCAGAATAGCTGACATAGAGGTGACTGCTACCTGTCCCGTCAGTGTTTTAAGGTGTTCTTCATCAGATTATACACAGTCATGTAAGAACTGTGCTTATCATTAAAAATATTCCAACATGTGGTTTTCTCATTTATTTTTGAACTTTACAGAAACTCCTAACATGAACCAGTACCACACAACCCTAAATAGGCCTTAACATGTCACAAAAATACAAAACAAAACAGGAGTGCTACAGCTAATAAGAAATCTAAACTCACAAAGGAACAGTAAAATATAGACTGAACAATACAGTGTGGTGTAAATCGCATTCTGCAGTAGCTCGCTACGAGTTGTTCTCAGTTGACATTTTAATAACAGTGGTGAAGTTCCCAAACATGAGCTTGTTTCTAATAAGCTACTCTGAGCTATTCTTTGTCAGTACAAACTTCCTCCTACATTCCAGGCACTTCCCACACTGGATTTATTTGCCATATTCTCCAAATCAATCAAATTGCTTAAGTATAAATTTGTCAGGGACATGCAATCGGTTTCACAGCTTGAATAACTGTAAATCTGGGCAGCCTAAAACAAAACAAAACTTCCTCTACAACTTCCTCTACAAAAACATTTGTGGTAATCATGGTCGTGATAGTGATTTTTGGTATGAACAGTCATGGCCTAATTACGCAGGAGTTAAATCTCAGATTTGTGCAGCTGAACTTCTTTTTAAGAGCGTGTGATCACAGATCATATTTGAATGTGACATTTCTTCTGCTAGTCTCTGCACTGACTGGCTGCTTAAAATCAGCTGCTGTGCAAGTCTTTTACCCTTTATGCTCCCAAGAGCACGCACCTGAAGTTCTTTGGTTGCAAGTATTGTTAAAAATAATGATACTTGGATGGCAGCATCACATTTCACAAATGTTGATAGAGTAAAGTATATCACTGTATGGCGTCAGGTCCTGACAGCATTTTTAAAGTGTCCCAGTTTATTTGGAAACAAGGATGTGCGTCGGCTGTTTTTCCTGGTATGATAAAAACATTAGAATACAAACTACTCGTAAACTGGTATGGTTGCCAGTGTTTATACTCAGTACTCTAAGTGTAGCAGACGTTGTTTTACTTGGTGTTTCTAAAAGGTTTGCGTCTTCTAGCATCAAACACAGAGCTACATTATATCAAACCCACTGATCGATGATTTAGCTCCATCTTCGATTCTTCAGTCAATAACTGTACGCTGACTGTTGTCAGTATAAAATATATACTGTAAATGTGGTAGATGTGGAAAAGATGAGACTCGTGCTTCTGTACGTGTCTGATAAATATCAGACTTCTTATATAAGCATGCAATCCCTCACCTACATAGAGAGCAGGCAGCTGCCATTGATGAGTAGTGTTAATATAGTTTGGTAGTGTAGTGTTGAAGTGATATTTGAATTAGTTCGCTCAGTTTATGTGGGAAAATTGTCACTTTTTGTGACATTTTACCAAATGGAAGTGAGTGAGCAGAGAACCCACCATTAGATGAATCATTTTAAATGTTACATTCGTCAACAGTGAGTGATTCTCCCGCGTTGCTATTCCTATCAGTGTGACTCATGTCGACACTCTCTCTGTCTTATCAATTCAGCTTTAGTCATGTAGCAGCAGTTCACAAAACGCCATTATCTCAAGACACTTTTTTTTTAGCCAGGTAGAGACCCCACAGTATCAGGAATAGAGGATCCCTTATCAGCATGCACTTTGTGACAGTCGGGAAGAAGGAAGTCCTGTTCTGCTTTTAGAAACTTCGACCCACCAGAGCCCTAAAATTTGTGCAAATATTTTGTGCGTTTTTAAAAAAAATAAATAAATAAATTTTCAGACCCCTTTTCTTATTGCAGCCATTCACACTGACAGCGTAATTTCAGTGGAAACTTTTTCAGCATTTTTATTTATTTATTTTTGGATTAACCTTGTTTATTCTCTCTCTAACTCTGCTCCAAATCCCTTCTGTCCACAGAACATGGCTGATTCTTTACTGGATGGGGAGATGACTCTGGATTTGTTTATCGATGCCTACCAGAACAAGAGGAAGCTGGCCCACCTGAGACGGGTTAAAATCGAGAAGCTGCAGGAGATGGTGATGAAGGGCCAGCGGCTGCCCCAGCTGTCAGTCCCTCCCTCCCGCTCTCAGGAAATCTCCGGAGCTGCTTCTCTCCTCAGCGAGGCTGGCAGCAGCTCCTCTTCCCCCCTCGCTCAGCCCAGAAGGAAGCCACCGCCACCTCCATCCCAGCCAGCACCAATTCTAAGTCCACCTCCAACCGCTGAGCCACAGCCTCCCTTCTCGTACCCAGCATCTCAATACCCACCCATTCCTCCCCGAACAGGGCAACCCTTCCCCAACATCCCCTCTGGCTACCCCAACAGCTACCTCTCTCAGTACCCCCCTGCTTTGCCTCAGAGGGCCCCACCCCGGATGGCCCCACAGCCTGGATTCATCATGCAGTAAATTTAAAAAAGTTGTCACTACTGGAACTGGAACTGTGTTGTCTGCCTTCTTGGATTACGACCAAACACAACACAAGAAAGCAGACCTGCACCGGCTGGTCTGGTCGGCCGAAGCAGATCTCCAATAAACCTCTATGGATTCCCGCTCACATCTCATTCTCACCAACAATCCTCCAACAACAAAACGACGAGTTCGTCTTCGACTCTTGTCCAGCCTGAGCACCTTTAGGGGAAGCGCAGCAGGCTGTGGTGACAGCGTGAGTCTGCAGGCTGCTGAGCTGGGACTCCTCATTTATCAGCACTTTCTGTCTCCCAGCCATCTTCTCACCTTTCCTCAAACATGTTCCTCAACTTTTTATGATTTTTCAAAAAAAAAAAAGGGTTCAATTAGTCATTTCCATCTGCAGAGCACTAATTTACTGATACCTTCAATGCAAGCAAGGAGAGACCCTAATTACTGTGCAGTGTAGATGAAAATAGTTCCCAGAATATTCAGGCAAAAACTGCATCTATGCTGTGACTTTTTTTTCTTTTCTAAATAGGAAACATTCATAAGGTACATAGAAATCTTTGAATTTCAGCATCTTCTTATGATAGCGTACTGAGTTATGTTAATAATAGCCAGGATAGACTGATTGACACGTGTAAAAGAATGGCTGACTGGTCCATCTCAGGGCACAAGTTTTTAAAGGGGTTGTTGAGGAAGGCGATGGGAGGCTGAGCTTGTAAGAAATAGAGAGCAAGTAGGCCGGCGTGGCCTCGCATAATGAAGGATTCGTGTATAGCCATACAGTACACTCAAGATGTGTGTTGTTGTTTGTTTTGTTTGTTTGTTTGTGGGTTCCTGTGCTACACTCCTCTTTTATGTCGTTAACACCCTCAGTTGGGGTTGGAAGTGATGCCAACAGTTCTTTGGATCTCATCAGTTTTCTGTCACACTGAGCACCAAAGACTTCCCACATCATTCTGTGTTAGTTTTTTATTTTATTTTTATTTTTTATGTAAACAGTAGGGTTATGTACCATTGTTCCTAACGTATCTGTTTGTGATATTGAGCTGAAACACTCTTCTTATGTACATGCAAGCCAGGTGTGCTGATGGGAGGCAGAGGTTAACCTGGTTTGGGAGAAACATTCTGGTGCAATTGTTTTGGAAAAAAAAATCAATTTTTTTTCCCCCCTCTCCTCCTGACTGCGGTCGCTGTGCACTGTTGAAGAGCCACGAGTGCCTACACTTGAAGTGACGTTGATGACGTCTTGCTGACTACTCCAAGTTTCTTTATGTTCACATAGAGAATCCCCACCTTACGCCCCAGCCTCAGATTAACATGAAAAATGAAAACAAAACAGGTTGAGCATTATCTCCTCCCTCTCCCGCTGACTCTCTGTTCCACGAGACAGTTTAGAAAGAAAAAAAAAAAAAGCCTGACTGTTTTTGCTTTCTCACCGGTAGCAGAAAGCCCATACTTATGTGCCAGAGAGACGGGACACTCCCCCAGGCTCTGTGCCAAGTGGTGCTTTTATTTCTGCTTCCAACGCCTGGAGGGATCTTACTGGTTTTTGTATTTAGTGTTTCCTTTTCTCTTTAATTGGTAAAATAACAGGGCTCGTCAATCACTTGTGTCATGTCTCATGTGGTTGAACTTCACATGTAAGCAAATGTCAGCAGGAAAAAGCAGAAGCTAAAGCATCAACGTCTCGATGAACCAGCATTTCTAACGACTAACAACTGATAATTCTTTCATGCATGGCCTTTGTTCTGTGTTCATTTTGAGGATTCCTATTTAATACTACCTTTTTTTTTTTTTTTTTTTTTTCCTTTTTTCCTTTTTTTTTCTTTTTTTTTTTTTTTAGCTCTTGAGCTGCTTTTTGTGTTCGAACTGATCCTCTGCATCCATGGTTTTATATGTGATTGGTGATAATTTCAGTGTAATGTTGTAGGTATTTACTTATAATGAATGTTTAAGTGGAATTTAATGCTATTTTCAAGTTCAATAAATCTGTTCTTTTTGTATCCGTTTTTTGCAGGGCTTTCTTTGTAATCCACAGCTTCCTCAGAGTTTCACAGACCTGTTACTTTTTGACAATGAAATAAGACTGCCATCTAGTGTTCCATAGTTGTTATGCAATGAAAACGTCCTCTAATGTGGGCAACAGTGCCACAGTTCGCACAGTAATGTGCAAAAGTCTCGAACCACCCCTCGTTTCTTATATATTTTTTTCCAGGAAATTGCAAAGTAGGTGCAGCAATTTATCGAAAGGTGCAAACATAAATGGCACAAACAGTTTGTACAAATCTTCTTTGAACAGATGTACGTGATTGTTGAACCTGCCCTTTCTTCTTTTGTCCTCCATGCCTCTAGTTTTAGGCTAATAGCTCTTTGGGAATCACCTTGTTGCAGCAAAAATGCTATTTTATGTCTGTTGTCTATTGTGCATAGAAACAGCTTTGATCTATCCCTTGGTTGGTGCCTTTTTATGCTGGAATTCATGGGTCAATGTTAAGTAGCTTAGCAAACAAAACAAAACAAAAAAAACATTCCTGTAAAATTAGTCAGATACAAAGACTCAACTGAAAAGCGGCTAGTGTCCAAAGAAAAACTTTGAAATTGTGATAGATTTCTATACAATCTGCTGTATTTATTTTTAGTACAGTGAGTAAATTACTCACAGTGCAGGCTGGGAAAAGCAGTTCTGAATATAATTCTGTTTTGTTTTGTATGGCAGTGTGAATTAGATTAAGATACAGAAATCCAGAGTTTAGTTGTTTTTCCCCCAGCTCATGTATTTGTAGAGTATAACTGTTGAGCCACCCCTCATTTCTTTATGCCTTCCTTAAAAGAATTACAAAGAAGTCTAACTCCTTTAAAGTGCTCTTGAGCAATAAGCCTCCAGGCTTTGTCAGTCTTTAAAATTCAACTCTACATTTATTTGATATAAACATATGTCCATGCAGAGTGGTTGTCCACTACAATATGATTAGGTTAAATAGGCTACTACATCATAAATGTTGTGTATTAATAAGAGGTGTTTTTGAATCCATGCAATGGAAAAACCTACTTTGTCTCTTGTTGGACCTGCAAGTGCACTGAAACACAACAGTGTGCACCTTTACTGAATTCAAAGCTATTCCTTGAGAAAAAACAAAACATGAGACCCTTTAGTTACACTTCTGTGGGTACTAAATAAATAAAGGGAAGGGATAGCTCAGTAGGTAGAGTGGTGGCCCCATGATCGGAAGGTCGGGGGTTTCGAATCCACTGAACGGCTACCCTGAGGTACCCCTGAGCAAGGTACCGTCCCTACACACTGCTCCCCTTGCTTCACTTAGTGAATGGGTTAAATGCAGAGAGGAATTTCCCCATGAGGATCAATAAAGTATACATTATTATTAATCTCTAAAGTGGATCTACTTAGCTAGCTTTACATGATTCATAAAATAATCCTTATCTATCTTAAATGGGTGAGGCTCTTTATTCATTGACAAAAACAAGCATTTTTAAGCCACCCTCTCTTAAGCCAGCTTTCTTCTAATTGGCTGCTTCTAACAAACAGAAGGTCTAAACAGCAGGATAGTAGAGCAGAGTTGCTGTACTGAACAGCAAGAGCTGGGATTCTGAAATGACCGTAATAAGCATATCCCCTCAATTTGACATAATTTGGATTCAGGTTTTTTTTAAAAAATGTATGAGCTGAGCAATTAAAGCAGTCTAAAGCCTGAGCAGTTGGCTCACAGGATTACTTTTACCTCGTAATCGGAAATTTTAATAACAACCATTCACATGTTTAAGTCTTCCTATAGATTCTAAACCCTTTCTTATATATAAATTTTCTATATAAGATCACACATTCTAAAGTATCAGCTAAGACCAGTTTCCCAGTTATACGATCGAACTTTGCATTAGTTAACTTGGAAATCAATAAAACAGGAAGCGTTCATTGACAGTTAGTAAAATGACAATCCAAAGGAGAACGCGAGAGGGAGACATTGTCACGGTTGACATAGTAACTCGTTATTAGCTGGCGTGGTATTTGGTGGCAGTCTCTCCATTCGCTTATATGTAGCAACCAAGCAAACTGCGGGTTACTTTAAAAAAACAGAACAATACGAAGAAGTGGGTTTGTCGTTTTGAACGCACCCTTAAATCACGTGTTGCGTTTCCATAGTCACGTCATATGGGCTCCACCATGTTGTAGGAAACCCGCCGCTGCTCCTCACTCACTGTCAGATTAGAGTTTAATCCGAGGAGGAGGAGGAGGTGGAGGAGGATACTCTGTCAAGACGCTGTCTGCATCTCGGGAGGACTTGCGCTCTTTATGCATTCAGAATAATCGCGATTCGCGTGCTGCTGTCACTGTTTCCTTCAACGAGCGCCCCGCACACTGAAGATGAAACGCCAGTCTTCCGCTGCTGTCTTTGCCTGTCCGCCGACTTGCCAATACGTTAAGATGTTAGCTGGCTAACTAGCTGAAAAAGAGTAACTAAATCGGATTAGCTGCTAACGGCAGCCTCCCTCTGGGTAACAACCGGGTATTATTTGCTGCACTTGACAAATATAGACCATCAAGCGCTTGTCAGTGTTTGCGTTAATTGTATTTCTACGACAGTGTCAAAATTCCTACTTTGTGCTATAGTTATTCGCTAGTGTTAATGTTTCTGCGAGCTAGCTACGTTATTAGCTAGTCAAACCACAACAAAAGCTGGACCTCTGTCGTTCTCTAGTCTGCACAGTTCGTTAGGGAGGGCGAACATAAAAGTAGTAGTGCCTCTGAACCCCCACCCCCCCAGCCGAAAGTCAAGACGGAGGTGACGGCCAGACTTGGGTGCTAGCTGGTCCTGAGACTAGCGGGCTGAGAAGTGTTCGAGATTTAAGCCCCGACACATTAGCGTTCAGTGGAAACATGTCAGGAAAGGATAAAGACAAGCCGGAGAAACAGTCCACAACGGAACGGCTCGTAAAAGGTGAGAGTCTCTCACAGTACCAGCGCATCATGCATGATTTGACTGGAAGCTAACGTTTGGTACAGAAAACCACCTGTAGCGTTTGAAGAAACTTTGTTTAAACACACTCGGGCTGTTGCATGACAGAGTTGCACTTAATGGTTATACCTGGTCACACAAGTCACGCTTTATAAAGCGACATATACACTTAAAGTCTCACCTTATCATCAGTACGTGTGTGAATACTAATGTGTACTATTGCAGTCTCATAAGCCTTTCAGTTTTATCAGGGGGATGCTCAGATATCTGTGGATGAACCTGAATCAGGTCAAGATCATGATTTCATAAAAGTATTATTTTCACACTTGGCCACTGGTACCTATGCCAGTGATCGCAGCTTGGCACAAATCAAAGCCGAGAAGCCGTCCTCTCCGGTCACCTTGATATTTCAAATGAATGAACTCTAAAATCATGAGGCCTTCTCTTGGGAATACCCGAGGTCTGCTCAGGTTACCAGTGGAGCTCGACAACAAGACGGATTCCTTCACGCTTACATCGTCCAGGCTCATTGGACAGACTGGGCGAACATCTGTTGTGTCTCCTGTATGATGGCTGAGGCATAGCAAAGTCTGAGGTAGCCCCCCAAAGAAAGAGAGTCTAACCCCACCCCTGTAACCACCACCGCTTGCTTCTTAATGCCAAAGCAGCCAACATCGCTGTCTGCAAGGGCACTAGTAGAGTGTCCTGCCAGGGGACTGGAATGCTGAAGTGTGAGCCAGAAGGGAGAGAGTGAGTTAATTGTGGAAAGAATCTCCCCAGTGATGTTCCCAACATGGCCAGCCACATGGTGGAGAGAGAGAGAGAGCATCACAGTGACAGGGAGGAGAGAAGGACTGTAGATTGAAGTGAGGCTCGGTTTCTTATTAGTGCAGATTTTAAGTAACAAAAACAATGGGTTTGAGTCTACCGTCTAACCTGTGACTGTAAGAGGGCTTAACTGATAGACCTGTTGAGACTAATGCTCCTCTGGTTGTGTAAGTCAGCAGTTAAGCTCAATTAACTTCCTTTGACCTGGTATTTCGTCCCTCAGAGTCGGGTCTGACAGCTGAGCGATGCCGCAAGACCCTCAGTGAAGTTGAGATTTGGCCCTTCGTAAAGATTCGTGTCACTTTTGATGCGTATCGAACTCGATTATTGCTCCGTGATAAATCTGACCCTGCACCTAAAATAAAATCAGACAGGCCACAGGGGCAGCGGATGCAACTACCACCCCACTTGATCGAGTGACTGAGACGGGAAATTAAAAACCCAGGCTGTGCCTGTTTAGCTCGTGAAGGGTAATGCATTCACTGATAATTAGAGCAATCTGAAGTGGACTTGACAATTCATGCAGCCACAGTGCACGCCATTCATCTCTGCCCAGCCGCATCTTTGTAATTCAATCCTCTCCCATTGTGTGGATTTTGAAACAATAGCGAACATATTCGAGACGCCGGCTCATATCACTGTCCAAAACATTATCCTCAGTGGGCAGGATGGCAGATAGTCGCGTCTTTGTTTCTTGAGTCGTTTGTTGTCCTGCCAGGCTGTGGGTGTTGATGCGGTGCAGTAGCGGCCCTGCGTCTGTGTGTGTGTAGTTTTGAAGAGTTCATCAAACATTAATGCTAATTAGGCCAGGCAGCCTCTAATAAGAAGCCACTCTCAGGGCGGTGGCAGCTTAATGTTATATTATTAGCTTATTATTTTTAACAAAACATTTTTCTTCACTGGGTAAATGAGCGGGCTGCTTCGCTTCCCCCCCCCCCCCCCCCCCCCCCCCTCACCACGAAGTGGAGAGTGTAAGTGTGTGTGTTAGCGTGTGTGTGTTTACTGGCAGCCAGAGGTTCATTTGTATCTGTGTTTGAACAGACAGCTCCAGTCTTGATCGTGCAGGCAAATCAACCCCAGAATTTATTATTACTGCTATTATTATCATTACTGGAGGACAGCAGGCTCTTTCCTGTTGAGCTGCATGGCTTGTTCACTCCACTGGCACTGAGAAAAGTTATTGTCCAGCATGTGAGGGGAATGGGGGGGATTACCAGCTAGCCTCCAGGCAATTGCTTGTAAATGTGGTCAGCGCTGCTATTGCCTGAAATGTTTAACAGTCAGGTTATGTCATGCCCATTCTGTATCTTTATGATTTTTTTTTTTTTTCTTAAACAGGGCCGGCTTTGTCCGTACAGGAACCTTCTTCCAGTGTGACAAAGCTTTTAAGTAAACAGCCCCTGAATCTCGAAGCCCTTGCTAATAGAGGCTTTACCTAATCTGTTCTTAAGGCTCGTACCTCAGCTTACAGCTCTCTTTGCGGCCGTGCCTCGTATGCTTGGGAGCACTTACTGTTTATTTATACCACACTAGCCAGTGCATGACAGCTTGTCCTCAACACAGGCTAGTCAAGTCGGAGCTTTTCCACTACAGGCCAGGCAGTAGTTTGTCGCCCAAATAACATCTTGTGACTTATTCCCTTGCTTTATTGCACCAGCAATAAAAACACGGCACTTATTTCCTTGTGGGGGAAAAAAAAAACAATCTGCAGATCTGCCTCTAAACTCTTAGTCTAGACTCATGGCATGAGCCTGAGTGACAAATACATTTGGCAACCCCAGGCACCACATCACTGATTAGTAAAAACACTCACACTTAAGTCTGAATCCCTTTTTTTTTTTCTCTCTTCAGCTTGCAGTTTGATTTACTGTGTGTAGGTGTGACAGTATTCTCAGAATTCCTCTCTCTCTCCTTTCTGTGATCATTGCCGCCTGCACCACTTAGCTGATACCGGTGTTTGTCTCCTTCCACGATTCCTGTGAGGGATGGGTTTAAAAGAAGGGTCCTATCATCAGCACGATCCCAGATCGGCTCACCTCTTTTTGCATGCCATACAGACGGTGGCTTTACACCATAATTAATTGGTGGCATAATGCATTTGTGTTCGCTTGGTCTGTTGTTGGGCGTACCAGGCATAATCCGTTTTACCTCTCAGACCCAGGCAGTGAGAGCTTGGATCTCCCTCTACTATTGTTTTGAGCTAGCGCAGATTAGTCGGCAGCTATCTGCTCCTGCAGCTTTATGAACCCATGATGCCAGTGTTGGAGCACTAATCTACACCGTGGACACTGTTTTAAAACAGTTATGCAATTTTGATATAATTCCCTGCATTATAGTCTCTTGTCAGAGAGCTAGATTAAATATTGCTTCCGTGATTACTAAAACGTGTTGTTTTCCATACACGGTAAGCTAATGCCCCAACTGCATTGCTGTCACACTGCCTCTGTGATACATTTTCCAGGTTTACTTGTTACTCACTTAATTGTGTTTTGATCGTGATGCTTTCAGGTCTCAGCCTCAAAAGCACTGACCTTTAGTGATGATGGTAAAAGGATTGTGTAGGTGGTGTGGAGCAGCTTATGGGGGGAGGGAGGGTGCGGCTGGGGGGGTTAAGTGAGGTGCAGGGCTTCTTGTTGTTTGTCTCTTACATGGAGTCATCATGTAGGTGTATGCGTCGCTGCTTCTGTGCAAGTAACTTCGTCTTGGCTCAGTCAAGGAAAATGTCACACCTCATGACTTCAGCTGAAGTGAATGCAGGCTGAGATCCATAATGTTTTTGGGTTTTTTTTTTCTTTACTGCTTTTTTCTTTTGTGTTACTTCTGGGGTAATCTGTCCTTATGTATCAATACTACTTCTAAATTAACATTTTGATCCAAGGGTGGACTGCTGGGACCACACAGTCTTATTCTTCTGATGCATTCTTCCTTTTCAAAGGGAGGTTTTCCTCCCCGCTGTCACCAAGTACTAATCAGGGTAGCGTTATTGTATTTGTTTCTATATTATTGAAATGGTGAAAACTCTAATAAAACTGCTATGAAACTACATCAACAGAACTAACGCACACCAGCTGTTTGATACGCTGCCCATCTGATCAGTCCCACGCCTCCAGACTCACAAACAGCTTCTTCCCCTGGGCCATTCGGACTGTTAAAAAACACTGCCCCCCACACCCCACCCCACCCTGCCCACTCACCAGTAACTCTCATCACTCAGGTCACTCACACACGGACTCTATTGAGATCAAGTCTGCTCTTTTCACTTTGCAACTTGTTCTCTAATGTGTGCCTTTCTATTGTTTTTGTATATATTGCTCTTGTTTATCCATATTTTCCTGTTTGTTATTTAGTCATACTTAGTCATAGTTATATTCTATTCTGGCATAGTTAGTTTGGTGCACCCGCAATTTTGTTGTACATGTACAATTACAATAAAGGGCTATTCTATTCTATTGTAATTAATAATTAATTGAATGCAATAATGAACATTGAGAGTATTTTTGGTGTTTTGCAAATATAGTAAATAAGTCCTATGATTTCTTTTTTCTCCAAGCCGTCTCCTTTTTTTCTCTCCATATAAAAATACGATTGAATCATAATCTGCAGCTGCTCACAAATGGTGAAAATCAGTTTATCCTTAATTGGTGATGGTGGTTTCTTCTGGAGAATCAGGCCTTCAGACTTTGCATCATGCTGGAGTTTTTCTTTGGAAAAGAAAAACTTAGAGATTAAAAACCAAAAAAGGGAAAAATGATTTTTGACTGGAATCTTGATCATTACCAAGAAATCCAAACAAACTTCTTATCATGATCTATTTCCACTTCACTTGATTTTCTGGACAATCTTTGAATATTGCAACATTACTACCAGACTAGTATGTCTGAAGTGGACATTAGCAGCTCTGTGCTGGTGCTGTAGTGGAACCAGATTACACCATTACAGATTGCTTTGCTTCACACTGGTTACGCCCTTAATGCTAATTAATGCGCACTATCAGTGTAAAAATTCCACAAATGCACTTCATCTTAAGGATGCAGTGATTTTTTTTTTTTGATGTTTAGACGAACACATTTTCAGATTTTTAGATGAACTGGGCCAATAATCTTAATGCAGCAATTTTGGCAGCATTCGTTATATAAACACGAATGAATATGTTGCCAGCAACTTAGTTACTGTCGATGCCCTTATAAGCTTGACTTTGACAGATTTTTAGCTTTTTATCATAATTCAGGAGGAAACCCCACATCCCGTGACAATATCGAGATTTGGTCCCACCCCTACCATGGAAGGTTTTTCTCGAATGATCGAGGATTTGTTGATGTTTATTGGTGAACCATAATGATGTCATCTTGGATGGCTAAGAACAAGCAAATATAATAATTGATAAATAATGAGCATCATCATGCTTGAATTTTTCTAAATTGTCTGAGTCATGAATCCAGGCAGAAGTTTGAATTTTGGCACAGATTGTCTCACTCCCCTGTGACGGCATTGCTCCCCTTCAGTTGTCATGCAGCTGCCAACCTAAGCTCAAATATGACTATCATAATGATTTTTTTGTTTTTGTTAATCAACAGCTGTGCCATACCCTCCACAACATAAGCTGACTATAAAAGAGCTGTATGAAGATGGCAAGCCCAATGCTGAGCTGCTACGCAACCACCTTGTCAAGGAGGGCCGCGTGGAAGAGGACGTGGCTCTCAAGATCATCAATGACGGCGCCAACATCCTCCGTCAAGAGAAGTGCATGCTGGAGGTGGAGGCACCTATTACAGGTGAGATGCTCGATATTAGGAGCTTAAGGAGGACTGTGTCATGTGTTTAGTGAATTTGGAAATCATTATTTAAGTATTACTTGCATATTTTTTCAGATCTGTTTCCAGGATAATCTAACAAAAATGCAGATTACCCTTGAGCTGGAGGTCTACTGTTCGGACTCTCGATAATATTGCCCACCCACATGTGCTGTACCCTACACTAGATCCATTTAAGAAATTGTGCTGCTCCTCTGTAACTGACTTTGAACTTTGACATACAGTAAAGAGCACAGTTCAACAGACTATCACTGTCAAGTAGTGTAAAGCAGGTGGATGTAGAATAAACAAGCTATTTGAAGACATCTGAGCAGATGTTTAAAGTCTGCTTCGGTGATGCTTCAGCATTATTCCACTGCAGGCTTGTTTATGTTCTATGGCTGACGCCTCACTCTTTCACCAGATCAGAGGGCCTCGCAGGCTGTCAGTCAGGCTTTGACAAGTGTCAGCTCCTTAGCTGACCCTATCATACTCTGTTTTGTTTTTCAACCTCAGGAAGCAAAACCCTGTTAAAACTACTAAAGCTAAACTCTGGGGGAGGGGATGACAAGCATGATAAATATGGCTTTGCACGTTTATGTGATTGATTAGAATAGCTCATTCAGCTCATATAGTTTGTATAGCTGAGTAGTCCTAGGTAAAGAGATATGAGAAGTATTGCTTGGTCAGTTGTTCTTTAAATACGCAGGAAGTATTTGTACAAAGTCCTGGCTGTGCTACTGTTTCGTTCTCATTGAACCCACAGATAAGTGGCTTTCATTTACTGCATAATTCAGAAGTAGTGACTTCAGTGACAGTGAATAATAAAAAAAATTTCAACTTAAAAAGAATTCCCCCCTCCACCTCTACAATGGTTGAAAAGGTTAGAAAGGTACCGCCACAGTCTGTATTGTTATGATAAAGGAAGTGACTTTTATCTGCTCCCTTGTCACAAGTGGTCACTACAGCAGGTAGCTCCACATGCTTGTTTTGAGTTTTACCTCAGATGCCTTTTCTGACGCAACCCCAAAGGGCCTTGTGTGTCCAGCTGGAGTTGAACCAGCAACCTTTTGCGTGCCAAGCAAACATCAGCATTTACAACTTAGCTTAAAATTTAGCGTGCAGTATACTCAATCTTTAATAATCTGTTGCAGTGTCTATAACCCTTCTATGTATATATTTCCATTCATTGAGGGGATTCTACGGCTTTGTCAAGTCACAGTATAGCTTACGCACTGGTCACTGCTCTGAAACTGTGAGAGCAGCACAGCTGAGTAACCATCTATCTGTATGCTTAAGTATGCACTCACCTCATCTAAAAGGTGCGTGTCTGTACTCAGGGAAAAGCACAGCTTTAGTAACTGGAAATGAAGCGAACGTAGGTTTTTATTTTTCCAGCTTCTCGCCCCTGTGCCGTCTGGATTATTTATAGTCCTACAATAATATGAAATAGATGGAAAGACCGACCTGCTTGCGGGCATGCATATCTGAAACAACATTAAACCATCCTACACGTCAGAAGTCGTGATGTCACATTAGCATGGTTTGAGCCCACTGGTAACCTTAGTTTCACCGTCCGCTATTGACCTAAGTTGACCTGGTTCCAGGTTCCAGGTGGATATCTACATGCTTTCACACCTGTGACCACACAGACTACCAAGCATGCATCCTATAGTCACACTAGATAAGGAATAACAAGAAAACCCATTGGCTGGTGTCATAAAAGGAGAGTGCAGTGACCCTTCTCAGCTTCAGAGTGAAGCAATACCTACTTTATCTGAGTGATCGCCTTCTCCCTGTGATTCTATTTCTATGGAATCCATGTTTTCCAGGATTACAGGTCACAGATATACTATCACTGATCATAGCAGAGTTTTCATCAGAAGAGTTGTTAAGCCTGGTGGGTGCAGCAGTGGCAGCCTGCCAGAAGTATACTGGTGAAAAGCCACAAGGAGTCAGTAAATGGTTTAAAGTAGATGTGGGCCACATCGTCTGGTCCCAAACACGTAAAGGTCATTTTTGACTTTTCTGTCCACCATCATCATCAAAACAACAAGTAGGATAAAATCTTTTAGGAGAACTATTTGAACTATTTGCATTTATGGCCATTACTTTCATAAGAGCAGCATCTATATCCAGAATAAGTAATATGGCTATAATATGTAACTGAGAAATTAAGAGCAACGTGTTTGTCTGTCTTTGGCAGTATGTGGAGATGTACACGGACAGTTCTTTGACCTTATGAAGTTGTTTGAAGTCGGAGGTTCACCGAGTAACACGCGCTATCTTTTCCTTGGTGACTACGTAGATCGAGGGTACTTCAGTATTGAGGTGAGTAGTTGTGTTAGTATATTTGAGTCATTTTTATTTTTACTTTAATAATAATGAAACATTTATTTCCTCTTTTGAATATTTTTCACTCTGGTATCAGTAAACACTGTATGAACATGCTGTATAGGTTTGGTTCACAGATAACGCTTGAAAATTATCTGCAGTTATCTTGGCATGTGTCAGTGTTAAAAGGTTATTTCTTTATCTTCCAAATTTTTATATTTTCATGTTTTTTTGCATTTAAATGTTTCAATTTTAAGGATTAAGAAGTCCTTTACAATAACAAAAAAATAGCAATTTGAAAGCATTTAGCTTAAGTAGTGAGATTTAATTTATGAATTTAAAGAAATAATCAGACTTATAACAATGTTTTGGTTTTTCTTTGTAGTTTTTTTTTTTTTTTTTTTAGAAGGGTTATTCCTCATTTTTCTGACTGATTTCAGATCTGGCGACTTTGAGTAAAGCGTTTCAGATATTTAAGCTGGGCTGTTAATAAATGCTAGGCAGGCTCATTCTTTTGTGGGAAATAAATGGATTGGGAAAAAATGCTAATGTAATCAGTTACTATTGTTTATCTAACAGTGTGATATGTTTTGATGTATTCTAACTGTATGTCTTGTATGTTTAAGAAAAAAAGCTGTCTTTATATCCAATTTGGACACAAGTGTTACTGTCAGAAAGTCAAATCTAGTTTAGTTATGTTTTGGTGGCTTCTTATACTGCTGCTTGTATTCTAAGTGTATATGATGTTGTAGTAAGACCACTGGCTGCAAGTCACATTGAAAGGGCTAGAGCTGATGTAATGAAAAGCATTTGGACTTGAGCGTGTTTCAGTGCCACTTTGATTCAGATGGTTGCTCATGGTGAGAAAGGCTGCTAAAATGTGAGTACTACTGCAGTGCTCCTTGACCAAATGGGTTTTTGTGCCCTAACTTTTATTTCAGTGACACCTCCAAAGGGCACACTTTTCTACATGCTGATTAGAACAGTTAAAAATAAGACAGAGGAGTGGAGCAGAAAGCTGCAGTGCGACTCTCAAGATCTCTGGCTGGAGGGCTGTGCCTGTAGTGCGTTTGAATTTATTGCAGTTATAATGGTGAGCTGGTTTAAAGGCGATCGTGGCTCAAGAGTTAGGAGTTCGCCTTGTAATCGGAAGGTTGCCGGTTCGAGCCCCGGCTTGGACAGTCTCGGTCGTTGTGTCCTTGGGCAAGACACTTCACCCGTTGCCTACTGGTGGTGGTCAGAGGGCCCGGTGGCGCCAGTGTCCGGCAGCCTCGCCTCTGTCAGTGCGCCCCAGGGTGGCTGTGGCTACAATGTAGCTTGCCATCACCAGTGTGTGAATGTGTGTGTGAATGGGTGGATGACTGGATATGTAAAGCGCTTTGGGGTCCTTAGGGACTAGAAAAGCGCTATATAAATACAGGCCATTTACCATTTAAAGTAAAACATAAATCACACATTTGGAATGGTTTGTGTACATTACAAAAAAACAAGCATTTATTTATGTGTTGGTCCCAAGGAGCCAGACTTTCTTGTAGCCTTTAAATTTGTCATGAGCAATCATTCTCCAGGCTCTCTGAAGGTCTTTAAAAGTGTTTTTTTTTTTTTTTTTTAAGACATTGGCTGCTTTTTCGCTTATTTTCAGTCCAGTTGTTGAATCTGACCATTTTCAGGGGAATGTGTGAGGGTTTTTTTTTGTTTTGTTTTGAAGCCACTAAACAGTGGCATATGAATCAAGCATAAGAAAAGCATCTAACTGAGGGGATGACTCAGTGTTATGTCTACACATAAGAGACAATTTATCACTGAAGGTGGTTCCAAAAGAGCCTGAAACCTGGCAGGTGTCATCGTGGTGTGCATTTGAGGGAACTAGACACATGGAGTAGGGCTGGGCCATATCATACTGTTCACGGTAATACCGGTATAATGTTAGGCAACTATAAGAAAATAAAATATCGCAATAGAATATGGGTAAAACGTGCATGCGCAGTGCCTTTGTTTTCATACGCACATGGCAGAAAAAGCATGGGGGCGACGGAGAATGAGAAGGGTGAAGGCGGATCGTTGAATGAAACTGATTAATCAGAATTGGTTTGTAAAAATGGTGCAACGTCAGTGGTGTGGAACTGGTTTGGCACAACTTTTGGTAGAGCATGCAAGCGGGCCGTTGTTATTACAGTGTTTTTCGGAAAATAAGTCGCTCTTAAAATCCTTTTATTTTCTGAAAAATTGACAGTGCCCCTTATAATCCGGTGCGCCTTATGTATGAATTCTGGTTGTGCTTACTGACCTCGAACCATAAAAAAACAGCTGCTTGTTTAAGTGAAAATACATTGATGGGTTTTTTTGCACTAATAAAGTTGCGGAGTTTTAAAGTATTTTGTCTCACATCAATTATCAATTATCGTCAGTTATATCGTTATCGTAAATTTTTTAATATATATTTTGATAAATATTTTTGGCCATATTGCCCTGCCCTAACATGGAGAATGAAATAAGAAGGGGCAGACCTAAAACCATCTATAGCAGATGAACAGCTGATCTGAGAGATGCATGTGGCCCTTCAGTTGGTCCATCTACTGTTTACTGAAGCCTCATTAGAAATGGTCTCAGTGGAAGAATGTATGTGAGGAAGAAATTCTTAAGGAAAATGTGGAGAAAAGGCTGAGGTATGCCACAAGAACTGAATTAATCTTGTCAGAATTGACGGAAACGGCTTCTTTGTTTGAGCATGTCAGTGATCCCAGTGATCCTTTTACAGCACTGTCCTTGCTGTAAAAGCATAAAACACACTGTCAGTCATGGATTGGCCTCCCCAGACCTTGACATTATTAAAACAGCGTGAAAATTTGACAGAAAACAAAACAAAAGGCAGACAGCGTCCAAAGAAGAGCTTTGAATGTCCTTTTTGTACATATTCCATTTGTCTTATATGCTTTATTTCCATGTATGTTTGCACATATTTCTGTGAATTGTATTGCTGTTTGCCATTTTCCTAGCACATTATTAAGAAACGAGGGGTGACTCAAGACTTTTGCACAATATTGTATGTCAGCACTCATGCTGGTAACAAAAACTAGGGAGAAATTATGCCAGATGGCAGTGAAATAGCCTTGAGAGCCAGATTTGTAAAAAAAAACCAAAAAACCCCCAAATAAATAAAATATGGATACCTTGTGGGAGTAGTGTGAATTTCAAGCTTCACTGTTACTTACTCAGACTCAGTATGAGTTAGTGTATTAACAGTGGGTTCCTTGTAGCACACATTTCAGATTGTTCCTGTAAGTACTTTTCTTGGTCTGAATTAAGCACCCTGTGGAGCACGAGTCCTCGTAGAGCATCTAAAGTATTGATGTTTTAAATATAAATAACATTTTGACATTTCAGTTGTTGACGACTTCTATCCTTAGCCCCAGACCTGCTAGGACCGGCTTTTGGAGTCTAAGTTTCCTCCTTCTTCCCGGCGTCTTGTATATTTGACAACTTAAGAACATAGTAATTGTAAAAGTTATGTTATATAACAGAAAAGAGCCTAGAAATAGTGACTGTTTGGGGCCCAAAGCTGGTCCATAAGTGCTTGAAGGGAGCCTTTCAGACATCGCTGCACCTTTTGATAGTAGATACATGATGGATATGAGTGGGGTTTTTTGTTTTTCCTAAAGGGCGTGTGCAGTCCTGATTCATGTCTTCAAGTATTTTGAATATTTGTGGAGAAAAAGCAGAAAATGAAAGCTATGTAAGAGTCAACTAGGACGTATGCTAACATTTTGAGCCTCCTCTGGGGTCTTTTGATGGCCCTGGGTTATTGCCTGAGGTGGGTGAAATGTCACAGATGAAAAAAGGGCAGAGAAGTAGCAAAGGGAATGAAAGGCTCTTGATGATGAAGATAGATTTGTTTTTACTAAAGACGCTTATATTTTTTCACCACATTTTTCTAGAAACAGTGGCATCTCTTAAGAATCAGCTTGATTTGTTTGGGTATGCTTCTTGTGGTTCTAAAACTCCACAACCTACTGTGGCTGGCTGGGGTCACAAAGTAGTCCACAACTAACATGCAGCAACTAATTAAAAGTAATGGGATACACACATAATATGCAGCCAGGCAATTATTAGGATATAATTAAAAATGCTGCTGAGGGGAAACCAATCCAATAAGCTGCCAGGATAGTTTTTTTAACAGTACCAGACACTGGATTAGCTTTGGAGCACACATACAGGAATAGCACAATTTGGTTTTTGTTATTGTTTGCTGTATTTTTATATACTGTTTCGATGATGATGCTCATGAGCACATGAGCAAAAGATTAAATGTAGTCAGTGTATGTACAAGTAATCTGTGTGAGCTGAAAACTCAGGCTTCAGACTGCTCTGAATGCTCAGTTTCAGGCAGTGTTTGTAATCTTGGCTCTATGTCCATGAGGGACACTATCACTATTATGGTCATCCCAGGCACACAACTCAGAAGCGCCACCCATCTGCTGTTCAAGCTTTCTGTTTATAAGTGACAGCCAATCAAAAGAAAGCTGGGTTAAAGTTAGAAGAAGAGGGACAGCGGAATAACTAGGGGGCTTCACCAAGGATGAGATAAACAAGCGTTATTTTAGACTGGGAATCATACAAAGCTAGTAGTAGAAGCTTTGCATCGAGTTGAATTCAAAGATAAAAGATGGACACAGTTGCTGTGAACTCACCAGTTTGGACTCTGATCCATATGGTCCAAATAAGACAGTTGCCAAAACCATTTTTCTTATATACAAGACTGAAAATATGCTTTTAAATTGTCTGTTTATGTATATTAAGTCTATGAAAATTCACTTGATTTTTACAGACAGCCTCAAAGGGTCAGTAGAGAAATTGCAGTTTCTGTTAGTTGATGGGTTCATTTTTTTTTAATCCCAGAAGTTGTCCCTTTTGTTAGAAAAAATTGAGTTGAGCAACTTCGTAATTGCATTTTTCTTAATTCGTCTAGAGCTAAAACAGTGGATCAGTCAGTCATTCTAAGGTAAAACAGTTTTTTTTCTTTTTTAATAAATTAATAATTTAAGTGAATTAAAAAAAAAAAGAACTTCCAATTTCACCTTCTAAATTCTGATGATTTTTCTCAAAAATTTGAGATTAGATGGTCTGGTTTTTTTTCTCTTAAAGACTTTTGATTGAGGTAGATTATTACAAATATAAAATAATCATTAATTGGCAGCTATTGATTTGTTAAAATAGTGATTAAGATCTCTGAAATGTGTCATTGTTTCTACACATGAGAGGAAGCAGCCTAAAGTCACCATGAAACGGCACTGAAGTGTAAAACCTATAGATTTGCAGCCATTTGATCTCACTAGCAGGGCTAGTGTTTTTTTAGGCCACTTCAGTAATGCATAAGGCAGATATAGGAAAATGGATATCAGGATGTGGTTACCTAGGTAACATAAAGAGTCACCGCAGCCTCTTGAAGCAGTGCGTTACCACTGCAGGCCAGCAATTTGCCAAAGTCTAAATTCATTGTGTGTGCACAACCTGTTTTATTCTGTGTATTTCTTTATTCACTTAGTGAATTCTCTTGGATCCAAGCAAGTGTTTCTTTGGACAAACCGTCCAAGCCCCAGCTCCACCCCTACATAAACCATGCACAGGCTGAAGAGAGTGTGTGTGTGTGTGTTTGTGGGAGATGAGGTGAAGGTAGCCAGTGTTCATGTCTGCCACACAAAGCTCCATGCCCCTTTCTTTGTCTTCTTTTCCCCGCTCGTGAGTAGCTGGCTGAAAGAGTGCAGAGAGCTCTCATTAAAACCCATGTCAGCTTCAAGCCACTCAGAGCCATGTCCTTTCCTACGCCTCCGCACATAAGAGAGAGCAAGTCACACCGACAGCCCCCTCAACACATTTACCTGCACTTCACAGTCTGATATTCCTCTCAGTGATCAATGTGTATAAGATGAGATGGGTGCACCCACCACCACCACCACCTTATTTCGACATTGCGTGAACACACACCTGCAGGCTCTGGTTACCTTGGCATCTCGTTGCATCGATAGCGGGCCATGGTTTGCACATGTTAAAAAAGCATGTTGAGAGTGTCAAGCAGCAGCTATTGAACAGTGCATGAACTGAAGAGAAAGCATGTTTGGATTTGGATTGTAAATGCTGTTCTGTTCTTTTAAAATTAGAACCAGTAATGTAGTCACACGAAACCCATCCCACTGCTTCTAATATTTGGTTAGCAAAGGGAAAAACAAACTGTTGTTTGGCGTATGATGGTTAATGTGTGTTTGGAGCTTCATGTGGCAGAAAGCAAATAGCAGTTGTAGCAGTTTCTACAGGACAGGAATTTAACTGCAAAATGACATAAGCACTCATACCTTACTTTTATATAGGAATATAACCAGATGGCAACCAGTCTGTTTGAGCCTTGCGTTGCAGTGAGACACATTGTGTTTATAAATTAAGCAGCAGTTATTTGGAAACCTTCACCAATCTGTCTGAGAGTGTTTGTAGTTAGTCTGTGATTGTTTGCAGACAGGTTGTCTCCCACCATGCGGCCTGTGCAACTACCTTGTGATCAAAAGTGGTCAAAGGTTGAGAGTGCACATTCATTTTAAGAGCAGGGATGGATGGAGTGATAGATAATTGCCTGAGTAATTATTCCAACATTTGCTGTTTCTAGCGTTTCTAATATGAGTATGCTTCACTAAACATTATTGTTCAGTATGGAGGGGTATACGGGTTGTCTATCATTAAAGGAGATGCACACATTCTAAGGGAACTAAAAATATGATGTATCTTGCTGCAAGAACATAATAAGGGCATCTCTCACCCTGAGTCCACCTGGAGGCCTTCCATCGTCTTGGACTGCAGCTGGCAAAGTAGTCCTTGTTCTGTTCTGTAACCAATCTGTAAGTGAGGTTGGCTTAAGACATGAACCAGCTCTCTTCAGCTACCCGCTGTTTCTGCTTAGAGTCAGCCTGCATCTTGCAGCAGATCTCCAGAGCAGAAGGAGTACCATTGCGAGCTGCAGTCCAAGGCAGTGGCGTTGAAGTCCTTCCATGGGACATGAGTCCATTGGCTAGTTGGGGCTTGTATGCATGTTCTCCCTTTGGCTGTGTGAATTCCCTCTGGGTACTCTGGTTTCCTCCCACCGTGCAAAGGCACACAGGTCAGGTTAATTGGTAATTCTAAATTAGTCATAGGTGTAACTGTGAGTCTGAATGGTTGTCTATTACTTAGTGTTAATACTATGATAGATCTTTCCAGGATGCACCCCGCCTCTCACCTTATGTCACCTGGGATACTCCCTTCCCATGATCCTGAACTGGATAATTGATTAAGGCCGGGTGGCCAGCCAAAATAAAGTCTGTGTGCAATAAGTACCGGTAATGTCTCCTTTGTATCTCCGGTGGCTCTAAAATATGAAAATGTTAATAGTAGCAACATTTTGGAACACTGTTTTACAATAGTAACAATGTTTCAATACTCACACAATGTGAATTGTGTTGGAAAGCGGGGCCTTTTGCTGCCTTTGAGAGGGTCATCTGGGATGCTAATACGCTTGTTGTAAAAATGTCAACATATTCAAGAGATGATTAAATCTAGTTCATATGTAGAGAGATAACACATTTAATTAACATAAATATTGTTTTTGCTTTTTATATAGTGTGAAATTAAACCAAAAATCAGTTCCTGGGACTTTACATAGTAAGGTCCATACCTTAAAACCTTTGAAAGAGCAGCTCAACAGTTCCCCCTCGAACAGCTCTTGATGACAGTGGTGAGGGAAGCCTGTGTGTGGAGAACACTGAATATGTTTGAATAGAATTATGAGCACACGTCTCTGACCTTTCTCACATTTCTCTCTTGCCGTCTCTCCTCTCAGTGCGTTCTCTACCTCTGGTCTCTCAAGATCAACCACCCCACCACACTCTTCCTGCTGCGTGGGAACCACGAGTGCCGGCACCTCACCGAGTATTTCACCTTCAAACAGGAATGTAAGTGTGCTGCTTTTCTCAGCCGTATGAAGACCAGCCCAGGGGGCTCATATGCTCTCTGTACCACTTTAAATTGACCTGTATCAGTCAGCTCTCAGATTTCACACATAGCCCAGATATAATGGTGCAGTCTGGTGCTAATAGTGTGAGTGCAGGATTGCTGTCGCAGGTATTTCCTTAGTCCCATTGATAGTTCTTTTCACTTTCAAGTACCGCAGACACAAATAAGGAATTGAAAACACAGTGCTGGGAAACATAGCTATGTTAAGTCAGACTTCATGCCAGAGAAGTGGAGTGTTTTCTCTATTCCCCTTTAGTAAAATGACTAGCGCCCCGTAAGTAGGACACATTTGTCACAAACACGTTGAATTGGGAAGTCCCGTCACAACATGCAACAGTTCATCTGCGAATCTCCAGCGAGGAGATGAAGCCTTTGTCCCGTTTGTCTTGCCGACAGCAAACTGCTGAAGCATGGAGAGCAGCGAGGCATGCTGTTGATGCTATTTAGACAGTTACACTCACACTTTGATTTCAGTCAGTGACAGCTGCATGTGTGTGTGTGCAGAGCAAGTGTGGAGGTATTAGCATGCAAACTCAGAAAGCAGTCGGCAAAGAATGTCTTGCCAGTTGCAAATAGATTTCACTCACTACATCCCTGCTCACACCCACCCACATGCCACCTCATCTGTACACACAAACACACACACACAGTTTGCCACCTGTTCGGTTGGGGCAAGCTTATTGATTGGAAAAGCTTGTTGATCGATAATCAGTTCAACACTAACAAATTTAATCAGAGAGATTAGGGATTGTTGTAGTAATTGATTGCAGCTGCGATCACACTTCTCTCGTAGCCTTGTCTTGTAGTACACACAGGAAAGGTTTGTAGAAGTAGTAAAATGTGGCAATCCAAGTCAGTGTGGCCTCACACGATGTTTTAACCCATGTTGCCTTATTGTTTTAAGTGGCGCATTAATGATATTAGAACGTTTTGTTTTTTCAGATTAAACAGTCAAGAGTGGGGATTATTTTACAACTTATTTTATGATTGATCCTCACAGTGTACAACTCGGAGTTATGACGTGGGCAGAATATTGGCTACTGCATTAAGGCTCTGTTGACCATGTTGTTATCCTTGCATCTATTCCTGCGATTCCTCCACATCCCACAGCTATTCTCATGAATGATAGGCGTCGCCACTATACCTCCACATCAGCACTCACAAAAAAGGGGTCGAAACCTCCCTCTGTGTAATCTTTTACACAATAAGACAAGTAACAGACATAGAGACTTGCACAAGCGGCAGAAACAGCGGCTTGCTACAATGGATTTGACGGCAACTTTGTTGTGCGGTAGATATAATGCAGCTCATAGCCTCATGAGCAAGCGCGATACAATGACGACCTGTTTTATTTAATGAATACATTATCTTTGTTCTCATCAATAAACAGTTTTAGCATAGTTTATTATCACCAAGCACACTCATCTTATCTGTTATGGTCTACAGCCCCATGACGTCGTTTCTGGGAAGACATGGGTTAGTGTGCGGAGTCCAGAGTTAACCTAGATTCATAAGACGGCATTAACTCTTTACTTTAGCTAACTGCAGAAATAGCATTTTCCTGTTTCTCATCCCATGAGTAGTGTTTCATTGTTATTCCAACTAAGCATTAAAGATGTTCATTTACTAAAACATTTTCACAGAGTAAAGAACTTTAATTTCCAAGCTCAAAGCTCCACACTCCCCTTTATGACCTTAAAGTAGCACTGTCTTCAAACTGGCACTCGCATTGTACTGTCCTGGCTGCTTCTCCTCTATAAGGCATGGACTTCCTCCTGACCTAATCTGACCCTTTCATTCTTCTGCAAGTGGCGCTGTAGAAGCTGTCTGGAAACAATCACCACTGGCACAGTTGGCAGGGCAGCTCTGCTAGCCGCTCATAACACATCTACCAAACCTTTGCTGTAGTGAGCAAATTCAACAGACTTTTTGCCATCTTTGGCAGTAATTATGACCTCAGACTGAATCCCAATCTTTATTTTTACTGCAGGTAAAATTAAATACTCTGAACGGGTGTATGACGCCTGTATGGAGGCCTTTGACTGCCTGCCCCTCGCTGCCCTACTCAACCAGCAGTTCCTGTGTGTACATGGCGGACTCTCACCAGAAATCAACTGCCTAGATGACATAAGAAAAGTAAGTGATCGACCGCTGGCTTGTGACATTATCAAGATCTGCCTTTCAAGTTAATCTCTTATATGTTCCAAGAATATGTGTTAAAGTGTCAGCTCTAATCGCAGATCATTCACTCCGTTATGCCTCATTACACGTGATTCTAGCTTTGATGTACAGCCTGTTCCACTGTTGGCAGGTTGAAATCCAGAATGGGCATTTCCTGTCTGTGCCATGGATGCCCTGGTCAAACTGAGGCAGGACAACCAATATGGCTGTTATTGAAAACAAAAGTTTTACAATAAAGTGCACATTTAACAGCACCAGAGGGTGACATGAAAACACAGTAACATCTAAATTAAGTCATCAACTTAGTTTACTATATTTAGAACGAAGGCAGGTGGCACGGTGGTTAGCACTGTTGCGCACAGCAAGAAGGTCCTGAGTTCAATTCCACCATCAGGCCGGGGGTCAGAATGGTTGTCTGTCCCTGTGTGTTGGCCCTGCGACAGACTGGCGACCTGTCCAGGATGTACCCCGCCTCTCGCCCTATGACAGCTGGGATAGGCTCCAGCGCCCCCTGCGACCATGAAAAGGATAAGCGGAAGCGAATGGATGGATGGATGGATGGATGGATGGATGGATGGATAGAACGAAGGCAGGCTTAAACTGGCTTCACTTTTTAGCTTTGGAGCTACGTTGATCTCTTATTTACAGTCTGTTAGAGATGGACAGTTAAAAGCTATAAATACTCGTTGGGCAAATACTTTTGGACTCTGGATAAACACTCTTCAGTCGTGTTTTGAGTGTTGACGTTACATAGTTTGTCTGGCAGAGGGCACCCTGCAACTTCCCTGTTGGCAACATACATTTTTGGAGTGCCACAAACACAACCAGGTGAATAGAATAGAATAGAATAGAATTCAACTTTATTGTCATTGCACATGCACAGGTACAGGGCAACGAAATGCAGTTTGCATCCATCCAGAAGTGCTTTAGTGATATAGATATATTACAATATATATTAGCAATAATATAGATATGTGAGTATATTACAGAAATGGGTCTATTATGGTATGTTATAATGTACACGGTATGAAGTATGTTGTGAATATTCTATAACTATAAGTATGTACAGGCTGTAGTGAGTACAAGCTATGTACAGGATATGAACAGGATATAAATATGAAAAACTATACAGAATATGAAATGAAATAAATAACTTTACAGAATCTGGGATATACAGCTATACAGAAATGGGAACTATGCAAGTTGTAAACAGTTGTAGGATTAAAGATTATCGAATGTACAGAATGATTATTTACACAGAGCTATACAGTAGTGCAGTTAAGATAAGTGAGGGTGTAGATAGTTTCTACAGAGGCTATATAAAGTGCTAGTGGTTGTGAGTGGTGGTTCAGTCCATGTTATTATTGTGTTTGAGGGTACAGTTGTCCATTGTGGGTGTGTGTATGTTCAGTCCATGAGTTAACGTGGGTCAGATGTCAGGAGGCAGAGTTCAGGAGTCTGACAGCTGTGGGGAAGAAGCTGTTCCGGTACCTGGTGGTCTTAGTCCGGAGGCTCCTGTGGCGCCTCCCAGAGGGCAGGAGGGTGAAGAGTCCATGTGATGGGTGACTGGGGTCTTTGATGATTTTCCCAGCCCTTTTCAGACACCGCTTCCTGTAGATGTCTTTTATGGCAGGAAGTGGTGCTCCGGCGATGCGCTGGGCAGTTTTCACGACCCTCTGCAACGCCTTCCGGTCCGAGGCAGAGCAGTTCCCGTACCAGACTGTTATACAGTTGGTCAGGATGCTCTCGATGGTGCAGCGATAGAAGTTCACCAGGATGTCTGAGGACAGGTGGTTCTTCCTCAGAGTCCTCAAGAAGAAGAGGCGCTGGTGAGCCTTCTTGACCAGCTTGGAGCAGTTGGTCGTCCAGGTGAGATCCTCGGAGATGTGGACTCCCAGGAACTTGAAGCTGCTCACACGCTCCACAGCCGTCCCCTTAATGTGGATGGGTGGATGTGGGTCAGCATTCCTCCTGTAGTCCACGATGAGCTCCTTGGTCTTCTCGGTGTTAAGCAGCAGGTTGTTTCTGTCGCACCACTCAGCCAGACGATCCACCTCCTCCCTGTAGGCGGCCTCATCGTTGTCACTGATGAGGCCAATCACCGTGGTGTCATCTGCAAACTTAATGATGGTGTTGGAACCATCAGCAGGTCTGCAGTCGTGGGTGAAGAGGGAGTAGAGGAAAGGGCTCATCACACAGCCTTGTGGTACACCGGTGTTCATTGTGATGGTAGATGAGCAGCGGTTATCCAGCCGGACATGTTGGGGGCGGAAGTCCAGTAACCATTTGCAGATGAGGGAACTGATACCCAGGTCTGTCAGTTTCCTGATGAGTTGTGAGGGGTGGATCGTATTGAATGCTGAACTGAAGTCTATAAACAGCATTCTGGCGTAGGTGTTGTTGTTGTCCAGGTGTGAGAGGACAGAGTGCATTGCGATGGAGACTGCATCCTCTGTGCTCCTGTTCCGGCGGTATGCGAATTGGTGGGGGTCCAGGGTGGGGGGGAGACAGGATTTGAAGTGTGCTAGGACCAGTCGCTCTAAGCACTTAGCACTTAGTGATGATGGGGGTGAGTGCTACTGGGCGAACAGAACGAAGTTCAACGTAAATAAATAACACCATATCGCAAATGTTAGAGACGTGTTTTCTGTTTTGTGTGTCTGATAGAAAAAAGTATTAGGAGATGTGTTGGCATATTGCTGTCTTGGTCTTGGGGCTTTAGTCAAAATAAAAAGGCCAGAAATTGTTTATCGGTTTTTATTGTTTAACATGGGTTGTAGCCTTTCACAAGCTTCTCAGCTTGTTACACTAGTTCTGTCAGCAGGGACAGAACTAGTGTAACAAAGCGAGTTCGGTTAAAAATGCATTTTTTCAGTTCCTTCCATGTCATTTCCATCGAGGCAGTTGAATGGAGTGCTTTCATGTGAGAGAGTCCATTTCCTTGACTTTGTGGCTTTAGCCACTTTGTCACAACCAAACAGTTCCTCTGCTAAGCATGTTTGTATTTTGTGCTCTGCAGTTAGACAGATTTAAAGAGCCTCCAGCATTCGGGCCAATGTGCGACCTGATTTGGGCAGACCCTGGTGAGGACTACGGCAGTGAAAAAACATCAGAACACTTCAACCACAACTCCGTCAGAGGCTGCTCTTACTTTTTCAGGTAAAACTGCCGCTTTTAGCGTCACTGTTACGCTCTGCACAAGCACTGCCCTTGTAGAGCACTTTAATAATAATAATGAGGAATCGAATTGAAAACGAGCTGCATCGCGCAGGTCACAGGTTGTGGATTCATTGTTTTATAGGTCAATCAGCTTATTGAGGCACTTTCAAAAATGGCCTTCTCAAAACAGGTTAGCAGATAAAAACAGCATGTTCAAAATGGGTCAACACATTCAGTGTGCCTCTACAAAATAGGTCAACAGATTCAAAGAGCTCCTTCACAATATTCTGTGGAAATGGGTCCAGCAATGGTCAAGAGCAGACAAACATGTTAGAGATTTACACATTTAAATGGCTTGTTTAGAATTCTGTGGGTTTAAAGATACAAAATGCTTATTCAGAATAGGAAACAACAGCCAGGTGATTACGTGTAATAAGATTAGAGAGGAAAAATTGAACAATGCCTATCACAGTCCTTTATGACAGAAAATGTTAGGCTGAGATAAGCTAAATCAGTTAGCTTGGAGCTAGTTACATCAGCTGTGTGCAACTTGAGATGTAACCAGCTTCCTCAGTAAGTCTGTATTAAGTGAAGGTAAATGCATCAGTGAATTAAGAGATTGCACCAGACCTTACCAAGAGATGGCAGCTTAGGGGAGTTGGTCAGCCACTTTGGATGGACTTATCATAGCTTTCATTTTGTGGTCTCCACGTGACAAAGTAAGTACTTTTAAGAAACTATTTAGCTCATATTTGGGAAAGACTTTTGTCACAGCGGTTTGCAGTGTTTCACACATTACATATGCATAACTCACAATGTCAGAATGTCTAAATAAAGGTTTCTTCCTGTTTAGAATGTGGTCAGTTTTCAACAGTCTTTGAGACTGACACAAAAGTTAGCCAAATACAATAGACGACCTGCATTCAGCGATGTCAGCGACTCTACACCTAACCTAAATGTAAAACACTGTAGTTGTTATGCCGACTGTCAACCTGCCTTGTTTGATAAATCCAGGGAACAGTATGATGACCTTCTACTCCAACAACATTGAAAGGATTGCTTTTTTCCACTGGTGTATACTGCTGTCTGTTTGTATAAACAAGGTGACGACACACAGGCAAAGAGCAGTGATGCCTGCTTGTGATGCAGTCAGTGTAAATCTGAGCTAACTAAGGCCTCAGTCACAAAGAACTAGAGACCAGTCAGCGACCATCTGGCAACCACTTTGGTCACGACCAGCTGTATGGAAAACCCTCCTTCCGACTGCTTTGGTTGTCAACAGGTTGCTGTGTTTGCCAAACGTTTGCATGGAAGGCGCCAACTTGTCTGCAAACACTTACACACTGCTCACTAAGCAGTAGTGAAACATGAAAAGTGTGAGGCAAACCAGAAATGAGGAATGTTCACCTTCAGACTAAAGGTTGTTACTCTGGTTTGCAATGCAAACTACAGGTGACTGCAGAGATCTGCTAGCAACCAAAGCAATCACAATGATGTTTTTGGTGCAGCAGCATTCTGTTTGCAGACAATTTCACCTTTGTTTTGGTTTCTCAAAGTTGCCAGTGTGTTGCGGCCTGTAGGCCCGTGTGACTGATGCCTCATAAAGCTAACATTAGATTGATAAAGCAGCATCTCAATTATTGTAAAAGTATAACAGGTGCTAGCATAATTTTACATTTTTGTTAAAATGCTGTCTAAACCACTAATTAGATTTTTTTTTTATGTTTGTATTTCACAAAAATAAAAACTAAATATCTTAACTGATTGGCTAAAAGATTGTTAGCACAAACTTTGGGATTGCTGCTAACTCTGAAATGCAGAGCTGTGCAAGAAAATAAATAAAACATAGATACCTTGATAAAGTTTCGGGAAATAAGAACACATTTATACTGAATATAGACGTGATTTGCTGGAGGTTTTGTGAAAGTGTGTAGTCCTTGAGTTGATAACTTTTGATTGGCAGTGCTATAGACATTTCCTCCTTTCATGCATATCTTAAGGTGAAGTGATTTTGTTTAGCTGATCCCTAGTTTAGATGAAATAGTCTAAGAACTGACCAGTTTATCAAGTGTTAAACCAAAGTAATAGTGATAAAACACTCTGTTTTGTCTTGTGTTGCAAGTCCCTTAGAGCCCAGATTTACTTACTGATGAGTTGAGCTAGAGCCAAGACCGTGGAAGGAGAGGTTTTAGTCATCAAGATTTCCATCAAAAGAACTTGAAAGTAAAACAAGGTTTCCTTTGATGAACCTGCTGAATGATTATTTAACAGCTGCTTGCAGCATGCTCTCATTTATCTCTGCATCACTGAGGATCTCTCACCTGGTCTTCTTTTAGCAGCACTCACTAGTGTTCCTCCAACATCCCCTCCTTTGGTGGTTCTGGAGTTGCTGAGTAAATGGAACAAATAATTGTGACTATGATTTTGCCTTAGTCGAATATTAATACTGGTCAAAACATTAAAGTCTGCGTGTCTAAAGTCTGTTCATATTGCCAATATCAGAAACCATTGGGGCTGGTTTGATGTTGCTTTGTTTATTCCCAATAATTTCCAGAGCTAATGGATTAGTTGTACTCTAAAATAAAGTAGCTGTCCTCATCTAGCCTCTGCTTGGTCTAAACTTTTTGGAGAGGCCAGCCAGTGCTGCTGAATCCCATAAATACACCAGAGCAACCGCTGGATACTGTGCATCTTTAAACTCTGAGCTCAAGAGGCCAGAGGGCACAACATGCTGAAAATAAACGTGAAGGCATCTCCTCAGGCCAACAGTCAATTAGTAACTGATCTTAAGAGGCCTCACGCTGCTCCGTCTAATGGTTTAAATTTGAACTACGCTTTGACCCCTCTGTTAGTGGTTTTAACTGGTCCGCCTTCTCTGTCTCTTTCTCTCTTTGCAGTTACTCAGCAGTCTGTGACTTTTTGGTAAATAATAACTTGCTGTCGGTAATAAGAGCCCATGAAGCACAGGATGCAGGGTAAGTGGTATTTTGAAAACACATTTCCAGCATTTGATGATATGGAACATGTTTAATGGGTCACTCTTATTTGCGGCTGCATAGGTATCGGATGTACAGAAAAAGCCAGACCACAGGTTTCCCTTCATTAATCACAATCTTTTCAGCTCCAAATTACCTAGATGTCTACAACAACAAAGGTCTCTGTCTTTTCTTTTTTCTCATACCTCTCTCATTATTGTATTTTTCTTGCATTTACCTGTCGTCAGTCCTTCAATGTCGCCTCCCATCTCCTCCTCTCTTTCTATCCTAGCTGCTGTATTAAAATACGAGAACAACGTGATGAACATCCGACAGTTCAACTGCTCCCCGCACCCTTACTGGTTGCCCAACTTTATGGATGTCTTTACGTGGTCTCTGCCTTTTGTTGGAGAGAAGGGTACGTCTGGTGCCGAGTTTGGAAAAAGTGGATTGGAGGCCGACAACGGTTCTTGTATTGAGCTTTCTATGATTCATTTACAGTGACGGAGATGCTGGTGAATGTACTCAACATTTGCTCCGACGATGAGCTCATGTCAGAGGGAGACGACCTTTATGAAGGTAGGTAAAAAAAAATGCATGTCTATTATTACTGAAGAAGCATCCACTCGAAAACGTTCATCTCGAAATGTTTCTGATGAATACTTTACTCATAAATATAACCAATGGACTGGGACCAGTACAAAAATAAAACAAGAAAAAAACCCACTAAGTTGGGGAAGGTTATTAGTGAGAACTGCCAGTGTGTTTTTCCACAGTGGTAATCTCACTAAATTGAGAAGAAGCTGAAATGAAAGCATTGTCATGCAGGCAAACTGTTTATTTAGCAATCTTTGGCAGTCCACCTCTCTTCCTAACACGATACCTCCTGGTCACCAGTCAGTAATACGATCAAAGCTACGACAAGCCGATGTGATGTCTTTTCAGACTTTTTTATACGAGGGCAATCCCAAAGGTCAGGTCTGCTATTGTTTTAGAAATACAAACAACAGTTAATTTTCCATAATATTTACATCATTTTAAAGCTTGAAGACTTATTTTTCTACATAATCGCCATTTTGGTCGATGCATTTTTGTAGATGCTGTGGCAGTTTTACAATGCCCATGTCATACCTGCTCGCCACCGCCACAGATTCGTCTTCAGGACAAATGTTCGTTCAACTTTGGGAGCAGGTGGTAGTCACTGGGTGCGTAGCCCAGACTGTAGGGCGGGTGAGGGATGAAGTTCCAACCAAAGTTTGGCAGGAGAGCGATAGTTTGACGGTGACGTGTGGATGCACGGTATCGTGGAGAATGCTTATGCACAGTGCGCAACTGTGTTTTGGGACCAAAAGGGGGTATTATTGGTTGACTTTCTGCCTGTTGGGACCACAGTAAATGCTGACAGGTACTGTGAATCACAGGAAAAACTCAGAAGGCCATTTCAGAACCGGAGAAGAGGAATGCTGAGGAAAGACGTAAGCATTCGCCACAACACTGCATGTCCACACGTCACCCGTGATGTAAATATTGTGAAAAAATAAACGGTTGTTTGTATTTCTAAAACAATAGGAGACCTTACTTTTGGGATTGTCCTCATATTTACCGGTGACCACATACTCATAGTGCTCCTAGAATCAAACACTTTTACTTGGTGATGAACCAGGATAATGTGTCCTGGACACAAACTACTCAGTGGGTTTGAATTTTTCTTAGTTTGGACAAATACATCCAAACAATGACAAGACAACTTCTCACTTTCTTTCTGTTCTTCACACATTACAGTAACCTGTGAATTGTGATGGATCGTGAGCTGGATGAGCTACTAGTCACATTGTAGACTCTGTTTTTAGTACATTGTTCTCTAGAATTGTGGCAATCAGGAAACAAAGGAAATAATCTTTCTCACTGACACACATCAAAAATTATTTTTCACAAATAATGGGGTAAGGGCATAGTTAGGATTATTATCTATGGTGAGTCAGACCTGAGAAGGTTAACACATTTATAACATGTATCAAAGCTAAACCTAGTTTAAGGCGTGTTTTTTGTCTAAAAATCCATAAATATAGGTGGCCTGCTCACCTGTGCACATGTGCTTAGGTTGTAGACTTTATACAGATTCATTTCTGCTTCTTCAGTGAATGAATATTTTAATTTGGCTTTTAAATTGGATGAAGTGATAATGAGTCCCGGCACTCACTTAACTGACATGGAATGCTGGGAGGTGATTTATGTGTAGCGCTTAATCATAATTCAGCCTCTGTCACACATGGCTGATGCTGAATAGGGAGTTCTGGTCCCTGAAGTACACGCACTCTGCTCTGAAACGAACGCGTGACCAAAGAGGGCGAAGAATATCACTCCCACGGGATGGAAAGTGCGGTGTGCTTTGTCTTAACTCATACTACGCACTGTCTCCAGGCGGCACCTCAGCGATGCGCAAGGAGGTTATTCGGAACAAGATTCGTGCTGTGGGAAAAATGGCCCGAGTCTTCGCAGTTCTCAGGTCTGCCTTGACTTTGACATTCTCTTTTTTTTCCCTTCTTCTTCTATTTTTTTTTTTTTTTTTAAATATAATCCCAGTTGGAAATGCTTGTGTTCATGTATATATGCTAAAGGGATTTCAATGAGCTCAGTGCACTGGGTCATCACAATACCAGAAATAATTTGCAGGGCACCACAGGGCCAGTATGCAGCAGGATTGGTGAAGCTGAGTTTGAAAACACAGCGTTGGCCTGCTGGGATTAATGAGCGGGCACAAGATGAGTCACGATGCACCTAGACTCTGTAATGACATTACACATTATTCCAGATTAATGGCGCTGCTGCTAGCTCGTCACACTGCTGCAAGTGGACAAGCAGCCTATTTGTCAAACGCCTCCGTATGTCGAATACTGAAAGGGAGAGGGGGGGGTAAAAGAAGGCTAATGACACTTTTTAAAGGCACAGATGTCTCTGTAGGATAAGAAAAGGTGAAGTTTGCCTTTGAAGTGTCTCAAAGTTTCTATAGAATAAAAAGCAGAGGACCCATTAAAGGCAACATGTTAACATAAAAGTGTGCTAACACAAATCTGTACACTAAGAACCGAGTCTTAAAAATATTGGTTCAGCTGCTAAAATTGACACAAGTTGTCAGTGACCCAATTACAGAAGCAGGGCACATGCTAGCAGGTTGGCTGGAGACAATTAGTGCAGATAGTCCATCGAACCAAACAAAGACTGGATGAGACGGAGCAGGTGAAACATCCAGTGACCTCATGACCTCGTGGTTTGAAAACCGCCTCTAAACCACAAGGTGTGGGTCGCTGCGCTTGTTGAGACCTAAACTGTGTGTGCTCTTCATGCTCCTGTGTGTTGTTTTTGGACTAGGGAGGAAAGTGAGAGTGTGTTAACACTCAAAGGCCTGACCCCAACTGGAACTCTTCCAGTGGGAGTGTTGTCTGGGGGAAAGCAGACCTTACAGAGCGGTAAGTGTTTCTTATACTGTGTAACCTTTCCACTGTGTCCATTTACCACTTAGCTCTAATTAGACAGGCTCATTTCTTCACTCTGTGTCACAGAGTCTGTTTATTTAAGCACACCTGTTTTTCCCCCTGTTTTTGCTTTTATTACACACTTAGCTTTTCTTGCTAAGATTTAAGTTTAAAGATTGCCCTTATTTTCTTGTGGCAGTTATCCAGTTATCCTAGCCTGCTTATCCATGCTAATATATACATTATACACTTGCTGACATGTGAAGCAAGTCAGAAGAATGGTGGTTGAAGTATTACTGTCAGGACTCCTGACTCCGCCCTCTGATACCCTGATGTCTGTGGGTATGTGTAATAATTTTTGCAACTAAATTAATTTATTGCCATTTTTTCCCCTGCAGTTGATTATGTTTATTCTGTAGCAATGTTGCTTTCATTTCACCTGATTAGTTGGATGACTTTCAGGTCTTTGCTCCTCTGTTATATTGGCTTCAAACTCTGATGCAACATTTTGAGTGTGAAGTCATAAAAACTGACATATTTCAATATGTTTGCTCTAATTATTGTTTTTTTTTTTTTAAATTGAGTCATCTCTAATGGGCTTAGCTGTAGAGTTAACATTCACAAAAAATAAATTCCTTTGGTTTTGTTGCAACTAAACTAAAGAAGCCACAGCTTCTGTGTTGGGGGTTTCCTGTTACTGAAGAATAAACCTGGTAATTTCCTTCTGTTTGGGTTGCAAAAGAGTGTGGAAAATACGGACATATCTGTGCATCTCAGTGACGCTGAAGAGACAAGTGTTCAGATACATTATGATACAGCCCTATACATGCAAACATATGTCACAACATGTCCTAATATAAATACCCAAAGAAGTACCCAGTGACATTTTAAAACTGCCAGGCCATTCCATCTCAAATCAAAAAATTTTAAGAACATTTTCTCCAATATCCATAAAAATGTCACACTCCAACGTTTGGATATATTTGGATATATTTGGATATATTTTGAAAATGGTCCATCGACCTGTCACTCGCGTTTTTTTTAACACTTTAAAATCTGAGGCCATTTTTGAACATTAATATTTCAAAAACTATTAAAGATAAAAGTGCAAATAGTTTTCTGAGCTTTCCCTGCCATAAAAATGAGTGAGAGTCTTTAATTTAGGGACGATAAATCACAACATGTCTGAGTTAAAATAGGACTTAAAAGAAAATTGAAGTCTTTGAAAGTCCCATATTTGAGCAGACACTAACCCCCCAAAAACTTACACATTGCAAATGAAAATGTTTGACAATTTCTGAATACCATAGAATTGTATTTCACAATAATGCAAAAATGACCATGTTTAATGTACAATAATGTTTAATGTGAAGTTTTCAGTCACAGAAACTTTCATGCAGGAGTGAGCAAGTACGACAAGTTGTATCATTACAAATATCAGTAGATAGCTTCTAGATGGTCTTCTAATTATAACTGAGAAAATAAATTTGTTAAATTACAGATTTTTGATTTTTGAGACCTTCTGTCCTGGATGTGTTTTATAATTCAGTAAAATTTAATCGGCCAACGATGATTTGAGATGGGATGAACCTGCTGCCATGTGGGAGACTTTTTCTAGAACAACTTCAGTATGTTAAAAAGAAGCATCCGAGGATTGTTTTCAGCTTTGTCTGTGAATATCTGATACAGCAGCTTCACCATTCGGTTATAGTCTCTTTGAAGGGTTCGAGATCAATGGTGGTATTCCCGCCACAGGAAGCAGTGTCAGGACTTTGACTGCCCCCTGCCTCCATGCGGCAGAAAGCTTTGGGGCTGAGCCGTGGGCCGGCTGGTCGAGGAGGTCAGCCTGTCACCTGGAAGTGGCTGCTGACCCTTTGATCTAAAGGTCAGCACCAGGCCTCACCTGCCACAGGACGTGCTGGGGGCCATGCTCTGCCATGCTGGAGGCTCACAGAAGTTGCAGAGCAATCAAAAGGGAAAACCACATGTTGTGACCTTTCTGAGAATGTCATTGTCCATGTCTGTTCCCCCAATCACAGCTTTCAGATCAGCTAGGCTAGTTCAAACAAGGGGAGCAGGGGGCTGTGTGTATTTTTATCCAGTCCTCCTTGATTCTCCGATTCTTGTTTGTTTCAATCTTGATGATAATATACCTGTGCATTTTATGAACACATAACATCATTGCTGCACTAATTAAATCCAGTTTGCATCAAATTTAAAGGAGAAATATTCGTCGTGTTTCCAAAAGCTGTAAAAATTATTTTAGTTCACTTTGGCATGAAGCTAATTGTACATGTGTAAATGAGTGTGTTTCTAAAGGGAACATCTGACTGCATGTGTGTTGAGCTGGACTGCCTGGTCATGGTTGTGCATCTCGCCCCCATCTTAGACTCTTAGTGTTTAACCAAATCCCCCCTGGCTCTCCACACCTAAGTCCTCGTGACCCTTTAACACCAACACTGGCTTAAAACTCCAGCAGACTTCTTCACTCTAACCTTTCCACCCAATCGCCTAAGTGTTTTGGTGACGCTTCACAGTTGCTATGAATTTTTGCCTCCCTTTGAATGAGCCGTGGGTGTTGGCCTATATTCTGCCATCTGTTTCTTCAGATTATCCCACAGGGGTGTTCAGATTTATTTTTTAGTTTATTTTTTTAAACACTGTTGTATTTGCTGTCTCTGGCTACTTTGATGACTTCCTTTTCCCCCCTCCTTCCTCAACTCCCATTAACATAGCTACCGTTGAGGCAGCTAAAGCAAAAGGTATGCATTGGCTGTTTGGCTCAAATCCCCCTGTCTGTGTTTTGTGTGTGTTGTTCACCCTTTAACACAGACCCACTCCTCAAATATGTATTTTTCCCCCTTTCTGTTTATTTCTATTGATTATTCTGTTATAGTGAATCCCGTTATTGCTGGTTGCTCTTGCATCATCAGAATCTGTTGATAACACTGGTTCTGTCATTGTGAAAATCAGCACTAGTGTTTTCTTTGACAGACAGAATGAGGTGGAAATAGCAACAGAACATGAATTGAAACAAAATGCTTGAATGAGAAAGAAGTGAACATAAGTAATCGCCTTTTTGTAATTGCTGTGTTCTCTTTGTAAATACAGAAATCTTTTTTCTAAAACATTTTAATACAGGCAAAAAGCAAATTTGCACAGGCACTAATTAAGACTTAGACTATGTTGCTAAAATGAGATTCAAAAAGTGTCAACTACCACTGTATAGTTTAAAGCTTTGGAGGATTCAGGTCAGCATTAGCTAAATCAGGCTCGTCTCTGTATGTCTGAAAAATAAAGACTGTTATAAAGAGGTTATGTATTTTGTTTTGTCGATCAGGTTTAGGACATGATTTGTCCTTTGTTGATAAGAAGTCCCTGGCTGTGGTCACATAAGCTTTTCTTGCCAAGTGTGGCTCCCCACACAGAGAAAAGCCTGCTAAGACCTGGTTAAGATAAGACCGGGGACATCCCTGTCTGGGATATTTTCAGAATCTAATCCTGTTGCTCCGTTTGGCTGTTGCTACACCGCTCGTCTCTTCTGGTCGACAGTGATGGTTGGCGGATCAACAGGTCTCAGTTATCTCATCAAATCCATAAAATATTCTATTGCAGAAGACATTAACAGTTAACTTTGTAGATGAGGTAAAGCAGGAGCGTTACTTACAAATAGTCATCAACCTTTTATGTCTTGTTTATCAAACAGATGAGCTCAGATAGCTCAGTTATGTTTCAAATGTATTCATTTCAATTGATTTTTTTTTTAAGTAAACCTTTTAGGCCATGAAAGCGTACGTTAGACTGTTACCACTCAGAGTTACATTTACCATCAGTCTACAAATTTTAGTATCTGTTCATTCACACCTTTTAGATAAATATTTCAGGAATGCATCCTGTACTTTTAGGGAAATATTATAATTAATTATTTTGTGTAACTGTTATTTACTTCTGTAAATATGTCAGCTACTTGTCCTTTGCTTTTAGCTTATTATTTGATATTTATTCACAGCCATAATAGAAACAATATCATTTTACAATTTTTATCAGTCTAAGATTACTTATCTATTAATTTCAACCACATTTCCTGTATTTTAAGCTGCTTTTTGACTAAATTAAAATGTAAATTAACCTATATTTAATTAATTAATATGTTAATTATTTTACGTATTGACTGTTTTAATTTTAAACAATTAATTTAACTACATGGTCTCTGCGTTCGCCTAATCATTTCACTTATGTAACTATTACCAACTTTACTAACACATAACCATTCATTTCAGATAATTATCGCCCTATGTAACCTGTATTTTTTGCTAATTTTTTTAATTATGCATCAATTACTTTTAGCTAATTAAGTGATGTATGTTCTTCTGAGCTGTTTTATCAACAGTTAGCTAACTACATCGGTGCACAAATGTATTTTATCACATCATGTTGAGTGTTAACTTTTATCACTGGGATAAGATTATTTTGGACATTGTCACAAGGACTAATATGTCTTTGTACCATATTCATTATATCAAATCAAAAATGTTTTCAAATTGGAATCTTTTTATACAACCGTGTGACCGATGCAGGTCTAAGTACCGCTGGTTGGAAATCGCAAAACTCAAAGTTGATAAATTCAATTATTATATTCAAGGAACTTTTTTTTTTTTTAAATCACAGACATCTGGTTGTGCAAGAGTGGCCTTGAGGGTGTTTTTTGTTTGGTTTGTTTTTTTAATATATAATTCCCATATAAAGTGTTAACCACTGAGTTTTCACTGTCTGTTTACTTTGATAAAATGAGTGAAATATATGAACTGTCTCTTACAAGTTTGCTTTTCTATTTGCACTTGTTTTCTTTCTGGTTTCCTTGGCCGTTTCGGGACATTAACGTAAGTCTATAACGTGTGAGGTGTTTAATTGGTGTAGTTTGTCCCACTGGTGCTTGAACGTTAGGAGTCATTATTTAGTTGTGCATGTGTTGTATTTACAGATCATCCGTTCTGTGATTAGCAAATACTGTGTTTATTGCTCACCAAATGAAATCCCACAAGGAATGCATTTTGATTGAGGGTGGCAAAGAAAATAAAAAAAGAGAAAGCTAAAAATGGCGGTTTACAGTGAATACTTGCTGTGACGCACTGCTATTACTAAGCTGTTTCTACCTTCTTTTAATTTTCTCTTTGGTCTCTTTTCTGATTTTTAGCAATTCAAGGCTTCTCTCCCTCGAGGAAAATTCGCAACTTTGAGGAGGCGCGTGGCCTAGACAGGATAAACGAGAGGATGCCTCCGCGCAAAGATGGCCAGCAGCCAGATGGAACCACAATCAACACCAACACCCCCAACAAGAACGGCACTGATGGATAGGCAACTGAAACACTACCCTGCCATCTTTACACAACCCACACCACCTGAGTCATAGCCCCCAACTGCTCTCTCTCGCTGTCTCTCTCTCGCTGTCTTCATCTGTCTCCTCTGCTGAAGCTGCATGTCCATCATCTGCTCGCCCACAGCCGGGCAGTGAATGGAAGCAGACACATCAGTGGATAAAAACAAAAGGAGCCGCAGTGCTGGGAAAGCACTACACAGCTGCTCAAGAAAAGACAAACATTTGACTCTTTTATTTATTAAAGATAAAACCTATTAGATATATTGTGTTATAGCAAGAAATTACTGAATGAAGACATTTTACAGTCGAAATGTATTCTGTCCACTGAGGCTATACATGTCGAAACGATTAAAAAAACCAAAACAAAACAAAAAACAGGATTTTATAAATTGAAGTTGGTACCAGTAGATGAAGATGAGTTTTTAGTCATGTTAAGTTTGTTTTTTGAACTGTTGTTCTTCATGTGTTTGATAAGGGAAAGTACAAATACTGTAGCCTCGTCTGGGTCTTGCGAGATTCTTCCCGAGACATTTTGGACACTTGAGGTTCTACATACAGTATGCCTATATGTACATCAGTCAAAAGATAAATTGCATATGTATTTAAAAAAATATGATGGGAAAAAATATTAAATTCTATCTTATCTAATAACAATTTTTTAAAAAAGTAAAAATTTCTATGTGAAGACTTATGTCTTTAAGACTTTGTCTTATTTATACAATTTGAAGCCCTAAAGGTGGTTGTTTTTTGTAAAGTATTTTGTTCACTTCCAGAGGAAACGTTTTCCTGTATTATGGTTTGTAAATGACACGGTTAAAGTGAAGGATTAACTCTTTATGTGCAATGATAGTTTGTATTTCTGGCTGTCTTGTGCTGGTTACGACGTGTTCACTTGATGGCAGCTAGGAAGTTCTTGCTGCCCTTAACCCCCGACCCCCCTCAAAAAAAGAAAAGTACAAAGCATGTCTTATTCTACACAGCAACCAGACCCATTATTACTCCTCTCTGGGTTTGAGCTCCGCACATCAAGATTACACTAAAAGGACCAGATTTCTCTCCGGTTATTGGCCAGAAGAGGACCTGCATGTCGTACTCTCCTCAAAGCAGACTGATGTTCATTATTGCATAGGAAACTTCAGTGTATTTAACTGAAATATGGCAGTTTGATGTGATCTTTTATTGTAAAACACTAAAAAAAAAAAGGGGGGGGGGGGGGGCATGCTTTTGGGGGTTTACCTTTGTTTCTCAGTCTGTATTAGTGTCTCCATCTACTGTTGATTAGGCAGTATTCTTTTAAATTGTGATAACCGTGCATATCGAATAAGGGAAACATTTGACTTGCAGTGAAGCAACAGCAACAACGTTGCCGTACTTAAATACGATGGACTGAGTCATTCCCCCCGGCAGGGACAGCTGTCTGTCAAGGCCTAACAGTACTGTAATCATCTCAAGCTTGGCTGACTCACATACCCAGTATCTTATTTTTACAACCTATGGTCACACAAAGGTGGTGAACCATTAACACCTGCTGAGATTGCTGCTGTTGCTTTCTCTCTCTCTCTCTCTCTCTCTCCCCCTCCCTCTCTGAAGTGTTCAGCAATCCAGCTCCGCTCTGGTCTGAACATCTCCACTTCTCGCCGGCACTCCCAACCCTTTAAGACCTGCTTTCTCTAGGACACACTGATCTGACTCTACTGGTGCTTCGACACACCTGACTGTAATTCAGTTGTCTTTCTGTCACTCATGGAACGGAGACATAAGCTTTAAGATTTGCTATTCTGTCGCGAGTTTAACCCCCCCACACACCGCTTTTTGCTTTTATTTTTTGGAAAGAAAAAAAAAGCACGAGCCATTTGCGTTCATGTGCCATGCCACCTTGGCCACACATGTCAAACTCTGATCTGTGTGAGTGTGCTTGTGTGGATGGTGAACAGAGTCCAGCCAGGAGGCTTTTGAGTCTCACGTGATTAAAGATGACGTTTCTTTATATCCTTAAATTTTCCAAAATATTGTTGTTTGCCATTATGTTCTGTAGTTTCTGGGAAGGCTTCCGAAAGTGTTTGTTTTTTGTTTTGTTTTATTGGTTTACATTCAGAACTGTGATGTTGACATTTATTTTAAAGGTAAGGCTTTATTGGGTGAGGCATACAGTATACTGACCTCCTGTTAGGTCCTATACATATCTTGCAGAATGTTAAAAAAAAATGTTGTTCATCATATCAGATCTTATAATAGCTGTTAAAAAAAAAAAAAAAAGGGGGGGGGGGGATTAAAAAAGCTGTACCGTATTTGTCATGCGAGGCCATGAAATCTTTTATGTAGATGTATCACTTGGAAAAAAATAAAATGAAAATCAAATACAGTGATTTATGTGACTTCTCTGTTGTATTGAAAAACCAATTTTTTTTAAAAAGCTCAAACATTCATTCTGAATCACCAACATGTTCTCACTCCCAAAGCACATACTGATCAGCAACAAGAAATACTGCTCGGGCCTGATATTGTGTTGAATGAAAGTAACTGTTGTCTAGAGCATTTCCACAGATGAGGTGAACAGCACCGGTTAGCACTGTTACATTATAGCTATAAGGTTGGTGGTCTGAATCTACTGGGGTCCTTTTATGCCTCTGCAGGTTCGATTCACTTCAGTTTTATTTATACAGCGCCAAACACAACAATAGTCACCTCAAGTCGCTTTATATTGTAAGGTAGACCCTACAATAACACATACAGAGGAAAAACCCAATAATCATATGACCCTCTATGAGCAAGCACTTTGGTGACAGTGGGAAGGAAAAACTCCCTTTTAACAGGAAGAAAACCTCCAGCAGAACCAGGCTCAGGGAGGGGCGGGGAAGAGAAGGAAGACAGGATAAACACATGCTGTGGAAGAGAGACAGAGATTAATAACAAATATGATTCAGTGCAGAGGTCTATTAACACATAGTGAGTGAGAAAGGTAACTGAAGAACAAATACTCAATGCATCATGGGAATTCCCAGCAGTCTACAGCTATTGCAGCAAAACTAAGGGAGGATTCAGGGTCACCTGATCCAGCCCTAACTGTGCTTTAGCAAAAAGGAAAGTTTTAAGCCTAATCTTAGTGTCTGTCTCCTGACATTTTTAAGTGAATTTCATTACAAAGACACACACTCACACTCTTTCTGTTTCTCTCTCACACACATACACACCACAATAAGATATGATTTTTGTATCTGTGTATTTTTGAATTTGTGTGTTCTAGGTGTTGTATACATCCATACATTACAAATTTTTATTTGTACTCTGTCCTTTAATTATACCCCCCCCCCCCCCCCCCCCACACACACACACACACCACATGTAATGTAAAAGCTTTAAATAGCATGACTAGAATAAACAAATATTTGTTTATACATAAACAAAACAAGAACAGAGAGAATTTATAGAGCTGATCTTTAAAAGCAAGATGTTTTTGGAACAGCAAAAGCTGTGGAAAAAATCCAGCAAAGACCCAAAACATGTATCTGGCCCTTCGGTTGAACCACCTACTGTTCAGGGAAGCCTCATCAGAAATGGTCTCAGTGAAAGTTTGGCTTTCCAGAAGACATTCTTAAGGTCATCATCAGTCATGGATTGGCCTTCCCTGGAGCCTCAACCTTACTGAGGCAGTGTGGGATCATCTTGACAGAGAGTAGAATAAAAGTCAGCCACCATCCAAAGACGATCTTTAAGTTCTCCAGGGGAACTATTCCTGAAGACTACTTAAAGAAATTACAAATAAGAAGATGGTTGGGCAGATGGGATCACCACAATTTGTTTTAGCGGTTTGCAGCTCATCGCCTCTGTATTCTGCGAGCATTCTGTATAACCTGCTGCTGTGCTCTGAATCGCTCATGTAGCCCTCACCCCTCACAGATCGGCTCATTGTTTCTGTTTTTAACACATCACCTTTAAGAACTGACCATTCATTTGCTGTCTGATGTGTATATCTCACCCCTTAACAACTGAAAACTTGCTTGTGATACCTGTTTAACATTGTGTACAAACCTGGTGGTCCTGCTCCTAATAAAGCATCAATAAGACGCTCACTTGGCAAAAAAGAAAAGTACAGAATTGTGCTGCTGGCCATTCTTTACTCAGTCTGATTTTGTAAATAACATAGATAAAAATGTCAATTGTGTAAATGTTTATTACCATGATACACATATCTTAATATATAAATATATATTCTGTTAACACTGCACTCGAATGCACCACACAGCATCAAACTCAGACAGTCACATCAATAAAAACAGTTTGAAATGTTTATATGATTCTGAGAAAGAACTGCCTCCAGATTGTGAAAACAGACTTCATTTGGTCATGCACAGTCATACCCTCTGCCTTTACCTGGACAAAATAAAAATCATGAGTCACATTCAGGGGCGGAAATGGTTGTGCTTATTTCTAACAAAGCAGACCAAACAGTGCCTTAGAATGCAAAAACAGAGTCGCTGTGATGAAGCCCTCAGTGGACGGCAGGCCAGTAACAATCAGAGCCCATTTTGTCCCTCCTGCAACCAGTTAGATGCTTCAACACTGCATAAAAACAAACCACAGAGGAAACTGGTGACAGCAGCCTCATACTGACAACTATAAGAGCTGTTAGGATTGGGCTCTGTGTCAGGTATCAGACCCCTGGTGGAGGTACAGACAGAAGAAAGAGCACAGAATGACCATACACTTAATAACTCAGTTTTGATTTTTAAAAACTCTTTTGAATCATCGGGTAGCTGTTTAGCGAAGTTAAAAGCAAGCTAACAAGCAAAGAAGAGATTATAAATACTGACATTGCTCATTGCATGTCAGTAATCAATTAGCTTTGATCAGTGGCTGTTGATCAGTGGTCATGAGAATTTGCATATTAATGATTATAAAACTGACCTCACAGCCCATTGTTCCTTCAGTGGGCTGGTTTCAGTCATTGTGCAAATGTACTGCTTGTAAGGTTGGGGAAGCCTGCAGTCAGCTGAGACTGAAGAAGCCCCTTAGATGAGTGATGAAACGTTTCTCCCTCTGAAAACGCTACGTCCAGAAGAACAGAATCAACAGCAGTGTTGTGTTTAAAGCTTGCTGGGCTGAAAGGTAGCTAAGTGGTGATAAAAACTACTGTTGCGTTGAAGACGATGGGCAGCAGTTCAGTTCAGTTTATATGATGACGGTTCACAACAACTGTTGCCTCACAGTTGTATTGCATTGTTTTGTAATGGTGAAAAGAGCTTCTGCAAACCCCAATTCACTACAACCACCTTCCTTTTAACAGTTGTTAAATATTTATTCTTTGTAAAGAACTGTAAAATATACAATCTTAGATAATATCTTAAATAAGATATATCTTGTCTAATCTTATTTAAGGTTGTTCCACTCATTAAAAAATATAGACTAAAAACTGGACAGAAAATGTGTTATGCTTCACTTTAAAGCCATTTCACAAAGTCTGTAGACTGACTGTGGTGATCACTGTGCACAGTGAATCTCAAGAGTCTAAATGAAAGCACAGTTTTAAAAGGATGAGGGCTTTCAAAATGAAATATGGCAGTCTGGGTTCAAATATTTACACTATCTCAAGTAGCCACTAGATGGCTGTAGTTGAGCAAGCACAAATCTTTAGACCGAAGGTCATTATTTACAGTTTTCCAAACTACCATAGGCTGCAAAATGCTCATAATCACAATTAAAAAAATGAAATAAACAGATAAATAAATTAAATTTCAAGAAAACATTAAAATGGGAAAATGTAGGTCATAGCTTGTTAATTTAAACATATTCCAATATTCGTTATGTCACTGTATCTTTCATTAACGGTGACTTCTATCACTGCTGGGTGTCACCACTTACAGTCCAGTTTCTTGGCACTGTCCCATGGATGATGGAGTATTTGCATTTTGTTCTTTTTTTTTCTCATTGCAGTGAGTTTCTCATACCCAGCAAGCGAGTGGAGGACCGTGCTCCTTGTCCTCCACTCGCTTTCTTCTGTCTCTTGCAGGCTGTTGGTATTTTTTCATAACAATTTTCATGTCCAAATGTGTTTTTTCCCTAGTTTCTCTAGTTCAGCTGGAGGTCAGTATATATCCTTGTACACAGATATGGGGAAAGGCAGTATACTGATGGTATACATAATAGCCCAGTGCACACATTTAATAAATTTGACTGTAATGTTGCATGTGCGTCTTGCACAGGATAAAAGACGTGGATGTTAGAAAATGAAGGCTTCCATGTTTCCCAGGATCACTTCATGCAGACTAAAGGGCTCAGGGATCATTCCACCAGCCTTCTGATTGGTAGACAAGGTGCTCTTCAAAAGTCAAAGTCACCTGAATACGCAGTTGAGAAACACAAAAGTATTAGTACCTCAGTAAAGGTCCTCAGAGCATTGTAAGCATCAGCTTAGATGACACTGCCCTTCTGCCCTCTAGCTGCTACAGCTGGCATGGGATTTACCCACAAATAGCAAAAACACTGTGCTGACAAAGTTAAAATGAAGTTGAAACGAATAGACTATAGAAAAAAAACCGAATTTTACCTACTTATCAGAAACAAGAAACAACGCATGTTATTTCTGTTGCTGAGCAATAGAAATAATACATATACAGCACAGTGGCTCAGACGTTCAGGCCTCTGTGCAGATATTAGAGCAGTTAACCAGGTTAGACCAGTTACCCTGTTACGCCATCATGTTAGTACCAAGTTTGATTGATCCTCCCACACCCCGAAAAAACAGAAAAAAAATTGCACAACACATTTTTAAGAAACAAACAAAACAAAAAAGCTGAATGTAGCAAATGTGATACAAATTAACTCATATAGGCAAATTAAAAATGAATTAATGCAAAGTTTTTTTAAATGGTTTAATATACACACAAAGGAAATGAAATATTCTGACAATTATAATAATAATAACAATAATAATAATAATAATAAATTTTATTTATGAGCGCCTTTCAAGTCACCCAAGGACACTTTACAATAGGATAAAACACATAGTAAAATAATGGCAGAATAAGAACAATAAAACAAAAGCACAAGATAAAATTAACAAACAGTGGATTCACAGTGAATATGCAGATTTGAACAGATGAGTTTTGAGTTGGGATTTAAACTGGGGGAGAGAACCAATATTTCTTATTTCTGGGGGCAGAGAGTTCCACAGCCTGGGAGCAGAGCAGCTGAAAGCTCTGCTTCCCATGGTGGTGAGGCGGAAGGAAGGTACAGTAAGCTGGATAGAAGAAGAAGATCGAAGTGAACGGGCAGAACTGGTAGTGGTTAACAGGTCAGAAAGGTAAGGAGGAGCGAGGTTATGAATGGCCTTGAAGGTGAGCAGAAGAAGTTTGAATATTATCTGGAATTTCACAGGGAGCCAGTGAAGTTCCTGCAGAACAGGGGTGATGTGCTGGTAGGAGGGGGTTCTGGTGATAGTGCGAGCAGCAGAGTTTTGCACCAGTTGAAGCTTATGGAGGGATTTTTGGGGGAGACCATGAGAAGAGAATTGCAGTAGTCAATACGGGAGGTAACAAGACTGTGGACAAGAATGGACGTAGACTGGGTGGAAAAAATTACTTCATAGTTTAGGCCTTAATACGGTAGTCCTTTATTGATGCCTGTGCTAATGTATGCTAAACTATTGTTTATACACTGCTAACATGGATGTGGTATGCTAACAGTGAATGCTGTCGGTAGGGTTGCCAACCGTCCCTTAAAATACGGAATCGTCCCGTATTTAGAAACAAAAGTACACGTCCCGTATTGAGCTAATAAGGGACGCACTTTGTCCCGTAATACAGTGAGAATCAAAAGTAGTCTATAAATGTTTATGGAATTAACGCTTTGTTTGAAAACATAATTCCCAGCCCCTCTCCTGCTTTGTGACCAATGAGCTGACAGCACACTTATGACAATTCGAGTATGACAATTCAGATTACCGCTCATCTCATTGGTCGAGGAAAGGTCGCTTGCGGAGAAAATACCGGAAGACAACAGATGACCACAACAAGAAGCATGGCCAACAGGGGAACAAACGCCGTCACTGTGGTGCAAGTCTCGGACGACAGTACACCTAAAGCTGGGCAGACACTGTGCGATTTTTTTCAGTCACGTTATTCAGCTCCTGCTCAAACTGCACGATTGACTCGCAGGGGTTAGAAGTTCGTATGTCACGATGTACTCTCACACTATACCGCCCGATGCTCTGATGCGACCTGAGAGCTCACACTGTGCCTCCATAACATGAAGGTTATAACAGAAAATCTGTCGCTCGCTCTCTCTGTCTTTCACTCACACAGACACACCACCACCATCAACTTTGCTAAATTGCTAATGAAAAACATGATCAGGCAGCTGTGATTGAGCAGCGATGTAGATCCAACTATTTTCACGGTTGTTGTGGTCGTGATAATTTTGTGATGCCACATCGAAAAGGCTCGGATGAGCTTTTCAAAGTTCTACAAGTTGTGCCTCCATCGCTTGTGTCCAGATCACACGCTGCACAGCCGTGCTGCTCCGTCTTTTTCACCAACGTTTACGTTTGCGCGTGAGCAGTGTGAGCAGCTGTGGTGACACCCTCACGAGCGATTGATGATCGGGAGCTGGTCGTGAGGTGTTAATCACTTCTCTTTACCCCACGTATACTACACGACGCACGATGAAGGCCAAAATCGGTCCGATCACTCAAAAATCGGCTCAAAATGGGCCAAAAATCGCACAGTGTGAGCCCAGCATTAGAGCAGCAATGTTTGTTCCCCTCAGAGAAAGGGAAGAATGGGAAAAGGAAAACACCTGGCTGGAAAACGTTAATATGGGCATGTGCAGTGAATATCAGCGCTATGTGGCCAGAAGTGTGATAATATAATTTATTTTGTGTAATAAACAACTGCAAGGATAGATGATTACAACAAATAGATGACTAATACATAAAAGTAATACATAGATGAATAATGATGATGAGTTATGATGCGTAATCATGGGAACAAGCGGGTTTTCAAACGGGAGCAGCTGATTAGCATTAGAAAAGCTGAAATAATACCTCAACTGAAGCCAATTGTACTAAATGCACTAAATGTGCACTGTTACAAGAATGTTTTTCTTTCTATTGTTTTCTATTATTTTAAGTTAAGCAGGACAGAGTGCTTTTAAAGAAAGATTTACTTATATTCTCAAAAGTTAAGCATGACAGGCTTCTGTTTAAGAAAGAGACCTGTTTTACTGTGTTAATGTTGTCATTTTGAGCTAAAAATAAATGGCTAAATGATCATTTGTTTCACATGTGTTCATATCACAAAGAATAGAATATGCATCTACTTAAATCAACTTCAAGTCAAATGGTTGTGGAGCAGGGAAATTATTTTACTGCTATTGTTAAATAATTGTCATCATTACCATTGCATTAATAATATAATCTGGAGTTTATATTGCATTCAGATGTTTAAACAGTGTGTGTCTTTCAGAGAGACTAAGTTGCAGGCTGACAGGAAGTTGCAGGTTTGCAGAGTGTGCTTTTTGCAGAACTGAAACCGAAAGCAGAGTCTAAGTGTAGGTTATTTTGAGGAGCATTTGAGGACGAGACACAGACAGTTAAGAGGTGACACAAAGAGCATGTGAGGTCAACACATACACACATATTAGTTAGACTTATTTAGAGGAGAGATCAGTTATGTCTAGACAAGAAAGAGGAACAATTCACTTTGAGACAAGAACGGAAAGTACCAAGCCATGAAAATAGAAGATGATTTTCTGGGTGAAAAGTCATGATGATGTTGATCTGATCTATGTATAAAATGTACCGGTGACGCATGAAGGGGCGTCAGTAAACAAACCCTGATGCTATAAAATATCTGTTCATGCTTTGATTAAGTCGAGGACTACTGGCTGTCTGCGTACAGAGTGTCTTCCCACGCGTGTATTCATTAAAATCATTGTTTGACCAAAGACCTTCTGGACCAAGAGTGGTTTGTACTCTCCCTCCTCAATTTTGAACCTTAACATTTGGGGGCTTCGTCCGGTGGTTGAGGAGGGAGGATTGGAGGTGTAGACGGTGATGTATGGTCCGTTGTGGTCAGACAGGCAGGCGTGACCCGGCAACCAAACTGAGGGGACAGGCGCCTTTAAAAAGAGGTAGGCACAGGCCTGTTGATTTTATCCGAAGTGTGCTGAATTGGATGATAAAATTAAATGTCTATTCAGTAAAAGTTGCCGGTAAATGTCTGCTTTGATTTTGATGAGAATCTCATGACAGTACTGAGGATTTAAAAGCAGTTGGACTGCTGGTAATGATTGAATGCGGTTGGACCGCTAAAAGGAAAAGCAGTTGGACTGCTCAATGTTTTTAGTATGTTAGGGAATTTGGTTATTTTTTGGTTATAAGGTTGGACCTGCTTCAGTCTTACACTTTGTTGGGTGTTTTACTGTTGTTTCAAAGTATTATAAATTACTCAAGAACGCCAGTTGGACTGGTAGGAAGCGCAGAGCCCGGAGGTTATGCTCCCTCCTTGTCGTGGACGCGCGACATTGACCTGTCGGCGAACAGGGTTAGTTCAGTTTGGCTTAACTGTGGGGTACAGGGCATCCTGGAATTAAGCTAGGAGTTAGAGTCTCCTTACCGTTTGGAACGGTACCTGCGCTTTTTTGGGCAGCAAAGGTTGGACCTTGGGTGTTGGACACTTTTAAATTGAGTTAGGGACTTTAGAGATGAGGCCAGAAACTGTTGGACAGATACTGGTTAATTGATTACAAAAAAGTTGGACTTTTATCGGTTAGACCGTTAACTTAAATTTTTCGAAATTCGGTAGGTGTTAAAAGGCATAAAATCTGTGCAGTTGTAAATATAAGACGTCTTTGTGAATATAAAATAATAGATCTCTGTGTGAAAGGAGTCTGAGGCAATGCTGGAGCTATTTTCAGATGTGTGTGTGTGAGTGTGAAAATGCAAGGCAAGGCAAGGCAAGGCAAGTTTATTTGTATAGCACAATTCAACAACAAGGTGATTTAAAAGTGCTTTACAGAGACATTAGAAACAAGAACAAATAAAAAGCATGATTTAAAATTGATTAAAACAAGCAAATAAACTAACTAACTAATTAACAAACAAACAATCAAAACAGTATATAAAATCAAAACAGATAAAATCAGAACATGCTTACTAATGCAAATGAGTAAGCAGTGAACTGTTTAAGCCACAGTTGGTTTTACAAATACTGCTGCAAACATTGTTGAGTGTGTGTTTAAAATGCCATTTATGTTTATTAGAGGACTATAAATAAAGTTTTGAGTTGCCGTAGGGGATGCATAGTAACTGACTGAGTTTGGATGTAGATATATAAATATATTGAGTGCACTGTATATACTTAAGACTAACACATGACTTTCAGTAGTAACTTTTCTCCAGCATTAGTTGCTGGTGTGTTTTATTTTTTCAATTTCTTGTGTGTGCGGTGAGAATTAATAGAGGTTTCAATTTTTGTTTGTTTGTTTTTTACTTGCTTTTTTTTGATTATGACAAGCATGTCTAAAATACTCTTAGGAAAATGTGTTTTGAGTTATATTCCTCAACTCTAGTCACACTTTAAGTGTGAATGCGGTGACTAGAAGGTTTTGAATGATGAATAAAGGTGTGAGAGGTATTTCTTTGGTGATGTAAAGTAGGATGTTTTAAAGTTTGAAAGTGTTTTTAATTTAAGAGATGCATGAGTGATGTTATAAGAGTTTAGTTTATTTAAAAGGTGTGTGTGAGAGGATTATGAAATCATTGCGTGAATGATGCTACATTTTAGATCAAAAGTTAGTAGAATTACAGAGGGTTTGTAGATTGTAAATACAAAATAAGTTTGATTAGCCTGGAGAAACAGCAGAGCAGCTGCGTGCTGTGTGTGTGTAACAGGAAATGGTGTGGGTGACAGGAAGTTTGCATGCCCATATAAGGTGACGAGTGAGCACCCAGAGAGAGAATCAGATGAGCTAAACTCTAGGCAGATTAAGTATGGAGGTTTTGAAAAAAGAAATGAAAAGGATATTAATTGTATGTTTTAGTGTGTCAACACAGATTACAGATAAATAAAGGTGGACTTGTCTCAACCTGGAATTTTGAGTACGGCGCCAAAACCACTAGAGTAGCATAATTGGGAGAAAACAGGCCAGATTTTGGCTTAAAATTTTACAGCTTGACCTCGCACTTGTCCCCACCCTGAGAAGAAGCTCAAAGGACAGTTAATCTCCTGATGAAGACCGACAGAACATCGTGGACTTGAGAAGAATTAATAGCAGGCAAAAGACAGTGCAACGGAAACCACACTGACGACACCAGCAGCAGCATGAAAGGAACCACGAGGTGGAAACATGTACTGTAAATTACAGGCTGGGCAGTTGAACAGTGGGATAATGAACGGTGGTAAAGCACTGGACATTGATTGTCAGATTTGCCATGCTTGGAGTAATCTTGAAAGAGATGACTGAGAGGATCAACAGGAAAGAAGAAACCACGTGATGAACCATGCACGGTGGACAGCAGGCTGGTAAGAACAGTGTGACATGACTGTTTAAAGGCACTGAATGTGGTATTTTGCCAGGCTGGGACTTGATCCAAAAGGAAAATACTGAAGAGAAACAGAGAAGAAACAGACTGTGTTTGCTGGAATTCAAGACAACAAAAGGACACTGAGAGAAGAGGACGGTGACCAGTGAGAGGCGAAGCTGGACGACTTCGACTGTGAGAATAGAGGGTGTAATTGGACTGAAAGTGAAGCTTGAACTCATGATGGTTTAGAGATGTCCACCGTCACAAAGAAAAAGGGGTAAACAAGAATAGAAAACACACATACACAAAGTGTTACATGTGAAATTATTTCTGGAAAGAATCAGAAGTGAGATAGTTTTGAATTAAGAAATCAGAGAAAAGATGCATGAATTAAACTTGACTATAACATATAGAGGCAATGAAGAAAGCAGCTTACACTTACTGAACATTAACAAAATACATAGGAAAAGCAATGAAGACCTGCTTACACGTATATACATAACATAAGCTGGGATCTCTGACCAGAAAGAGGGAAAAGGGTAGTTTAAGTACTTATGATAATAATGAAAATGTCTCAGTTGTGTTTCTATAGGGGCGAAACAGATCTGGATCAATTTTCCACGTGCAGCGGTCGGAAGAAACCTGTAGGTTAACTTGACTGGACATGCCAAGGCAAGTTTCTGGTTGAATTGTTTACAGCGCCATGTCTCCATAAACCTGACAAGTGGGCCCTAACTTCTGGCTGAGGAGCAGGGACGCGGTTAATAAGGTGGGAGCTTAAAATTTGGGTTAGCAAATTTGGGAAAGAAACTGACGGCTTAAGTGGAGAATTGTGCAGGAGTCTGACACACTGCAAAAGCAACATATGCAAATTCACATACACAAGCAGAAAATGCATTAACCTTATAAAGACAAGACAAGCTCATGGAGTTTAATGCATAGACACTGATTAAACCTGGCTAAGAACACAAACATATGCAATGAAGAACAGCTTGCTATTTTGTATGAATGATACAATGGTGTGAATGTTTAATAAAATACATTTGAGTTTGTAATTGAGGAATAGAAGAAGCCATATGACAAAGGGAGTTATGAAAACAAAAAGTGATTAAAGTAGTTTTAAAAGAGTGACTTAGGAGTGCTCTCTCGTACTGAGTGATCAAAACCAGTGATCACTGTAGAAAGAAATAAAATAATTTAATGAGTTGGGAATGTTTAAACATATGTTTCTGTTGTTACAGCTTCTTGAGAGATGACTCAGTATGCAAATTAGTTGGAGTGAGTGGTGACGAAGGAACTTCCTGAGTGTGTGTGTGTGTGTGACTGAGGAAGTGACTTTCAGGAGAGGAAGCATGGCAGACAAGAGAAGTGCAGATTTGGGTAGGAAATTTATAGTTTAGTGATATGTTGTTGTAAGGGGGTTATGTTTTATGCTGAATTGAAGTATGTTACAGAGCATAAGGGGGTGATTTTTGTGTGCAAATTGTGTGGTTTTAATGAGACTTTCGGTGTATTGAGGAGGTGAAATTATGTGGTGGCAAAACTTTGTAACAGTGCACTTAAAGAAAACCTGTCAGGTGATTTTGTTTTGTTTTTATGAGCTAACAATCAGCTCTATTTTTCATTTCTGTTTTAAGCAGGCCTGCAACAGTGAATAACGGCGCTGAAAATTCTCGGGAAGAGCAAATATAAGGTGGGCTTTCCAGATTACAATTGGCTGAGGAGAGCTACCTGTGGGGACTGATCAAGGTCGTAAGTCCCTGTAAAAAGGATTTTATGCGAGTCAATCCAGTCCAAAAGCATAAAGAAATATTTTCCTATGGAAAATATAAAATGACTGAGCTCATTTTGCTGAGGGTGGAGAATCTGACACGAGAAGCTCCACTATCAGCAAAGATATGGAGTAAATGTGTGAGTGAATGTGAGGATGAATAAATGTGGACAAACAATTTGCTTTTACCAGAGAAAATTTCTGTTTTGTTTTGTTGACTGGGGTTAGATTATGGGATTATAGTATATTGTTGGGAGAATGCCAAATGCTAAAGGGGAAACATTTTGATGTAACTCAGTTATCATTAATTGAAGAAACACATGACTGATAACTGTTCTGTTTTAAGTTTATTTTTATGATATAGATTGGAACATGAGTGGGGAAAACTGAGCATTTTTAAGTTTTGTATAGTATCTTGACACATGAAATGTATCAAGATAAAGGGGGGTTTAGGGTTTAATAATTTAATTGTTTAATAATTTAGGATCATTTTAGGACCTTTTGGGTTTTTGATCATTTGGATATGGTAAAACTGAAACTGTTATTTTTAAGTTAAGGTTAAAGGATTAAAAGTGAACTTGTCACGGTTTGCGAGGCAAGCCGTGTGGAGTTGTAGAAAAGGACCCAAAAGGCGGCAGCTCTGGTGCAGGTGAATATTTATTTACAACGGTGGGCACAAAACAGCACTGGTGGAAAAACAAGAAACCGGAAACCTAAACTGGGTAAGCTAATAACACAAACCAGAAACGAGGATGCAGGGAGGTCCGGGGAAATACACAAGAGACGCAGGGAGACCGAGGGGAAACAACACAGACGAACCAGTAACTAACATAACAGAAGACACAACTTAAATAGACTCAGAGAACACAGGGAGATTACACACAGGTGGAGAACACAGGTGACACTGATAAACATAACGAGACAGGGCAGGAGTGAACACAACATTACGCATACTGACGAGAGACTGTCAAAGTAAAACAGGAAGTACACAGAGGTTCAGACAGGAGGAGAGAAAGCACGGGGAGAACACAGACATAACAGGCTGGGGGAAACATGGAATAAACACAAAGAGAGACGAGAGCTCATAAATAGACAGAGGGGCACAAGGGGGTAAGAGTCACAAAGGGAAAAAACACTTAGGGAACACCAGAAGAGGACACCTGAGAAAACCTGGCCTAAATAAGGAGCGAAAATACAAGGAACCAAGAATACTGGGCCAACATGGCCCAGGACCATGACAGAACTGAATCCTGTTTAGAAGATACAATGCCGGTTTTTCAAAGCTGTGAATAAATCTTAGAGGGAAAATTAGTGAGGGTTGAAGGAGTAGAACAGGTTTGATTTTTTTGATCTTTAGAAGAAGTGGTTATAATGTAGGCGTACACATACAGATATTACATAGGTTTATCTTTAGGATAAAGGGGGAGCTTATAAATAGAAATGATTTTTATACATATTGCATTTTGTGCTTTTAAAGGAGTTGTGGCTCAAATTTGTCTCTGGAGGGTCACGAGCCTTTGGCTAGCGCTATGATTAGCCAATCTACTGTGAGGATAATATGAGTTCATGAAGGATTGCACACGCTTACAGACACAGAGTTAAGAAACACACATGACAGTATTGATTCCAGGCAACAGGCCTCAAATTCATTTAGCTTTTAACTGAACTTAAAGAAGGACCAAAGAGGAAGGAAAGCATATATTTTGGTTAAGTCTGATAAACTAGAATTAGGAGGTATTGTTACATTAAAGGAGCAAAATGAAATAAAAAGGCTATACCAAAAACAGGTGATAACATAGGAAATGTGAGGTTAAAATGAAGTTAACACATAGGAGTTGTTTTTAGGCAGCATTTAGCTATGATGAAATGTATACAGGAGTAATTGCTTATATGCTTAAACTTAATTGATTAAAGTGGTTGTTTTCTTTTGGAGTAGAGGAACTTGCAGCAGCGACAATTTGTGCACAGGATGTTGATGATCAGATAAGGGAAAAATAGAGCGAGCAACCGGACGTGAAAGCAGGGCTTAAAGAGTTTAAAGGGATGAGTAACGTTGAAGAATATATATACATATAAGTCAATAACTTAAGAAGATAATTAGGATCAGGCTTTTGATTAAAGAGTCCCAGATAGGATAGGTTAGGGAGGTGCAGGAAAAGGTGTTTTGTTTCCTTTGCAGAAGATCTCGGCGACCACAGGAGGGACGAGGATCCTGGAGATCTCGAGGTCCGAGACCACCAGAGAGGGTCTGAGCGAGGACACAATGTATTGCGACCTCTGGTGTTCCAGAGGTCGAGAGAGGGAGTGTGGAGCAGGGAAATTATTTTACTGCTATTGTTAAATAATTGTCATCATTACCATTGCATTAATAATATAATCTGGAGTTTATATTGCATTCAGATGTTTAAACAGTGTGTGTCTTTCAGAGAGACTAAGTTGCAGGCTGACAGGAAGTTGCAGGTTTGCAGAGTGTGCTTTTTGCAGAACTGAAACCGAAAGCAGAGTCTAAGTGTAGGTTATTTTGAGGAGCATTTGAGGACGAGACACAGACAGTTAAGAGGTGACACAAAGAGCATGTGAGGTCAACACATACACACATATTAGTTAGACTTATTTAGAGGAGAGATCAGTTATGTCTAGACAAGAAAGAGGAACAATTCACTTTGAGACAAGAACGGAAAGTACCAAGCCATGAAAATAGAAGATGATTTTCTGGGTGAAAAGTCATGATGATGTTGATCTGATCTATGTATAAAATGTACCGGTGACGCATGAAGGGGCGTCAGTAAACAAACCCTGATGCTATAAAATATCTGTTCATGCTTTGATTAAGTCGAGGACTACTGGCTGTCTGCGTACAGAGTGTCTTCCCACGCGTGTATTCATTAAAATCATTGTTTGACCAAAGACCTTCTGGACCAAGAGTGGTTTGTACTCTCCCTCCTCAATTTTGAACCTTAACATGGTTAAAAAAATAATTTCACACACAAAAAAAGAGCTAGAAAATTCACCACACTGGGAAGGGTGAAGACAACTGGGTCGCCCGGCCCTGGCCACGAGGTGTCCCTTATTTATTTTTCAGGGAGTTGGCAACCCTAGCTGTCGGTGTTTGCTAATAGCAAACTGTGGTATGGAGACGACTGTTTATAATTTTTCTAGTGATACTCAAAAAGTCTCATCAAGTCCCGATTTAATTCGACTTATGCTGTTATCAGTGTTTGCAATGATAGCATGGCTGTGGTGTCATATCAGTGTATGCTGTCGGTGTTTGCTGATATCAAACTGTGGTATGAGGACCACTGTGGGTTAATCTTTGTAGTGATACTCACTCCTTTTTTTTTATTTAGACCTGGTTTAATTCTGGTATAGTTGAATATTTGTATATAATCCCCGCAGCTGTCAGACTCTACAGGGAGTGCAGAATTATTAGGCAAGTTGTATTTTTGAGGAATAATTTTATTATTGAACAACAACCATGTTCTCAATGAACCCAAAAAACTCATTAATATAAAGGCTGAATGTTTTTGGAAGTAGTTTTTAGTTTGTTTTTAGTTTTAGCTATTTTAGGGGGATATCTGTGTGTGCAGGTGACTATTACTGTGCATAATTATTAGGCAACTTAACAAAAAACAAATATATACCCATTTCAATTATTTATTTTTACCAGTGAAACCAATATAACATCTCCACATTCACAAATATACATTTCTGACATTCAAAAACAAAACAAAAACCAATCAGCGACCAATATAGCCACCTTTCTTTGCAAGGACTGTCACGGACCCGGCTCTGGAGGACTCGGGGGTCCGTGACCAGTTTTGACTGTTGTTATTGTTGTTAGTATTATTATTATTTGGTGATGTGTGTTTTCTCCACAATGCTGTGTTAGTCTGTGTCCCACTCGTATGTATAGGCAGGGTGTGGGTGTATACGTGTGTATGTCTGCGGGTGTGGCTGGAGGATGGAGCACAGCCACCTGCAGGCCTGATGGGTGTGGCCCTGCGAAGGACTGGCCACACCTGAAGTTCCTGCCACACCTGTTGGTGATCAGGGCTCGTCGGGGGAGCTACTTAGGAGAGTGTTGGAGCTCCCACCGGCGCGGGATCATTGAGTTATCGTACCAAGTTAGTGTGTCAGCATATGTCTGTGTTGTTCGTATATGCCCGCCGAGGGTTAGTGTTGACGGCTGCCTCTATGGTTTCCCTGCAGGAGGAAGAGTGGTCCAGAAAGGCAGCACACACGGGGTGTGCGGAAACACAACAGCGGGGGGCACGAGCACGAGCACAGACGTCGGAGGGAAGCACGCACACGGGGTTCAAGGGAGCAACGGGGAGTTATTGTGTTTACAGTTTTTCACTGTGAATAAAGAGCACTGTTTGCATCGCAGAGTCTGCATTTTGGGTCCTCCTTTCCCCACATCCCCACGGTCTGCCAGCCAGACCGTGACAGAATGATCCCGCCCCCAAACACCATGGACCCAGCAAACTCAGGAGTTGCCACGGAGGAGAGATCGCTCGCGCAGCTATGGGATTACTGCCGGAGCGTAATCCAGGGTGTAGACCCACACAAGAGACATATACCGGTAGTGTTCTTTGACAATTATCTCTCATCCACTACCTTCACCATGAACTTTTTGGACATTAACAACCTTAAGCTATTGGTCACTATTTTACGAGAGAGCTCTAGTTTTGAATTATTCGGCTTGGGCGGTCCGAGCAAGGAAGGTTCGGCTGCTCACCTAGAAGCTCTAGCCGCTTGGTTTTTCGCGCATCGGCGGAGGACTTTCCCGTCGATGCTTGCGGCACAATTGTTTGATCCTCCATTACAGAAGGGATGTCGCACTCGCCATCATCACCCCATTACACCTTAACCCACTCCTGCGGTTTCAGTCCGGTCAACTGGCGACGGACCGACAGCACTCATTACCGCAGTGAGTAAACCAGACTCATTTGTTTCTATTAATCTTGTCATTGAAAATCAAAACACAGATGAACAGCAGAGGACTGTTTCCTTACACCTGGCCCCGCCTTCACGGAGGAGAAGGCGTCCTCGCAAGCAGCGTTCAGCCACCTCTACACTCACTCCTGTGCTGGTCGAAGACTCAGGACCAGCGGCTCTGGACGCCACAGTGAGTAAAATGGACTCTGCCGGTGTCGTAAATTCCCTTCCTGTGAACATGGACATAGAGACTATAGCCACTACGGCGATTAACAATGGAGAAACTGTTAGGGGTGTAACTGAACTCCCAGTGGGGTATTTTGGACCACCGACGGACGAATGTGGCCTGAGTGCTAATGCTGGGGCAGAATTTTGCATAGACAGCCCCGAGGTAGTTAGCTCAGAGTCGGTGGGGTCAGAAACTGTTTGCTTTACCTCCAAAGGCTCAGAAGATGTTCACTCTGAGACTGTAGGCTGGGAGCTAGGGTGTTCAGAGCATACAGACCCAGATGACTTTTTGGCTCAGTCTGGCCTTATGGAGACAGAGGTTCTCCCCAGGGCTTCCCCAGAGGCCGAACTGGAGGCCTCAGTTGCCTCTGGACCCCTGGAATTTGTTGAGCCAGCTGTAGCATTCTCGTCCTCTCCACCCTTCATAATAGCCATATCACCCTCAACTCAGTCCGCTGCCCAGCTAGTAACGGAGTCTGCTGCCCAGCTGGTGACTGAGTTTTCAGTCCGGTCAGCCTCTCACCTTCATCCTCAGTTGGAGGTCGATATGCCTGCTGGACCACCTCTGCCATCATTTCACCCGTCTGTCCCTGCATCGCTGTCCAGTCTACCGGGAGTAGCTGCCGCACCATCATCACCTCCGCCCTCTGCAGCTACTTCTCCACCAGAGTCCCATCAGACTGCAGCGACAGCAGCACTCTTGGCTTCGCCATCTGCATCACCTACTCTACCTTCACCTTCCCCACCTGCAGACACCGCATCACCATCTTCACCTCCAGATCGACCATCAGTAGCTGTAGCGCAGCCGGAGGTGCTCAGGGTGCTCGGAGAGCAGGAGGAGCCCGCACCGCCTGCTGTGGAGCCCTGCGAGCCGGAGCAGGAGCCCGGAGGGCGGGAGGAGCAGCTCAGCGGGGCGGAGCAGGAGCTCAGAGAGCGGGAGGTGCCCGCACCGCCAGCTGTGGAGCCCTGCGAGCCGGAGCAGGAGCCCGGCGAGCCGGAGGAGCGGCTCAGCGAGGCGGAGCAGGAGCCCGGGGAGCGGGAGGAGCAGCTCGGTGAGCGGGGGGAGCCCGCGCCGCCAGCTGTGGAGCCCTGCGAGCCGGAGCCGGAGCCCAGTGAGCGGGAGGAGCTCGCTCTGCCCGAGCCGGAGCTCAGCGAGCGGGAGCCGGAGCTCAGCGAGCGGGAGGAGCTCGCTCTGCCCGAGCCGGAGCTCAGCGGGCGGGAGGAGCTCAGCGAGCCGGAGGAGCCCAGCGAGCCGGAGGAGCCCAGCGAGCCGGAGGAGCCCAGCGAGCCGGAGGAGCCCGCGTTGCCAGCTGTGGAGCTCAGCGAACCGGACGAGCTCAGCATGCCCGAGCTGGAGCTCGGCGAGCCTGTCGAGCCCGCGCTGCCACCGGAGGAGCTCAGCGGGCAGGAGGAGCCCGTGCTGCCCACGCAAGACCTTGGAGAGCCGGAGGGGTCAGCACGACCGCGACCCGCACATCGTAGATCAGGTGCCACACCTCGTGGTTGCTCGTCGGAGCTACGCCGCCGCCACCGGACCCGTGGCCGCCCGCCGGAGCAGCAGCGCCGCCGGACCCGTGGCCGCCCGCCGGAGTTGCAGCGCCGTAACCCCTGGACGCTTGGCAGGCCACCAGAGATGCAGCACCGCCACCACTGGATCAGTGGCAGGCCCCCAGAACTGTTTCGTTGCTGCTGCTGGACCCGTGGCCGCGAGATCCTGAGCTTCCGCCAATGGACTAGAGGTAGGCCACCTGAACTGTTTTCAGCCTCTGCCTACCCACAGCAGGTCTCGCCCATTTTGCCGCCCACCGGGTCGGCACCCAGAACTATATTTGCTGCCATTAGGGCTGGGGTTGGACTACTGAACTGAGTTCTTCGCTTTTCTTTGTTGTTTAGTGGTGTTGGCGGAGAGGTTTTGGGGCCCTCCGTCCTGGTCCCCCCGCCGCCCGCCCTGGGTTGGTTTTCCTGTTTTTTGCCTTTTTGTTTTAGGGTCGTCGGGAGCCGACCCTTAGAGGGGGGGTACTGTCACGGACCCGGCTCTGGAGGACTCGGGGGTCCGTGACCAGTTTTGACTGTTGTTATTGTTGTTAGTATTATTATTATTTGGTGATGTGTGTTTTCTCCACAATGCTGTGTTAGTCTGTGTCCCACTCGTATGTATAGGCAGGGTGTGGGTGTATACGTGTGTATGTCTGCGGGTGTGGCTGGAGGATGGAGCACAGCCACCTGCAGGCCTGATGGGTGTGGCCCTGCGAAGGACTGGCCACACCTGAAGTTCCTGCCACACCTGTTGGTGATCAGGGCTCGTCGGGGGAGCTACTTAGGAGAGTGTTGGAGCTCCCACCGGCGCGGGATCATTGAGTTATCGTACCAAGTTAGTGTGTCAGCATATGTCTGTGTTGTTCGTATATGCCCGCCGAGGGTTAGTGTTGACGGCTGCCTCTATGGTTTCCCTGCAGGAGGAAGAGTGGTCCAGAAAGGCAGCACGCACGGGGTGTGCGGAAACACAACAGCGGGGAGCACGAGCACGAGCACAGACGTCGGAGGGAAGCACGCACATGGGGTTCAAGGGAGCAACGGGGAGTTATTGTGTTTACAGTTTTCCACTGTGAATAAAGAGCACTGTTTGCATCGCAGAGTCTGCGTTTTGGGTCCTCCTTTCCCCACATCCCCACTGTCTGCCAGCCAGACCGTGACAAGGACACTCAAAAGCCTGCCATCCATGGATTCTGTCAGTGTATTGATCTGTTCACCATCAACATTGCGTGCAGCAGCAACCACAGCCTCCCAGACACTGTTCAGAGAGGTGTACTGTTTTCCCTCCTTGTAAATCTCACATTTGATGATGGACCACAGGTTCTCAATGGGGTTCAGATCAGGTGAACAAGGTGGCCATGTCATTAGTTTTTCTTCTTTTATACCCTTTCTTGCCAGCCACGCTGTGGAGTACTTGGACGCGTGTGATGGAGCATTGTCCTGCATGGAAATCATGTTTTTCTTGAAGGATGCAGACTTCTTCCTGTACCACTGCTTGAAGAAGGTGTCTTCCAGAAACTGGCAGTAGGACTGGGAGTTGAGCTTGACTCCATCCTCAACCCGAAAAGGCCCCACAAGCTCATCTTTGATGATACCAGCCCAAACCAGTACTCCACCTCCACCTTGCTGGCATCTGAGTTGGACTGGAGCTCTCTGCCCTTTACCAATCCAGCCACGGGCCCATCCATCTGGCCCATCAAGACTCACTCTCATTTCATCAGTCCATAAAACCTTAGAAAAATCAGTCTTGAGATATTTCTTGGCCCAGTCTTGACGTTTCAGCTTGTGTGTCTTGTTCAGTGGTGGTCGTCTTTCAGCCTTTCTTACCTTGGCCATGTCTCTGAGTATTGCACACCTTGTGCTTTTGGGCACTCCAGTGATGTTGCAGCTCTGAAATATGGCCAAACTGGTGGCAAGTGGCATCTTGGCAGCTGCACGCTTGACTTTTCTCAGTTCATGGGCAGTTATTTGGCGCCTTGGTTTTTCCACACGCTTCTTGCGACCCTGTTGACTATTTTGAATGAAACGCTTGATTGTTCGATGATCACGCTTCAGAAGCTTTGCAATTTTGAGACTGCTGCATCCCTCTGCAAGATATCTCACTATTTTCGACTTTTCTGAGCCTGTCAAGTCCTTCTTTTGACCCATTTTGCCAAAGGAAAGGAAGTTGCCTAATAATTATGCACACCTGATATAGGGTGTTGATGTCATTAGACCACACCCCTTCTCATTACAGAGATGCACATCACCTAATATGCTTAATTGATAGTAGGCTTTCGAGCCTATACAGCTTGGAGTAAGACAACATGCATGAAGAGGATGAAGTGGACAAAATACTCATTTGCCTAATAATTCTGCACTCCCTGTATGACAGGGGTCACCAGCCTTTCTTAAAACTGAGAGTTAGATAAAATTGTGAACAGTTTGGTTCATCTTTAGTTATATGGTTCTATCCAGCATATTCTATCTTGATATGCTGTCTTATCACAGGTTAATTTTTCAAAAATATTAACAATGATTTATGCAAAGAAAGGGCTACATACAACTCTTTATTTCTGTTAATGTCTTACTTCAATACTACCTGATTGACATGTTTAGGAATTAGGAGTGATTGGCTCACTGTAGTGGTAAAAGTTGCTACCAATCAAATTATGATATGGTAAAGTTAAAAAAAAAACACAACTGACTGTTTTATATTATATCTAATATATATTATGTAATTATCCTTATAATTACAAAATGTTTTATGTAAGATTTATGTTTTGTAATTTAAATCCGACATCACAAAAGTATTTTGGAGTTTGAATAATGTATTTTGTAACTGCAGTACACATAATACTAATTTTGAACAATTTTGTCCAGGTTCCTTGCCACCAGGGATACAGAGAAAGGCAAACAGGAATTAAGCTCTGAAACAAATGCTTCCCAAGAGAAAACTGTAGGCTCGATCGCAAAAATTCTTTTACTGTGAGTGGCAGGAACTTCCAGACTACAACATATTAAATTTTCATGCCTGTAGAGCGTATTATGCTGACGTGGTGACAGTGTAAAGACACCCTCCGATGTTAAATTTGAGCTGAAAATTGAGAGCAGTTTTGGAATGGTTATCTACGGGGGACAGAGAGGGAGGAGGCTGCGCTTTGATGGCATTTGTGAGAAAACCATAAACCTGATCTCAGTGAGGAAGCCACTGGATGAAAGAAGACAACGATAGCTACGTTTTGATGTACAAATTATAGATGTAGGGCAAACGGTTTGGGTGGGACAGGAAGGGAAAGACAAATTTTTAAAACAATCTGGTTTTATGGCAGTTCACAGTGGTGTGAACATTCCGTGAAAAATCTCAATTTTCCTAAAACTTAAACTGCTCTTGTGAAACAACCATAAAAGATATCGCAACATGGATTTGGTCAATAAAAGTCCAAAGTCTTGTGACCAGTATAAAGTTTAAATGATGTTTCTGTGACAAAGTATGGCCAAGCGGTAGGCCTTCAAAGTGGCTTGGGTTGGCGCCTTTTTTCATGCCCTTTCCCATCGAAATGAATGAGGAAAAATGGGGTCTTTTTTGGGGAATTTTGGGTAAGCCGAGCGATGAATCCCTACCAAAAGTCATAGCACACCATTCCTGATCGAGACGCACGAAATGGTGTAACATATGTGAGGGTTGTCGGAAAGCTGCGGGCCGTGATTCGGTTCATAATTTCAGGCGGAAGAAAAATAATACCTGGAAAAATTTGCATTTCCCGCGAAAATGCTGTGTGAATGCTGTAACACTGAAGCTGTCTGCTGAAAACAGCTGAAAATAGCTAAAGAAGCTGAAGAAATCAAAGTCTGTATTTGAAAAGGTGTTGAAATTTCAATAACTTTGCAGAACCATATGAAGTTAACAAAAATTTAATAACTTAGCAGAAATGCAATAACTTAGAAGAAACATAACAATTTACCGGAAATATTGTAGTTTACCAGAAGCTAAGACTTAGCAGAAATGTAATAACTTAGCATAACATAACTTAGCAGAAGTAGTGTAACCTAGCAGAAGTAGGCAGGCTTGCTAGCTTTTGTGCGGCTTCCCCGGGTCAGTCAAAAATGTCAAAAGAGAAATGAATGAACTTACCAGGTTGCCAGTTTCACATATCTTCCTCCAAGCTCGGTCCTTTTTATTCCTGTCTCGGTACAGAAAGCAGCTGGTGTCGTACAGCTCCGGCTGGTTTGCTACGGCGTTGATTAGCCTTTCCTCCATATTGAATGAAGTATGAAGGGCTTTGGCTGGACCTGCCCCTCTGACCTAGGTCAGAGCCACGTCACCAGGCTCCTGATTGGTTGTCGCGGTTTGAATTGACGCTGAAGTTCGGATTTTTCCAACTCGAGCGGTAGACGCGACACGCGCGAATGCACAAAATGCAACACAAAAACTGACGCGTGTGCCAGACACGCTACTTTGACGCGCGTTTGACATGTTTTCGCGACGCAAATCTGCTTTGGAATTGTCGCTGGACCCGCAATCGCGCGTCATCGCGCTTTTCCATTGACTTTACATGTAAACCTGACCCTCTGGTCGCGTCTATCACGTTCGGTGTGAACACACCGTTAGACCGTTTTGTTCAGAAGAGATGGGGGAATCTTCAAGTGTTGACCATTGATCATTAAAATATGAATTATTAAAGATATATGACTTGTAATGTACAGCTAAAATGGACATTCCACCAAAAGGTCTCTGAGTGCCTTTGATTTGTTTCACTCTTGCATCCACATAAGCAAAAAGGGGTTTTGAAACCATTGAAATCTCATCAATAACAATAATTTCAGCATTCATAAGCTCAGATCTGACTTCATCCAGTTGGTTACCAAGTCCTTGAATGGGTAGTTTCAGACTCCTGGGTAGTTTGAGCAGGGAATGTAACGTAGAGCCGCCATTGATAGAAAAAGCTGCTGTACCGGTAAATGAAGTCAGTAAAACAGTTGGATTTGATATGTCAGCTTCTTCTGCATTAGTAGGCAGTCTGCTCAGGATCTTTGATGCTTCAGAGTGAATACATTTAATCAGATGTGACTTTCCAGTTCCTGCACCACCGTTGGGTAGAAATGACTGAAAGATTAATAGGCTCTGTTTTGAGTTTTGTTCAAAAAAGAATGACTTCATATAGGGAAAATTATATATCACATATGCAGGACACCTTAAACTAGTTTTTTAATTAAGCAGCAAGGCAGAACAAGGTCAGGGCTGCATCAAGACACGAGGACTAAACCCCAATTCAACCAGACCCAGAACTGATCCAGAATTAAAACAGGACTACACCAGTTCAAAATCAGGACTACTTGGGATTTAACCAAGACAGAACCACAATCAGAACTAGATGAAAGTAGCACTAAAAATCATCATATACCTGCACTACACTTATTTTTTTAATTCTACCAAAGTCCACTATTTAGATTGAGAAGGGTTTATATAATTATTTAGCCTTGTTGTGCAAACAAGCCTGCATAACTTAATAAATATAGAATTTGAAAAATAGCAAACCTAAAAAGAAACACTAGGTACGAGATACATGAGTACCTATGATACGGTGATACTTTTGGTAAACAACCATTTGACTAACATGTGTGTCTCACCTGCTCTTGTTCCCTCTCTGTTCTGTCCTCATTCTCCTCTCTCTCCCTCTTTGTGCTGACAATCATCAAATATACAGTTGAAACCAGATATTTACAAACTCTTCAGATCAAAACAGAAACACTTTTTTAATTGTAACATCAAATCAGACTAAATGTTTATTTTTTTAGATTGATGAATATAAAAAACATATTTGTTAACTTTAAGAGTAAAGAGAGAAACTATCTGTATTTCTTAATTGCAAATGGCACCAAATTGTATTCAAAATTGAGCCACACTTATGGAGCTCCACAGTTCTTTTTCTGGTGTTTTGGTTGACATCTCTTAATTTTCCCATTTCAAAGAAACAGGCTCTGTGTTTTGCCTTATATGCATCCACAGCTGTGCCACCAATTTACTCACATGGACTCTACTAACCTATCAGAAGCTTCTTCAGCTCAGAATGGAATCATCTGGAGTTTCTTATTAATTAACAATAAACTTAGTGTATATGTGCTCCTAAATTTGATGAAAGTGATAAAAAATAAACAGCTCTGTCTCTCTTTATTCTGACATTTAAATAATTCAAAAGATATTTCAATATTTATTTATCCAAAAACAAAACAAGTTTACTCTAAATTGATGTTGTACAGTAAAAAAATGTTCCTGTGTTTTCCATAAAGTGTATGTAAATATCTGGTTTGAACTGTGGATATACTGCTGTGTATTGAAGGTCCTCTTGTTTTGCATAGAAATATACTGAACAACATACAAAGCATAATATATGCTTTGTATGTTTTTTCTTTGAAAGAAGCCCCTTATCTCCATTCTTGTGTATCAGTGCATTACTGAAACTGATTTATTTAGCCGTGGAGGGTAACAACTGAAAATATGAAATAAACACACATGTAAGCTAAGACTCTCTAAAGAAACAGCTTTGTTGTTGTTCAGCTTTTCATTTCGCCATTTGTTGATTCACTTGAAGAGCAAGTAACGTAATATTGGTCAAGTGATCAGTTTGATTTCGTGATGCACCGTCATATTTACATTATTTGTACGGTACGAATGATTTGCTTTGGTACCTGGTCAAACTTAAGCTCTCCTTAGTATGGCTGGCTCCGTTTCTCCAACAGCGCACTCACAGGCAGCAGCTGTCCCGCCCTCTGGCTCAGTCGCTTAGTGCCTGAGCTCGGATCATACCAATATCAGGGGGGATTCACGCACAGTCGTAAATTCCCACAGTGTGCACTATGTGCTTCGAATATTGTGTGTACTTTTTGTTTTATACAGTTGTCAGCCAGACATCTAACTATGAAAAAATTACACTCCAAAAGACCCCGGGCTTCTGACAAAACAACCCGGGCTTAAGCCCAGTAAGCCACCCCCACGCTCCGCCCCTGGTTTGACCTCATGTAAGCTTTATGTTTATCTCTGAATTCAGCACATGTTCTGTATATTCTTCTTATACGCTCTTTGTGCTTTTCTCTGAACATAGGATTTTTTTTATACGTCTTTATGGCACGCTCTTTTTTTCTCTCTCTAATTTTAGCACTTTCTCTATAAATTATTCTCATTCATTCCTTCTGTTTTTCCTTGAATCCATCTCTATAGGACCTTCTCATTTGCTCCTTCTGTTTTTCCTTAAAATCATTGCTTTCTCTATAGATCTTTCTCAAATGTTCTCTCTGTTTCTCTCTATATGTAGCATTTAGTTCATATAGATTTTTTTGTACACTCTTTTCTTCTGTGATCGGGATCATTAGACTTTCCAATGGGATTTTTTTTGGAAGCTTTCATCAAAAGTGTACATCTGCCTTTCTTTCTTTTTCTGATTTTCCTTTCTTTGTGGTAGTTTCTGTTCGGCCAATAATCTTCTCCTCATTTTTCTCCTTTCCTGTTTATTACATTTTAGAAGTTTATGTAAGAGTTCCTCTGTTGTCTTGGTTGAACAGGAGGCAGTGTTTGAATCCTTCTGAGGAATAGAATTTGATGTTACCTGAGTTTCACTCACAGAAGATGCAGAGGTTTGATGGAGCAGAGATGCAGCAGCTGTCTCATTTAAATCCGTGCTGAATGACGTGACTTCAGTGGTTAAAGTTTCCGTCACAGTTTTCCATGTCTGCTCAGTGGATGTCTGGGAGTTTAATTCATGAACAGGTTCATTTAAAGCTGGTGCTAGAACATTTGTAGCGGATTTCCTGTATTCGGAGGTTTGATTAGCATCTCTTTGGTCAGCAGCGTTTTGACTGTGAAACTCAATAGACTGTAGCTCATAAGTGCAGGCTGGCGCAATGCTAAAAATTTGGTATAAGCATTTGAGCCTGTCAATCATGTTGTTAAGACGTGTGAATTTCAACATAACTGCAGTTCCACCATTACACATAGCGACAATGGCATTTCTGTTGACTTACGTGGGTGAGGGTCAAAATATGCGTATTCACCTGAAGTCAGCCTGCATACTGCGATGACTGTTCCTCCCATGACTAGCAAAGCATAGCAAACATCTGAAGTTAAACACTGTAGTAATAATAATAATAATAATAATAATGGATTGGATTTATATAGCGCTTTTCAAGGCACCCAAAGGCACCTTATATGTATTTATACACAAATGTAAACAAAACTCAACCTCGAAACAGGAAAAGCTAATAACTCTTCAAGTTTCTATTAAATTGGAGAAATTTAAAATTATACAAATGTTAAAGAGTTCTTATAAATATGTAATTGATTTAAAAGGCTGACTTTTATTTAGTTTGTATTTATACAAACTAAATATTAAAGTTATTTGAAGTTCTCCCTTAAAAACACATCAGTTTTATCGCAGCTTTTTCAAAACCTGTATATTATTACTTCTTATATTTTTTTAACCAGACTGGTTAAAGATTAAATGTAATTTTTCAGATGCTACTTTTGCTGCTTTGAGGCTGAATCAGTCTCACAAACCATCAGCTATCATCTGAGGACTTATTCTATGTGGGCAACAGGTGATGTTTTGGTGCTTCTGATGTATTCACCCGTTGCCTACTGGTGGTGGTCAGAGGGCCTGGTGGCGCCAGTGTCCGGCAGCCTCACCTCTGTCAGTGCGTCTCAGGGTGGCTGTGGCTACAATATAGCTTGCCATCACCAGTGTGTGAATGTGTGTGTGAATGGGTGGATGACTGGACATGTAAAGCGCTTTGGGGTCCTTAGGGACTAGTAAAGCGCTATACAAATACAGGCCATTTACCATATTCAGTTAAATTTTATTTATATAATGACATCAGCAGTTTCCTCAAGGTGCTTTATAATGTAACAGAAAAAACCCCAACAGTCAGACGACCACCTAAGAGGGAAGGAAAAACTCCCTTTTAACAGGAAGAAGCCTCCAGCAGAACCAGGCTCAGGGAGGGACAGCCAACTGCTGTGATGCATTGGGAGTAAAGGGAAGAAAACGTAGTTTGCAAACATCCTAATAAAACATATCTGGGCTGCATCTTTGCTCCAAACAGACTTCTTCTGACTTATATAAAGCTCCAGTTTGAATTCAAGGGGTTTAAAAAAGCTTTGCACTAAACTGTTTAAGAATTAAAGCTCTTTTAATTCACTTTCCCACATTTTCAGAATCTGACTGAAGTATTTTTATGGCCGGATGAAACCTGCTCGCTTTATGGCCAACTTGGACCCTACAAGAGTGTAAAGACAGCACCTGTAGGTTCACTGGTGATTCTAAATTGGCTCGAAGTGTGAATAGTTCTCTCTTAATGTGTAAACCCTACACTGGGTGTATCCCACCTAACACCCTTTGACAGCTGGGATAGGCTCCATTCCATTGTTGTTCCATTGTTCTGCTTCCAACACATCAGCTTTAAGAACTGTCCATTCACTTGCTATTTAATTGATCTCAGCCCTTATTATGTGCCACCGTGTAACAGGATAAGGTTCTTCATCTGTTAGTCACTTAATCACTTTTATTTAATCATTGTACAGCATGATCCCGCTTTACAAAGTAAGTGCATAGGACAAAGTATACAGCAGGACAATATTATAGTAAAAAAAATATTGGGAAACAACCATAATGCAAATAAATGTAAAACAAAATGTTTCAATATAAGAATTAAGAAGAATTATACAACATCAACATTAAAAAACATCACAGTCGCTCATTTTAATGGTGTGGCAAATGATATGTGTCTTACCACTTGCATGTGAGACCTAATCTTGTATACACGTTTAGTGGTCCAGCTTCAAAAAAGGCACCAATAAGAAGCTCATTGCTTCTGTTCTTTCTCTACTCATGCAGAAGTCTGATTTTGTAAACAAAGTAGATAAATATGTACATTTAGATAAAAATATAAATACAACTCAAATTTTTACAGTGTCATAAGAGAAAGCATGGTTTAAAATATTAAAAAAAACCAGACTCTTAAGGTGCTTCATAATGTTCAGCTGGTGGCTTTGAGTTCTCTGAGTGCATTCACTTTAAAGCAGAGCACTGTAGGGTGCAACAGAGCATCGCACTCCGATTTTTGACTGTCACATCAAAGTCAGCGAAATTTATAAGGATTTTAAAAACACAAATGAAATATGAAACTGTAACAAATTCTGAAAACTGTTATAACATTTTCATTAGGTCATGCACACACACTCATATTCTGTGCCATTACTGTGATAAAAAGAGTTATAAGTCACATTCAGAGTCAGGGATGCCTGTACTTGCACTTGCCTTGTTAGAGATACGAACACTAGTAGAGATACTTGTCTGTATCTCTAACCCTGCAGTATGAAAAAGTGCCTTAGAAAATATAAAGCGATGACGACATCAGCGGATGGCATGCTAGTAACAATCAGAGTCTGGCCTGCTCCTCGTGCAATCTGTGAGTCATTGTAGAAATGTTGCTTCAGCACTGAGAAAGCGGTGACAGCAGCCTCCTACTGAGAGCAATAAGAGCTGCTAAGAGATGGCACCACGCAGACATCAGACCTTTGGTGGAGGAACTGGCCTCAGAGCCTGGAGGACAAAAGAGAGATGGATATGTCCAAAAATGTTAAAGTGACACTGTGCTAATTTTTATGTTTATTTTTATCTTCAGATGACTGTGTGTAATATAAAATGAATCACTTACAGCACTGAGAACAGAATTAGTAAAATGGTCATTAACTTTATGAAATGGTTTAGCATCTTTTAACTCACTTTTTTTTTTGGGAAAGCTAGCCAACAAAGGAGACAACCAACCAATTATATGTGCTTTTTTTGTTATCCAATCAAATTAAAGAGTTGCTGGTTAATCTATGGGGAAGGTTTTTTTTCCAGCTGAATTAGTAAAGAAAACGGGTTAAAGGCTGGTGAGCTCTGGTACCTGCCGTGCAGCTGTGTAGTTTGAAATGGGTGGTGTGGGTTTGTTCCCTGGTGGAGCTGGTGCAGTTCTGTGGATCTGAATGACTGGTTTGGGTTTGGTCCCAGCTGCAGGTGGTGGAGGTGGAGGTCCTTCACGCTTTGGTCTGCCAGCCTACAAATTTCAGGTATCATTAGAAACGTGTCGGAACAGTTTTTAGATCAAATTCCAGCTCCATTCAGAACATCACCTGTTGGCCTGATGCAGGGTAACTGGGTGGAGGCTGTTTGCTGTGGTAAGCCGGGTTCTGCACGGCTATCTGCTTCCTCTGATTTGTTGCACTGCAAACACAGATTGAATCAACAGGTGATGACCCTCATGGAGGCGAGTTTGCAGAAACAGAGGCATACAATGGCCTCCAGTAGTGTCATGATTACTCACGTTGGCAGGATGGGACTTTGTTGCTTTTTCCAGATGATTCCTGCGATGGCAGCAATGATGCCTAGGACTAGTAGTGTAACCGTGACTGCAATGACAATAGTTTTTCCTACAGAGACAGAAGAAAAACCGGTTTGCTTGGGTTGTAGTTGTGCAACATGACACAGTAAATTGAACTTAATCTGTAGACTGAAGTAGATGACTCTTACCAGTACCACTAAAAGCTGTGTCCACTGAGTCACAGTTAGGAAGCGTCCACCCAGGCTCGCACTGGCACTCACTTTTGTGGTTGCACACCTGGAAAGCACAAAGAAGATGTTGCCATTATTAGACTTTAAGTAGAATTTAAGTAATATAAAACACTCAGCCCCAGTATAACTGGTGCCATGTAGTTAACTAGATTTACCCAGTATATAGTTATAGTGTATATTATCACTTTAGCTTCTGACAAATTGACTCTAGTTAGTTTTATTTCATTTTGCATAGACTATAAGTAAAATATGAATAAGATGCTAGGCTAAATTATATTATTATGATTAACTAAGAGTTGTTGCTTGCTTGAGCCATTTTATAAAATAAAGTTAAATTAAAAATATTTAGAGGTTTTCAAGTTTTTCTCATTTCATTCACATTTCAAAAAGTGAAAAAAGAATTTGTTATATGGTTTTTTTTTAAATATTTTTTTCTTTTTAAATTGGACACTTATTTAGTGCATATTTGCAATCACACTGCAGTTGTAAATGTTTACACGTGGTTCTAAAAAAGCCTACACGAGTAAGTTTGGGCATGTCTTGTATATCTCACATCAGCATTTCAGGGATGCCTTAGAAGGGTGTCTTTGTCTTTACAGGGCCTAAACCTTTTAAAACAACTGGAGCTGCATGGCCATGGTGTGGTTATCACATCCACTTCAAATATTTAGGTTATGTTTCACAATTTTTTATTTATTTTATCATTATTTTATGGTGTTATTGTATTGTAGTTTGCTACAGATGAAACTGATTTTTTGGCAGAGGGGGGAAATCCTGTAAAATCCTGGGTTTAAAATTTGCAAAATACACAGAATATTAACAAAATTCCAAAATGATGCATTTTTCCCCCTTATTTCTACGAAGTCGTTACCTCTGGGACTGAACAATAAAGTCAGCAGTGATAAATCCCAAAAGCTGCAGCTGAATGGCTGATTGAAGCTGGCTATCAAATGTGAGTAGACCACAGTGCTAAACTGACCAATTTAACAGTATTAAAATGTGTGCATATAGCCTTGAAAACAAAGTTAACCTCAGAATCTGTCTGCTAGGCCAAACTTCCATTAGTTTGAGTCAGTGAATGAGACCTCTCATGGATCCAGGTCATTTACCAAAATGCTAGTATTAGCTTACAACTTTACTTTTGGCTCCAAAATGCAAACATGCCATGACCAATATGACCCCATTAAGATTGAAGTTATAAAATGTTAAGTCCAAAAGTCAATGCAGGCTATGACAGTGACTCCATCCACCTTTCACACCTAAGCTACATTTTAAACATGGATATGGTAGATTAGCTGCCCCCGGCTAACAAAGGATTTAGTTAAACTTTGCAGCGAGAAATCACACAAAAACTACTTTTAACCCTTTGATTTTGTAAAGTTGATCTTAAATTTCACTCTCAGTGGCATTAAAGTCTTTAAAAGCTTTAGAACCCTGCTCACAACTATGAGGGTACGCAGCTTCTCCTCTTAATAACTTTTTGAAAACAGATGAACTAATAATGAAAATACCAGAATATACAGTCCAGCACAAAACTGTTATAAATCAGTTCCACCTCAGTGGATCAGTTTTTGGTGTCATCATATACTCACAGCATGGCCTGGGCATTTTGCTGAACAGTTGGTGTTTCTGTATGCCGTCTGCAGATCCACACACTGATTCTGGCTGCACACCTTGGAAAAGACAAGTCAGACATATATTTAACTTTATTTTGTTCTACACTGTAGATGCAGTAAGCAAAAAGTGGATTCAGGAAGCCTGCTACCTTTCCATCTCCACATTTAGTCCCCGTTTCCACCAGGCCTTGGTCACCGGTGTTGTCTGAGAAGAACGCTGCCTTGCATGTGCCGATGGCGACCATCCGGCCATAGTTTGGGTTGTCATTACCGCCTTCACAGAAGAGCTTTCCACAAAGAACATCTCTGCAAAAGAAAGACAGTGTTTGTTTCTGATCATGTTTGGTTAATATGAAGAACGAAGAATCAAAATAAGGGTCGGCTGCAGAGCAACTGTTGCCCTGTACGTTCTACTGGGACTCACTCTTGCTGACAGGGGATGAACTGATTATTTGAGGGGCGTTTGCAGAAGCCATAGTAGACTCCTCTGGTGTTGTAGTTATAGCATCCTTGTTTGGCCTCCTTAGCACCTGATAGCAGCAGAAGATTGCATAAAAACCTAACTCTCCATATGACTTTCACATACATCCATATGCGTATTGACGGGATACTCACCTGATCCATACATCTTGACACACTGCTTAGGTCTCTGTGGACACTGACCGTTGTAGCAGTACCCTTGGCCTCCATCACATGGGAGCCCATTCACAGCAAACACATCCTCCGGACAGGTCGTGCTCTTCCCATCACAGTACTCTGCCAGATCACAGTCATCCTGCTTTGAACGGCACTGTCTGGAGGTAGGCAAGATCTGTGCCGAGCATATACCATCAACGTGTAAGTTATCTGAAACATTGTTTTTCTTAAAGTGTTATATGATTAAAAATTCCAGCGCTATGTCAAACACTCTGACTGCGTGAGCACTGTAAACAAAATATCAAAATGCAATACTGTGGTGTTGGTTCAAGCATTTGCAAGATTCTCTAATTACTTGAGGACTGTAGCTGAGCAAACAACTGGATCACTACAGCCAGAGGAGAGACTTCCAGGGATGAAAATAAGTGACACCAGTTACACTGATCTGTCTTCTTACTGACTCACCTTACAGTTCTCACAGCACTCGCCTTCAGCACACTGTGAACCCTCTTTCAGGGTGCAGGTGGTGGCGTTGCAGCAGGGATTGGTGCACTCCTACGGGGACAAGATATATTAGAACTCATCAGGCTGCTGTTGGGTCTTACTGCTGGGATGCATTATTAAACATCTGTTTGCTCTGCTCCCGTGAGGAATCTTTATCACTAGGTTTGATGGTTTATTGACACATAGAAAAGAACCTGATGAATGATTTCCACTGTGGGTGTCTGCTGGCCTCATGATCACAAATCACGATGTTCAAACTACTAAGAGCAATGTCGAGTGTCACCAATATAGTGTATAATCACTGTTCTCAGTTTCTACTTTCTACTTCCTTATTTCTTGATTTTCAGGAACTTTTGTGGTATAAGACCATTATTGAGTCTGAAGTACAAACATGTAAGAAAGTGTTGTAAACAAAATACCACAAACTTATAATTTAAAATCTGTTTTTTCAATATAACCACAGTTTTGGAAAACAAAAACCCAAACTTCTGTGCGACACAGCTGCCATATTTAATGGATTTCATCTCAAAGTACCACCTAACAAAAGAAAGACTTTGGTAATCAAAAAAAATGTAAGACACAACGAGCTGTTTTTGCTTATTGCAGCACCCCTGTGGTTGAAAGAGCCAACATCATCCGCATTTGCACATCCTGGTGTTTTGAAACCAGCTGGGGCGAGTGAGGACTCGATGTGCTTGTGAAGTCACGTGCCCGTTTGGGCTTTTCAATCAGTTAATATCCAGTGAGCACATCTGGGGTTGCGCTCCATAAAAGAAACAAAGTTTGCAAAAAGGATACCATGTTTTGTTCAGTATGACGTGGAATGAGTGACTGAGTCCGTAAACTCATCAAGAAGTGTTCAAAGAAGTCAGGGCTGTTCTCCTATGGACTCAACAGGGCCAGTAAAAGAATGCGGCTTTGACTCCACACAACACCTAAAACTATGTTTACCATTCATACTGTCTATGGTCCCCACGTGAGTTAATCTCCGTTGCATTGGTAGTCTATGGGGATGTTAAAATGCATACTCTGTCACTCTCCCCAACAAACTGCTTTTACAATCCTTTCCATATCAGGCATCACCATCGTCTGTATGGGAAGCATAAACAGCATACAGATGTCTTAATCAGCCAACATTCCACCCTGGGAGTGCTGCTTGAGTCTCCACATGTTGGTTTCTGTTATCACTGGCCTCTGCAACATTGTTTCTTCCCTGGGCCATCTTTAATTTCCCAGCTTCCAGTGTTTCTTCTATGCACAAGAATTCAGGAATACTGAAAGGTAAAGTCCAATTTAATTTGCTTCTTGCTGCCGTTCCCAGGATGAGATTTGAGGATAAAAAGAAAAACATATCTTAGATTCCAGAAGCAAAATAGGAAACAAACAGGAGAGACATTTTCTCTAAGTGCAGAAGTGGATCAGTAAACTCATCACACTCATACAATCATCAACACATTTTTGTTGGTTTTGCAGTTTTCAGCAGGGTCATGCGTAAAACTGGGTGAAAGCTGTGACCTGACGAATAACCTGTTTTTAGTTTCAGAGACATGAGGCATACTTCCCAGAGTCTGACCTGCTTAGGCCAGAATCTGCCCCTCCCCCAGTCATGTTGGTTACCAAGATGCTCAAGTACTGTGGAAGTACTGAGCTCTACAAATAATTAAAGTGATCTCAATGCATTAATGTACCATTGCCTGTTTTCGCTCTCTTCTGTCCTTTGACAGCTCTCAGCTTTGTCGCAGGATCTATGCTTGGTCTTCTGGCCTACAGCAGCCTTGAGCCTACAGGCTCTGCTTCTCTCTCTTTACCCCAGTCCACACTCATGCCTTATCTCCCTTGAGCCTTATCACAGTTTCAGTGTTTAGTCTGCTTCGCACTTTCTCTTCACTATCTGGAACCATCTTACAATTTTCTCACTCACCATGCTGCTTTGATGATGGTAGTTTGTGCTGTTGCACTAATTAGCATCATAGCTTGGATTCCGTTCTGCTGTGATGGGCCATCAGAGTCGAATCTATAAACACCACTGAATACTGTTTTGTACATCAATAAATCACGTTCAGTTCCTTCTAATGATCTTTCCTTGTTGAATTCCAGCAGAGGTGAAAACAGGTCTAAACATCACTCTGACTGGAATGTTTGTCTCACTGAAAACCACAAGCTGTTCAGCTGTTACACATCGCAAGCAAACAAAAAACTGTTCTCAGACACACTGGAAAAAGTGTTTGCATAACACGGAAGTTCACTTAAAACAATCATTTCTGTTCAGCTACACTATCACTGTCATTCTATAGATATAGTCTTAACACTACATAAAAGTGTTAAGACAACACATAAGCACATACTCCAAGTAATACTGCAAAAAAGAAAAAAATCAGCAGTTCTTCAGCTTCTGGTAGAAGTCAGTTGAATACTGGGCCTTGAAAAAATAAATATCTGTCTGAATGCACAGGCTCAGGCCCATTCGAAGAAGGTACATATCTGGTGTGCATCTGAAAGTTTTTTTTGTCTCAGAGCAAGCACCTCATTAAAGAGTCAAGATCAGACAAAGGAAACATGGAGCTGAATTCCATTCTGAGAAATCAATAGCTGTAAGGCAGAAGCCATTTCAGACCTGAGCATGCACAGACACAGATCAGAATTATGGCATAATAGTAATAAATACATTTGTACTGCTACACTGTTTATCAACTAGTCTCTGTAAGTGAGAGGCCAGCAAGACATAAAGAAATAGAAGTTTGTAAAGCTACAATAGGCCTAGGCTGCTGAGGGCTTTCCTCCTGTTAAAAAGGGGTTTTCGCTCCCACTGTTGCCAAATGTTTGCTCATAGGCAGTTATTTGATTGTTGGGGTTTTCGCTGTGTTGTTATAAGACCTCTATCTTACAAAATCCCTTCAGACAGTTGTTGTTGTGATTTGCTTTTAAATGAATAAAACTCACCAGATTCACCAGATGCGATCATCAACTTGCTACACAATAAAACTTTTAAGCAGCTGATGTGATTACTTACCTGCACCGAACCACAGTCGCACTGCTCTCCTTCCTCTTTGAAGCCGTTTCCACAGACCGCGGGAGCCACGACACTCTTGTAGTCTGGTTTGTCCAGCAGACAGCTGGGGCTGCGGCTTGTTAGGTACTTTTCATAGTTGCTGCTGCTGCAGCTACTGAAGCTTCGAGGAGTTTTCCAGCTGAAGAGGAACAAACACATTATTAGTATTATTATCTTTTTTTGTGTTATCTTGATCAGTGTCTGACACTAGGAAGACATGGCTGCACAAAAGCGGTATGGTGGTACATATACAGCACGTACGCACCAAACATGCTCACACACGTTCTTCAGTCTTATAGCCATGTGAGATTAAGAGCTGCACCAGCTGACCTCCTTTTTGGTCCAATACACACAGTTATTATGTTGTTGTACCAAATGAAACATGTTATGATGATCAAAACATTTAGTGAGGTTTGTAAGGCTCGTATTGTTAATTTACGGTCACTTGTTATAGCCTGAATTTATTTGCTAACAGAAAGAATCTGCATTCAACTTGAAGGATGTCTCAAGTCAGCTTTTCTTACCTGAGGGCTGCTGCCATGATGCAGCTATCGTCAGAACATAAACAACCACTGGAGTCATCGTGGTTCATGCCCAGGTTGTGGCCCATCTCATGAGACAGTGTTGCTCCCACTGCTATGGCTGCATCACTGTGATCCTAAGAAAAAAATGAAGCACAAGAAAGCAGCAAAAATTTACTAACAGCAAGAGAGAGCAACACAATAATGTCACATGTTTGTCTCAGTTTTAACATTTTCTCAGTCTATTCAGTCGGGACTTTCAGACTGCATGGATCTATTGACAGAGTTAGTGTAGTGGTCTACAAGTGCAGTGCAAAAAGGAGGAAAATGTTTTAAAGGATTTTGTGAAAAATTCATGATTAGTCAAAGAATGAGTTTTCCACGTTGCACTTATGGAGATGTGTGCATCTCAAATGTGCAAAGAAGACTTTGTAGACCGAGTCTAGTTCTAGATCATAATTTAACTTAGTTTTTCTCTTTTAGCAGGAAGTGGTCACTACATGTTAGTGATAAAGTGATGGAACTGTCATTTATTTTCTCTGGTATTTGGTCATTAATCAAAGTATCAGATAAACAATTAAGTTGATTTTTGAGGGGCAAAGGAATGACTGAACTAAATGGATTTAGGAACATGTTTCCAAAATTCACATTTACCACAGCATGAAGCAAGGGCAGAAGTTATGAAGTCAGTGAGATACATCATCTGGGAAGCATGAACACCTCACCTGTACTACGCCGACAGAGTGACCAGAACAGAGAGTCCCGATGAAAGCAAGACCCACAGTTGGTCCTTCAAAGTTGATACCACTGAAAGAGAAGATCAGAAAGTCTTAAATTCATATACAGGATTCATATCATCCATCTACTCACTAATCTAGCTACTACTAGATTAGATTAGATTAGATTAGATTAGATTAGCTACTGTGAATTTTCCTGAATGTTGAGGTGTGAACATTCAAGCACATTCTTATTTAAGATTCAATAATGGATCTGCTTGTGGTTGTATCTTGTGTATAAAACACAAGTTACACAAGCGTTATGTGGAAGCTTAAAACCTCTTAAGCTGATGTGTCAGGCCGGTTTAACCTGGGAGAAAAAAAATATGGATACTCACAACTCAGATTTCTGAAATTAGTTTTCTCTTTCCTGCTCGGTTACTGTTGAAAGTAGGAGACATTTTGCTCCACGTGATTTGAGTCTGACTGATTCTACTTATACAATTTATCCATACCTTATAAGATGTGCATTGTCATGTTTTATCCTCGTCACCAGCTCAGAGTTTCTCCACTTCATGAAAGCATCCAGGTTTGCTCCTGCTGGGGGGGTCACAGAGATCAGGTCACCATTCGTCCATATCTCCAACCCCACCAGAGCAATAAAGGTCCTCAGAGGTTTGTAGACCTGAAGAAGACAACATTGGGGATAAAACATTATACTCCAACTGCTAGCAGCTACTGCAGAACAGTATGTAGTACAGTGCGTCTGTATTGGTATGGAATCTGTATAGAAATAGCAAAAAAACAGACTCACCATGTTGACAAAGTTGACAATCTCAAATATTCTCTGTCTCATCTTCTTTTGATCCCCGTTCATCTTCACATACTGAAACACCACAAGACAAATTTCTCATCCTGCTTCTCACCAGTTTATCTTATAAAAATCAAATTTTGCAAACCAAGGGGAAAAAATTAAAAAGTTAGAAAAGAAGATTAATTTTACCGCGCGATTATCAGCAACAAGGACGAGCTCAACGTATTTCTGCTGCTGTACAATAGAAATACCCTGAAGAAAAAGAACAACACAAATGAAGACTTTTGGGCATGTCTACTTAAACTCTGTCACATTTAACTTAGATAGTTTGAAGACCTAAAAGGTTTCAGAGGTCATGACTTGGAGGAACTCTGGTGAAGAGGACAAAACTAATTGTGTTACCCCTGATCTAGAGCGGCTGCGGCTTGTTGGAGGTTCATAGTCGTCACTCCAGCTGGTGTTAGTGACCCCACACACGGCAGGCGTGAAGTTCTTTTCATTAAAAGTTGTCACTGCATGATCCCCCTCATCGTTACTGGATAGTGGCTCAATCAGGTACCTTTGAGCAGATGTTCTGAAGTAACCCCTAAACCAAATCATGCTGGTTAGTTCATTCATTTTTCAGATGTTGCTTTGAGGCTGACTCAACTCAGGAACCTATCCACTGTCATCTAAAGACTTAATTGGGCCAAACTTCCTCTTGTGTTGTTTTCACTTCAAGATTGTTATTATTGCAGTGTGATTTTAGTGGCTTTTAGCACTTTTGTTTTTGTTTTCCTGAACTTTAACATGCTGACATCATGTTAATCATTATACATGTTAATGTTAATGTAATGTTTTGGTTTAATTAAAGTTAGAGTCACTGTGAGGTGAGGTTTGGTTGAGGGTTAGGATAAGGTTAACATCTAAATAGTAATGAGAGTATTTTCACAACTTGTTTCTGGTGAACCAAGGTGGCCTGAAATCTATTCATCTCATATGAAGGCTTAATACAACAAAGGAATGAAACTGTGAGGTTATTTGAATTATTATGACAGACAGCATGGGTGGGTATCGCTTTGGAAAGATGTCATGACAGTTTAAATAAAGAAAAGATTAAGACGGTGGCTCACCTGAGTCCATCACAGGTACTGATGCTAACAGATGACTCACTGTCATTCACAATCCTCCCATGATAGAAGCAGTGATCCTGGCAAGGACATGAAAATGGTGACTGTGTTATTAAATGACAACATGTAACTTTCTTTTCATCTGCTTATGTCTCCAGCGTTCACTAACAGCCTTAAAAGCCTTTGAAGCGTTTTAAATCTAGTAAAATGTGCAATTTTACAGCTGTAAGTTTGAGGTAAGTTTGTCTACAAACGCAAACACTTACAATGTCATTCGGTACTGTGGTGACTCGAGTCCCATCTTCTTGGTAGTAAGACTCAGTGTAATCTTTGGTAAGTAATTCACTGAATACAGAAAGATAAAGAATAACATAACATTATTTGATGTGAAGAGTGAGTCTAATTCCAGTTTATTCAAAAAAAATTTGCTTATTTTGAAACAGGATATTTTACATTACTTGTATATCCATTTGTCCACTTATTTTCTCACACTGCACAGACACACAGGTTTAGGGAAGTAAAAACTTACTTATTTCTTTCAAGTTGCATTTCTATGTCTTGTCCGCCCACAGTCATTGCATACGTAAGAGTGTCTGGTCTGTGGTACTGTGGGCAAAAAAACAGGAAATTTTGCTTTGAGTCATTCATTTTTATTTTTTCATTTTCCATAATCAGGAGAAAAACAGCAGCTGATTTGATTGTCATCACAGGATTTAAAATAGAAAAGAAAAGAAACCTCTGTGTGTCTTTTTCTGATTGTGTGAAGTCTGACTGGTCGAACCACCTCATAGTGCTTTCCCTCCTCAAATTCAGGACCATGGCTTCCTGTGGAAGTGAATCACATATGTGTGATTAGAAAAAGGATATTAATTTTGGATGCTAGTGTCAACAGGGTCTATTTTGTAATTAGTCGAATGCTTAACTCATTGCTTTCAATATTTGTGCTACCTAATCTCGTCTGTTTACATCCTGCTTTTCTATAAGTTTTATGTATCTATTTATTTTGAACCAAACCAATAAAACAACAACAAAAAAACTAACCTGACTACATAATTTGATATCCCATTCCAAATGTCATTTATGTTGCAAACATGTAATCATCGTGACTTTAAACATTTGATTAAAGTTACATTCTCAAGTTTTTAAGTGCATTCCTGGTAACAAAGCCTTTTGTAAACAGAAAGTTTATAACCTTATATCAAGTTAGTCACATGAATGCTTTCGCAATCATGTCCCCTGGAGAAAGAGGTGAACCACTTTTTTTGCCTGTCCCATTTGGTTCTTTAGCCGTCAGAATTGTTGTCTGAAGACCAACAAGGATACCCAATGGATTTACTTTGCCAAATGGATCATCACGGCCTTGCCGTATTGGTCCATTTGATCAACCTTTGTTGTTATTATTTATTTTATTTTCAGTTGTTACAGACGGGACAGACATGACTGAGGGATAGGAAAGGGAGAAAGAAAGAGGAAGGAAAAGAAAAACAGAAGGGGAGAGGGACAGTGAGAAAGGGCACTTAAAAAGAGAAAGAAGAGAAAAAAAAATGTCCTGGATCACCTGTTGAGAGAAAAAGAAGAGAAAACAAGAAAAAAAAAAGGGCAACATACTAAACACAACACCATCGCGTTAATCTAGCTAAGTGTAAACAGCAGTAAATACTAAATATTGAATGTTGTTGTGTAGCAAACAGAACCGACAGCGCACAATGTGCTTGGAAATAGCAGCCAATAAAGGTGTAGTTTATGTCTATGAACAGTGAACACCCGTGTGCACACCTGTGTGGATCAGCGCGCTTGTATTCAAAAGGTTTCCCCATGTAATGGTCTGCTAGAGGATGTAGAGAGCCATAGCCCCGTCCCCCAGGGCATGAAGCAGGCATGGAGGAGATCCAGGCTCCAGACATCCAGAGGCCCCAGAGTGCGAGAGCCCAAGGAGGACCACCAGAGGGGCATCCGTGCCACCTTCCTGGGAAGAGCTGAGGAGAGCCCCAGGTGAGGGGTCACCCAGTAGCCACGGAGCAGAAGCCAGAGGGGCTGCAGTGGTGTGTCCGCCGGCTCTGCCGGCAGCCAGCTGTGCCAGAGCCGCAGGCCCAGAGGCTGGAGGCCCGAGGGCCCCCTTTGCCCCGGAAGAGGCCTGACCGAGCAACAGGCACCAGGCCCTGCCAAGTGAGCTGGTACATACCTGAGCGCCCAGCCCCGGACACCAAGAACCACCAACGCACCGACCCCTGAGGGCATCAGTTACCGGCAGGGAGTGTGGTGAGGGGAGATAGGCCTTTGGAGGGCCTGGGATTCCAGGCCCATCCAGACCGGGGCCTACGGCAGCAGGACCGCCCAGCCCCACAGGACCCGGGGCAGCCCACCCGACCCCACCGCAGAGGAAACTGTACCCACCCTAACATTCAATCATCTCCCAGACTGTACAAGACAGTAGACACCCAGGTTAAGTTTATTCTCCACCTCTCCTGTGACTCTCCCCCACCTGCAGAGTGGACTCCTACAAGGATGGAACAAACTTCCTGTCAGTTGAAGAGCCCCCCAGTTAGGCCGATGCACCAGAGGCCCCCTGCGCCAGGGCTGAGCCCCCGTGCACCCATCCGCCCACAACCTCGGCAACACACCAAGGAGGACCGAAGCCCCCAAGGCCCAGCCAGAGCCCTAGCACAGAGGCGAAGCACCCCAGAACCCCAAGCCCCCACGCCTGCCCCGGATCCACTTAGGGGCAGCCAGGCTACCAGGCCAGTAACCTACGTCCGCCAGCACAGACCCTCCTCCAGCCCTACTGTACGCGGCCACAAGGAGAACAACCTCTAAGAGCGACCAGAGCCACTAACAAGGTTATGACCACAACCCCTGGGTTAAGCCCTCCAGGGATAACGTCCCTAGGGATTCTCCAGACGCCCTAAGCCCGTCCCACCTCCACATCAACCACAATGGCGAAGGCGGGACCAAACCACGACCCCCCATCCCCGCTAGGTGATGAAGCCGATCAAAGTAGCCCAGAGGGATTGATCTAATGTGGTGGCAGAGGCTGTCTCGAGACTAATGTGATCTATTAGATGGTTTCTATATTGGCTTGAATTAAGATTATTTTTATTTTTCCAGTTCATGAGGACCGTTTTCTTGTCGATGCATAGGGCAGTAAAAACCATGTGGACTGTATTAGTTTCTGTAGTGACATCATCCAATTTGCCCAACAAGCATACTAAAGGGGAGGTTGGAATTTTTCATTTCAGACACTTTGATAAGTCTTCACATATCCTGCGCCAAAACTTCTGCACTGGTGGACAGAACCAAAGAGCGTGGATGTAATTGTCTGGTGCATTGCCTTGACAGTGTGAGCAGTTGTTGGAAGATGCAAACCCCATCTAGAACATCCGATGACCTGTATAGTGCACTCTATGTAGTGTTTTGTGTTGTAAGATTAATCATATTATTGTTTTGTAATATGTCAGGGTTGTTCCAGATAGGTGTACGTCTGCATAGGATTAATGAAGACTGTTATTTTTAGAAACTCCCACCATGCTGTCAGAGAAGAGCTGATGTTAATACTTTTAAAGCATTCATGTCTTTTGATGTTTGAGCTGATAAATGGTAGGTCTGAAATTTCTGAATTTAATACCTAAATATTTAATATTTCCAGATTGTAGTGGGGCAGGAGAAGAATTATGGAAGGAGCAGTTAATGGGAAGAACTGTAGATTTTGACCAGTTAATTGAATAATCTGAAACTCTTGAAAACCAGTTTATTAGAGTAATTACCTCAGAAAGGTTGGTTTGTGAGTTTTGGAGAAAAAGTAACACATTATCCGCATAGAGACTGCTTTTATGTTCTACTTTCTTACATTTTATGCCCTTAATTGTTGTAGCCTAATTGCTGCTGCTAATGGTTAGATAAAAAGAGCAAACAGTGAAGGGGAGAGTGGGCATCCCTGTCTGGTGCCCCTCAGGAGAGAGAAGCTGGAGGATGTCTGGTCATTTGTTCTGACACAAGCTGTTGGGGAATTATATAACAATCTTAGCCAGTTTATGAAAGAGTTTCCAAAACCAAATTTGTGTAAATTTGCAAATAAAATTTTCCAGTTAGCTCTGTCAAACGCTTTTTCTGCATCTAGAGATAATATTGTGGTTTCTGTCATGGTCGGCTGTGTGGCAGGCAGGATGAGGACCCAATCGCAAAACTCACGGACTCAAGGGATGAACTCAAAAGGCAGCTTTATTGCTGACAAGATGACAGGAAAATACAAAACTTAAACTGGGCACAATAAACTAATACTTGGAGAGAGACACAGGGAAATCCACGCAGCATGAGGGAGACTACGACACAGAACTGAGGGAGACGCAGACATAAATACACAGAGGGTTAACGAGGGAAGTGGGAGCACACGGGGAACACAGCTGACACAGATAATCATAACGAGACAGGGCAGGAGTGAACACAACATGACGCATACTGACGAGAGACTGTCAAAGTAAAACAGGAAGTACAGAGGTTCAGACAGGAGGAGAGAGCACGGGGAGAACACAGACATAACAGGCTGGGGGAAACATGGAATAAAACACGAAAGGGGACAAGGGCTCATGAATACATAGAGGGGCACACAGGGGGTGAGAGTCACAAAGGGAAAGCACACAGGGAACCACATAACAGGGCAACTCAGAACCTAAACAGGGAACTGAATACAAAAATACAAGAGAACTAAGAATACTGGGCCAACACGGCCCAGGACCATGACAGTTTCAGTGTTTTTACTGTATGAGTAGTCTATTAAATTAAGTAATCTACGAGTGTTTGTTGATGAGTGCCTACCTTTTATGAAACCAGTTTGGTCAGGATGAATTAAGAGGGGGGTTATTTTCTCTAATCTTTTTGAGAGGGCTTTGCAGATTATTTTTATGTCTACATTTATAAGGGATATTGGACGATAGCTTGAGGGAAATAAAGGGTCTTTGCCTGGTTTTAGCAGGAGACTAATGTTGGCAGAATTCATATTTTTTTAAGCTCACGGGTATAGTTTCTTATTGTCCACATAGAAATATTGACATACTACCTAACCTGCATTAATGGGTGGTGCAGAGGTTGCTCTTTGATTCCCCCCCCAGGCTACCAAGAGGTCGTTTTAGGGTTTTACTACCATCTTTGCGTTATCCTGACACAAAAAAGAATTGACATCAGCTGATTTTTTTTTTTTGCCCTAACTCACAAATCCATGCAGTATTTAGAATGTTCCACATCACATTCACAAGGCGGGGATTTTTACTCAATTATTACTGGTATTGACGTAAAACAAAGTGAAAATCAGGTGTGATTTACAGAGCCTGCAGAAGTAGTGTGATTAAATAAAAGGGCAACTTCTCAAATTATAATCACATTTGTAAAAAAAACCTCTACCTGCCACCGGTAGAGGTTTGAATAAACAGAAGGTAGGACAAAACTAGGTTTTAGTTATTAAGTTGATTTCAACTTAAGCTAGAAAATATTATTAGTTCCTTTTTATGGGAATTATTTCTGCATTCCAGATTTTTTCATAAAATCATCATTCTCAGTGTAGCATTTTTCTTGACTAAGACTCCCACCCAGTAGCCAGTTCTGTAAATTTCTGACCATTCTGTACCATAACTTGCTCCAGGAACCAGATGCAGTATATTTAATTAAATAATTAACCATTATTTTCATCTTTTTTTCTTTTGCTTAATTCTCTTCTCACTTTGTGGAGAAACATTTACAAAATTAAAGTCCTTTGCTTCACCAAGAACATTTGTGACTCAAGATTGTATTTCCCAGTCTGCAAAACCTGCCTGGAATAAATGATTAAGTGACTCTGAGTCACGGTTACCTGATAACCTGGTACATAGTAGCACCTGAGGGGGTGTTGGCTTTGTTGTTTTCCATAACTTAACTCTGAGGGAGCGTCACAACACTAGCAGTGTGTTTACAGTAATTCTTCCTCTTTCTGTTATTTGACTGTAATGAGTGTGCACAAAATGTGTTTTCAACAGGCGTGAGACACAGCCACTGTGTTTTAATGTTCTCTTTATAATCACATGTCTAGTAAACAAATGCAAAAGGCTGAGAGGCAAATTCATCTGAGCACGAAACATGAAACAGACCAGAGTTAAAGCATAGTGTCTTTAATTCCGGACAAAATACATCGTCCTTGGCTAGGAGATTTAGAGGACTACTTGAGGAAAAGAAACCTGCCACCGGTAGAGGTTTGAATAAACAGAAGGTAGGACAAAACTAGGTTTTAGTTATTAAGTAGCCAGTGTGCTGGTGGATGTAAAAGTATCCAGTGACTTACCGGAGAGCTCGAGAGAGGCATATAGGATGAGGACCCACAATAGGAGGTTTCGTGTCATTGTCCAAGTGCAAACTGAGTGTGACAGAGCAGACTAGCATTGTAATGACAATTTATAAACTAGGAGTTCCTGTTCTGTTAACCACGCCTACCTCTTACAAACATTCACTTCTACAAACTGGCTCAAACACGCCACTGCTTGTGTTGTGACATGTAGAACATGCTCCATGCTCTTACTTAATTATTAAGTGGCAAATTTTCACGTCCTATAAACCTTAAGCTTTATCAGTTCTCATTTAGACATGTACATGGAATGAGGTTGTAAACCTCCCACCTTTTTTATGAATGATACTTAAAATACCTCACCTTAAAAGCCATAAATAAGCAGTATGACTCACTGTGTGTTGTGGTTTAAGCTTTGCTGTTTCCGTTGTCGCACTTGTCACACACATGTAGAAACATCATAAAGTTTCACAGTTTTTTCCAAATATAGATATTGTCTTGTAAGCTCTACAAGAAAAATGTTCGCGCCCCCCTCCCGCGCGCGCGCACACGCACGCACACGCACAAACACATCCTCCAACCACACACACCCATATTTTGCTCCATTGCGGTTTATTTCACACCTCGAACATTTAGTAAACAATTAAGCAAATACAAGTAATCTGCAATAAATTACAGGTAATAAGAAAATAAACTACTAACTCTTTTACGCTACGTCCACACCTACGTGGGTATTTTTGAAAACCCAGCTGTTTCGTCCACATGTAAACGGCATTTCGAATCACCGAAAACTGAGATTTTTTAAAACTCCTTTTTTGCGTTTACCTGTGGACAAGGAATACAGAGTTCCTCAGGACCCAACGTGAAAGGTATGTGCCTTTTTTCACATCATGCTGTGCGCCACGTTATTGTTTACATGAGAGGAATTGCAAAATGGCAGATAGTCAGATTAAAAGTATTTTGTCTCTATCTTCAGGTTTTACAGGCTTACACATGCAGTTACTGTCCCTCCATTTAGAAAGGCAGAGGCATCACTGTGTGATTATTTTATGTGTAGTTGTTTTTTCCCCCCCTGTGTAATAATATTCAACATTGCTATCAATACATTTTTTTAAAAATGCCTCTCTGTGCAAAATGGGTTTAAAAACATAAACAACTGTGGGATACTGTTTGTCCGTGATTTGAACCGAGGGAACAAATCGTGGCAGGATCAGCCTGATGTTATTTGTATCCCACTGTAACTTTACTGTATAAAGAGCTAACATCTCCAAAATGTCAGGAGTAGTTAGTCATTACAACAAGTGTTTGTGAACTAAAAATCAAGAATGTGGGATACTGTTTGTCCGTGATTTGAAGAGCCCAGTGCTGCTCCCGACAGGGAAAACCAATTCTGCAGGGGAGACCTACTTGTGCAGGTGAAGGGAAGATATGCTTCACCATATTTTCTAGTCTTTGGCTTAGAATGAAGTTGGTTTGGAAACATATTCAGCAATGCTTCATCTCCTGCTTTGCATTTCTGTGGCTGCCCAGTGCTAGCAGTGTCCAAGCGTTTTGTCCCCTCCCACCCTCCCTTTCATACCGCGCCCCCTGCAATTTTATATAAATAAAATATACGAAGGGGATAAATAGAATAAATAGGAATAAAAAATAAAAATACAAGTGAATTGCACATTTCAAGTATTGTCTATTGCACTGTTGACTATTTACAAAAGTATTGCACAAAAGGTATTGCACAGTGAGGTGAAGAGGCACTACAGCTTAGTTGTTCCCCCCTCCTTTGTCCTCCTGTTTCCCCTCCCTCTCCCCTCCAGAGAGGAGTTAAACAGTTTGATGGCGTGTGGGACAAAGGAGTTTTTAAGTCTGTTAGTTCTTGTCTTGGGGAGAAGCAACCTGTCACTGAACAGACTCTTCTGGTTGTTTATGGCCGTGTGCAGAGGATGCCTGGCATTGTCCATAATGTCCAGCAGTTTCTTTAATGTCCTTTTCTCTGCCACTGTCACCAGAGTGTCCAGCTTCATGCCGACCACAGAGCTAGCCCTCCTGATCAGTTTCTCCAGCCTGGATGAGTCCTTCTTTGCTGTGCTGCTCCCCCAGCACACCACAGCATAGAAAAGTACTCCAGCAACCACTGACTGGTAAAACATCCTCAGGAGCTTCCTGCAGATGTTAAAAGACCTCAGCCTCCTGAGGAAGTACAGTCGGCTTTGGGCTTTTTTATACAGGTGCTCTGTGTTGCATGACCAGTCCAGTTTATTGTCCACCCACAGCCTGAGGTACTTGTACTTGTTGACCACCTCCACCTCCTCCCCCTCTATCTGAACCGGCAGTGGACCTGCTCTAGACCTCCCGAAGTCCACAACCAGTTCCTTAGTCTTTGAGGTGTTGAGTTGCAGGTGGTTTGTGTGACTCCATGCGACAAAGTTCCTCACCAGACTTCTGTACTCCTCTTCCTGATCATCCCAGATACACCCCATGATGGCTGTGTCGTCTGCAAACTTCTGAATGTGGCATAATTCAGAGTTGTAGCAGAAGTCAGAGGTGTACAGGGTGAAGAGAAGAGGGGACAGCACAGTTCCCTGTGGTGCTCCTGTGCTGCTGACCACTGTGTCAGACGTGATGTCCTTCAGCTTGACGTACTGTGGTCTGTCGGTGAGGTAGTCGGAGATCCAAGCGACCAGGCAGGGGTCCACCTCCATCCTGTTCATCCATTTACGTAGGCTCCGAATAGAGGCACAAAAATAACACCATATTACATCTTCTTTCTATTGGTCGCGTGAAGGTGCATCGCAGCCTGCAGCAGAGCATTGTGATGAGAATTTTTTAACCCTCTTGAGGCAGGCGTTGCCGATTTGCAACAGTTAAAAAACGAACTACCCGATTACCCCACATAGATATTTTATGAGGTTTTTTTTTTTAAATCAGAAGTACCACTGCAGGACTTGGTTGTGCATTAGCAACAAAAAGTTTAATTTGAGCCTGAGAGGGTTAACTAGTCGACCACGCCTATAGGCTTTATAAGGCCTTATTTAGACATGTACATGGAATGAGGTTGTAAATCTCCCATTTTCACTGAGTGACACTTAAGATACTTCTTCTTAAAAGCCATAAATAAGCAGTATGACTCACTGTGTGCTGTGGTTTAAGCTTTGCAGTCATTTCCGTTGTCACATTTGTCATGCCACTGTAGAAACATAACGTTTCACCATGTTTTCCAAATATAGATATTAAGTGTCTTGTAAGCTCTATGCAGCAGTTTGGACGCTAGTTCCTCAAACTCTGTCCTTCACCCACTGAACACTTGGAATTTCGTCTTGATGCATTCTCAATCATCCAGGAAAGTAAATCTCCAAAAGTTGATTCTGTTCATCTGGACGTAGCGTTTTGTGGGAGAAACGTTTCGTCACTCATCCAAGTGACTTCTTCAGTCTCAGCTGACTGCAGGTTTCCCCAAATCTTATTTTGGAACACTTGGAATTAACAGTGATTGATGTTTTTTGAAAGCAAGTTTTCTTCTTCTAATGACTCAGTGTAAGACCAAATTCACACAGAAAATGAGCAAAATTAGAAGTGCATTGATAACATCGATAGCCCGCATTGGTCAGCTAAGTGAACATCAACAAAAACTGTCAGAAAAAAAGGCCTAATTTTAAATCAGTAATAATCCAATCGGGTGACAGTCTGTGTATGGAGTAGCTATAGGTTGGCTAGATTTGTGCCCATGCAAATCTTAGGAACAAAAAGTCTTTTTGTAATTTTTACGACTCTCATTAATTTATGAAGTTCCATTCACTGACACTAAAACCACTAAAGTGAATGACTGTCTCACAGTGACTGAGGTGACTTAACCCAAAAGTGAGAAGCAGCAGTTGTAAGTGGTAGACAATAAATCTTTAAAATGAAGCCAGAGATTAATTTTGTAATGATAAAATGCTTCATTACATGAAAGTCACAGCTTTATTAAGATTCAATACTTGATGCTAACCACTTCAAGGTTGTCGTCTAATACATCACTCTCAAAGATGGCTGTCTGGAAGTATTATTCAGACAACATGAAATTGTTCATGTAATTTCTTCAACATCAATATCAAACTGAGTCATTGTTTGGTGTTGGCACAGTTATGCATCAGTTAATACTCTTGCTACAAGGTGAGAAGGTACAGTGTGAGAAGGAACACTTCTGGGTGGAATTTGCATGGTGTCCCTGTGCTTGCTTGCGTTTCCAATTGGCACTCCACAATACAAAGATATGTTCATGTTCGGTTAACTGATTATTCTAAATTGGCTATATGTGCGTGTACCGTATAAGTAAATGCCAAAAGAGCAAATGTGACTTTTACTGTAAAGCACTTACACTGGTCAGAGTAGACACCAAACAGTCTTAAGTGGAAGATCCTGTAACGTTTAAGCCCCCAGCTGATGCAGCATGATCATCAGAATTTGCTCCCCATGGAGTTTTTCTACAGTACTAACATGAAAGAACACGTTTTTGGCAACATGAACAAAATCTACACTCACCCCTTTCCCAGTTTATTAGATATGGCTGTCCTCTTTCTTAAAACAATTTCAAGTCACAGAATCTCAGTTTTGATAAAGTTCACAAGGATGGACTTTGGTGGCATATTTCTGTAAGAGGAGACGACCCTGAACAGCAGCTGCAGCCAATACTAGATTCAGTCTGAATGTCTTGACCACTAGAATCATCGTATGCTTACTAAACCAAGAGTAGCACATATTAGCCTCTTATCAAGCTAACCAGTGCAGTGAGTAACTTTTTGAACAACGGAAATTTTTTTGATGCATCACCAATATTTCAAATAGGTTTTGCCAGAATTGTGTCAGGGCCAAGAACAAATTGTGCTGATTCACAACATGTTCATATCACTGACAGCATCAGTTAAGTAATCAAACATCCTTGCTCTTCCTGTAGGAAAAAAACTACTTATGGCAGTACTTTTTCTCGATTTGAACACACAGTTTACAGAGCTGCCAGTGGAACACATATACATCTTTAACTGATAGATTAAAAGGACAACTGTGTGGCATGAAATACACTGATCACAGAATCAATCACTGTCAATCAGACCAGTGATTGTGTCATTCTGTGATCCACTAAGGATACAATACGCTGACCTAACAGCTGTGACTCCATCACCCAGAAGTAATGACTCAACCTGCTGTTGAGTAAACTGGTCATGAAAACCCCAATAAAAAGGCTTTGACATTTCCATATCAGGGGTACCAAAGTGATCATCAAGGTCACAACATCCTTCCTATGAACAAGCACTTGGCAATAGTGAGAACCAGGAACCAGGCTCAGGGAGGAGCAACCATATGCCACCAGTAGTTGGGAGTGAGGTGAAAGAGAAGCAGAGAGACACAATGAGAAGCAAGGAATCAATGGCTCTTTCCTTACTTATCATTTGATGACTTAAAGCAGACTTGAAAATAAATAATCATTAAAACAAAATGTTCACCCAAACATCAGCTAAGAGGCACTGCATAAAAACAAGAAATAGGAGTGCAAGTGGAACTTTGCTCTTGTGATGCAAAGTTTTAAGTAGAGGAAGCAGTCTGTCAAACCACATTTCTCAGATACTACATATCTTCCTTAATCTGCAGAATTACATTTGCTGAAGACTAGCTATAGAGAGTCATTACAGTATGGGACTCTCCAGTTCCCTAAAATTTGGAGGGTAAAGAAAAACAGATCAAGGACAAGAGGAGGCATACAAATGAAATCCATAAAACCAGAATTTAAGAATTATGTGATTTGGATAACCTTATGTTGAAGTGCCTCTCATCCAGTAACCACTGGAATACGCTGACGACTTCCTGTCACCCTTCATTGAATATGGGTGTACATCAATTTATCAGGAATATACATGTAGGACCAGTTCTGATTATCATATCGTATATGCTCCCCTTAGGTAATAGCATTAGAAGGCATGGCATACATTTTCAAGGCTATGATGGTGGTGGTCCTAGCCTGTTTAGCGCCCTGGGCGAACACCCCCTCTGGTGCCCCCCCACCCACACATAAAACATATTAAGGATTGTACATTAACATATTTTATTGTAAAAACTGTTGTCAGAACAATACTGATTTTAAGCAGAGAAACACACACACACACACACACACACACACACACACACACACACACACACACACACATATGAAGAGAGTATGCATAGTGTGCAAACGGCTAACAACCTGCCATCACAATTCGTGATAGCTACATCAGTGTCTACTGTTTAATATCATAGCCAAGTGTCTAACAAACTTAAACAGAAGTTTTCACTAGCCGGACTAATTAATGTTATGTTGTTCTATCTCTGGTGTGGTCAGTGCTATCCTCTATGCTGTTGCATGCTGGGGCAGCGGGCTGAGGGCAGTGGCGTGTCCAGCGGGGTGGCCTGTGGGGCCACCCCCCCCCCCCAACCAGACTGGCCACCCCAGGTGCCACCCCAAAGGCAAAACAATAAAATTCAATCAAATATCAAATGTACGATTATGTGTTCACGGTGAAGCTCAGATATCCGAGTGTAAGTGTGTTATGCCCCCAGAAATGTGTTCTTTGTGTTCTCTTTATCTCGCTATCGTAGCTTAGAGCGGTGTGTGTATTTTCGTAACCATGACAACGCAAGAGCAGTTTACGCTGAGAGTCAGGAAGTGAATCTACTGTGTGACTCGGGATATTAGCGTGTGGGCTCATTCAACCGCCAGCTCCGCCGTTACAGGATTAATCCTTTTCTCTTCGCTAAGGCATAGTCTGTGAGTATAATTCATTTTGTACAATTAAGCGGTGAAGCGTTTTGAACCGTTGTCTGTTATTCGGTTAGCTTTATTGTGTCTCATATAAGCTATGCGGCTAGGCTGTCAAGCTGTGATAATTAGCCAGATGCTTTGAGCTTATTGCATCTATAATACATTTCATATATTTCATTGTATTGTGTTTACAGTATATTTCATTGTATTGTGTTTACAGTTTCACAAAACAGTGCCCAGTAAAAACTTCTGGAATCCAATCATCTGAGTCCTGGAGATTTTCTTGGGAGTGTTTAAGCTGAATGGAAACTTAGCCCATTACAAAGTGAATGCAGCATCGGCTTCTGCGCCATGTGCATCACGTTAGCAAAGGTAGGAGCATGAAAGACGGCACCGCAGGAAACAATTTTTCAGTGAAAGAAAATGAGGACAGAATAAATGTCCCGGTAAGTAATATTAAGTTTGTTGAGTTTAGTAAACTTTGGTGAAATTAGAATACCAAGGAAAAAATAACACTTAAAGAATTATTGCAGCCGTCGAATATTTCGGACAGTATGCTACTGAAGGGAGCTAACATAAGAGTTATGAGTTATAAGATGTAATCTAAGTCGTAACATTGCTGTATGGAGCTGCATACCGCAATGCAGCTCCATACAGCAGTGCTGATTTTCTAACACTGGAAAATAACTCAAAATGTTAGAAATATTCCAGTGTTAGAAAATCAGCACTGCTCAGTGTTAGCCATTGTTCATCTTCAAAACTGACTAGGTTACTTTTAAACATATAACACTGTCAAAAGTGTTAATTTAACACTCAACAGTGTTGTATTTAACACTCAGAGGTGTGGACCCATATAGACACTCTCTAGTGTTAATTTAACACTGGAGATTTTGCTGTGTACATTTTTCAAAAAATGCCTCTCTGTGCAAAATGGGTTCAAAAACATAAACAACTGTGGGATACTGTTTGTCCGTGATTTGAACAGAGGGAACAAATTGTGGCAGGATTAGCCTGATATTATTTGTATCCTACTGTAACTTTACTGTATAAAGAGCTAAGATCTCAAAAATGTTAGGAGTAAATGGACTGATTCTTATATAGCAGTTTTCTACTCTCCCGGAGTACTCAAAGCGTGCCAACATGCCACAATCACTTTCTCTATACTTAATGCTTTCTAACTACATTCACACCTCGATGGATGCATCAGAGAGGGTTAGTATCTTGCCCAAGGATACTTGACATGTAGACTGGAGACAGGGATCGAACCACCAACCTTCCAATCAGTAGGTGACCTGCGCTTCCTCCTGAGCTACAGCCACCCCACATGGGTATTGTTGTCGGTGAGGCCAGTGAGTCCAGTGAGTTTTAGAGACTTCCTGTAGGGTTGGAATAGCTAGCAGGTGCTATTGTGGAGTATTACCAAATGAACAGCATCATTGTGGTGGGGTGTGCATATTGCATCTCTGAACCATGAGTGCAGTGACGAATGTGTGAGTAAAAAGACACCGAACAAAGAAATACCGTGTGCCAGGCACATATGTGGGGATTTCTGTAGTGGCACACACACACACACACACACACACACACCATAGTTGCCACACATCTTGAGGAGCTGCAGAGTGTGTATTAATTTACTTCTCAACAAGAAAAGAATTTTCTTGCCACCTAATATCAATTCGTACCAAAGCTGCATGATACTTTCATGATACTCTATCTATGATCATTTATCTTCAAGTTCAAAAAATGGCTTGTGTCATGTCTGTGTGGATTGGTTGCATGTTATTGTGTGTATCCTGAATGTGTGGTACCATCAACATGAGCTGAGTTTCTCCTAAACCCCTTCCCAGCCTCATTCCGTCTTTCCATAGCTATCACCAGCAGCATTGTCCTCATTAGGGCAATTTTTAGCTAATGCCAGTATCTCTGCCCCTGCGACTTCATCCTCTAGTGCTTGGACGGCCTCTTCCTCCACCAGGAGTTTTGATACATGGTTAGGCTTGCCTTTTTTCTATTTCTCATTTTTCTTGATTTGCTGGGCTTTAAGGTCATTATCAACATGAACGTGATGCCTGACCTTTCCTAGTCTGTAGTTTTTCCAGGAAATAAAATTTCTCTCAACCTTTGCTGCCATCTCCTCCCAGAGACCTTTGATAAAGCCATTTTTCAGATCAGCTTCCCAGGCTGTTATCTCATTGCCCAGGTCTGCAGGGTGGTCAGTGCTATTGTGTACAGTGAAAACATCAGTCAGGCAAACATAAAATTCCTGGATAGTCTCATCATCCTTTTGTTTGCATGCAGAGATTTTTGTATCCATACAGTATTCATTGTATCCGTTTCAGTATCCGCACATGGAGGAAAAGTCTCCAACTAATTACATCTTACGTCTTTACTATATGCCTGACTGGCATCACAATGTTGTCTGCAGATTCTCCTGTAGGTGTAGGATAGTTGCTAGGAATTTTGCCCAGTGTCTGGAGGGTCTGCATGTTCCTGCTAGGTATGGTGGGCTACGGGAGAAAAAGTGGAGGTGGCTGTTTTCTGATGTCTCATCTTTCTGATTCGCTCTCGCTCTGCAGGCCTACTTGTTGTTCCTAGCGTATTTAAAAGTAGAATGGGAGGGAGAGCCTGCAGTTTTCAGGCCCCTCTTCTGTGGAACCAGCTTCCAGTTTGGATTTGGGAGACAGACACTATCTCTACCTTCAAGACTAGGCTTAAAACTTTCCTTTTTGTTAAAGCATATAGTTAGGGCTGGACCAGGTGACCTTGAATCCTCCTTCAGCTATGCTGCAATAGACGTAGGCTGCCGGGGATTCCAATGATGCATTGAGTTTTTCCTTTCCAGTCACCTTTCTCACTCACTATGTGTTAATAGACCTCTCTGCATTGAATCATATCTGTTATTAATCTCTGTCTTTCTTCCACAGCATGTCTTTATCCTGTTTTCCTTCTCTCACCCCAACCGGTCACAGCAGATGGCCCTGCCCCTCCCTGAGCCTGGTTCTGCCGGAGGTTTCTTCCTGTTAAAAGGGAGTTTTTCCTTCCCACTGTCGCCAAAGTGCTTGCTCATAGGGGGTCATATGATTGTTGGGTTTTTCTCTGTATCTAATGTACAAAATAAAGCACCTTGAGGCGACTTTTTTTGTGATTTGGCGCTATATAAATAAATTGAATTGAATTGATGTGAAAGCTCTGATGATGAATGTGCTGTGGTCAGTACACTGGATATCAAGTCACTAGAAAAATCTGTCTCTGCCACATGGTGTTCATCTCTTTTGTATGGTGGCAGTGGAGGTGGATGTTGAGCAGGTGTAGCCAGTGAGGGGTCACAGTCGAGGTCATGATCCACTCTGACACACTGCCATAAGGAAGGATACAAAGGACACTTTCTCTGGGAAGATTTGTTTCATCCTTCTTTTCTCCAGCTGTCTTCTGTCTCTGGATTAGCGTCATTTTTCCACACTATAGCACGGACCCAAGACAACCAAGGTGTATGTCACTGTTAATGTCTTATTTTGTGATTTCAAACACATGTCTGTTGTTGCTGTTAGACGCTGACTCCACTTTCTAATGTCTCTACGTCAACTCCTCTCCTCCTCCAACTACTGTAAAAGGGGATGCATGATTAGAATGATGGACACCAGCTGAACCGACCGCACCAACCCTCCCCTTGCTGACCACACAAACATGAAATCCCTCTTTTTTTAAAAACACAAAACAAAAAAACTGTCACCTCATCTCTCATCATTGTTCCTACAAGAGGAGATAATCTGGCTTGAAAGGTTACCTTGCATCACTGTTTAAACTCCAGAATCGGCAAAGGGATCACACTTCTGACAGTGCAGCCCCACTTCTACTTTAGCACCAAGAAGAGCCAAAGCCTGTAGGGTTTTGGAATCTTTACATGCTCAGCCTGTTGTGCTGCAAGTTTTGCAACCTGGTCTTACAATGTGTCACAGACCTGGTTGTACAACTGCCAAAAAAAACAAAAAACAAGACTTTCAGATGGCATACATGGCATGAATCAGCTAGGCAGAAACTACCCGAAAAACTCAAGGAAAAAGGAAATGGAACTAAAAGTTCTGGTCTGTGCTGTTAGGCAGCCTGCAGGATATGCAAATGCTCTGGTTTTATGGTGTACTTTGAGAAAGATGGGGGAGGAAAAAAACGCCATGGTCTGTTTTTCAGAGAAGAATTTGCATTTCTTGGAATAGAGTCTTTTTTGTGTGTTAAAAAACGATGGCATTTAAATCTTAACTCAACATAACAGCTTGTTAGTCATTTCTTACCATAACCACATATTTCTCTATTAAACTAGTCTCCATGCTTCAGGTAAACTTGATGATACTGTTATTTCTTAAAATGAACAGCAAAGTAAGTCCATAAATGGCAGGCAGGACACAGAAAGCCCTTGTCTGGTTGGCTTTCTCACACGCCCATGCTAAATTAATCTCCTGTCATCGTCACTGTTCTATGATGATATGTAAAGATGAACAACATGACGCTATTCTAGAGGTTAAGCCAAAAATATTTTGGCAGGAACGTGTGCAGGGAAGAAAATAATGTCAACTTGCTTACAAAGTAGTGACGGGCGTAGACGTGGTCTCGAGGTTTGATGCTTGAGACCAACCTCAGAGTGCGATCATTATCTAAAAAAACTAGTTGGTGGTGGCATGTAAAAGCCTGTCATAGTTGCAAAGAGACGATTTATGAAATTTTCTTTGCTAAAAACGTCCTCCCAGTTAATTTTTGTCCTCTTTTCGGGACATGAGTCTGAGACCTCTAAGTCAGTCTATATGAGTCCTACTGTACTATGAAGTGGACATCCTGGAGTTTCTATTCATGCCACACTTCTGGGGGTTTGGCTAACAGAGCACAGGGACTTTCTTGCTCTTACATTTTATGGTCATAACCAGAGATGGGCAGTAACGCGTTACTTGTAACAAGTTACTGTAATCCGATTACTTTATTCAAGTAACGAGTAAAGTAAGGGATTACTATTGCAAAAACGGTAATTAGATTACCGTTACTTTCCCATAGGAACGCTGCGTTACTGCGTTACTAAAACCGTGATTTTTTTGCGAGAATGTCTCATGACAGTGACGTAAGCGAGTGCAACGTTCATGACAACAGCTGTGTGCAGATCAACAATGGATCATAAATCGAGTGCAGGAGAGAGTATGAGCGTGCAGCGTTTAAAGCGTGGAAGTACTGACCTTACTTTAAGTTTGATTCCATAAAAAGTGACAAAAACATTAGTGTCCGGTGTGCGTGGGAAGACAACTTCTTTTTACAGCGAAACCCCCCCCCCAAAACTTCCAAGCAAGCACCGAGTGCGCTACGACGTAATGGGATACTCACAGAGAAACTCGTGGATTCTTCCACTGACCGCTGCGGCACACCTGCACCAGGGTAAACCTCCGCCTAACCCACTCCTGCTTTACAGGTGAAAATAGAGCAAAAGGACCGCTAGTCTTTGATTTTATTTATTTTCTGCTGTGTTTTACTTGCATCTATTTGAAAGAGTGAGTGTAAACACACACACAAAAAAAAATTATGTGCTGGAATGTGCAGAAAATAGGTTTAAATATTAAACAAATTTCTTCCAGTCAGAGAATGTTGCATATAATAAAATTTTTGCTTGATGCATAAAGTTAAAAGATTAAAACTAAGAAAACAAGTTTTAAAAAGAGACTTTTCCATTTGATTACATTTTGTATGATGGATTATGTAGAAAAAGTAGAATTGGGCTGAAAGATCTATCACTTTATCACCTCTTCAGGTTGTAAATCGTGTTTTTAAAAAGTAACTAAGTAACTAAGTAATTAATTACTTTTGAAAATAAGTAATCAGTAAAGTAATGGGATTACTTTTGGGGGGAAGTAATCAGTAATTAGTTACTGATTACTTTTTTCAAGTAACTTGACCAACACTGGTCATAACAGAGGTTAAGTGATACAATACTATGACCCTGTTGCTATAAATCTATTTGTTTCTTCAATGTGAGCGTACTAACATGGATTTTCTAGTATTTCACGAATAGTTTTATACCTTCCAAAATAAAGCTTTTATTTAATGTTCTTTGCAGGACTTACAACCTCCCAGTTTCAACCTGTGTCCAGACTTCAGGAAGTATGATCCTATGATCATATGATTCTAATCTGACTTTCCATTAACAAGCCAAAGAACAAATTTGTATATGACTTTGGGAATTGTATAAAATATTTGTATCTGCCCACATAAATGCAGGCAATGGTCCTGTAGGCAATGTTTATGTAAATGCTGACCACAATCTCCTCCTCTGAGCTGTCACTTTCCTGCTCGAATGCCTGACCCTCCTCCACCTCATCTCATGACAGCACTGAGTCATCTCGCCACTGATTCCATAGAGTGAAATCAATCAGCCCTCGGTCATAATCCATACATGATCACTGTTAGAGTGAAATAGAAACAATATCATATCTCATCATTCAACAAGCCACAGCCACAGTGTTCACTACAAAAGGGGCAGAAGATAAAAAATAAATAACTTACAATTGAACACAGAAAAATCTAAATATCAAAACATTTTTTCTTCCGAGTCTCACGAGGTTATTCTGTGTGTGATATTAGGCACAGGAACTGCCCCACGCTGCCTACCCATCACAGCTGGGGAGGAGCTGCTCAGCCGTGTAAACACCACCTTCATCACTGAGCAGCTCCTCCCCAGCTGTGATGGGTTGGCAGCGTGGGGCTTTTATCCATATAATGCATCACACATTCTCTATTTCCTGCTTCTTCACTATTTGTTGATTTTAGTTGGTTTTTTTTCCAGTTTGAATGAATGAAGTATGTGGTTGGTGTAGGCTGAGATTAAGAAATACAATAAAAAACAGTTTTTCAGCGTATCTGAGCATTCAGAAACAGATTGTTCTCTGAAGTCATCTTTTGTTCTCCAGGAATTTTGATTAGTGAAGAACCTAAAAGTCAAAAAATTGACCTCAGCAGTGACCTCTTACCAAATTCCTTAAAATTCAACAATACTCAAAGGCCTCTAATATTCACACGTGTACTTATTTGAGTTTCACACACAAATCCCAGCTACATACAAAAACAACCAAGCAATGACATAATCAAGAAGATCTGGACTTTCCAGTATTTCAGAGTTTGTGATCTTCACTGTGCAAATCCCTCTTGAAACTGAGTCTGAAAATGTAGTTTATCATTAACTTCTGATGCGTTAAATGCAAATAAAATTGTTCTTTGTCAAGCAAATCTCGGCTACGAGGGGAAAGCCCTGGCTGGAGTCCTTGTGGCAATAACAATGATCTGCGGTTTCCTGTGAAACTGGTGGAGTTTTTAATCAGAAGTTTAATCATTTACAATTGTGTTATGTAACAAATGTGTTACAACTGGCTATTTATCTATTTGCATCATTGCTAATCTATCATAATTCAAAGAATGGACACAGTTTGGCATCTTGAGATTAAAAATTCATACAACATAAACAGAGATAGAAAAATTAAATCATTTTTTGCATGCAAAATGTCTAAGTTTTCCTAACACATGTTAATGGAGTAAAGCTGAAATAGGAAGACAAACCAATTCATTGTAATCTCTTATCCAACTGGAGTTGAACGTGAGGTGGAGACTATTACAGCTGATATGGGGCAAGAAGCCAGATTAAATAAAAGCAATGAAAAAATAGGAAAATATAAAGTTAAATTTCTACCCTAAATGTAAAAATGTCAAATTAAAAAGTGCAAGTGCAGACAGGTGGAAAAGACACTTTCAGCTCATTTCATGTGTTTACAGCAGCTGAGTGTTTATGAAGTGAATATGCTGCTCTCTGCTGATGGTGTTTGAAACTGCAAACAACAGAGTCTTTCAATTTGAAATCTGAGGAGGAGGGACAATTTGGTTAATTTACGAAGAACAAATGTTGAGGTGGTATAACGAGAAGTGCCACTTCGGGGGTATTTCCTATTTTCATTTCCCTACTTATGCCAAAGACAAGCGGGACACATAATAGAAATGCATAAGCATAAACACATAAACAAACTGGCTAAATATGCATAGTAATAATTAATTTATTTCTGTCACTTTTTTTCTTACAAATTGGCTTGAATGGCGATGTTAGAAATTCAAGTAGCACAATAATAATAATAATAATAATAATAATAATAATAATAATAATAATAATAATAATAATACCCCAAATAATTAAGTCATTAATTACTAGGATATCTACTGACATGTTGTCTTAGTTCCTGATTTTTAAAGAGGCCACACTTTTGAGTCTGTCTCTGGACTGGTTGTTTGCTGCTGCTATGAGTTCAGCAAGGTTCGGTGAACCCACAGCTGGGAGTGGTTCCCTGGTGGGTGGAAGGATCATACTTCAGCTTTTATAGGTATGTTGTTCCTGGTTTGAATGTCAGGAAAGAGCTGGTCAGGGGAATTGATTCAGCATTTTGAAGTTGTGCTAGATGATGATAATGATTTGTCTTCTCAGTGTTGAAATAATATTTAGTCCAAAAAACAAATAAAGAGATATATTTCACAACAATCAGAATTACGAGAGTTTGCAGAACTACCTACTGTAACTTGGTTTATGTGGTTTATTGTGTGAAGACTGCAGTAAGACATCTGTAGGGATGTTTTTATGTGCACATATATTGAGACAGAAATTGCAGTAATACATTTTAAAGGGCCTAATGACTAAAATACACTCACTGGACACTGTGTTAGGTACACTTGCTCAACTTCTCATTAGCAGAAATAATCAGCCAGTCACATGGCTGGAAATCAGTGAATTTAGGCATGTAGACATGGTCAAGATGACCCAATGAAATTCAAACTGAGCATCAGAATAGTAGGAAGTGATTTAAGTTACTTTGAGCAAGGCATCGCTGTGGGTGCAAAATGGGCTGATTGGAGTAATTCAGAAAATGCTGATCTGGGATTTTCCCACACAACCATCTCTGGAAGTGAAGGAGAAAAGAAGAGGTAGCAAGCCTGAAAAACACCCACCATTAGCAGACAAGAAGCCTACAGTCCGTCTGGACTGTGTGAAGAAAAAGAAAATATAATTTTTCAGCCTCACTACCTCACTTTCCTTTATGTGCCTTAACCTGCGTGATATGTGTCTACTACTTTAATGTATTCATGATTTAAAAGTTCAGTTTCAGTCTTTCTGTACTGACCTCTTGTAGCAAGATCTAATGATGTAACTGCTGTGCTGTCTTATTTATCAGTTACTGCATTTAGGTGGCACTGAATGTCTATAAGACAGCAACATTTAGGTATTTGTAATTTTCCATTCATCTCTATCTCTATATTTGATCAGTCTGCAAAGGCAGAGTTACGCCTGTACTCTGTGTATGTCAACAGAGCACTTATCTTTTCTGCCATTTCACATCTACTGTGTTTAGAGTTCAATATATGATTTTCCATATGATGTTCCATACTTAACATTGTTGGATCCTTTTATGTTGTTGGGTAGCATAACGGGATTACATTGAATTTTTGTTGTGTTAAAAAAAGTGACTGATTTTCATGTAAACAAATAAAATGTCAAGGGACCAAACTGACTCAAGCACAGACCAGCTCTTTAGAATAAAAGTCAGGTTATTTACAAAAAACACCAAAATGTCGGGGTTTCCGGAGAAGGAGAGGAACAGGTCCCTGCACACAATTCAATCCACACTGCTCTCATGAATATTCCACGCTCCTGTTCAGTCACTCACGCTTTCACTAGGTCCGCACCACACCACACTACCAGAAACAGGGACAGGTCCAGGGAACCTATATACAAAGCAAACACGATCCTAGAATTAAAAGTAGAATGGGAAGGAGAGCCTGCAGTTTTCAGGCCCCTCTTCTGTGGAACCAGCTTCCAGTTTGGATTCGGGAGACAGACACTATCTCTACTTTCAACATTAGGCTTAAAACTTTCCTTTTTGCTAAAGCATATAGTTAGGGCTGGACCAGGTGACCCTGAATCCTCCCTTAGTTATGCTGCAGTAGGCATACGCTGCTGGGGGATTCCAATGATGCATTGAGTATTTCTTCTTCAGTCACCTTTCTCAATCACTATGTGTTAATAGACCTCTCCGCATTGAATCATACTTGTTATTAATCTCTGTCTCTCTTCCACAGCATGTCTTTCATCTTGTCTTCCTTCTCTCACCCCAACCGGTCGCAGCCCCTCCCTGAGCCTGGTTCTGCCAGAGGTTTCTTCCTGTTAAAAGAGAGTTTTTCCTTCCCACTGTCACCAAAGTGCTTGTTCATAGGGGGTCATATGATTTTTGGGGTTTTCTCTGTATCTATTATTGTAGGATCTATTGTATAATATAAAGCGCCTTGAGGTGACTGTTGTTGTGATTTGGCGCTATATAAATAAAATTGAATTAAACTGAATAGAACAAGCTAGAGATTTGCACCGAGACAGAGAAAGGTTACTCAAAGGTTACTGAGCCACCACCTTAGTGACCCAGGTAATCAGGCAGCTCAGTGACAGGTGGGTAATCAAACCAGGTGTGTGGGCCAAGGGCATGAGCCTATGATGAGCTCCGCCCAGGCAGAGAGAGAGAGAGAGAGAATAACAAAACATGTAGCCTGAATGCTGAGTCAGCCAAGGAGACACTGAGACCATGACATAAAAAAACTACATTTTGATGAGGGGCCACTAATTTTTTTTTTTTTTTTGGAGTATCTCTCAGCAGTTATTTGGACATCAAATAGTTGGTAGGCGTCTTATTAACCTTATGAGGAAATCTAGTTTTATTCCGGTACAGAGCCATCATTAAGCAAACACTTATTCAAATAAAATTTCTTGTCAAAATGGCTGTAAAAAAGGAAATACATTAAACAAGGCAAAAAACATGAATGCAGTATTATCTCTCTTAGGTAAACTTTCTTTTAATTTCTTTAAGTGGTCTTCAGGATGTCAAGGTTTGCTGTGTGGCAGGCAGTGGTTGGACCCGAACGCAGGACTCTGAGACAGAGTATTTAACTTAAAGGTGGCAGCTTTTATTCGCTGGCAAAAGCAAACTGAGAAACACAATACATGAGCACTAGAAATACAACAAAAACTCAAGCTAGGAAGAGTGACCTAAACTGGGAGTACATGACATAACCTAACATGACAACATGACGAGTGAGGAATACGTAGAGTGGGAGGATGCGACAACAAACAGGGGAATACTGAGGACTCAAACACCAGCAGGATAATGAGAAACAGAATGAAACACAGCTGGGACTAATCAGACACAACAGGACAAAGGGGAAGCAAAACTGAACACATCAACATAGGACGCAAGACTGTCAAAGTAAAACATGATGTAAGCACAGAGACATGGACTTGACACTGAGACAAGACTGATTGGATATGAAACATGGAACACTAGAAGATAGAACAACAAATATAACATCAAGAGAACTAAAACCATGAATAACAATAAAGAAGAAATATAAATTAAACACAAAACACTGGCTCACAGACCCAGTGTCGTGACACAGGAATAGTTTTCCAGGCTTCTTGAAGGTCATTTAGAGCTCTCTTTTAGGTTTTGGCTGCTTTTTATCTGTTCTCTGTCAAGATGATCCAACTAAGCTTACAAAAAATGTTGAAGTTCAGCTCCGGAGAGGCAGATCCATGGTTAGTGTTTCACTGTATGTTATTCAATCCATGTATGAATTTCCTGCATTGGTAATGTGTTTGGGGTCATTGTAATGCTGAAAATTGAAACTGTTGCCAATCAGATGGTTTCCACATAGTATTGCATGTTGGATCAAAATCTGACTCGCTGGGAGTGAGACATGTAATTTGCAAATATCCTGATAAATTGGCTCTAAGTGTGAATGGTTCTCTCTATGTGTTAACCCTACGCTGGTGACCTATGCACTGCACCTCGTACTCTTTGACAGCTCGAATTGGCTCCAATTCATTGTTTTAGTAGTTTGTATTACTTTGTAGAGATTGTAATGCATAGGGCAGGCTTTACCTCTGCATTCTGGTGTTACGACCCGGCTCTGCTAGGCGACAGGGGATGTAACATAAATGAGCCCAGAGACAGGAGGGTTAGATAAAAAGAAAAATATAAGGTTTATTAACACAACTGAAAACCGTTAGTGAAACAACTCACTAGGCAATAGGGTGATTTGATATATAATATATCAAATCATGCTCCCAGATTCTGGGAGCATCATACAACCTGTTCCCATGTTCTGCAGTCAGCTCATTTTTTTCTGCTTCCAACACATCAGCTTTAAGAACTGTCCATTCACTTGCTGTCTGATTTATTTCACCCCTTATTATGTGCCACTGTGTTACAGGGTAAGATTCCTTATCTGTTAGTCACTTAAACAATTTTATTTCATCTTTGTACAGTTTGGCCCCACTTTACAAAGTAATAGGACAAAGTATACAGCAGGACAATAATATAGTTAAATATATTGGGAAACAACCATAATGCAAATAAATGTAAAACAAAATGTTTCAATATAAGAATTAAGAAGAATTATACAACATCAACATTAAAAAACATCACAGTCGCTCATTTTAATGGTGTGGCAAATGATATGTGTCTTACCACTTGCATGTGAAACCTAATCTTGTATACACGTTTAGTGGTCCAGCTTCTAAAAAGGCACCAATAAGAAGCTCATTTGGCATCATGCTTCTGTTCTTTCTCTACTCATGCAGAAGTCTGATTTTGTAAACAAAGTAGATAAATATGTACATTTAGATAAAAATATAAATACAACTCAAACTTTTACAGTGTCATAAGAGAAAGCATGGTTTAAAATATTAAAAAAAAATCAAACACTTAGGGTGCTTCATAATGTTCAGCTGGTGGGGAAAGTGCAGTCTTTAAGATCTCTGAGTGCATTCACTGTAGAGTGCAACAGAGCATGGCACTCTCCATGAGAGGGGTCATGATTGCGGTCATGATTACTCACGTTGGCAGGATGGGACTTTGCCGCTTTTTCCAGATGATTCCTGCGATGGCAGCAATGATGCCTAGGACCACTAGTGTAAACTTGACTGCAGTGACAATAGTTTTTCCTACAGAGACAGAAAAAAATCGGTTTCCTTGGGTTGTAGTTGTGCAACATGACACAGTAAATTGAACTTAATCTGTAGACTGAAGTAGATGACTCTTACCAGTACCACTAAAAGCTGTGTCCACTGAGTCACAGTTAGGAAGCGTCCACCCAGGCTCGCACTGGCACTCACTTTTGTGGTTGCACACCTGGAAAGCACAAAGAACATGTTGCCATTATTAGTCTTAAAAAATACACTTCAGTGAATATGCTTTATTTAAAAAACAACAACAAAAACACTGACCTACCTTTTGAATTTAAGTAATATAAAACACTGCATGCCCAGTATAACTGGTGGCATGTAATTAACTAGATTTAGCCAAATTTGAATTACTTGGACTTTTCTTGCATATTCTGTTCATAGTAACATATTATCCCTACATCACTTTAGCTTCTGCCCAACTGACTCTAGTTTTATTTAGTTTTGGATAGACTATAGGTAAAATATGTATAAGATGCTAGGCTAAATTATGTTATTATGATCAGCTAAGAGTTTTTCCTTGCATCAGTTATTCTTATAAAATATAGCTAAACTAAAGATTTTTTGGGGCTCAAAGTTTAACAGAGTTTTTGCAGAGCCAATTAAAAGGCACCAAGTAAAAAGTAATACAAGACCTTAATATTAAGAAAACTTCCCAAACTGCTTTGGATATTGGACGTTTATGAATTGTTTTTCTCAGAACAGTCACTTTTCAAAAGCAATTTGTTATATCCATTTTTTTTAAAATAACTTACAAATCACACACTTCATTCAGTGCATATTTGCAATGACACTGCAGTTGCAAATGTTTGCATATGGTTCTACAAAAGTCTACATGAGTAAGTTTGGGCATGGTTGTATATCTCACATTAGCATTTCAGGGATGCCTTAAAAGGGTGTCTTTGTCTTTATAGCGCTAAATATGACCAATATGACCCCATTAAGATTGAAGTTATAAAACATTAAGTCCAAAAGTCAATGCAGGCTATGACAGTGACTCCATCCACCTTTTACACATAAGCTACATTTTAAACATGGATATGGTAGATTAGCTGCCCCCGGCTAACAAAGGATTTAGTTAAACTTTGCAGCGAGAAATCACACAAAAACTACTTTTAACCCTTTGATTTTGTAAAGTTGATCTTAAATTTCACTCTTAGTGGCATTAAAGTCTTTAAAAGCTTTAGAACCATGTTCACAACTATGAGGGTACGCAGCTTCTCCTCTTGATAACCTTTTGAAAACAGATGAACTAATAATGAAAATACCAGAATATACAGTCCAGCACAAAACTGTTATAAATCAGTTCCACCTCAGTGGATCAGTTTTTGGTGTTGTACTCACAGCATGGCCTGGGCATTTTGCTGAACAGTTGGTGTTTCTGTATGCCGTCTGCAGATCCACACACTGATTCTGGCTGCACACCTTGGAAAAGACAAGTCAGACATATATTTAACTTTATTTTGTTCTACACTGTAGATGCAGTAAGCAAAAAGTGGATTCAGGAAGCCTGCTACCTTTCCATCTCCACATTTAGTCCCCGTTTCCACCTGGCCTTCGTCACCGGTGGTGTCTGAGAAGAATGCTGCCTTGCATGTGCCGATGGCGACCATCCGGCCATAGTTTGGGTTGTCATTACCGCCTTCACAGAAGAGCTTTCCACAAAGAACATCTCTGCAAAAGAAAGACAGTGTTTGTTTCTGATCATGTTTGGTTGATATGAAGAACGAAGAATCAAAATAAGGGTCGGCTGCAGAGCAACTGTTGCCCTGTACGTTCTACTGGGACTCACTCTTGCTGACAGGGGATGAACTGATTATTTGAGGGGCGTTTGCAGAAGCCATAGTAGACTCCTCTGGTGTTGTAGTTATAGCATCCTTGTTTGGCCTCCTTAGCTCCTGATAGCAGCAGGAGATTGCATAAAAACCTAACTCTCCATATGACTTTCACATACATCCATATGCGTATTGACAGGATACTCACCTGATCCATACATCTTGACACACTGCTTAGGTCTCTGTGGACACTGACCGTTGTAGCAGTACCCTTGGCCTCCATCACATGGGAGCCCATTCACAGCAAACACATCCTCCGGACAGGTCGTGCTCTTCCCATCACAGTACTCTGCCAAATCACAGTCATCCTGCTTTGCGCGGCACTGTCCGGAGGTAGGCAAGATCTGTGCCGAGCATATACCATCAACGTGTAAGTTATCTGAAACATTGTTTTTCTTAAAGTGTTATATATAGTTTAAATTTTCTAGCGCTATGTGAAACACCCTGAGTGTGTGAGCTCTGTAAACAAAATATCAAAATGCAATACTGTGGTGTTGGTTCAAACATTTGCAATATCCTCTAATTACTTGAGGACTGTAGCTGAGCAAACAACTGGATCACTACAGCCAGAGGAGAGACTTCCAGGGATGAAAAGAAATAAAGAAAAGAAAAGAATAATCCTTTAATTGTCCCACAAGGGGAAATTTGATTGTAACAGCAACAAGAAAAACACATGTACAAACAAACAGTGAACAGGACACAGAACAGAAACATACACGATTTTTTTTTACATATTTACATTAAGGGTAGTACTGTACTGTTACGTGCCAAGAGATGTGGCTTTTCTTTTGTGTTCTTTTTATCTTTCAGGTGTCAAGCCTCGACCTATTGGCCAATTCAAAGTTGATTTGCATGTGTCTATTGGCTGGTCTGGGCACAGTTGGCCAATCACTCTCCGAGGACGACTACAAATGAGCATCTCCCTGGCCAGCTAGTGGCTGCTGGCTTCTGCTTTATGACAAACATTTGCGTGAAGGCTTCTTTGTATTGTGTGTGGTGGGAGGCTGGACAGGTAAGCTGGGGTACCCTATACACTGGCTGCAGTTTTAAACTGTTACACACTAGGTTATTCGGTTGATGTCACTTTTGTATGTTTTCACTGACCTTTTGTCGAGTAGCTAGGTAGGTCTTTTGTTTTGCATTTTTGTTTTAGTTAGGGTTAGTCAGTGTGGTCGGACTGCGTCTTCTGAAGTCCACCATCAACTCCTTGGTTTTCCCGGCGTTGATCGGCAGGTGGTTCTGCAGACACCAGTCCACAAAGTCCAGAGTCCACTGTCTATACTCTGAGCCGTCCTCACCTGTGATGAGGCCGACTATGGCAGAGTCGTCAGAGAACTTCTGTAGGTGGCAGCGTGGGGAGTTGATGGAGAAGTCTGTAGTGTAGAGGGTGAAGAGGAACGGTGCCAGCACAGTTCCCTGTGGGGCCCCCGTACTGCAGACCAGCGTATCAGAGACACAACCCTGTCCTCATATACTGTGGGCGTCCCGTGAGGTAGTCCAGTATCCACTGGGACATGTGGTGGTCCACTCCTTATAGCTCCAGCTTGTCCCTCAGAAGTCATGGCTGGATGTTGAAAGCACTGGAGAAATCAAAGAACATGATCCTCACAATGCTTCCAGGCGAGTCAGAGTTCTGTGCAGGAGGTACGTCCTCCACCCCGATGCCAGACTGGTAAGCAAACTGCAGCAGATCCAATGAAGACCTCACCAGGGGGCACAGATGGTTTAGAACCAATGTCTCGAGGGTGCTCATCAGATGTGATGTCAGGGCTACCGGCCTGTAGCTGCTGAGGTCCTTGGGATGGGAGGTCTTTGGTACCGGTACCACACAGGAGGTCTTCCACAGCTGTGGTACTTTCCCCAGCGACAGGCTCAGGTTGAACAGATATCCTAGGATGCCACACAGTTCATCTGTGCTACATCTCAGGAGCCTGGAGCTGATGCCATCTGGACCTGCAGCCTTCCGCACCTTAATCTTGCAAAGCTCGTTCCTCATTTGAAGTGCTGAGATAGAAAGAGTGGATTTTGGGGGAGGGGGGTGTATGTTGGAGTCCACAGCATACACCCTCCTGGCTGGGAGCTGAGAGGTGTGAAGTCCTGAGATGAAAGACAGGCAGTGCCTGAAGATGAGGGAGATAGCTTCAGGGGGGACGATGCTGGGCGGGGTGGGTGGTTGATCAAACCTATTAAAATATTTATTTATGTCATTCACCCACCCCAAGTCTCCTGCAGCCTGGGGGTTGGTTTTTGTCCTGAGATTGTCTCCAGGCTCTTCCAAACCCCTCTGATGTTGTCCTGTTGCATCTGCTCTCTGTTGGCTCGCTTGGCAGTAGGACAGTAGAACAGCGGAGCCCCTGAGGGCTAACAGCTGATCCCTGCTGTAAACAATGGGAGGTCGGACCTACACGCGCTCTGTTCTGACTATTGTCAATTTTGTACATGTTTTGTTTTTGTTTGGTTAGTGTGCTGGCCCTTTAAAAGAAAGGCATGGTCCGTGCGTGGACAGGAGAAGAGTCAGAAAGACTCAGACAATTGACAATCGACTGACTAACATGTGTTCTATTCATAAAAAGGCATTCCCTGTGAGTATGCGTTATTGTTTGGCACTTTATGTTAATTAATAGCAGTTACTTACATGCTGTATTACGCAGGCTAATTTATGGCGGTTATTTGCTGTTAGCATTAGCACATGGTTACGCAGCTCGTCAAGTAATTATTTTAGTTTGTCACTCATATACACTGTATTTTGTTATCACATTTTCACACCTGCCATATAAAGCGAAGTCTAAACCCACTCTGGCATCAGTGACTTTTGTGTGGAGGTGTGTAACTCCTGGCCAGTACACGCTCTCTGGACACAGATACCGTAAAAAATGTGATAAAAAACACAATTGTCCATAAATTTCTGAGCTCCATTGTGGAGTAGTACACTCCACAATATAAAAACAAGAACAAGAAAGACAATAACAACAAAGAGAAAAAAGGACTCTGTCAGGTCGAAGCTGCTGATACTGGCTGCCTGGAGCGGCGCCGGAAGAGAAAATAAGACTACGTTCACACTGCAGGTCTTAACACTGGGATTGCCAGGCTTCTACCGTTCTACCTTTTAAAAGCCGGAGAGCAGTCAAATGCTGGAAGTGCTGGAAGTGGAAGCTAAATTGGCTAGTCATTCATATGTATATTAGGTTGTTACCTAGGAATTCTGGAGGGAGGGGAGTGGGGGTGAGTGATTGAGGGGGTGGGGGAGTGGAGTGTTTCAGTTTGCCATCTTAGGGAGAAATCAACACATGTCCTTTGTATGTCCTTTGTTGCTGACATTTATTGATGAAAACAGTACAAAAAACCAAGCATTTGTACACATATTTACAAATAATGATAAAAAGTGAGTGAGTACATTTCAACATTTTCAGCAATCACTCACAATCCTGGCACTGCCACGGTATCTGTCGTCTGCATTTACCACATGTGTACCTGTAGCAGTGAACACATCGCACAGTGGCCTGATTTTTTTTGCATCTGTGTTTGACCTGACACGTGGCCCTTTTTCCAGGGCTCGGTGTGGAGGGTTGTGTCCGAAGCAACTGTTCTTTTCTTGCCTTCTTCGCAGCTACATGAGAGCGAGCCAATTCTGTTGCAAGCGCCACCAGGAAGTCCACCCGTCTTTCCTTCGTCCCGGGGCATGCTTGATACAGCACATGTGCATTCAGTGCTGCCATGTCAATCATGTTATAAAACACGGCAACTGGCCAGCGCCGTGTTCCTTTGCGGACAGTGTACTCCCGAACCATCTGGTCCATCACATCCAGAGCGGCGCATGTTCATTGGTTCATGGACCTCCCTGAACTAATGGCATTTATTGCAATTGTCATCTTGCGGGGGGTTTACAGGGTTCCATCGGTAAATGACTGCTGGTCAGCAAACCTGGGAAACCCACAGATAATTGGAACTATGGCACGAAACCGCTTCCAAGACATCATGCAACACCTACGCTTTGATGACAAGTCCACCCGCAGTGATCGAGCAAAGACTGATAAGTTCGCTGCAATTTCCAGTGTGTGGGGATCATTTGTTACCAACTGCATCACGTGCTACAACCCTGGTCTACATATCACCGTTGATGAACAGCTTTTCCCATCAAAGACTCGGTGCTGTTTCCTGCAGTATATTGCAAGTAAACCGGACAAGTTTGGGATCAAGTTTTGGGTGGCCTGCGACCTAAAATCCAAGTACATTTGCAATGTCTTCCCATATCTTGGCAAGGACCCCAATCGTCCCACTGGGGAGAGACTTTCTGAGAATGTAGTAATGAGGCTGATGGAACCATTCCTAGACAAGGGCAGAAATGTTACCACGGACAATTTCTTCACATCGCTTTCACTTGCGCAAAAACTTCTTGGACGGAAAACCACCATCCTCGGCACAGTCAACAAGATTCGCAGGGAAATTCCTCAATCCACTAGACAGACAGATCGCAATGAATTCACCACTCAGGTATGTTGCAGGTCTTTTGTGGTTCTATGTTTATGTGTTTCATTGTGTGTAAAAGGGCTATGGAAATAACAATTTATCTTATTTCTTAGGTGTTTTCAACCTCTGCTGCCACGCTGACGGCGTATGCGGCCAAACGGAAGAAGACAGTCTATATTCTTAGCAGCATGCACAGCGTGGTTCAGACTGATAACACTACCAAAAGGAAGCCAAACACTGTCTCCCTTTACAACAAAACAAAGTGTGGCGTGGATGTGATGGACCAGATGGTTCGGGAGTACGCTGTCCGCAAAGGAACACGGCGCTGGCCAGTCGCCGTGTTTTATAACATGATTGACATGGCAGCACTGAATGCACATGTGCTGTATCAAGCATGCACCGGGACGAAGGAAAGACAGGTGGACTTCCTGGTGGCGCTTGCAACAGAATTGGCTCGCTCTCATGTAGCTGCGAAGAAGGCAAGAAAAGAACAGTTGCTTCGGACACAACCCTCCACACCGAGCCCTGGAAAAAGGGCCACGTGTCAGGTCAAACACAGATGCAAAAAAAATCAGGCCACTGTGCGATGTGTTCACTGCTACAGGTACACATGTGGTAAATGCAGACGACAGATACCGTGGCAGTGCCAGGATTGTGAGTGATTGCTGAAAATGTTGAAATGTACTCACTCACTTTTTATCATTATTTGTAAATATGTGTACAAATGCTTGGTTTTTTGTACTGTTTTCATCAATAAATGTCAGCAACAAAGGACATACAAAGGACGTGTTGATTTCTCCCTAAGATGGCAAACTGAAACACTCCACTCCCCCACCCCCTCAATCACTCACCCCCACTCCCCTCCCTCCAGAATTCCTAGGTAACAACCTAATATACATATGAATGACTCCAGCATTTGACTGACTGCTCTCCGGCTTTTAAAGGTAGAAACGCAAAATGATGACTCCGCGGGGGTCTAAGGTAGAAAACCAAAATGACTGCTCTCTGGGGGTCTAAGTGCTCAATTCTGATTTTTTGATCAAATCCTATTTTTTTTTTTTGTCTGCTTGTTCACACTACAAATAAAATGTGACAGCAAACGCGCTCTAGTGTGAACCCTCAAAGCGGCTCGCATGTGCAAAAGAAGATGTCACACACAACACGCTCTGTTTAGACCCAGAGCTTCTCCGGCGCTGATAATTAGCGTCTGTCTTGTGTCAGTGACGTAAAAGACGGATTTAATGTGACCTGACTGTTCAAACAGCAGTCGCTTTCTAAAACATCGGATATGTATCGGATTCAGTACCACATACAAAAGTGACCCAGATCGGATTTGAAAATATCGGATTTGTGCCGTTCACACTGTCATACCATGATCGGATATGGGTCGCATAGGGTCAAAAAAATTGCTTTCCCCTGCAGTGTGAACGTAGCCTTAGTGACACCAGTTACACTGATCGGTCTTCTTACTGACTCACCTTACAGTTCTCACAGCATTCGCCTTCAGCACATTGTGAACCCTCTTTCAGGGTGCAGGTGATGGCGTTGCAGCAGGGATTGGTGCACTCCTACAGGGACGACATATATTAGAACTCATCAGGCTGGTGTTAGGTCTTACTGCTGGGATGCATTATTAAACATCTGTTTGCTCTGTTCCCGTGAGGAATCTTTATCGCTAGGTTTAATACTCAAATTTCCCATTGAGAGGGCCAATGTGCGTTTATCATCTTCCATATTGAGTTGATTGGTTCAGCTGCCCGTCACTACCAGATCAACTGCCCATTTGCACATGTGCGAAGGTAACTACTTGGACAAACTGCCTGAAATGTGTTGACAGAAGCATTTCGGGGATTTTGACACATTCTGCACTCCAGATGCTTTAATTGCGTTAAAATTTTTAATCGTGTTGACCTTGATGGCGGATTAATTTGCGTTAATGCGTTAATTTTGACAGCACTAGTTCAGTTCCTTCTAATGATCTCTCCTTGTTGAATTCCAGCAGAGGTGAAAACAGGTCTAAACATCACTCTGACTGTAATTTTCTTTTCACCGAAAACTACAAACTGTTCATCTGTTACACACAGCTATACTTTCACTATATTTCTATATAGGTACATAAAAGTGTTAAGTACATATTCCAAGTAATACTGCAAAATAAAAAATAAATAAATCAGCAGTTCTTCAGCTTCTGGAAGAAGTCAGTTGAATAGTGGGACTTGAAAAAAAAAATGTGTGTGGCTCAGGCCCATTCATTATTTCATAAATGGTAACTGGTAAATGGCCTGCATTTGTATAGCGCTTTTCTAGTCCCTAAGGACCCCAAAGCGCTTCACACTACATTCAGTCATTCAACCATTCACACACACATTCACACACTGGCGATGGCAAGCTACATTGTAGCCACAGCTGCCCTGGGGCGCACTGACAGAGGCGAGGCTGTCGGACACTGGCGCCACCGGGCCCTCTGACCACCACCAGTAGGCAAACATGGGGTTAGTATCTTGCCCAAGGATATTTGGCATGCAGCCAGGAGGCAGCCTGGGATCGAACCACCGACCTTCTGATTAGTGGCTGACCTGCTCTGCCACCTGAGCTACAGCCACCAGTACATAGCTGGTGTTCAAGGTTCAAGGTTCTTTATTTGTCACATGTATAGTTATACAAGTATAACACACAGTGAAATGTAGCCTGACACGCTCCTCCACATGTGCAAAAAAATTGGGGGGGGGGGGGGGGGGGGTGTAGAGGAAGAACATTATATATATATATATATACACTGAACAAAAATATAAACGCAACACTTTTGTTTTTGCTCCCATTCCCCATGGGATGGACGTAGAGACCTAAAATTCATTCCAGATACACAATATAACCATCCCTCCCAAACAGTGGTCACAAATCAGTCCAAATGTGTGGTAGTGGGCACATCTGCTATATTGAGATAATCCATCCCACCTCACAGGTGTGCCACATCAGGATGCTGCTCTGACATCATGAGTAGTGCACAGGTGTACCTCAGACTGCCCACAACAAAAGGCCACCCTGGAATGTGCAGTTTTTTGCGCTATTGGGGGTCTGGGGACCCAGAACCGGTCAGTATCTGGTGTGACCACCATTTGCCTCATGCAGTGCAACACATCGTCGCATGGAGTCTATCAGATTGTCAATTGTGGCCTGTGGAATGTTGGTCCACTCCACTTCAATGGCTGTGCGAGGTTGTTGGATATTCGTGGGAACTGGTACACGCTGTCGTATACGCCGGTCAAGCACATCCCGAACATGCTCAATGGGTGACATGTCCGGTGAGTATGCTGGCCATGCAAGAACTGGGACATTCTCAGCTGCCATCTGCCCTGAACAATGTGAACCATGATTCATCCGTGAAGCGCACACCTCTCCAACGTGCCAGACGCCATCGAATGTGAGCATTTGCCCACACAAGTCTGTTACGGCGACGAGCTGGAGTCAGGTCAAGACCCCGATGAGGACGACGGGCATGCAGTTGAGCATCCCTGAGACGGTTTCTGACAGTTTGTGCAGAAATTGTTTGGTTGTGCAAACCAATTGTTCCAGCAGCTGTCTGGGTGGCTGGTCTCAGACGATCTTGGAGGTGAACCTGCTGGATGTGGAGGTCCTGGGCTGGTGTGGTTACACGAGGTCTGCGGTTGTGAGGCCGGTTGGATGTGCTGCCATATTCTCTGAAACGCCTGTGGAGACGGCTTATGGTTGAGAAATGAACATTCAATGCACCGGCGACAGATCTGGTTGACATTCCTGCTGTCAGCATGCCAATTGCACGCTCCCTCGTTGCTTGTGGCATCTGTGGCATTTTGCTGTGAGACAAAACTGCACATTCCAGGGTGGCCTTTTGTTGTGGGCAGTCTGAGGTACACCTGTGCACTACTCATGATGTCAGATCAGCATCCTGATGTGGCACACCTGTGAGGTGGGATGGATTATTTCAATATAGCAGATGTGCCCACTACCACACATTTGGACTGATTTGTGACCACTGTTTGGGAGGGATGGTTATATTGTGTATCTGGAATGAATTTTCGGTCTCTACGTCCATCCCATGGGGAATGGGAGCAAAAACAAAAGTGTTGCGTTTATATTTTTGTTCAGTGTATATATATATATATATAGTATATACATTGGGTGAATGTGCAGTAGTAGCAGCAAGCAGGTGAATTCTGTACATTAATATGAATAGATATCTGACTATTTTGCAGGATAGACAATATAAACATATTTAAAATTAAAGGAATTGAAATGTACATTGTGCCTTGGTTTAGAGCGTCTAGAAGAGAGTCCTGTCTCAGTCAATTATAGATGATGTGAGCGGGCGGGTGTGTGTGTTTAGGGCATGGATGGCTTGGGGATAGAAGCTCCTCTTGAGTCTCTCTGTCCTTGCCCGGAAGATGCGGAACCTTCTACCAGATTGCAGGAGTTGGAACAGTTTGTTGCCAGGATGGGACGGGTCCTTCAGTATCTGCGCTGCTCTAGTCCGGCATCTCCTGGTGTAGGTGTCCTGAAGCGGGGGGAGAGCAATCCTGCAGCAGCGTTCTGCTGTACGGATCACTCTCTGGAGAGCTTTTTGGTCCTTCACACAGCTGTTCCCAAACCACGATGTCATGTTCTGTGTGAGGATGCTCTCCACAGCGCCTGTATAGAAAATCCTGAGGATCTTTGGAGAGACCCTGAACTTCCTCAGTTGTCGTAGGTGGTACAGGCACTGCCTAGCCTTTTTGGTCTGGACCTGAATGTGGGCAGCCCATGTCAGGTCTGAGGAGATGTGGACACCAAGATACTTGAAGGACTGCACCCTCTCCACTGGAGCTCCACTGATGATAATGGGCTTGTAGTCTCTGTGCTGACTCCTTCTGAAGTCCACCACCAGCTCCTTGGTCTTGCTGACGTTCAGCTGGAGGTGGTTGTCCTGGCACCATGATGCCAGATTCTTCACTTCATCCATGTAGGCCGCCTCATCGTTGTTGGAGATGGCACCCAACACCACTGTGTTGTCAGCAAACTTCACAATGGTGTTGGAGCCATGGGTGGCCACACAGTCTGAAGTGTAGAGGGAGTAGAGCAGTGGCGAGAGGACACATCCCTGAGGTGCTCCTGTGTTGATGGTGATGCTGTTGGAGAAGCACCTGCCCACCCTCGCCACCTGAGTTCTGCCAGTGAGGAAGTCCAACACCCATGCACACAGACGGCTGTTAAGTCCCAGTTCCCTGAGCTTTGTGAACAGTCTGCAGGGCACTATTGTGTTAAACGCTGAACTGTAATCAACAAACAGCATTCGCACATAGTTACCCTGTTTCTTGTCCACATGGCTGAGAGTGGTGTGTAGGACGTGGGTGATGGCATCCTCTGTGGATCTGTTGGATCTGTAGGCGAACTGCAGCGGATCTGTGGTGTCTGGGATGGAGGAGGAGATGATGTTCTTCAGCAGCCTCTCAAACACCTTCATTACTACCGAGGTCAGTGCAACTGGCCGGTAATCGTTCAGGGATGAGGGTTTGCTGTTCTTGGGCACAGGGATGATGGTGGATCTTTTGAAGCATGTGGGGACCACAGACTTCGCCAGGGACTCGTTGAAGATGTAAGTGAACACACCTGCTAGCTATCAGCAGGTGTGTATCAGAAAGCTGTTTTTCTCACATCGCCTCAGAGCAAGCACTTCATTAAAAGACTCAAGATCAGACAAAGGAAACATGGAGCTGAATTCCATTCTGAGTTCAGAAGCCATTTCAGACCTGAGCATGCACAGACACAGATCAGAATCATAGCATAATAGTAATAAAAACATTTGTACTGCTACACTGTTTATCAAACTAGTCTTTGTAAGTGAGAGGCCAGCAAAACATAGAAGAAATAGAAGTTTGTGGAGCTACAATAGGCCTAGGCTGCTGAGGGCTTTCTTCCTGTTAAAAAGGGGTTTTCGCTCCCACTGTTGCCAAATGTTTGCTCATAGGCAGTTATTTGATTGTTGGGGTTTTCGCTGTGTTGTTATAAGACCTCTATCTTACAAAATATAGTCCCTTCAGACAGTTGTTGTTGTGATTTGCTGTTAAATGAATAAAACTGAACTGAATGAAAAAGAAAAGTTCTCCTTCACCAGATCAAATCATCAACAGCTTGCAGATCAGATCAACTTGCTACAAAATGAAAGGTTTAAGCAGCTGATGTGCTTATTTACCTTCACCGAACCACAGTCGCACTGCTCTCCTTCCTCTTTGAAGCCGTTTCCACAGACCGCGGGAGCCACGACACTCTTGTAGTCTGGTTTGTCCAGCAGACAGCTGGGGCTGCGGCTTGTTAGGTACTTTTCATAGTTGCTGCTGCTGCAGCTACTGAAGCTTCGAGGAGTTTTCCAGCTGAAGAGGAACAAACACATTATTAGTATTATTATCTTTTTTTGTGTTATCTTTATCAGTGTCTGACACTAGGAAGACATGGCTGCACAAAAGCGGTATGGTGGTACATATACAGCACGTACGCACCAAACATGCTCACACACGTTCTTCAGTCTTATAGCCATGTGAGATTAAGAGCTGCACCAGCTGACCTCCTTTTTGGTCCAATACACACAGTTATTATGTTGTTGTACCAAATGAAACATGTTATGATGATCAAAACATTTAGTGAGGTTTGTAAGGCTCGTATTGTTTATTTACGGTCACTTGTTATAGCCTGAATTTATTTGCTAACAGAAAGAATCTGCATTCAACTTGAAGGATGTCTCAAGTCAGCTTTTCTTACCTGAGGGCTGCTGCCATGATGCAGCTATCGTCAGAACATAAACAACCACTGGAGTCATCGTGGTCCATGCCCAGGTTGTGGCCCATCTCATGAGACAGTGTTGCTCCCACTGCTATGGCTGCATCACTGTGATCCTAAGAAAAAAATGAAGCATAAGAAAGCAGCAAAAATTTACTAACAGCAAGAGAGAGCAACACAATAATGTCACATGTTTGTCTCAGTTTTAACATTTTCTCAGTCTATTCAGTCGGGACTTTCAGACTGCATGGATCTATTGACAGAGTTAGTGTAGTGGTCTACAAGTGCAGTGCAAAAAGGAGGAAAATGTTTTAAAGGATTTTGTGAAAAATTCATGATTAGTCAAAGAATGAGTTTTCCACGTTGCACTTATGGAGATGTGTGCATCTCAAATGTGCAAAGAAGACTTTGTAGACCGAGTCTAGTTCTAGATCATAATTTAACTTAGTTTTTCTCTTTTAGCAGGAAGTGGTCACTACATGTTAGTGATAAATTGATGGAACTGTCATTTATTTTCTCTGGTATTTGGTCATTAATCAAAGTATCAGATAAACAATTAAGTTGATTTTTGAGGGGCAAAGGAATGACTGAACTAAATGGATTTAGGAACATGTTTCCAAAATTCACATTTACCACAACATGAAGCAAGGGCAGAAGTTATGAAGTCAGTGAGATACATCATCTGGGAAGCATGAACACCTCACCTGTACTACGCCGACAGAGTGACCAGAACAGAGAGTCCCGATGAAAGCAAGACCCACAGTTGGTCCTTCAAAGTCGATACCACTGAAAGAGAAGATCAGAAAGTCTTAAATTCATATACAGGATTCATATCATCCATCTACTCACTAATCTAGCTACTACTAGATTAGATTAGATTAGATTAGATTAGATTAGCTACTGTGAATTTTCCTGAATGTTGAGGTGTGAACATTCAAGCACATTCTTATTTAAGATTCAATAATGGATCTGCTTGTGGTTGTATCTTGTGTATAAAACACAAGTTACACAAGCGTTATGTGGAAGCTTAAAACCTCTTAAGCTGATGTGTCAGGCCGGTTTAACCTGGGAGAAAAAAATATGGATACTCACAACTCAGATTTCTGAAATTAGTTTTCTCTTTCCTGCTCGGTTACTGTTGAAAGTAGGAGACATTTTGCTCCACATGATTTGAGTCTGACTGATTCTACTTATAGAATCTATCCATACCTTATAAGATGTGCATTGTCATGTTTTATCCTCATCACCAGCTCAGAGTTTCTCCACTTCATGAAAGCATCCAGGTTTGCTCCTGCTGGGGGGGTCACAGAGATCAGGTCACCATTCGTCCATATCTCCAACCCCACCAGAGCAATAAAGGTCCTCAGAGGTTTGTAGACCTGAAGAAGACAACATTGGGGATGCAACATTATACTCCAACTGCTAGCAGCTACTGCAGAACAGTATGTAGTACAGTGCGTCTGTATTGGTATGGAATCTGTATAGAAATAGCAAAAAAACAGACTCACCATGTTGACAAAGTTGACAATCTCAAATATTCTCTGTCTCATCTTCTTTTGATCCCTGTTCATCTTCACATACTGAAACACCACAAGACAAATTTCTCATCCTGCTTCTCACCAGTTTATCTTATAAAAATCAAATTTTGCAAACCAAGGGGAAAAAATGAAAAAGTTAGAAAAGAAGATTAATTTTACCGCGCGGTTATCAGCAACAAGGACGAGCTCAACGTATTTCTGCTGCTGTACAATAGAAATACCCTGAAGAAAAATGTTAATATGGATAACTCAAGCAGAACAACACAAATGAAGACTTACTTAAACTTTGTTATTATAAGAATAATATTGGTAGACTGACGGATGTATTAGTATTTGTCACATTAAACTTAGATAGTTTGAAGACCTAAAAGGTTTCAGAGGTCATGACTTGGAGGAACTCTGGTGAAGAGGACAAAACTAATTGTGTTACCCCTGATCTAGAGCGGCTGCTGCTTGTTGGAGGTTCATAGTCGTCACTCCAGCTGGTGTTAGTGACCCCACACACGGCAGGCGTGAAGTTCTTTTCATTAAAAGTCATCACTGCATGATCCCCCTCATCGTCACTGGATAGTGGCTCAATCAGGTACCTTTGAGCAGATGTTCTGAAGTAACCCCTAAACCAAATCATGCTGGTTAGTTCATTCATTTTTCAGATGTTGCTTTGAGGCTGACTCAACTCAGGAACCTATCCACTGTCATCTAAAGACTTATTTGGGCCAAACCTTCTCTTCTGTTGTTTTAATCTCCAGCCTGTGTATAAACCTCTAGTACACAGAGAACCAGTTGTGAAATGCACAGTAAGGAAATGGTTGGCAGAGACTGAAGAGGTCCTGAGTGACTGTTTCCATTCTACTGTGTGGGACAACCTCTGCAGCCCCCTAGAGGGTGACCTCAACAGCATCACAGACTGCTTTACAGATTACATAAACTTCTGTGTGGACAACGCCGTACCCATCATAAAAGTACGGTGTTTTTGTAACAACAAGCCATGGATGAATCCTGAAATTAAGACTCTCCTCAAGGAGAAGAAGAGAGTCTTTAGATCTGGAGACAAACAGGAGCTGAGAGCTGTCCAGAAAAAGCAGAAATGGAAGATAAGGCAAGGGAAGAAAAACTACAACCTGAGCCTGTAGCTGGGGAAAGTACCACAGCTGTGGAAGACCTCCTGTGTGGTACCGGTACCAAAGACCTCCCATCCCAAGGACCTCAGCAGCTACAGGCCGGTAGCCCTGACATCACATCTGATGAAGACCCTCGAGACGTTGGTTCTAAACCATCTGTGCCCCCTGGTGAGGTCTTCATTGGATCCGCTGCAGTTTGCTTACCAGCCTGGCATCGGGGTGGAGGACGCCATCATCTACCTCCTGCACAGAACTCTGACTCGCCTGGAAGCATTGTGAGGATTGTGTTCTTTGATTTCTCCAGTGCTTTCAACATCCAGCCATGACTTCTGAGGGACAAGCTGGAGCTATAAGGAGTGGACCACCACATGTCCCAGTGGATACTGGACTACCTCACGGGATGCCCACAGTATATGAGGACAGGGTTGTGTCTCTGATACGCTGGTCTGCAGTACGGGGGCCCCACAGGGAACTGTGCTGGCACCGTTCCTCTTCACCCTCTACACTACAGACTTCTCCATCAACTCCCCACGCTGCCACCTACAGAAGTTCTCTGATGACTCTGCCATAGTCGGCCTCATCACAGGTGAGGACGGCTCAGAGTACAGACAGTGGACTCTGGACTTTGTGGACTGGTGCCAGCAGAACCACCTGCCGGGAAAACCAAGGAGTTGGTGGTGGACTTCAGGAGACGCAGACCCACCACACTGACACCGGTGAACATCCAGGGAGTGGACATTGAGATAGTGGACTCGTATAGGTACCTGGGTGTTCACCTGAATAATAAACTGGACTGGAGCCACAACACTGATGCTCTTTACAGGAAGGGTCAGAGCAGACTCTACCTGCTGAGGCGGCTCAGGTCATTTGGAGTCCAGGGAGCGCTTTTAAAGACCTTCTATGACTCTGTGATGGCACCTGTCATATTTTACAGTGTTCTACTTTGGACCAGCAGTTTATCTGCAGCTGAGAGGAACAAGTTGGAAAAACTCATCAGGAAGGCCAACTCTGTTCTAGGATGCACCCTGGACCCAGTGCAGGTGGTGGGAGACAGAAGGACTCTGGACAAAATAACATCTCTGATGGACAGAGTTTTCCACCCCATGCATGTAAATGTTGCTGAACTGCAGGGTTCGTTCAGTGACAGACTGCTGCATCCTAGATGCACGAAGGAGTGTTTCTGCAGGTCCTTCCTCCCTGTCAGACTGTACAATTGAAACTGCTCCCAACAATCAACCAAACAACTACTACTGTTATAACATGCACATTATTTTTTTCAATTCGTATTAAAAAAAACCCTATACTTTAATCTTAATAACTGTACAGTACTCTGTTTTTGTAACTATTGTCGATGATGTACATATTTTTTCTGTAAAAATTGTGTGTTTTTCTGTTCATTGTCTTTTTCTGTTTGTATATGTGCTTTTATTCTGCTGCTGTTACAACCAAATTTCCCATTTTGGAACAATTAAAGGATTATTCTATTCTATGTTAATTTAATGTTTTGCTGGTGAGGTGTAATTAAAGTTCGGGTCATTGTGAGGTGAGGTTTGGTTGAGGGTTAAGATAAGGTTAACTTTAGGTTTACATCTAAAAAGTAATGAGAGTATTTGGAGAACTTGTTTCTGGCCTGAAATCTATTCATCTCATATGAAGGTTTAACATTATTAATTTAATGCGTTATGCAAATACAAAAACTGGTTACTTGTCTTTGTGGCTTAATACAACAAAGGAATGAAACTGTGAGGTTATTTGAATTATTATGACAGACAGCATGGGTGGGTATCGCTTTGGAAATATGTCATGACAGTTTAAATAAAGAAAAGATAGAAGACGGTGGCTCACCTGAGTCCATCACAGGTACTGATGCTAACAGATGACTCACTGTCGTTCACAATCCTCCCATGATAGAAGCAGTGATCCTGGCAAGGACATGAAAATGGTGACTGTGTTATTAAATGACAACATGTAACTTTCTTTTCATCTGCTTATGTCTCCAGCGTTCACTAACAGCCTTAAAAGCCTTTGAAGCGTTTTAAATCTAGTAAAATGTGCAATTTTACAGCTGTAAGTTTGAGGTAAGTTTGTCTACAAACGCAAACACTTACAATGTCATTCGGTACTGTGGTGACTCGAGTCCCATCTTCTTGGTAGTAAGACTCAGTGTAATCTTTGGTAAGTAATTCACTGAATACAGAAAGATAAAGAATAACATACATGTCATATGATTTGACGTGAAGACTGAGTCAAATTCCAGTTTATTCAGTGTTTTCTTACAGAAACTCATTTGTTGATTGGGGCATTTTCAGTACTTTTTAGTCTCTTTAATTGTTGCTTTTTTTTGCATTTTGAAACAGGATATTTTACATTACTTGTATATCCATTTGTCCACTTATTTTCTCACACTGCACAGACACACAGGTTTAGGGAAGTAAAAACTTACTTATTTCTTTCAAGTTGCATTTCTATGTCTTGTCCACCCACAGTCATTGCATACGTAAGAGTGTCTGGTCTGTGGTACTGTGGGCAAAAAAACAGGAAATTTTGCTTCTAGTCATTCATTTTTATTTTTTCATTTTTCATAATTAGGAGAAAAACAGCAGCTGATTTGATTGTCATCACAGGATTTAAAATAGAAAAGAAAAGAAACCTCTGTGTGTCTTTTTCTGATTGTGTGAAGTCTGACCGGTCGAACCACCTCATAGTGCTTTCCCTCCTCAAATTCAGGACCATGGCTTCCTGTGGAAGTGAATCACATATGTGTGATTAGAAAAAGGATATTAATTTTGGATGCTAGTGTCAACAGGGTCTATTTTGTAATTAGTCGAATGCTTAACTCATTGCTTTCAATATTTGTGCTACCTAATCTCGTCTGATTACATCCTGCTTTAAAGTTTTATGTATCTATTTATTTTAAACCAAACCAATAAAACAACAACAAAAAACCAAAACTGACTACATAATTTGATATTCCATTCCAAATGTCATTTAGGCTTCAAACATGTGATCATCGTGACTTTAAACATTTAATTAAAGTTACATTCTCAAGTTTGAGAAAAAAACAAAATGACTTTGTTGACCTGCTCCCTGTGAGATTTTGCAGTGCTCAAAACAATAACAATCAGTGTCACTCATTTTTATTTGTGATGTAAATAAAAATTGCTTGAATAACTTTATGTGTATAAATGATCAACTAAACAATCGCATTGATTATTTCCTAAAACAGCACTTTGACAGAGCTTCAAACACACCCCACGCTTTCCTTTTACTTGCTCCACTTGGCTCAGTGAGTGAGTGATATGGATTATAACATTACAGACAATAAATGTAGTATTAAATTCAGAATATTGAGATTACTTTGGAAATGTCCATATTTAGGCTGCCAAATTTAAAATGTGGCTATGTGTCATAATGACAGCATCCACACTGCATGCATGATGTTAGTTCAAGTGGAGGTCTATGGGGCGCCGTTTGTAAAGTGAAACATGTTGCAATTAACGGCAAGATTTAGCTCAAAACTTTACAAAAACATGTTTTTTCGAGTCAGTTTTTACAACATTTAGTAAAATATTTGTAATTTTTCATATTTAAAGCACAATTTTAAATGTTAAATCTAAATGTTAAATGTTAAATCGAAATATTATATTTAAATCTAAATGTTAAATGTAAATGTTACAGGAAACTAAATATTTTGCTAACATGCAAATTTATGGTACGGCTCAACGGAAATACCAAAATAAAAGCTTTACGAAAACATCAGGTGCAAAATTGTGCCAGTAGTGGTCAGATTGTGTCTGCTCTCCAATGATGGTCACTTCTCACCGCTGTGAGCTGCTTCACTTCTTGCCTACGAGCATGTTCAGCGATTTGGCTGGATATGTGCTGCAGCGATTGTGGGGTTTCAAGTGGAGACTGCAGCTGCTGAGAGTCCACTACTGTGGAACCTTTGGATGGCCGAAAAAACGGATCTTTCGATGTTTTTAGCTAAATTGTGTTTGTCTTTTGAGGCATTATTTGGCCGTAATGAGTGTGCATCGAAAATGTGTTCCACAGGCGTGAGACATAGTGTTTTAATGTTCCCCTTATAATCATATGTCTAATAAACAAATGCAATGGGCTGAGAGGCGAGCTCATCTGAACATGAAAGACCAGAACTGATAAACTGCTTGGCTAGGAGATTTAGAGGGCTAATTGTGGAAAAGAAACCTGTCCCCTGTAGAGGGTTGAATGAACAGAGGGTAGGACAAAACTAGGTTTTAGTACCCAGAGTGTGAGTGGAGGTAAAAGTATCCAGTGACTTACCCGAGAGCTTGGGGGAGGCATATAGGATGAGGACCCACAATAGGAGGTTTCGTGTCATTGTCCAAGTGCACACAGTGAGTGTCATGCGCTGCGCTCACCGCAAGCTAAAACGAAGGACCAAAAATTTGTGTTGCGCTGGTCGCTGCACTCTGCTTGCAAAGGCTTTTTTTTTGGCGGCCGCTCTGTGTGCTGATGCATCTGCTTCTTGTCATTTCAAAACATGTATCTCTCAGACTTCGGATCCTCTATGAAAGTTTGTGTTGTATAATGTTCAAATGTTTAAATAACATGTGTCCCTCATTGCTAAAAAAGAAAGTTTTGTGACTTCCCCGATTCGTGAAGAGTGTGTCGTTTGCACTATACTCCCCCCTCCCCCCAATATATACGTCCCTATATGTGAACGTAGACCGCACAGGATGTTTTCTTTCATCGTGTGGTTGAATTTAGCGCAGCAGTAGTATGGCGTTATTGTACCTCTATACTTTTTTTTGTATGTGTATGTGTGTGTGTTAGTCCCCATAGGGAAATAGTTCCTCTGCATTTAACCCATTCACCCAGTGAAGCAGTGGGCAGCCACCAATGCAGCGCCCGGGGAGCAGTGTGTAGGGACGGTACCTTGCTCAGGGGTACCTCAGGGTAGCCGTTCAGTGGAGTTGAACCCCCGACCTTCCGATCATGGGGCCACCACTCTACCTACTGAGCTATCCCTGCTACCTAGAGTAAGTAAATAATTTTTGCAAGTACAAATGTGGCATTTTGAGAGGAACATTATTTTGAGCAAAGACAAGCTTAACTTGAACAAAAATTATTGCTGCGTGCAATAAATGTATTTCAGTGTTTGCTATTATCCATACAGATATCCATATCATATCCATGTAATAACAGCCCCCTCACTCAGTTGTTGGCATTTGCTCTTGCTCAGAGCTCTGCTCTGTGAGACATCTGCGGACCTCCTCTCAGCATGAAGATCCCGTCTCAAAATCTCCCTGCATGCTCAACTCTTTCCGTACACCGTTATAAATGTGCCACAAAACCAACCAATCACAAACTTGGATGCAAAAATTCTAATTGGCTGTTTTGATCTGTAATCATCTCGCTAGCTACTGCATTCCGCAAACACCGGCCAAAATGTAGCTAAACCCAGTGGAGTGGTTTGGTTTAAATTAAAACCCATTTCAGTTAGTTTGTTGAATTATTTTATTTTACAATACACAATTTTTTAAGACCATTGTTGGTGTAGTATAGTGCTGTCGCGTTGTTGTGAAACAGATTAGGAAAGAGTCAGTCCTGAAGAGATGTTTCCTCTTCAGCCTTCTTCCAGAAGGAGGGATTTTTCATTTACTCTGCATCTTAAGAAGAGATGACAGAATCAAACAATGGTTCCAATAATACAAGGCATACGTTCAGGGTTTGGCACACACACACTTCCCACTGCTGCCTTTCCTCAGCGTTTTGCACACCTTCTGAAGAAGATTATGTGTTTAGATAGAGTCGTTATGATGGAAAATATAAATATCGATATATCGGAGAAGCAACCTGTCACTGAACAGACTCTTCTGGTTGTTAATGGCCGTGTGCAGAGGATGCCCAGCATTGTCCATAATGTCCAGCAGTTTCTTTAATGTCCTTTTCTCTGCCACTGTCACCAGAGTGTCCAGCTTCATGCCGACCACAGAGCCAGCCCTCCTGATCAGTTTCTCCAGCCTGGATGAGTCCTTCTTTGCTGTGCTGCTCCCCCAGCACACCACAGCATAGAAAAGTACTCCAGCAACCACCGACTGGTAAAACATCCTCAGGAGCTTCCTGCAGATGTTAAAAGACCTCAGCCTCCTGAGGAAGTACAGTCGGCTTTGGGCTTTTTTATACAGGTGCTCTGTGTTGCATGACCAGTCCAGTTTATTGTCCACCCACAGCCTGAGGTACTTGTACTTGTTGACCACCTCCACCTCCTCCCCCTCTATCTGAACCGGCAGTGGACCTGCTCTAGACCTCCCGAAGTCCACAACCAGTTCCTTAGTCTTTGAGGTGTTGAGTTGCAGGTGGTTTGTGTGACTCCATGCGACAAAGTTCCTCACCAGACTTCTGTACTCCTCTTCCTGATCATCCCAGATACACCCCATGATGGCTGTGTCGTCTGCAAACTTCTGAATGTGGCATAATTCAGAGTTGTAGCAGAAGTCAGAGGTGTACAGGGTGAAGAGAAGAGGGGACAGCACAGTTCCCTGTGGTGCTCCTGTGCTGCTGACCACTGTGTCAGACGTGATGTCCTTCAGCTTGACGTACTGTGGTCTGTCGGTGAGGTAGTCGGAGATCCAAGCGACCAGGCAGGGGTCCACCTCCATCCTGTTCATCCATTTACGTAGGCTCCGAATAGAGGCACAAAAATAACACCATATTACATCTTCTTTCTATTGGTCGCGTGAAGGTGCATCGCAGCCTGCAGCAGAGCATTGTGATGAGAATTTTTTAACCCTCTTGAGGCAGGCGTTGCCGATTTGCAACAGTTAAAAAACGAACTACCCGATTACCCCACATAGATATTTTATGAGGTTTTTTTTTTAAATCAGAAGTACCACTGCAGGACTTGGTTGTGCATTAGCAACAAAAAGTTTAATTTGAGCCTGAGAGGGTTAACTAGTCGACCACGCCTATAGGCTTTATAAGGCCTTATTTAGACATGTACATGGAATGAGGTTGTAAATCTCCCATTTTCACTGAGTGACACTTAAGATACTTCTTCTTAAAAGCCATAAATAAGCAGTATGACTCACTGTGTGCTGTGGTTTAAGCTTTGCAGTCATTTCCGTTGTCACAGTTTTCCAAATATAGATATTAAGTGTCTTGTAAGCTCTATGCAGCAGTTTGGACGCTAGTTCCTCAAACTCTGTCCTTCACCCACTGAACACTTGGAATTTCGTCTTGATGCATTCTCAATCATCCAGGAAAGTAAATCTCCAAAAGTTGATTCTGTTCATCTGGACGTAGCGTTTTGTGGGAGAAACGTTTCGTCACTCATCCAAGTGACTTCTTCAGTCTCAGCTGACTGCAGGTTTCCCCAAATCTTATTTTGGAACACTTGGAATTAACAGTGGTTGATGTTTTTTGAAAGCAAGTTTTCTTCTTCTAATGACTCAGTGTAAGACCAAATTCACACAGAAAATGAGCAAAATTAGAAGTGCATTGATAACATCGATAGCCCGCATTGGTCAGCTAAGTGAACATCAACAAAAACTGTCAGAAAAAAAGACCTAATTTTAAATCAGTAACAATCCAATCGGGTGAGAGTCTGTGTATGGAGTAGCTATAGGTTGGCTAGATTTGTGTCCATGCACATCTTAGGAACAAAAAAAGTTTTTCTAATTTTTATGGCTCTCATTAATTTCACAAAGTTCCATTCACTGACACTAAAACCACTAAAGTGAATGACTGTCTCATAGTGACTGAGGTGACTTAACCCAAAAGTGAGAAGCAGCAGTTGTAAGTGGTAGACAATAAATCTTTAAAATGAAGCCAGAGATTAATTTTGTTATGATGAAATACTTCATGACATGAAAGTCACAGCCTGTTTTTGTGATGTGACCCTATATAAATAAAACGGAATAGGAGGAATACGAGGTTTGATGCTTGATACCGACCTCGGAGTGCGATCATTATCTTAAAATACATTCACAAATGTATCATGATTTCACAAATATCTGTCCGTTATTTGAAAGATTGAACTGTTGAATTCAAATGTAATGCTATGTAAAAGCATATAACATGAGCCCTATAAGCTTGTGTTACATCACATAAGTATTATTATCATTGTTAGTTAGGGCGTTCGTGGCTCAAGAGTTGGCAGCTCGCCTTGTAGGTTGCCGGTTCGCGCCCCGGCTCGGGCACTCTCCGTCGTTGTGTCCGTGGTCAAGACTCTTCACCTACCGCCTACTGGTGGGTGTTGGCCAAAGGGGCCGATGGTGCGATATGGCAGCCTCACCTCTGTCAGTCTGTCCCAGGGCATGCAATCAATTATTATTTAACTGTATATTTCTGTACATTTACGTATTATGATTCATATTTCCACATTCAGTGACCTTGTTTATAGGTAATTTCATTGTTTGATCACGCTAAAATGTTCCTAATTTAATGTCTAAAAGCACTTGGAAAAGGCAGAATCCCATGTAAAATTAGCGCAACAAACTCTATTTTCATTACTGAAAATGACCGTATTTTTATGCGGGAATTATTTTCTGTAATTATACGGTCGTATTTTGGCGCCCCAGCTGCCGGAATATTACCATTTTTTCAAGATGCGTTTTCTAACAGTGCAGACTGACTTAGAAGTCTCAGGCTTTAACTCTAAAATTAACTGGGAGGATGTCTTTAGCAAAGAAATTTCACAAACCGTCTTGTATCTGTGACAGGCTTTTACATACAACCATCAAGTTTTGTTAACAATCTAAATATGCATATGTACAGACAGATACATTTAATAATCATGAAAATTATGTTGTATTACATTACAGTGATTTAACGTTAATTTACATTCAAAATGTGAAGTCAAAGTCTATTTACGTAACTTTAATGATATTCTAGAAGAACAGAACATTACTGTAAAATGCACAGTAAAATACCTTCATATTAGGGTTTTTTCCTACGGTCGCAGCCATACCAGCGACCTTGTTGTTGTTAGTTCACATTCATTGGCCGATGCTTAGCGTCATGTTATTTATATTAATTGCAATTCCTACCTCGACATTTCTTTTGCTAAATATATAATTAGCACAGCGTGGCCGTGCAATGTTTTACATTGTGGCATGCAGAGAAATCTTAATAAAGAAGAACACAGAGAGAGATTGAGCTTGTTATTTAATCCCAAACTGGTAGGGGGAGCTCCTTATTAAAACACTTGCCGGTGCTACAATGTGCCTCAATGTTCAGCAACAGCACAACAGAAGTCACTCATGGTACAGCACTCTCTCTACAAAACAACAACTGTCAGTGACGCTGCACCACGGCGTAAACACAACATTCAAGATAACAGTTAAAAGTAACGTAACCATAAACAATAAAACAAGAACATCTAAGCAGCAGCACATGTCCCAAGGCATGATGGGCGAGAACTAGCTGTTCCCCAACACGCCACAATATGTTTTTTTTTTAGTTTTTATTCCTATTAATTATATCTTCACTTGTTACCTCTGAATTATTGATTCAGACCTAGGTGACATGAAATTTTCAGCAAAATTATAATTCAAATACTCCTTTAATTATTGATTATTCTCATTAATTGTCGATCATTTTATATATTTTTCCATAGTATTACATTTGACTTTAACAGATCATTCTCTCACATAACAGACAAATATTTGTGAAATTATGATACATTTCTGGATGTATTTTTACAAAATCTAAATATGCATATGTACAAAAAATATATTTAAAAAACAAGTAAATTGTGTTTTATTACATTTACAGTGATGTTATGTTATTTTACATTTGACGTGTCAGATCACAGTCTACTTATGTAAATGTAATGATATTCTAGAAAAACAGTACACAACTGTAAAATACACAGTAAAATAATTTGACATTACTATTTTTTGGAACAGTGTGTATGAGTCCTACTGTACTGTGAAGCGGACATCGTGGACTTTCTATTTTATGGTAATAAGCAAGGTTAAGTAACACAACATTATGACCCTGTTGCTAGAAATTTAATTGTTTCTTCAATTTGAGAGTCCTAACATGGATTTCCTAGCATTTCACGAATAGTTTTACCCCTTCCACAATAACAATAATAATAATAATAATAATAATAATAGTAACAATAATAATAATAATGCATTTTATTTATAGGCACCTTTAAGACCCTTAAGGTCTCCTTACAATAGCACAAGAACAATAGCAATGATACAATATAGTAAAACATGGCAAAAAAAATTTAGACATAAGAGAAAAAAAGAGCATGAAAGTATAAAAGCCAGTACAAAAGCTGAGCAACGTAAAACTGGACTAAGACAGAATCAGGTGTATGCAGTTTTGCATAGATGGGATTTGAGGTGTGATTGAAAAGTGGGGAGAGAGTTTGTGTTGGAAGTGCATTCCAAAGTCTCGGGGCTGAACAACTAAAGGCTCTGAGTCCCATGGTAGTCAGGCGAGCAGGTGGAACAGACAGAAGGGAAGCTGAGGAAGAGCGAAGTGTACGATGGGGTGAGTATGTATGGAAGAGAGCAGATAAATATGGAGGAGCAAGGTTATGAAGCGCTTTGAAAGTAAGAAGCAGGATCTTGAAATTGACACGGAGGTGAACTGGAAGCCAATGGAGCTGTTTAAGAACAGGTTTTATATATTCAGTGGATGTAGTTCTGGAAATAATACGAGCAGCTGTATTTTGAACTTACTGCAATTTATGGAGGGATTTATGAGGTAAACCATAGAGAAGAGAATCACAGCAATCTAAATGAAATGTGACAAGAGCATTGACAAGTGTGGTGGTACTGTTTGGAGTGAGTGAAGGATGAGGCGGTTAATATTACGGAGATGAAAATAGGAAGACTGAGTGATATTATTTATATGGGCTGTGAAGGAAAAAGTGCTATCGAGGATGACACCAAGACTCTTAAACATTGGAAGGTTGTGACAACAGAGTTACCAATGGATAATGAAAGATTTCAGGTTGGGACTGTTGGGTCAGTTTTGATCTCGTGCCTATTAAAATGAATTCTGTTTTATTGCCATTAAGATTGAGAAAGTTGTGAATAAACCAGACCTTGATTTCACTTAAACAGTCAGAAATGAATGTGGGTGGGAGAGTAACTGTGGGTTTGGAGGACAGGTAGAGCTGGGTGTCATCTGCGTACCAGTGAAACTGGATGTTATGCTTTCTGAAAATATTACCTAGGGGCAGTGTTGGTCAAGTTACTTGAAAAAAGTAATCAGTAACTAATTACTGATTACTTCCCCAAAAAGTAATCCCGTTACTTTACTGATTACTTATTTTCAAAAGTAATTAATTACTTAGTTACTTAGTTACTTTTTAAAAACACGATTTACAACCTGAACAGGTGATAAAGCGATATATCTTTCAGCCCAATTCTACTTTTTCTACACAATCCATCATACAAAATGTAATCAAATGGAAAAGTCTCTTTTTTAAACTTGTTTTATTAGTTTTAATCTTTTAACTTTATGCATCAAGCAAAAATTTAATTATATGCAACATTCTCTGAGTTGAATAAATGAGTTTAACATCCATCCATCCATTCGCTTCCGCTTATCCTTTTCAGGGTCGCGGGGGGCGCTGGAGCCTATCCCAGCTGTCATGGGGCGAGAGGCGGGGTACACCCTGGACAGGTCGCCAGTCTGTCGCAAGGCTAACACACAGGGACAAACAACCATTCGCACTCACATTCATTTGCACATTCACACCTAGTGACAATTTGGGTTATCCAATTAACCTATCCCCACAAGCTGCATGTCTTTGGACGGTGGGAGGAAGCCGGAGTACCCGGAGAGAACCCACGCAAACACGGGGAGAACATGCAAACTCCACACAGAAAGACCCCGGCCTGATGTTGGAATTGAACTCAGGACCTTCTTGCTGTGCGGCAACAGTGCTAACCACCATGCCACCGTGCTGCCACATTCCAGCACATAAAATAAAATATTTTTTTTGTTTACACTCACTCTTTCAAATAGATGCAAGTAAAACACAGCAGAACATGAATAAAGTCAAAGACTCAGCGGTCCTGTTGCTCTATTTTCACCTGTAAAGCAGGACTGCGGTAGGCGGAGGTTTACCCTGGTGCAGGTGTGCAGCGGTCAGTGGAAGGATACCGCAGTGTCTCTGTGAGTTTCCCATTACGTCGTTGCGCACTTGGTGTTTGCTTGGGAGTTTAGGGGTTTTTTTCGCTGTAAAAAGAAGTTTTCTTCCCACGCACGATGGACGCTAATGTTTTTGTCACTTTTTATGGAATCAAGCTCAAAGTAAGGTCAGTACTTCCACGCTTTAAACGCTGCACGCTCATACTCTCTCCCACAATCGATATGTGATCCATTGTTGATCTGCACACAGCTGTTGTCACTAACGGCGCACTCGCTTATGTCACTGTCGTGAGACATTCTCGCAAAAAATCACGGTTTTAGTAACGCAGTAACACAGCGTCCCTACGGGAAAGTAACGGTAATCTAATTACCGTTTTTGCAATAGTAATCCCTTACTTTACGCGTTACTCGAAAAAAGTAATCAGATTACTGCCCATCTCTGCCTAGGGGTAGGATATAAATGATAAAATGTAAAGGACCCAGGACAGAACCTTGGGGTGCTCCAGAATTAACTGCAGTAGATCGTGATCTGTGAGTGAGTAATTAAAAAAACTGTAAGCAGCCAGAGAGATAAGAGGTAAACCAGGCGACTACTATACTATTTATGCCAATAAATGCTAATCTATGAAGAAGGATGTGGTGGGAGATGGTGTCAAAAGCTGCTGTAAGGTCAAGGAGAATGAGGATGGAGATGAGTCCAGAGCTGCAAGCAGAAGATCGTTAGTGATTTTTACTAGAGCTTTTTCTGTAGTATGAAATGAACGTAAGCCAGACTGAAACTGTTCGTACACGTTATTTCCAGTGAGATGTCTATGAACCTGTGCAGTCACTATCTTTCCAGAATTTTGGCTAAGAAAGGCAGATTTGAAATTGGCCTGAGATTATTTAGATTGGAAGGGTCTGAGCTGTTTTTTTTTCAGTATTGTGTAATGTAGAAAACAAAGTGCGAGTGTTTCCTTCAGCAGATTCAATAATAGAAGTGTAGCAGGCAGATTTAGCATGATGAATAGCTTCTTTTCAATGTTGTATATGACTGAGATACATGTCCTTTTGAATAGTAAGTCCTGTTTTCCTTAAGAGATGTTCCAGGCGGCGCCCAGTAGCTTTAAGTTGGAGTACCATGGGGCAGAGTGAGAGAAAGAAACAGTTCGAGTTTTCTGGGGAGCCAAGGTATCTAAGAGCTAAATAAAGCTTTTATTCAGTGTTATTTGTAGTGGACAGCAGGACTTACAACCTCACAGTTTCAACCTGTGTCCAGACTTCAGGAAGTATGATCCTATGATCATATGAATCTAATCTGACTTTCCATTCGGTGCTCAATTGACACATCAAAGAACAAATTTATATATGACTGTGGGAATTGTATAAAATATTTGTATCTGCCACATAAATGCTGGCACTGGTCCCGTAGGCAATGTTTATGTAAATGCTGACCACAATCTCCTCCTCTGAGCTGTCACTTTCCTGCTCAAATGCCTGGCCGTCCTCCACCTCATCTCATGACAGCACTGAGTCACCTCGCCACAGATTCCATAGAGTGAAATCACTCAGCCCTCGGTCATAATCCATACCTGATCACTGTTAGAGTGAAAAATAGAAACAATATCGTCATGAACAAGTCACTGTGTTCACTACAAAAGGGACAGAAGATAAAAAATAAATAACTTACAATTGAACACACAAAAATCTAAATATCAAAACATGAAAAATGAAATTGTTGCATGCTTTAATTTATGCAAAATGCCAAAAATCCTCAATGTCATGAACACATATTTCACCAAAAATTTAAACCTAATTTTTCATGATTTACTGGGGTTCAGGGTAGAACTGGCCATTTTCAACTTCTTTATATTGTGCCTGGCTTTGTTTGGTATCATAACTTTCAGCACAATCTCACGTGTCTGAATTTACAGTTATTTTTTCATTGACATGCTGTATTAACACAACTGATCTGAAATCACAACAAAAACATAAAATCCTGGTAGGAAAAAGTAATTTCTTTTACTGTAAAAACCACAAACATGTTTAGTGAATTATTTTCATAACATTAAATGCTAATACAAATTGTAAATTTTAAAAACTTATGCACAAATGTTGTTATATAAATGAATTAAGTAAATACCAAAAAATGGAGCCAAAGCCTCTGGTGTTTTTGTGGGGGTTTTTTACAAACATTTTTGGGTAAAAATTTAACAGAAACTAAAATGAAAGAACAACCAGGTGGCACAAAATGATGCCCCACAAATTATTTGTGCCAGTGCAAAAAATTGTTTTTCAGGCTACAAGACACCACATGGAACCTGAAGGCCTGACAGCAGGAGATGTATCACTTTTCCTGTTTCACACCTGTATATTTTAAGATTGTACAGTAAAGGTGGACTCAAATGCACCATTGTTTATTTTAATAAAATTGTGCAACAGTAAACTACAATAATTCAAAGAATGGGCAGGGTTTGGCAGCTTGGCAGATTAGAAAGTCATAGAAAATAAAGATAGAAAAATGATACATAAACAAAGCAAAAAAAAAAAAAGAAAAAATAATATTTTTAGACTTTAGCCTGGCTTTCGCACTCACAAGCAAGCTCAAAAAAAAAAAAAAAATACAGGATAGGAAAAGCTCAAGATTTACAAATAATGTTTAAAAATATTACAGTTTTTGGTTTGCTAGTGATTCTTCTTCTGTTGTGTGAATTTAGGATGTATCCCTCCATTCCATTAACATCCTTATATTGTAGTGGAGTAAAAAAAAAAGAGTAACAAGTGATGCAGCGTGGAGACATTTACATTTGTTATGGAGCAAGAGGCAGGGCACCAAAAGCCATTAAAGAAATTTGAAAATTTAAAGTTGATGTAAATATTTTTTCTGTAAAAATTGTGTGTTTCTGTTCTCTGTCCTGATCTGTTTGTATATTTGCTTTTCTTCTGCTGCTGTTACAACCAAATTTCTTCTTGTGGGACAATTAAATGATTATTCTATTCTATTCTATTCTATTCTATTCTATTCTATTCTAGAATTGCTATTCTAAATGTCAAAACGTCAAAGTGAAGCCAAAATAAAAGTGTGGATAGGTGCAAAGTGCAGATAGATGTTAACATATCACTGTTTGGTTTATTCAACATTTTGATTGCAGTTTTATACAGACTAATATGTGTAACCTCGGATGACCTGACAGACTCAGGGTTGGTGTCATCCCTCCTCCTCAAACTGAAAGTTGAAATATTCAGCATCACCAGCAGAGAGCAGCAGCTTCGCTTTTTAAACAATCAGCTGTTTATGAAGTGAAACTGCAGTAAACCTGAACTGCCTGTAGGAGGCTCTAGCATATCATCATTAACATGACATTTTACTGTGATGTTAAACAATCATTTTGAAACTGGGCATTGCAATATTGTTTGAAATATTGAAATGGGAGAAATCACACTATAACAGCGTGTGATTACAGGCAGCTTATGTGATCTCTAAACCAGCCACTTCACAATTTCAGTGTTAATGCCCCTAACTGGAACATATTATCTGTTCTGCCTACCAACTGGTGTCATTCAGTGGTCAGTGCTTCTGCTGTTGGACATCCAACAGCTGGCTTGCATGACCTATGTGCGGAAAAATTGAACTTTATTGACTGCAAACACAGAAAGCATGACAACTGTGCTACTACTGGACTCCAGGGACATTACAGTCACTTCCACACCACTGGTCTGACCTTGAAATTAATCTGGCTCAGGAGTTTTCCAATTTACCCGCAAGCCAAGATCCATAACACATCAGTGAGAGTGGAAAAAGGTCACATCCATTTTGAGATTTGACAGTGGTTAGCATTCAGCCATCCAGATGCCTTCTTTTTGCTGATACTTTGAAAAAAGCAACATTTCAGAGACTGTCTTGCAACTTCATAGTCTTCATTTGAGATTAGAGTGGTATATAGAGCAGACACCATGTCTTAAAAATGGGGAAAGGGGGCCCACAATGTAAGAAACAATGTGGCACTTATCCACAGTATACCATTTGCTCTGTCTCCCTCCCATCCATCCCTAACCAGTCACAGCCGATGGCTCTGCTGGAGGCTTCTTCCTGTTAAAAGGGAGTTTTACTTGCCACTGCTACCAAGTGCTTGCTCATAGGGGGTCCTCTGAATGTTTTCTCTGTAGGGTCTTTTCAATATAAAGCACCTTGAGGTGACTATTGTTGTGATTTGGTGCTAAATGAATAAAATGAAGTTGAAGAGTGGCATACATAAGAATAAATAAAAATCTTCATTTTCCTGGTACTCCATCCATTCATCTGTCTGCCATACTTACATATATTTTCTAAACCAATTCATTGCTGAAGGGGGGACCTGGAGCCTATATCAGCTGTCATGGAGTGAAACACCCAGAAGTCTCCAGCCAATCACAGGGCCAACACACAACCATGCAGACAAGCACTCAGGCTAACAGCTGTACCAATAGGTTCAGTTTATAATCATAAGCTAACCTAACATGCATGTAACTGGACTGTCTCTTACTCTTGTAAGATATGGTAAATATGTTTGCAAGAAACAAAGCATACATAAACTATTAAGAACTAGGGAGATTGTGTTAACTGTACTGTATTAGCAGAATATAATTACTAATCCATCGACAATTTTTTATTGAAAGCTTCTCCGGAGTTCAAACCCTGGGTTGGAGTCAAATCTTGTGTCTCTTAGAAGGCATTATATTTTATATACTGACCACAACATAGCTTTGTATAAATTCCATTTAAAACGTGTAAATGCAGATACACATTTTCCACAGGTCTATATCTTATTTACTAAATCACTTCCCCTAATTGGTGTGCTGAATTTCCTTAAGTTGATTACATTTTTTTGAGAAACTGCTTGTTATCCACATTCAGTTTGAACTGCCGGGAAGAGCTACTGGTATAAACACAGAAAGTGGAAAGAAGCTACTTTGCAAGTCAACAATCTTCTCCGGTTGTGATCGAATGCGGAATATTAGGCAGGAATTCTCTTAAGAGCATCATTTATACAACAGAACAAACACTGCATGCTGACTGTTCCATCTTTCCTATTTGTTTTTGTTCTCTCATGCTCCGATTGCAAATCATACATTCCATCTAACCAATCCTCCCCTTAGGATTAACCTCTGGAATGTCTGTAAGGCTGTATGTTTATGTAATATCCTTGAGCCATCTCCTTCTCGTTTTGCATTCATTCCTTAATAGCTGTAGAATAATAAATTTTTCATGTACATGTGATTTTTCATTTGGATTTTTCTCAGGAGCCTGGCTGGAAACACGTCGCTGGCAGGTTGAAGAAGAGGCTGCACTGACTCCACACATGGCTTGTTTTTCGTGTGGGCCACGTGCCGTGGTCCAAAGTGGAGCAGGGGGGATGATGATGCCTGCCCTGCTGTCCAGCATGCAGTATAAACAAGGACTTAGAAACAGCAGCCTTTTAGTTTAATGCTACGTTCTGAAACTTATGACTCAGTGCTTGTCAGTACTTCAGTGTGCATTAAGAGTGGATCCCTGTGGAGAGTAACTGTTGACCTCATTTCTCTTTATCTCTCACTTCCTCACGATTTTTGTCCTCGTTGTCACATATATTATCAGAATCAGAATCAAAATACTTTTTTGATCCCTAGAGGAAATTATTTTGGTTACAGTGCTTCAGTATAAACAGTAACAAAGACAGACAATACACTAAGTAAGAAATAGACACAATATATACAATATATACATGACTTATACACATATAAGGCACTTATTGATGAATAGCTGAATAAGAGGAGAGCGTGTGCAAAAAGGGTGTAGCTATTGCAGTATACAGTGTGTTAAGTGGATGAGTTGTACTATTATGATGCGTTTCACGTGAGGTCAAGAGAGCCCATCTTAAAGGAGATGTGCTTCTTGTTTTCCCAGCTGATATTTGCTCCTATGCCAGCTTTCTCTGCAATCTGTCTTGGCTATATAGCATATATACTCGCAAAGCCATCCAGAAGACTGAGTTTTCTTACTATACTGCTTTGAACCAGCCTAAAGCAGACACTTGCTCTCAGTTCCATATCCAAACTATCATGCTAAGCACTTTTAAACCTCCCTGAGCTCATAGAATTGCTGCAAGGCTCGGCTGATAGCCTTCCTCTTATTGCGTCTAGGTCATTACCTCTTTCTTTTAATTCACAGACTTATTGAAAAGGCTCACACTAAACACTTGTACATACGGCACTGTTAATAAGTCTTGACCCACTTGTTATTTCTTTCTGTTTCACTTCCAAGCAGCCAGAGTTTCTTCTCATTTTTGGAGGTTTGTTGGAGGACTTTCAAACCTGCATATGCACTCATTTTCAGACAAGTACCAGTACCTGACCATTATCTGATCGATTCACTCAAGTATAAAGAAAACACCTTACTCAAGGAACAAACTACTGATGTGTTGACACATAAAAGATAACTCAGTTGACCTAATTTTAAATTGTACCTTTAGGCACTTTGTTACTAGTGGTCTGTTGGGAAAAAAACTACTGTAATTATTCTGTTTTCTTTTCTTTAGTTGAGTCTACGAAAAACATAATATGAGAGACGCTGGCAATAGAATAAAAGCCTATCTGGGTAGAAAAACACACAGTGCAAGTATGTCAACTGTCACTATCAGGTCAGTAGATCGCGCTACAGCTCCTCTGATTTGCATGTCCCTGGACAAACTATGGAGGTTAAGTATAGATAAAGTGCTGTATGATTGTGTGTGTTACTGAGTGAATAAGCAGAAAGTGGCATAAAGATTGCTCAACTATTAAGTAAATGTTCTTCAAAGGCCCGGAGAACTATTTCTGAAGACTACTTTAAGAAATTACAAGAAAGCTGCCGAAGAGAGTTGTGTTGTGTTGAAGAATAAAAGTAGTCACACCAGGCACTAACCATTTTCCTATTAAATCATAAGGAAACAATGGGTGGCTCGAGACTTTTGCACAGTACTGTCAACACCTTGAAGCTGTTATATTTGTTCTGCAGACAGAAACTGGCAGGAGTAGTCTGTGGAAGCTCTCAGTCGGCATTACTGTGGTCTAATAATTGTCCAGTGACTGTAAATAGAGGTGCATTATTTCCCATAAGTGACGTTTTCCTTTTTGTCTAAACAGAGATCCAGTTGTGTGATTGAAAGCGTCTGACCACCACTCTTTGGCTTTCAAAAATGAAAGAGTCATTTCTGGTTTCCATGTGTCTGCTTTACAAAAAAGGGATGTGCAGGGCTGTAAGTGCGACTTCTCTGATGTCACTTGAAACTTCTTTGACCTTTGACCTACTTTTACAATAAACAAATAAATGAATAGAACAGAAGAAACCAAGATAGTTTATAATACATTAATGTAGACATAACATTTTTGCTTCCTGGTGTTGTAGAAATAAGCCAGCAGCGGCAACAGGTTCACTGGCAGGAAGTGGAGCGGATGTATCAGTAACTTGTGTTTGACAAGTTGTTGGCCAATGAGCATGAGTACTTTGACCAAAATGTACAAACTGCATTAAATGATCTATTCAGTATGACCTGAAATAAGTGACTAAGGAGACAGTCCCATCATGAATTTAATTACCAAACTCACCAAAGTTTAACAGTCATTTTTCTAAGACTTCCATAGGCCAGGACGTCTTCCTGCAGCTATTGGCCTCAGTTGGCCAGTAAAAAGGAACTTCCGCACTGGCTTCACTGTTACAGGCTATGATTGGAGTCTCCACTGAAAGTGTTCTGCAATCAGACCCCTCTTGATTTATTACCTTGCAATAGCTGACTTGTTCATCAGTGCAGACTTGACTTGCGTGCTCCACCCTCTTGTGTCTCTGATATGACCTTGCCTTCCTGCTATGCTAACAATGGACCTACTGCCGACACATCCCAGTCATTTCCTTTACCTGGTGCCGGACCAAACGACATCAGCTCATACACTTCTTTGTCGTGCACGCCATGGGGTCAGCACACTTTTATCACATCTGAGGTGGAGAGGCAGACGGCAAGGGCACAAGGCTGTGGTTGTACTGGGGGAACACCTAGTGTTTGACTCAACACACTGAAGTACAGTTTGTTGTACAACTAGGTGGAATAGGGTGTGATTCACTCCAAGGAGATATTAAATGATTACTTATATTGATCATTTAATTTACAATATCTGATTGCATGTCGAAATAATATCCAAGGCAAAGCACAGAGATAAACACCCACATACACTGCAACCTTTACCAGCTGACTCAGCGGAGGATGCAACGCACCCAGGCTCCTTCAGCTTGTTATGGATCTTTATTGAGTTGCCAGGTTTATGCAACAAGCAGGTTTTGGAGTGTTGGCGAAGTTATGCAACAACATATTATCTCAATTCATTTTTAGATTTATAGCACCACTTTACAGCAACAGTCATCTCAAGGCACTTTAAGGTGAGGAAAAGGCCCTACCATATTAGAAAAAAAACCTGATAATCAAATGATGTGTAAAATGAGCACTTGGCAAACATTGGGAGGAAGCGATTGAAGAGCTTACAGAGAACATATTATCTGAAGGAATGGCAAACAGGACAAAAAACAAAGAAGCTCAAACTGTCCCCATTTACTTTACGTGTTTAATGTTCAAATCGTCTGAGATATTTGGCACATTTAGGCCAGATTATGCAGGAGGTGGAATATATCAATCTACATCCTCTGACTAACAACAGCATCATTATAAACAAAGAGCTGGCCGTCTCCTTTTTGTGAGTCCGTTTTTAAAAAAAAAATTTTATTCTAAACATTGAGGCGTAAAGCGGAAACTGTATTGTGGGATGGTTTATAATAATAATAATAATAATAATAGATACTTTATTGATCCCCATGGGGAAATTACTTGTTTTTCTCTGCATTTGACCCATTCACTCAGTGAAGCAGTGGGCAGCCCACTAAGCAGGCGCCCGGGGAGCAGTGTGTAGGGACGGTACCTTGCTCAGGGGTACCTCAGGGTAGCCGTTAAGTGGATTCGAACCGCCGACCTTCCGATCATGGGGCGACCACTTTACCTACTGAGCTATCCCTGCCCTTTATTGATCACTTCTTAAGAAGCAGACGGCCTCCAATGCAACAGGACATTATAATTCATCTAACTGAGTCACCCCGTGTTTACTGGTGCAGTGTTATGGAAACCCAGTCAAACCCTCTCGGTTTCCTCCCTGTCTCTCCACCTCCACTCGCTGACTCTTATTGTCATTAAGGCTTCGCCATGGAGACAGTGAGCCATGTTAGCCCCTGCAAAGCTGTCTGCAGCAGTGCATCCTCACTCAGGAGTAAAGGGTGCGTGACCATACTGCCCTGTTTTGCAGCGTCTGCTCATGATAAACAGAAACTGAAACAGCGTATGCATGGCATGTGTTTTATGGCTGTTTTTCTCTTCGTACTGACTCTTGAGCTTTGAACTGTGCTCAGATTAGTCTGTCCTCATTCCTTTATTCATTGAGCTATACTGTTATCGTTTGTTTTGTATGTATGGGTAGAATTATAAAAAAAAAGAAGCTGCACTTAAATTTTCACAAAACTAGGACAACAGGAATACTTGGCCATAAACACCTTAAAGCCTGGGCAAAGGATTTTTGGATTCAACACAAAGAAAAGAGATTGCAAATTAGAATTTGTACTTCCAGTGTTGGGCTGGGAGGTAGTAAAAACGTACATATTCTGATACAATAGTGTTTGGTCCACTAGATGATGTATGATGATGTAGGTCAAATGATCCTCTAAGCGATTACGTTTTATGCTATAAGAGCTTGAGAGGTCTGCAGCCTTATGATACATAACATTAACAAAAGCAAAATAATGGTTGCACTAAAACTTTCCAATATCCTAAGTGCAAGTGTAAGAGCTGAGTTTGACTTATATATATATTATATACATATTATATATATAATATATTATTATATATATTATAGGCACTAATGTGTGGACTAATGACATTAGAAAACCAACCAGCTTATGGACGAGTGACCTCAGTACCATCCACCTTATCCAGTGATGCTTGGAATTGCAGGCTCAGTTCATGCTGCTGACTGGGGGAGCATCATGTGGATAGACGAAGAGGAGTTTTTGTCTCGGGCCCCTGTGGTGCAACCAGCCCTGAACCGAGCTGCAGCCGCATTGAACTGGCTCGGTGTAACGGTGCCTTACATTGCCTAGGTGTCCATGTGGCCTCAATGCTCAGTCATCTAATCCGCATCTACTGTTACCGCCTGTGGCTCCAGTGCCCAGCAAGCTGTGAAACAAAAGGTGATGATTAAAAGAAAAGCTGGCAGAACGACCTGTGAAGACTTCGTTCTGAACATTTGGTGAAGATGGTGTTCATGTGATGCGTTTTGTATGTTTTAAATGAACATGACATAAAACCAGAGGAAGGTGGTTGAGTCACTATATCTGTTTTATAATTGAGACACTCTCCTGGACGTTACTGAGCACTTTGAGTGTTTTTATTTTTGGCTAAACAATTACCAGAATTAGCTTGTTTTTTAAATCCTCAGCAGGACCCCCTGCTTGCATACGGCACTTGCAACTGCGGCAAATTCTCTTATAATATCACTGTTTAAGTGTTACCATCATGACAACTAAGGTGCCAGTTACGTCTGAATAATGTGTGCTGGCTTCATGCCTCTGCACCACTCATCTAGATCTTTCACAAGCTGCCTTTGAAAGCGCACTTAAGGGGGATATGTTTACAGTTCCCTTAGTGTGCACACACACACACACACACACACACACACATGCACACACACACACATACACACTAGTCCCCCAGAGACTCCCACTCTACCCCCCAATGTCCTTCCCTTCCTGTCACATCTTACATAAGCAGCTGCTTGCCAAACAGACAGGCTGGGTGTTTGCTGCCAGATTCCAGTAAGGTCCTACAGTCAGTTATAAACACAGGCCTGTGTTCTCCTATTGTAACCACAAAGCTGGAGCTTGGGGATTCATTATTCGTCATTATTACCAGCGCTTGTTATTGAGCTATATACACTAAGATGGCTTGACTCATTTACCAGCACTGACTTCTAAAACCTGCTTGCTTGTTTTCATTGCTATGAACAGATGGGTTTATTTTTAGCAGATCAGTAGAATTCACATGTTAGTTTTTTCTAAATACATTTGGTCGATTGTGAAATTAAGGGTCAAACACTCTGGGCAGTCTTCTGATGAAACTGTAGCCGTATACTTTACATGTCTAAGGTTCAAATCGTCTGACATATTTGGTACATTTAGGCCGGATTACGCAGCAAGAACACCAAACAAGAATTGATGCATTTACAAAACACTGCATGCCCATATTAGAGAAAAGCAAATGCCCCGTAACCTGGGATCATTTAGTATCTTTGACTTATCCAGGATTTAGTGTGTACACATGTTGACATCTTGGCTTCTTACGTCACCTACTGTTTCAACAAGCATCACTGTTCAACGATTTCCTAATCATGGATTTTTTTTTAAGAATTACACATGATGTTGATGAAATCATCATTGTTCTCAGCACGTTGTGATGCTAATATCTATATAATCTGCGCTCACTTTATATAAATGAAGAAGGGAAAAACAATAAGGTATTTAAGCAAAATACGCTTCCTTCAGGAAAATACATTTATTTACTCGAAGAATTCTAATCTGTCATGTGGTAAACAGCCAGCTGCTTTGTATATGTCAGATTAGTTTATCTTAGATTAAACGTACCATGCAGAAAAATGGGGGAAACAATGTCTATCATTTCAGTAAACACTATTGCAAGTTCTTGTTTAGAAGACAGAAAAATGAAAAGAATGAAAATAAGTAGCAGGTTATAAGCGAGACATGAAGTGCAAACTGACATCAACCTGACAAAAAAGAACAAAGGAGATGGAAGATAAAAGAATCATGTTTAAAATGTAAACAAGCACTCCATTAGTCTTTTTGTTCTCAGCAGGAAGTCCTATCTTTGGAATTACCCCCTATTCTTTTCAGTGTTCTTTTCCCTTTCAGATCTGCAGCTTTTTATAGATATTTTCTAATTCCTCAAAGCAATTTTGGCACTCACAACAACAATAACTGAAGATGCACTTTCCCTGAAACACACAGCAGAGACTCCTGAGCCAAACCAAGGGTGAATGACCTGACTAATGAATGGAATTATTATGACATCATTTACAGGTTTATGGATGACCCTGAAGTCTTGAGCTTAGCGCTACATCGTCACCATCACTTTTCTTTTTTGAGTATGCTTGCTAAGCTATCAACTAATGCTACCAAACATGCATCCATAGATTGTCCATAGATTCCACGCATTCAGGTAACTGTGAACCTATTAAAAATTATGTAGATGAGACAACTATAAGTAAACAAACAAGTTTACACGCTCTCTGAGAGGAAGTCAGATACATTCATGACAAGCATCTTGCTCATTATGTTGAAAAAAATTGGCAAGTGAGGGCTGAAGATGGATGGTAATTGACATGCCATGCTAACCTGACATCACATATCATTATGTTATCAGCAACTCCTCAAATTACATTGGACAGGATATGAAGACCTACAAAAGTTGCTTATAATGCTTATCAGTATTTTGTGTCAAGATGGTTAACATGCCCCAGTTGCTGGACTGTGTCTGAAATCACTGGATCAAGTGGACCATGGTCAGTGCTCATTATCCCTTACTTTGTCAACAAGTCAACGAAGCTCATTTCTGAATAATGACAGGAATGACAGATAAATGATAGTGATACTGAGGTGAATTGTTGAAGACATCTGTATTTTTCCATCAGTAAGCACTCCCATTAGCTCCTTTTTGCTGCTATGCTGTTACTGAAACTAGTTATTGAAGTGGATCTAAAGTGGACAGACTCGCACTAGGCAAACAAACTTTCATGTGAAGTAAGAATGTAATGAAAGTGCTGATCAGAGGGAAGGTAGTTTAAAAGTTTTAGGACGCAAGAGTCCACAATGTTAGCTTGTAACGTTTATGTTGTTGTTTAGGCATCTCTTGTTAGCTGTCCAGAAACAGGAGGGTTGCAGAATAAAGACACAATAAAGACACAGTAAAGACTTGCACAGGTCCTTTAAATCCAGAATCATAGAAGGAAGTCAAAAAAACATTAGGATCTAAGCTGTAATTATCATGGCTGAGCTTTCTCTGTTTTTCCATTTTTAATTCTTTAAATAGTATACCTGTAGATAAAGCACCTATTGCATGCATTATTGTATTTTCATTTGCAGATTTTCTGCAAATTCTGTTCATATTTTTTTTACTGTGTTTGGGAAATTGCAAAAAATATATTTTTAAGACCTGCTTCTGTAATAAATACACAAACTAGTTTGTGTCTCACACTAGTAAGTTGTTGTGCAATAATTACAAGGTTAGGAAGGTCAGTGATTCGACTCCTTCAGTCTAAAGTATCCTTGGGTAAGATACTGAACCTGAAGTCACCCCCAGTACATCCATTGGAGACGATATTTGTGTTTGCGTGTGCACATGTTAGAAAGTGCCTAGACATAGATAACTGTAGGAATGTGTATGTGATTGCATGAATGATACTTGTATAAAGTGCTTTACGTTCTCAGATGTGTAGAACAGTGCTATTTAAGTAGCAGTCTTGCTTAGATAGACTCAATAATTATCTGCATAAGTAGCATAGACTATAAAGCAATTAATGCAAGGCTACCTGCTGCATTATGTAACCTTCATTTTGCATCCCAAACTGTGGTTATAAAATATTGCAGGAGTCTGGAGCATTTCAAAACTGAAGTTTGTGTAAATGTTCTTTGGTAACGCCAGACAGCTCGTGCCAAAATAGGACAGTCCAATAAATCTGGAAGCTCTTCCAGAGACAGGAATTATCATATTATAATAACTATATTATAAAACAACCATAAACAAAGATAAGGGTGAAACACAGTAAAAGTGGTCCAATAGATAAGACTGATCACTAACTCTGTTACATAATTGCAAGGACTTCAGAGCGACTGCAAATCTTAACGTGCAATGAAGTGCCCTGTCTGTGACCTCCAGTCTGTTTGAGGGATGTTTCAGAGTCTAATTATGCACTTCAAGCCAAATCTTAAATGAGCAAAATACAAGGGAGTGAAACTGCTGTCTCCTGAGAACAGCTCTCCGTAGACAACATCTGAAAAAACGAAGAAGAAAAAAATGCTTTATACTTGGTTAAATTTAGTGAATCTTTTGTTATGATAAAACGTGAATGCTCGGGGTGGACAGGAGAGCAGGGTCAGCAGCACAAGGCTCCAGTTTCCGTCTAACTGCTGAAACCTTATTGTGCATTCCTTATCTGTCGCGCCTCTGGGACAGCTTTGGGGCCATAAATATGTCATTTCCAGTTCCATGTTTTTCCAGGGTGAGTGCAGCTATTCTCTGTCTCTGTGCCAGCTCCAGACAAGCATTTCTGGCTTATTGTTCAAAATCAGCAAACAATGTCAGTGCCACATGCCGGCCATACCATGCATAAGCTTTATTCCGCAAGAAAACACACACTTCCTGAGTCACTTATACCCGAATGTGTTTTTCCATATAAGGCGCCATGTTGAGGGGACATTTTAGGGCAAATGTCAGTTTTTCAGCATAAAAACACCGGCTGCTATGACACTTGCTGTGTGTTTATAACGAGAGTTTCAAGTAGGGGAACGCCTCACAGCCTTATCAGCGCAACTCAGCCGGGCTGCGTTGGCCTCCAGTCACCTCCAGGCATAAACAGAGCTCAACAACCCTCTCATGTCAAGTCCAAAATGTAAGCACACTGCTAACTGGAAAAGGAAGATACAATCTGCTGTTGCAGTTTTTGGAACTAGTGAAAACCCATTTTTAGTTAATTGGAGTAAAGTTTGCTTTCAAAAATAGCACTTAAAAAAAGTGTGTCTGTGTGGGGTTTTTTGCAAACAGTTTAAATCTAACAGAGACTTATTTCAGCCAGACGACAGTCACATCACAACACTATACACAGCACGAGGAAACGAACACTCACGCAGTGAACACATTCTCTCTGTGTTAGAAAGCAAGCTAACAGTTCTAATTAATCCATTCCTGTTATGCCCACTTTTACCTAGCGGCCAGCTGGGCCAACAAATTTACAGAAACAAATGACTCATGCACTAAGACAGATGGTTATTGTTGTATTTGCGTCCTACATTAGTGCTAAGATATATATTTGTGTTTTCTTTTGTTGATTGGTGACTTATTTTTGTTTCTTCCTTTCTTTCTTTCTTTCTTTCTGTCTGTCTGTCTGTCTGTCTGTCTGTCTGTCTGTCTGTCTATCAAAGTAAGTAATAAAAATGAGCCAACTGGAGACCTTTCTGTATTATACTGATCCAAATTTAAAGAAGGAGTCATTCAGAATTTTCTTGGTGTCCCCTCAAGTAGGGTAACGTCATAATGAGCAGCCACTCATTAGTCCAGAATTACTTCCCCATTGCTATTTATGTTTGCCCTCAAGCAAAAGAAAGAATCTGATACCCACATTCCTGCCATTTCCTCTAACAATGGAGATTCTGATGTTTTAAAAAATGTAATGAGCAGAGGTTGTGTCAACTAAAATAAACTAATAAGACTCTTGAAGAAGAGGCGAGCATCCCTCATTCAGATTGCTTTTATGAAATGAATTCCTTTTGTAAACAACCTTTGGCAGTATCACGGAGACACAGAGAGAACAGATCCATCCACATCACGTGCACTAGCAGTATAGCACAGAGAGATGAGAAATACACGGGTGGGTTAGGGGGGTTATGACCCCCGCAATAATTAGACCCAACCAATATAACCCCCGCAATAAAATTATCTGAATTATCTTGCATAAATAGGCTGTTGATTTTCTTTACTCGTTTCAGTTATTACCAGCAAAATAGTTGCATGTTTAATCATCTAGGAATTTACCCAGATTGATTTAGACAGAGATCTTGTCGCCCCCAATGTTCAGCACAAAGTTGTGTCGATGGAGAAATACCAACGCGAATGAATTCTTCAGAATCTTTTGATTTCTTTAAGGAGACCCTTGTCAGTTATCGTGGCACACAGAATTCAGTTTTCATAACAGAGCATTTCTGTTAAGCAGTTAAGTTACTGTAATCAACAGGCCTTACAGATAAAGCGCACAATGGTTTCATCAGGCTTCTCCCTGTGTGTGTGTGTGTGTGTGTGTGTGTGTGTGTGTGTGTGTGTGTGTGTGTGTGTGTGTGTGTGTGGGGAGTGGTTAGGGACTCTCTAATACGTTGGGCTCGGAGGGGCGGTGCGTCTGTTTGCTTCACAACTACTGATGTCACCGGCTGGGAGTGCGTCCCGGCAAACTCACACCCCACACTGCCTCCATAAATATCCTACCGCTCATGCTCAACGGCACTCACCCAGCCTAACGTTCAAGCCTGAGCCGCTCCACAGAAACAGTGCGCACCGAACAACTCCCCCTTACCGAGTTGGAGGGCCACAGCTGGAGCGGAGAAACTATACTCTACAGACACAAAAAGCTAAGATGTCTTCCTACGCATCCTCTGAATGCCGCCGGGTCAGCCCATCCGTCCACGGCAACAAGTTCGACACGGCGCACCGCAAGAAAGCCGTGGCCAACATTTTCGAGAACGTCAACCAGGACGCGCTGATGAGGCTTTTCCAGAAAACGGGCGACATGAAGGCGGAGGAGAGAGTGAGGAGCATATTCTCCTACACGCAGGATCCGGAGGAGACGGCCCGGGCACTGATGGCTCTGAAGCAGCGAAAGAAGGACAAGTTCCTGCAGATTGCGGGGATGGTGCGGCAGATGTTCAAACTGCGCTGACTGTGTTTTAGCAGTTTCACCGCCTTTGTCTCTCTGTGTGTCGGCTCGTGTGTGAGCCGAATGTTGAGAACACTCCCGGTGTGTCTGGGCTGTGGCTCACCTGTCGCCTGGAGACGAGCGTCAGGTGCCGAAGGAAAAAAGAAAGCTCAGCCGGCGGCGTGCGGCGGCTGTCGCCTCATGGACGGAGGGGACAGCGCGGAGTCCTGCCCGGAGCGGGCTGGAGCGACATGAACTAAGTGGGAATATGAAGGGAATACATTTAAGTCTTCATGCAGACTTGAATTTACTGATGCACTCTTGTGGGTGCGTGACTGTACTGATGCAAATCGCTGTGCTGATGATGGCGCACAGCTGCAATGTGAGACTTCATGGTGCCCTGGAACCTGCCTGTATGAATGCCTATCCTGAACACATGCCTTGTCCCTCAGCTTTACTTTGTTGTACGACTACAAGTTATTAGTGGCCAATGTGTTATTGTCACCAACATGTCTCAGCACAATGAACTGCATTTATGAAAAGTTCCTTTTGTTTGTAATTTTATAAAATAAATTATTTTGTTGTATACTATAACTGAATCCTTGTTCATCTTTCTTACACGTGTCACACATGGTCTTTGGTAACCACCAATCAGGGCACATCAGGTCAACATTTGTGGCACATTAGATTTGTGGGCTTAACACTGTTATACTGCATTAGAGTATACACGGGGCATTTTAAGTGTTACAAAATAGTCTCGAGTCTACATGAAATACTTTTAGCTTTTTAAAAAAATGACATCACACTCAGAGCTTGACCTATGTGCTCAGTGTTAGTCACACACAGGGAAAACCCTCATGTCAGACACAATTCAAGTTACCATAGAAATGGGTAAATAATGATGTAAATGACCTTTGTCTTTGACGTTAAGTGCAGGTGGATAGATCACAGAGTAGTGTAACAGCTTGTGTGTAGAGTTGAGTCATGTAATCTAGGATAGGGTTTATTTCTTAGTGAGCAAACAAAACAACCAAAAAAGACACTATCAGCACATTTCTACCTCTAATGTTCTTCACTGTGACACAGCAGAGGGCATTCAAAGAGGATAGAGTTACTCACGAGAGGATGTGGTTAACCTTCACTGGGTTTCCCTCACAGCTCTTTACCAGACCGGTGTAAACCAGTTTGGCTCAGGCTAGGATGGGAGGGTAGGGAGGTGAGCAGCTTTCTCCACACAGTGTATTTTACACTGGACTCTATTTAATCATGCAAGGCTTCTAGATAAGAGCTTGTCTAAGTAGCATTAGAGGGTTTAGATGAGTTGAGGGTTTGACTCCTCACCCTCTGATTCTTTATCTTCAAGTTAACCATAAATGGGCCCTTTATTAAGACAATCACCCACTCCATTAACATCCAAATTTCAAATCATTTTTGGTGGTTTTTATGTCTGTGGTCTATGGTAGGCCGTGTATGTAGGCTTAGCTGCAGACACACAGATCACTCTGCCTGCTAATCTCCCTGCTCTGATAGTCACTCTACCGGCTCAAACCAGTTCTCTGGGTTGTTTTTCATGACGACATCTTAGCTGCAGGCGCTTCTTGCATGTGCTTACAGTTAAGGGAAATGTCAGTATCAGTCACTGTAAGGTGTGGAGCTCTCAGGTGAGAAATCACCTGTGATGGTGGAAAAAGGAGTGCTCTAAAATGACTCCTTTGCAGCTTGTAATGATAATACAGAAATGTTGAAAAAATGTAATCATATTAATCTGTACAATACAAACATGAAATTGAAGTACATAAAGTTTTTTAATTTGACTGCTTAAGTCAATAAAACTAATGATACTGATCAGAGTTATTATAGTTTTGTATTTTCTAATCCCTTGTTCAATCCATTCATTCATTTTGACTCTTTGTTTTTATTTGGTTTAAAGAGAGGATTCTCTTCTTTCAGATTAGTTTTTCTTGTTGGAAAATGTTTATTTTGGTTTAGTTTTGATCATTTTCAGTGTTAGTTTTTAGTTTTATTAATTATTATTGTACAAAGAGCATATGTCAAAGACAAGTCTTAGCAAAATCAGTACCTGTACTATAATAAACAAAATAAACATAATTTTATAAGCAGCTGACTCAAAGGGCAAGCTCTAAATAAATCTATAACTAAACCAAACTAAAATATACTAAAACTGAGGATATTTCCTTTAGATATTTTAAATTTTATTTTAGTTAGTTTTCCAAGTTTACTCAGTCATCTCACATGTGTTTTAGTCTAGTTTTTGTTTCTGTTTTATTTTATTTAACTGATTTTTAAAAAACATGTAGTTTTAACTTTTAGTTTACTTTTAATTTACTAAAATAACCTTGATTGAGTGAAAATGTTGTAGACATTAATTTATTTGGCAGTGAACTTAATTTAAAGTTTCCACAGCTAATGTTTTTAATAATGATATTGTATCATCATGAAGCAAAGTAACATTACATAACTAACCGCTTGTAGTGAGAAACCTGCTGAGAATTATTGCTTAAACTGCAGCTTTATGGAGGTTTACAGTGGATTTCAGCTCATTGTTCAGCTGGTCGAGCCCCAACATAATATTTTGGTTCACTCTCTGTTCTCATAGTGTCAGTTTTGGACGCAGCAGGCAACTGTTTTCAACAAAAACGCTGGAAAAACCCAGTTTGCAATATCTGCCAAGGACCAGAGAGCAGAGAGAAACACTTAGCAGCTTGCCGGTGAGTACAGAGGAGCATCAGATGAGATGGAAAATAATTAGTGTTTATCAAGAACCACAACTATTCATATATTAACACACTTATATATTAACATAATGGGAGATATCAGTGCTCACAGTTTAACTTGTCCTCCAAGCCTAAAGTGGCTAAAAAAAGTTTAGTATTCAAGGTTTATCTAACTTTATAAAAGCTCATAAGCTAAATAATCATTTTTGAATATACAACTATTAGTTTTTTTAAAAAAAAAGAAACTGTAATGTATCCTGTTTAATATCTGTTTGCTAAGTCTCCAGCTAGCAAGTTAGTTTAGCTTAGAAGACTTATTAGCGCCATAGGCTTGCTAATCTGCTAAAGTACAACATGACATTTCTAATGGCTTAAATAAAGAAAATATAAAGAGTCAGTTATACTTTAGAGCTCACTTTCAGTGTATTTTAATGATTTTGAATGGAATCAGGCTCCTTTGTTAAAGTGCCTATATGCTATGCTAGGCTAACTTCAGTAGTTTAAGGTTGAACGTCCAGTAGCTCCTGTCTTTTCATGTGACTGTGAATATATATATTTCTCAATAGGCAATAAATATTTAAAAATAAATATTCTTAAGTGGTATGTTTGTTTGTTTATTGTTCAGGTGAATTTATGACTTTATTACAGGTTGCAAATCATGCCATTTATTTTTTACTCTTTTATCTCACAGCTGTTCCTTTTGTTTATATCATGTATCTCACTGCAGGCAGCTCTTTGCCACCCCTTTTTTCCTTTTATGGCTGTTCAATTGTTAAGGAAAAGAAAGCTAAATATTCAAGGCAGTTGTCTTGGCTGTCTTTGCTGTGTTGGCAGAGGTGTGCGGGATTGAACACAGGCCTGTTGTCTCCCACCCTCTTCCTGCCTTTCATAGGCTTTAGAAATGGCCAGTGCTTTGATGTCAACAGACACTGTGGCAGACAGCATTTGAGCCTAGAGGACAGTAACCACAATGAGGGAGAGAGGGAGGAAGATACAGGGTGGAGGTGTGAGTGGCGAAGGGTCAGGGATACAATAATAAAACATAGCAATATAAATCATAATATAACAATAGTTGTGAAAGGTGCCTGAATGAATCAAACACACACACACACACACACACACACACACACACACACACACACACACACACACACACACACATATATATATATATGATGGTGATTCAGCTTTAGAGCAGTTATGGTTTCTGGCCTTTGGGAATCTGTATTAATGTAAAGCTGCATGACCACATGAGGTCAACTAAATCATTTTGCCTAACAAAAAGAAAGACTTACTGCACCAGTTCTCCTTGTTTGGGCAGCCACAACAAGATTTGGCCCACTCTTCAGTGCTGAATGTAAGTATGCTGTAAACACAGCCTTTGGGTTTTAGATAAAGACTGAGAAAGAGGGAAGCGAAACAGAGCAGTGCAAGATTAGTGATTATAGTGCAGGGAGTGGCAGTCAACTTGATTCCAGCGCAGACCGGTTCCAACCAAAGTCTGTGATGAGGAACTAAGCATGAGCTGTGCACAGGCTTAGGATTACTCAGCGTTTAGCTGGAAGATGAAGCCATAAAATCAGTGGCCCTCGATCTAAGTCGACGTTTTGTTTGATGAACTGCGGAGGGCTGTGATACTTGGCCCGTCTCACATTAACAAAAGGCATCTGCTGATTCTAAATTTAGATTGTTTTTTCTTTTAACATCAACCAAGAGGCTGGAGCTTTTCAAAGAAATGCAACAGAAGACAGCATTTAAAATGATTATATATCTGGTTATAATGTTATTTTAAGAAGATGTTTAGAAACAATAGTGAGGATTACTGCAAGACATGTACAAGCACCTGCCGCAAGTTCTTAGGAAATTTATTTATTAATGTAATGTGTCTGTAATTCATCATCACACACGGATACTTCCTAGTGTCTCATCACTTTCAGGGAATTTCATCATGAGATATAAATGGCAGTTAGGCCCAATGTTACAATTAGAAGGAAGTTAGAGTTAAGAATCATTTTCTGCTTAAAATGGGTTTGGTTTAAATTTGAAAATGCACTGCTGGGCCATTAGTATGCCTCGGTGTTTTAGGCAGGAATACCCACAACAATTTGACTGTTGATAGAAAAATTCATACAGACATTCAACATTTGAATGGCTGCAGATGAATGTCTGCACTGACAAGCAGTGCTTTAGCCCAATGGCTATTATTTTAATTTTTAGCCTCATTGTTGAGCATGATCATCTCAATATTTAGCTTAGCAGAGGCCGAGAAATCTTTTATGTGAAAAAAAGGCTTTTGTGAAATGTTACATTTTGACCTGACCTGTGATGATTTTTGTTGGCAGTGTCTATATCAGTTAGGCACTCATTCAGAGGATGAAAATAAATACATTTGTTTACTTAGGCAAGTGATTTTTTTATTTTTTTTTTGCCTGTCCAGTTTGGTTTTTTTGCCATCAGAATTATTGTCTAAAGGCGAGGAAAGATGCCCAACGGATTTACTTTACCAAGTTGACCATCCCAGCCTTGCCGTAATGGTCCATTTGATTCATCTTTTATTGTTTAAAATAAAACAATAAAAAGGCAAGTGATTTTTTTAACACCTTGACTATGACAAGTTCCATCCTTCCAGTGACCAGTTGCCTGGTTTCAACAAAAAGTCCACTTATATAGGAATATATGTCAAAATTAGCTGACTTCACATGGATTCCAAGGCCTCAATGAGTTTCCTAAAGAATTTTTGCTCTTTTTAACTTTTATTCCACTTATACATCAATTCTACATTCCAACATATCCATGGTTCCAGTCATCATTTTGAAATAAAAACAGCCTGCTATGGATTTGGTATCCCTAATTCTTCTATTAACATTGACCAACACAGAGGACTCTTTGTTGTTGATGCACTGCCCTATTTTCTGCCTCACTCATCAAAAGCGGCTGTTGATTGGCCATTAAGGACAAAGCACAGGTCAGCAGGTCACAGTGATGTAAGATACATCCAGGAAGAGGCTCAGATGTGTGAAAAGAAGAAGAATGAAGGAAAAGAATAGGAACCGACTGTCCGACAGTTTTCCTTGATGAGCTGGGTTGCCTGACTCAAAGCATTTCCTACGGGGGCCCTGTGTATGCTGGCATCATCCGGATTAGCTCATAATGGGAACACAAGAGAGACATACTGAAAATGAAACACATTCCTCACCATCAAGCAAAGATTTCTGGAATTTGGCACATTTGTGGTCTGTGATTGTCTCTGCGTAGATGTCATCCACTCGGGAGTAGAGCTGCGCAGTTTGTGAGACCTCTTTGTTGTTTTTGGACGAGTTGTTGCATTGTACATTGTGCATGGTGCACATCGTGCCACAGCCTCACATCAACACTGAAACATGCTTTGCGTCAGCGATCTGCGTGGAAAGTGAATCCTGCCAATGGGATGGCACGCACAGCGGGACCACGCAGACACCGTGATGGTGCATTTCCACCCGAAACAAAACATTCAGACCATAATGTTGATTCCCAATCACATAGCGCTTTGCAGCAGAGATCCTTCCTGTCACTGTGGCTTCTGGTCAATTTGACAAACATTAAATGGATGCCGATGATGGCCCCAATGTGGTGAACAGAAAAATATGACCATATATGGCAGAAGTGCTGTTGTTGAGTTTCCATGTGGCGTGCTTGAGAGAACACGATGAGTTTCCAGGGGAAAGAATTTATTCTTTCACTCCTTGATTGTGCTTGATGTTGCTGAGGTTAAATAAACTGTTATGTTTGTAACAACCTTCAGAATTTCAACACTGTTGATTCCCCAGTCTGTACAGATGAAACCCTGGGCTTCCACCCACCGAGTGACAAAGCCTGAGTCTGGTAGTATACACGTAGTACAATCAAACAGTTTTTGGCATCTTCTTCAAAGGGTTGTCAAATGTCTGTTTAATGGCCAGCTTTGAAATCAAAATGGAAAGCTCTTCAAAATTTCTTTAGTAGAATGGAAACACTGAGAGAACCGAGAACATTTTGAATACAATAAACTGTCCAATTTCATTTTTTGCTTTGAACATACTGATGTCAAGAAAACAGAGTAATTGGAATTAGGAGTGATTTGCCAGAAAATAAGCCTTTCAGTCTTGTTCTCTTCATTTGCTATGATACAAATCACTGTGTGGCACAAATCTGTAACAAAACACATTTGTTAGCTGACAGCGTGTTTATAATGAATACCAAGTGGAGGTCACTGTGCAAACAGTGCAGTATCTTGTTGCAAATGTTGCTTTACTTGAACATGAGATACATGACGGAAACCGGCTTTTTCTGGAAACAATCAGTCCAGCTTGGAGAGTTAGTGCTGTGTAAGCACACAGTGAGTAAAATAAAAAGCTGAATCTTCCACGAAATAAATGTTCCACCCTTCAGTAACCTCTGCCTTTGTAACTCCGCCACCCCCCCTCAATACGACAATCTGTTCTTTGAGTTTACATGAGATGATTCCCTGGAGTTACAGCAAAGTCAAGTCCAGGTCTGGGTCAGGATGGGGGGCCTCTATTGTTCATGTTTGTATCAGTGTGTGGTTGCATGTTGTGTAAGTCTTTGTGTGTGTCTGTGTGTCTCAGGCGGCTCTAGAGAAAGCTCTTTCCTGTGTGGCGCTGGAGGCTCCTTCTTGGGCTGGATGGCCGGCGGCACCGCAGACATGCTGTCTCGATCCAGTTCAATCACAAGGCCTCACTATTGTTCTGCTCCCCACTCCCTTTGTCCTTTTCAGTTTGGCAACACCCATCGCCTGTCATCTAACACCTCCACCCCTCTCCTCCTGTCTCTTACCCTGCAGGTGCAGCTGATCTGTGGCCCAGAGGAGGAGGAAGCTCAGGCCTGGAAACAATAGCCGACTTCTACTCCTATTTATATAGTAATTCTTTGTTTAATCTGTGAATTTGACAACATATTTTGGGGTGTTGACATCAGCTTGTACATTTCTATAACCATGCTAGGCTGTAATATCCACTGTGTCAGCACACAAACATGCCCAACTTGAAATTGTTGATAGCCAGCAGAATAATGGGATTCCCCCTTTGACCTGGTTGTAAAGTCCATTTTATATGGCACTTGTGCTGGTTCATCATCTTTATCATCAAGCGCAGACAGGGAACATGGACTGATTTTATAATGTGTTTCCAGTCATCCATATTATTTAATTTCTTATCATAGATGCAGAGGAATTATATTGTGTATGTAACTGCATGCAGGGGAATACCACAACTAGGCTCCTCGCATATTTACAGGAAGTACAATAAATTCACAGCACCATGTAATTAATGGGCATTATCACTGCTGGTCAAGTGCAATCTGCCACTGATAGCATCCCCATGAGTGTCCCAAGAGTGCTTACGAGATACCGCAGTGGAACACCAACAGTATGATGCAGATCAAAGTGCTCGGCTGACTGGCTGCCACAAACATATGAGGTCAGTGAGTGCATGCCGCAGTTATCCTGAAGGTTTTCTAAAACTAAGGCGCAGACACCTGCATGACCAGTTGGGGGTGGGGATAGGGAAGGCATAACAAAAGACTCAAGAGAGCCAGAGATTAATAATAACAACCAATGATTTAATGCAGTGTTGATGTAGAAACACACAGTGAGAGGACAAAGGTGCATGCAGAAGAAACACTCGGTGCATCATAGGAAGCCCCCACCAGTCTAGGCCTATTGCTGCATAACTAAGGAAGGATTCAGGGTCAACTGTTGGCTGCTTTCATAATTTATCATTTCTGACCATATTTTTAGAAAAATCTATGTTTTTTTCTCCAAACTTTCGTGTAGCCAGTATTTAAAATGATTAAGACTGAGAACTCTCATACTAGAGTGTTCTGAGCAAAGATAGGCAAGGATAACCTGGCATGTGGTTTGAGAAGACATTGCAAGTGATATTGCATTTCCATCCACAGCTGTTATGTAAATGAAAACCATATTCTTTACAGCTAAAACCTGGTTCATTAAAGTTCAAAGTGAAAATGTAAAAGCCTTCTAACTGTTGTTTTAAATTATATGTGTCATAGTTTTTTTTTAACAGCTGTTTCATTAGGTAGGTTCACTTAATATTCCCTCCAGACTGACTAGTATTATTAGATGGGATTTATATAGTCAGTAAGTTATGTTTCCAGTGGTGTTATGTCTCATTGCGTGATCCACAGTGGTTATAGGTCTATAAGGAAGGAGATGGATATGAATGAAGTTGTTTGGACTTTGCAGAGAAAAAGGAGGAGGATGTTTGGTGAGTGTTGTTTCACCTTTTAACCAAATTCGCATTGATTTGCATCTTTTCCTTCTTGAGAAAAGTCTTTTTAACAATCTCAGGGGACAATGTGTTCACTGTTTCCTCTTTAATTAAGAAATTTCAAAAAGATTTTCTGTTTCATACAGTATATATGAAGTAAATATAAAATATAACCAAAGGGATAGTGTGTAAAAGGAAAATGGAAACATGGGAGAGACTCCTCTCCTGCAGGCCTCCTCGACTCCATACACCCAGCCTATTCTTGTCCGATCAACGTTTTTTGATAAAGAAACAAAATGAGAAATTCAACTTAAAATAAGATACATTTTACGTAAGATACATGAAAATATTGTTTCCCAGGAGCTACAGTCTACTTTCAACAAGTCTACCTGTCAGTGCAAAAAAGTAAAATGTCCATGAAAATTCCACATAAGTCATAGTGGGGACCATGCTACCAATACCATACAGACTGACCACCAACAAAGAGAAAGCTGTTTGTTTACATCCTCAGCTCCTTTGACAAATGCTCATTTTCACAATTGCAAAGTCAAACAGCTGCTGGCAAACACACAAATTTACTCAACATCCATCAGCTAAAACAGGAACTTCATGAAGAAAAGGAAAACTGATAAGGCTCAATTGCTCTGTAGCTGATCCCTATCTCCGCAGGCCAACGTCAGACATTACGCCACGCGGAGAGAGGATTTGTAGTGGGTGTGCTACTTTGATCCAGGCTTTACGGCTGCATTAGCAGCTAATGTGCTGAACAGCTGCTGGGGTCACTTAATTAGAGCATGCATCATAGCAGTTTGATGTGGACAATAGTCTTTGTTCACTTGTATTACATCGTGCATCATTTACCCCCTCTGTTCTTACAATAAATCATTTTATATCTACTCTGGAATCTCCCATTTTAACAACACCCTAGTGGCCTAAACCTGAACACTTGGAGTTCTGCGGAAACATCTGTCCACCTTCTTATGCTCACTAATATTGTCATTGCTGGAGAAATTCCTGGGAATCTAAACCTCACTCATTCTTTTTACTTCATTTCCAGTTGCTTAAACTTTTACCGACGTCAGAGAAAAGCTTTTTGTTTGGTCCTAGTTATTGGCACCACACATGTGTAGTGTCACCAGCTACACACATTCAGCATCATTAGTGATGCTGAATGTGTGCAACCTGCATTCCATTCCTTTAAGTAATGAGTAGATAGAGTTCAGTTTATCATTCTCAGGAGAATCGCACAGTACCGGCTTTTGTCAAAGCTGATAGCGTCTCATGTGGTTGTGGTTCAAAGTGTATCTTAGCAATAGCAAGATGGGTGTCTCACTCCCAACTGATGACATGTATGCGCTTGTAAAAGAGTTAAGGGTTAATGTGAAGAGCCTTACTGCAATTCAAACCAAGAGATTTTCATGAACCAAATTCTTTTAAGTAAAATGTTAAAAGTAGAAAAAAATAGAAAATAACACAGAATATGTGATTAACAACTTTAAAAAATTAGATAAAAATTCATTGATTCTCTGAAATTTAACTCAGATTAAATTCCAATTATAGAGAATCAAGTTAACATTTTTTTTGGCTTTTGAGCCATCATACATTAAAAAAACCCCTGAAAAATAAACATTTTGTATGCATATTGTTCCTGTATTATCACATATGGGAAACAAATATAGGTACATCTTAAAATAAGGTGTCCCTATCAGTTTTGACACTAAAATCTAATCATTTTAGAAAAAATAAAAAGTCTGCTACTCGTCAGCAAGTCAAGTCAAAATCCAGGCTGTAGCAGTCAAGATCCTTTACTGTGGATCACACTCCTAAGACCCAAAATGCTATGACCTTATCTGTTGTCAGTCTTAAACATAATTTGGTAGGTGTGTGGTAGCAGCAGGAATGAAAACAGTTTCTCCTCATCGTTTGCAGCTAAGCACAGAAGAATAACCTAACCAGCGTGCAACGTTGTTCAACCAATATAAGCTCTGCTCAAATATATATTTAACAACCCCCCCTCCGTTGTTCTGTTCTTCAGCTCCTGCTAGGCTCTGAGAGGCTGTGTTTATCATGGCCTATAATCAACATCACTTTGATAATCAGCGTGAGAAGGAGGCAGTTGGTAGATGTCAGGCTGCGGTGATGAGCAATGAGGGTCTCTTAATCTGGCTCTTGTCACGGCTCAGTACAGCAGTGAAGATGAAGGCTTTGGCAAAGCAGTGAGCCACATGATGAAAGTAGGACCTGTACAGACAGGAGAATGTGGTGAGAGGGTCTTTAATGGGGGCATTCACTATGATTATTATAATGCTGACTGCCGGCTAGAGGAGAAAAAAAGAGACCAAGCGAGAATAAATACACCGATACACACAAAATGCTTAATACACGTGCTTGTTTAGTGAGGCTGCTGCCGTTTTCTGCTTTGACGTGATCTGAGAAAGAAAATCTGAGAAGAAAACATGCTGTAGCTCTTTTGGAGTTGTGTCAGAAAGGACATCTGGAGTGAAATTTAATCAGCCATGAGGAGCTACCCGCTGTGATGACCCCTTCTGACAGGGGAGCTGTAAAAACAGATTGATATTATACCCCGAACACATGGATGCTGGATGAATTCTGTCCATGGTGATGTCGTTATTTAAATTACCATTTTGGCCCTAACTGAACACTGCTGTCAGTACAATTACTCAGTGAACTGTCACAAACCCCATCATACTGGCTTTAGTCATTTAAGATACCCTGTGTTGAAGGTAATGCTCTGCATTTATCAAATCCTAAATGTTATGAGCAGTGTGCAGCCACTGTGCAGCACTCAGAGACCAGCTGCAGCTGGAACCCCATGCTGTGGTCAAGAGCCCAGGCAGAATCAGCCCTACATGTTCTGAGCCACCAAGAGCATAAGGAGATCAGATCCAGTTATTTCTCCTCAAGAGCTACCATACTTTTGTATCTTTATATAAGTGTCTTGACTGATCTCTTTTTTGGGTACAACTCTTTATGATCTCAGGCTCCTTTGATATTTAAGTTCTTTTTAATTTCACATACTGTATGGTTTCTATAGACCTTAGAAAAAAAGCTTAAACTCACCAGACTATGAGACTATAGTACTGAATTGTACATCTTCCTTTGATGCCACAATCTCACAGATTTGTAACAACATTTACATTTTTTAAGAAGTTGTAAGATGAAGAGGTGGATTGGTTTTGTGAACCTGTGCAGTTCCCATTTTACAGCAGATAGATTGAAGAATTCCCATTTGTCACAATGGCGATTCCTGTGCTACTGACAAGTAAGGTCCAACCACGCAACAACATCCACAACTGAAAAAAAAGCTAACGTCAAGGTGCCAAAATCTGCACTTCCCTTAATGACCACTTGAGGCTGCTTTCAAAAGTGAGTCAGTCCCCTAGACTTCCATATTAAAAAAAAATAATTACAAAACCCCCCCCCCCAAAAAAGTAAAAACACATTCTAACATAAACATTGAGCCTTCAGAATGTGGAGTTAAAATGTCTATGCAGTCTATGATGTTAGCAACCAATCATAACATTTATCTGAAAGTCCCGATTAGGCTAAGTATAGCCTCACTGTGCAAACAGCCTTGCTGCTGACTCATATTGGTGCCTATCACATGTTTTCAATGTCAGACTACTTTTTTCAGATGTTTTGCTACTTTTCTGATCTTGTTTTTCCTAAAGAAAAATATGGTGCTATCCTATATTTGTTGGAAACTGCTGTAATTCTATGCAATGATGTGCACAATAACAGCTTTCACAAGTGAATTTAAATCTTACACTAAAAGCCTGCCAGTCAAAAAGCAAGCTGAGGTCATGAGAGCCTTTTAGGCTGCAAAGAGTGCACTTTAATGCTGGATCAGCATAATCAGCAACAGCAGTGAGTAAAATCTACAGAGTATCTGGCTGCGTGTGCTTGGAGCAGACTGGCTGCTCCAAAACTGGTTCCAAACTTGTTCAGATTAACCCTGTAGGTCAACTCAGAGGGAGAGCTGGGGAGAGCCAAGCTGGACATGCCATACCACTGCTTTATCCAGGCAGCCTGCTCCGTGTAGTAAAGCCTATAGACAGATCAGCTATCAGCTGATCACAACAAACACGAGGCATCATACACAAAGCCGTAACTGTGCATGCAAGCTCGGTTTTTGTGTTTTAGTGGCACAATTCAGTGATTCTCTCACTGGAAACGTTCCCTTTAGATGATCCATTTACTTAGTGCCAGACCGAGCCAGAAGCATTTGCAAAGCGTTCTGTTTCAACAGCTAGGCATGATTTGTACCTGCAGGCGATGAGGGAACTGTGCACTTTTAATCTGATTCAAAAGCCAGAGAATAAACAGGTATTGCTAGAAGGTTGAAAAACACTAAGCTTATTTCTGTCCACAGTTATGAGTCATGCATTAACCCAGCTGTAGTGTTTTTTTTCCTGGACCAGCTTATTCTCAAGTTTGCAACCTTTCATCCCTTTCACCTAAGCCTTCGGAAGCATTTAAGCATTTACAAGTGTAATGATTACCTGAATGTGTTAACAGTATGTGGACAGAGAGTCTGCCAGTGACTGACACATGAGAGGTGATTGTGGAGTGCAGCTTCTTTGTGTGGCTGCTGCCCGCGTTCCACCTGGAACAGGTGAAGGCTGAGACGAGACAGATGAGATTACTGCAAGCATCCACGTGGAGCCAGCGAAACTAGTTCTAACCAGCTTTCTCAACACTGGGGTTTTCTTTTGCTCTGTTTACATGCATCAGTTTATTCTTGTAGTCTTTGTTCTCAGTGTAAGTGATGCAGGTCCAGATGGCAGGAATGGGGCTCAGCTATTGCTTAGGGGTGACAACATCCTGCTGTGTTTCAAGTCAGAGTCTTCCCGACCTCATTTAGAGTGAATAACAATGCTAATCCTAAGTATTATCACAAGCGTGCACATCTCAATATTATATCAGTTTTGGTAGGAGGGTCTGTGTTCTAGAACAGTCTTTCTGTTATTTTTCCCTCCTGCGAGCATTTATGTCAGTGACATCCTTAAGGTACTTTGAGTGAGCTGCTTGGATTTAGTGACAGAGAAAAATCTAGAGTCAAGAGCGCCATCTGGTGTTACTGATCGACCTGACAATAGAGTGTAGAAAGAACACACAAGCTGAACACAAATACTCTACTAATGCAAAGATGAATATACAAAAAAAAAAAAAAAAGATCAAATACCGAAGCCTGTTTCAACTCTTCACTGAAATAAAGTTTTTTCACTATTGTGAAAATGTTAACCGAGAAAAAGAAAAAGGTCTAACTGAACAAAACCAAATTTCTGAATGTCCATCACTGACTCACTCAAACATACTCAGGATTTTATCAGAATAAAGAAGTATCTGGCAGCTTCAGAGAGACCTTCTAGCCTTCCCACAAAGGAACAAGTCTTGAGCTACTCCTCATTTCTTTATATTTTGTGCAGAAAATGGGAAATGTGTGCAAATGACATGAAATAGAGGCAAAAACACAGTTTCTGCAATTTGTATGTGCATGAAATTCAGTAGTTATATGACTAGCTCTATTTGTCAACACAGACTGAATTCTCTTGTCAAGCCTTCTTGTCTTTTCTTTAGTCTTCAGGAATGGTTATTCAGGGTTTGTGAAGGACAGTCAAAGCTCCTCTTTGGATGTTGGCTGCATTTTGTTCTGTTTTCTGTCAAGATGATCTCAGACTGCATCAAACATGTTGAGTTCAAAGCTGAGTTCGATCCATGACTGACAGTGTTTTTATATCCAGATATGATTTTACTGCATGGGCAGTGTGTTTAGGATCACTGTTATATTCCTAAAGGAACCTGCTGGCAGTCAGTTGCTTTTATGGTGGATCAAAATCTGCTTTCTGTGTTCATAATGCCATCAATGTTAATAAGATCTTCAACACCACTGGCTGAAACTCAGTCCCAAACCATGAGCTTCCACCGTGTTTCATAATGACTGTAATGTCGATACTCACTGTCACATCTCTCCTGGCCTCCTCCATACATTCTGATGAATATTTGAACCAAACATTTAAAGACCTGTTGCCACTGATTTTTAGTCCACTTCTCATGTAATTTGGCATACTTCAACTTCATTCCATTGCAGCTGTACCACCATGTTTTTGATTTTTCTTCTTTGGATAATCGATCTGTCTGCTTTTAAATGTGTTTTTCAGTCTTTACTGTTACAGTCCTTGGAGGCTTTAGTGAAAAAACAAAAAATACTTTACTTGCATGTTTAATATAAATGGGCCAATCTCTATAGGATAAAGGGAAAGGCTGATTAGCAGAGTGAATGCACAGTGATTTTCATTTTAGTGGATGGTGTTCATGAATTCTGCTGTCAAAGGTGAGAGCTGAGGTGGAGGTATCAGATAGATGCTTTGTTTATTTATCTGGTTATCTGGCAAGATTATAAGGAAAAACAAATTAAAAAAACATTACAAATTTCCTGAAAAAATAAATATAAAATAAAACTCGGTGTAAATCAAAAATGTTTTTTTTCCCCAGGGTCATCAAGTAATAACCTTGACTGAGTCAAAGGCATGCTGATGTTAACCATCATAACTTGGATTATTGCTCCATCTATTGGCCAGAATGTATGCTTCAACTTTGCTTTGAAATATTGGTACAGGCATACTAAAGCCCTGGTTGGACATTTGTATTGACTAAACAGTCTAATTTATTGCTCTGCTTCAAAATGATGCTAACCAACAGGACTATGATTTAAGCGTGCTCTGTCTTCTGGGTGAAACAACAAACAAAGGAGGTCCAGGTAGTGTTTGCATCCAGCTGGCTGAGCTGTTTTCTGTCCATTTGGCATGCAGATTCTTTACATTGTGCTTTGTTCACATTCCAGTGGTCATTGTTTTTACTCTTTAATCCACAGTTTGTCATGGGCAAACAGATAGACATAGGGTGGAGGAAAGCCCAGAACAAACATGAGGCTTATGAGTCACTGCATCTGATGATTGCTGGGGAAAAGGGACAAACAATGCTTTGATCTACTCAAAGGAGGAATTACACTACACCTCATTTTCTATGACGCCCAGTCGCACACTGGGATGTTCAGCAGGTCTTTAAAGGAGTGTGCTTACCAACAGTGTGCAAACAAATCCACAAAGACAGTTGAGTGCAAGAGAATAAACACTCTTATCGGTGCTTGTGAGAGTGAATTTTGCTGAAGTGACAACCTGGCACGGTGGCATTTCTTAATACATACTGCAAACCATATCATTTTAAAGCGCATGTTGACCATTAAAATTCCCCAGAAAAGCAGTGCATGTTTTTCTTCTCCCTTAGGTAATTTACTGAAATTACCACATTTTTTTAAACTCATTTCTCTTGTTCAGTTTCAGTCATTGATTGCATATCAACCTCTGTTATGTGAATATCTGCTATAACTGCTGCAGACAAATGAATAAGCATAGAGCTACAGGGAGATCTCTATGGGCGTTTCTAAAACAGGGGAGTTGTGTACATTTGCACACATGCCGGTAACTTTGTTAACTATTCACAAATTACAAATTATAAATTATTTCAATTATTTCACAAATTATTACCATGAGAACAAAAACAGCTGAGTTCTCACACACAGAGTCACATCATCGTATTGAATTGCAACATAGTTGTTTCGGACTATTTGCTTATTTCTGTATTTTTAGAGTTTATTTAAACAAAAAGTGAAACTCTTGAGAATAAGAGTCTCTTTGCAACACTGTCCTGGGCTGATGGCAGGAGAAGTTGGTGACAAACCCAAAGGAACAAGAAGAGAAAATGCTAGCTGCAGACAGAAGGGCCTGACAGGTTTTAAATGTTGTGCTAACCACTGAGCTACCATGCAGAGTACCTGAAATTATTGTATCATTATTTTGTGCTTTACAATTAAAAAAGTAACCTCTCTAATTATTAGTAAATAGCAAAACATCTGAAACAAGTAGTCTGGCAAACAAATTATTCTGCTTTACAAAACTATTGTTTCTCCACAATCAGTGACAGCTTTTAAAAACAAGCACATAATGTTCATGCATGTTTAATGCAATTCAGTTTTATTTAAATAGCACCAAATCATCACAGCAATCACTTCAAGGTGCTTTATATTGTGTAAAGAGCCTAAAACAGGGGTGGGCAATCTCAGTCCACGAGGGCCGGTGTCCCTGCAGGTTTTAGATGTGTCCTCGAACCAACACAGCTGATTTAAATGGCTAAATTAGCTCCTCAACATGTCCTGAAGTTCTCCAGAGGCCTGGTAACAAACTAATCATGTGATTCAGGTGTGTTGACCCAAGGTGAGATCTAAAACCTGCAGGGACACCGGCCCTCGTGGACTGAGATTGCCCACCCCTGGCCTAAAATAATACAGAGAAACCCCTACAATCAGATGACCCCCTATGAGCGAGCATTTGGCAACAGTGGGAAGGAAAAACTCCCTTTTAAGAGGAAGAAATTTCTGTCAGAACTAGGTTCGTGGAGGAGCATCTGCAACAACCATTTGTGGGTGATGGGAGGGACACAGGACAAAAGAGAGCCAGATATTAATAATAATAATAACTAATGATTAATTGTAGAGTGGAGTTTAAACACATAGTGAGAGAAAAAAAAAGGTGAGTGAAGGCGAAGTACCCAGGAGCCTAGTCCTATTGGCAGTTGTTACGACCCCCCTGCTAGGCATCAGGGGAGGAGTAACATAAACAAGCCCCCCCACACAAACTGAGTAAAGTAAAAAGGTTTTAATTTCAAACTTTAAACAGAAAACCGACAGGGCTATTCAACAGACCACTGGGCATTTACTTATTACATAAAGAAAAAAAAAACAGCCAGGCGTAAAAGCTAAGGGTTAACTAAAGCAGGCTGGCGGCACACAAAATAAAAGCTAAGGGTAACTAAGTCAAGCAAGCTTCACAAAACTCTAATGAAACTAAGTTCAGCTGTATATCAGGTTTAAACAAAGAGCAACACAGCAAACAGGTTTAATCAACAAGCTTCACATGCAACACAGACAAGGAGGCCACTGCATGTTCACTTCAGAGCAGCAGCTCCCCATAGTGGGAAGGCTCTTCAGCCTTTTTATACTCCCAGGTGCAGACAATCAGCCCGTCAATTGGTCTTGGAGTGGTCATTGGATCTCCAGGCAGCCAATCGTCCGCGAGGTCTGGCACACTGTGATCTGCATAAAAGAAGGCTGGCACAAGACTCCCAGCAGCCAGTCATCCACGAGTCCTGGCACACTTAGATTTGCATAAGCACAAAAGGGTAGTCTCACTCTCTCCAAGGCCCAGGGCTGTAACAGTAGTTTACCTAAGGGAGAATTCAAGGTCACCTGATCCAGCCTCAACTATCAGCTTTATCAAAAATCCATTACAGAGAGGCTAATATGAGAGAAATATGCTCTCTCTTTGTGTGTGTGTTTTAATGCTGTACTTTACTGTACTTTTTAAAATATGCCTCAAGAAGGTGTTTCTTCACTGCACTTTTTATTGGGTTTTTTATTGTCGAGCACAAACATGAAATTCTGACCCTCATTGTAATCAAGTCGAGTGTTTGTGTAATTACTCTAACCGTCAGTAGGGGGAGACAAATGTTTTGCTCTGTCGGTTAAACAGTGCAGTTGCTTGGTAGCCATTAAAATGTGACAAAAATGTTTTTAACTTAGTGCCATCAAGAAGATGAATTGATAAGTTAGCACTTTGAGACACTAAAAAGAAACCAGTCAGTGCCATATGGTTCAAACTTCACATCCCTCTGACCTGAGCTGAGAGTTTAAGCTGAGAATCAGCCTTTTGGAAAGTGATTAGGTCACCGTGGTTACACTAAACCCTGGAGCCTGGTCAAAGCATTCGAGGCCCCGGCAAAGGACCAGCTGTTCTTCCTGCTGCCAAAAGCACAAACAGAAAGCACACAGCCTCTTTTACTCCACAGCATCAGGCCCCAGAGCCACTCTGTGGCAATATGTTTCAAACCCATTCAGCAGCATTTAAGGAATCAAGGGTAAAAAGGTGATGCATTGTTTACCCTGGTGAACGCTCAGGGCCCTGCGGAACCAACAATGGAGGCTAACCTGACAGATTGTTGCTGGTGGTAATCTAATGCTACAGTGGTCCAATTTCCTCCCCCTCCCTCCTTTGTGTTTTTTCTTTTTCCTCCTCTGTGTTTGCGCAGCCTGAGCCCAGCATGGGCCTCTACGGTGGTCACAATTATCTCGACAAACGCAAATACGGTCAGTGGAATTGTCACGGCCATTTTCACTTTAATTGCGGTTTAGATGCCAGCAGCGTCTCTTTGTCATACAGTGCAGTGTAATCATCGGAAGAAGGGGTGAAGCCCAAACAGACGGCTTATCAGCATGTAGATGAGTTGAAACGTCAACCATAACACATTTGCACAGTTTGCACGTAGAGAGAGGAACAGCTTGAGTCAAAGGATCCATTTTTCTGTTTGTAATCAAGTTCCAAGAAGAGAACTTCTTGCTTCTTTATTCCTTTTAAAACTTTAGTACAGTCCAAAATGTCAGGTTCATGCGAGGCAGACTGAGATCCTTGATTTCTCATGCACACTTCTACAGCAGATTCTACCAGTACAACGGTAAAAAACATGGTGAAGTATCTTTACATTGCTTTAGTAGATGAACTATTACACATTTGAGACATTACTCAACTAAAAGTAAATTCAAGTTGGCACACAGCATTGCAACCACTTAAATATATAATTTACAGTATTTTTTCTCTTTATTTCAAAAAAATTTCATTCTTTTTTTATCCTACTCACACGGGGAAGCATGATTAGTTCATGGACAACAGCCCTCCTCTGCAGTTGAGCCATAAACCACACCCCACCACAATGTATTAGTGACTCTTTGAGCACTAAAGCTCCTGTTAATGTCTTGTGACCGCCAAAGGATGAAAACAAGGAAACATGAAATAAGAAAAAAAAGGCCCCAGTATATAAACTACACTGTAAAAAAAAATTGTAATATAAAAGTATTTTACTGTGTATTTTTGTACTGTTCTTCTAGAATACCATTAAAGTTACGTAAATAGACTGTGATTTTACATTTCAAATGTAAATTAACGTAAAATCACTGTAAATGTAATAAAACATAATATTCTTGTGTTTTAAATGTATTTGTCTGTATGCATATTTAGATTGTTAAAATACATTCACAAATGTATCATAATTTCACAAATATTTGTCCGTTATTTGAAAGATTGAACTGTTAAATTCAAATGTAATGCTATGGAAAAGTATATAAAATGATTCGTATAAACTTTTTTTTGCATCAAATATTAATAATTATTATTGTTATTTATGGTGATCGTGGCTCAAGAGTTAGCAGTTCTCCTTGTAATCAGAAGGTTGCTGGTTCGAGCCCCGGCTCGGACACTCTCGGTCGTTGTGTCCTTGGGTAAGACACTTCACCTACCACCTACTGGTGATGGCCAGAGGGGAATTATAAAGTAGAATTGTAAAGCGCTTTGAGGGTCTCATAAAGCGCAATATGAATGCAATCCATTATTATTTAAAACAACTGTTAACTGTATATTTCTGTACATTTAAGTATTATTATTCATATTTCCGCATTCATTGACCTTGTTTATAGGTAATTGCATTGTTTAATCACATTAAAATGTTCCTAATTTAATGTTTGAAAGCACTTGAAAAAGGCAAAATCCCATGTAAAATTAGGGCAACAAACTGTATTGTCATTACTGAAAATAACCATATTTTCATGAGAAAGTTATTTTCTGTTATTTTCTGGTATTATTTTGGCGCCCCAGCTGCCAGAATATTACTGTTTTTTTAGGATTTTATTTTTTACGGTGTAGTCGAAAATTACAATTACCAGAAAACCAGAACATCAATGATGTAGAAGCTCGTTGGACTCATGATCCATCACAACTAGCAGGTTATTCCCTGCTAAACATTGAGCTCTGATTGGGTGAAAACCCATTAAGTGATTCCATGTTATGTGATCCTATTAGTCTGATTAAATTCTAAGCTGTCGGAGGAGTAAAGAAATAGCAAGTATCTTCCTAAACTGGCACGTGGTCATCAAAGCTTGGAGAAAACATGATTTAATGCATTATTTAATGGCTCATCAACTGCACCCTTTCTGTTAAATGTCCACAGTGCAGAAAAGGGCAGGTGTGTTGTAAAGTCACATTATCAGCGATCTTAACCATCAAAATAACCAGTAGATTGAAAATTATATTTAATGCTTAAATAAAGGATCAAATGGGTTTAAAACTCTAATAAAATATCAAAATCACTTTATGTATTCTGACTGGCGTGTTTCTCTTACGCAGGGTGAGACAGAGCAGCAGGTGTGACCCACCGAGGTGGAGGTGAAATTGTGCTGGCGTGAAAGTCAGCAGTACATTTTTGGATCTGCACAGTGAAGTCTGGATTTTTAAAAGTTTTTAAAGTGAAAGTTTTGTACCAACTTTCTTCTCATGCTGAGGTGAAACTACCACAGCAGGAATGTGCTGAACCACAGGTGAGAGAAGTTTTAAAAGCTGAATGTAATGACAATGTCCAAAGAATAACAGGTCACCCAAAAGCTGGACTGAAATGCACAGACAGGAGTCCATGAAGCAGACAGCATCCAAAGACACAATCTTTTTTTTTTTTGGAGTGAGTTACTGTTTTTGTTTCAAAGCCACCAAATTAAATAGATCAATAAAATAAATAAAAACGAAGAAAATGGCGCCACGGCTGGCTAAGGTAATTCCAATTGTAAGGATATTGTAAGGATGCTTTCACGTGATTGAGTGTCACAAAAATGAATCTGAATAAGGCTTTAAAGAGAAAAGCAACAACTTAAACTAATAAATAAGAAATAAAATAAGCTTTTTTGGATACCAGGTGGCATTGGGCCAATTAGTTGCCAACCAAACTGAGCCTGAGTGCAAAATTGTACTTTAACTTCAAGGAACTTAAGTTCTGTTAGAAGGCTGGCAGCACACTGCAAATTTCTTTATTCAGAAAACCATGAACAGGTCATTTCAATAAATCATAGCCAGCCAATGCAAAGAAAACCCAGAAACATAAAATGATTTCTCCTGATCCATCAGTGGTTATGTGGCAGGAAATTACACTGATCTAGAACTCAGACTCTAGAACTCAAAGGGGGTTTGAAGTCAAAGCTCTGTGAGGCACCGAGAGAAACAATCTCATTGTTTTCATGCTTCCTGTTGCCTTGCAGGTGCATGTTACCAGCAGAGTCTAATCCCCTTGGCTGATGGCCTCTGAGCTCTCGCTTTGTTTCTTATACACATTTAATTAAACCACCTAACTTCCAAATGGGTGGCACTGAATTACATCCCATTAAAAAGTTGCCAATACACTTTTAGTGCAGCCTTTAAAATATGTGATGATTCGAGCACCTCTCAGCCTGTTTTATTTCAACAACGTGAAACTAAAAAGTGCTGAAGAGTCAACAGTTTCACAGCAATTTGGATAATAGTTTGGTTTTTAAATTAGACTTGATTGATGCCTGGCTGTTAACGTCTTAAGAGATTCTATTTACATTTAGTTGTGGGAACCATCACTGGGTCTTATTTAAAATGGCACGTTTTGCTGTGTGATGTAAGATGTAAATACACTGAGAATTCTTGCAAGATCTCAGGGAGTCATGTGGACAGTTTCTGGTCTTCTCCATGGTGAAATCCTGCCTGTATGCCAGCAGAGAGGGTGAAAAGTTAATGATGAGAGTGACATTCGGACAGCAGCAGGGGAGGTAATTCTGGATAATGCTTACTTGTGGCTAAAAAGACATGATCTCCTGTACCCTAAAGGATGAGTCACAGCTGCAAAATCCCAAGCTGATTTAAGCTTTATAAGGAAATGAGGAAATTCATATGAGGAATAAAAGGTAGCAAAAATTACCTTTTACCAAAATATACAAAGAAATGTCACTTTTCACCTTTTTTTCAGCTGGTTCTAGACAGACTGATTTCAAGTGATCATGTCATTGTAATCGTGTACGTGACAGTATATTTGTTCTTGTGCATCAGCCGAGGTCCATGACAAGGTACTGTGCTATCACTTCCTTTAAGCTTCAGCATGTAACACTGAAACAAATCAAAAGGACAGGATGTCAAAACACAGACAGACGTGAAGAGGTGCTTTAAGCGGCGCTAACACACATTCTCATTTGGATTCACTTGATGGATATTTCCCTCTTTGACCTCCTGCCAGGTACTGCTATCATCTATAAACTGAGCAGGATGTAGTCACTCAGTCACAGGAAGTGTAAATGTGTACTAACAACTGCAGAGCCAGGTCAGCCTGTTATGTATTCACCTTAAAACACCAGCTGTGGTATTACAATGCACATCAGTCCTATAAGAAACCCCCTAAGCACACAAGGAAGATCAAGTTGTGCATAGTAGAAGGTGGCTTACACATGCAGTCACCCAAATATGCCATCCACACCGGGGCTTAAAGTGGACATGTATAAAGGCTAGTTTACACTATGGAGCCTCTCAAAAACTGAGTTAGATTTAACACTGTCTGCAAAGTTGATTTTCAGAAATAAGTGCTTATAAGGCTTCATTCCTGAAATACATTCGCAGGGGTTCACAAAATAAATTTGTTTTTTGAACTAGATTATTAGTGATTACACATCCACAAACAAAAAACCAATGGATAATTGAATTATCTTATGTAACGCTTTTGCATATACATGTTTCATTCACTCATTCACACGTACATTCAAACAAGCACTTATTTTCTGTGTAACACTTGCACACGTTCACTATGTGATAGACACATGCCTCTCCTAATGCAGAGACAGATCAACAGTGGATCTGTTGGACCACAATTAAAACAATTGGAATTGGAATAATTAAAAGTCGGCATTACTGTGAAATTTTATGCACTACTTTGTCCGAAGATGTACCCAACAATGTGCTATAGGTTTTAAATACTAATAGTCACAACAAAAATTCACACATTTTCAGGTGTGAACTTTCAGGTATATTTTTTCATTTCCAAAAAAGTTATTAATATAACACAATTTAATAGGCTACATACTGAACATAGAGGATAGAAACAAGACATCGATCCTTTATCTATTATGTCATGTTTGACCTCTAACCTCCCCTTCAAAGGCAAAAGCCTGATCTAAAGGTCAAAGTTATAATAATCATATGAATCATGTCAATAATCATGTCTCTTACTGCCATTGATTATACTGACAACATATAGGCATAGAGGGAATGCTATATATAAGTTCTTCATCCCTCTGTATGTTTTTGTACTCAGGGTAATGGTGCAGAATGAAGCTAATAATGATCAGACACCTCCCTGATGCTATTGTGTGATAAATAAGAATAAGATGTTACATGCACGCATGCACATGGTCAAATTGCACCACATCATGCATACCAATTAGCTTAATGTCCTTGTAGTTTGCAGCAGTATGCGACTTAAAGTATGGGAGGAGATCTTGAGCTGCTGTAGGTGCCTGCAGGCTGCATGCTTCCCCTCTTGTCTTTGCTCTCAGTAGTTTAATGGGCTTGAGGTGGAAACATAGGGAAATAGAAAGACAGAGAGGAACTGCATGTTGGAGCAGTATTTTTTTGCCCCTGGGCCTCACCAAATGACTGAGAACTCATGCAGACAAAGCTCAATGCAGCAACAGTGGATGGCATCAATTTTTAATGGTCTACTTTACAAAGAGACGACACACATTCGGGGAGAGGAGATGCAGGATGTCATATTCTGTACACTTGATACTGTCTATGGAAAATTAACAGAGCAGCACGTACTGCATTGATGTGGCCTCGCCTGTGCCAAATGATTAGTGTCAAGGTCCATTTTCACTCATTTGCTGTCCTTGTATCAGACTGCACTATGAGATGATACCCCACCTCATCCAGTATGGCTTATTAATAGTGCTGGTAGCTGCTACTGCACGTTAATCGTCTGAAAAAAAATCTTTACATTAACAATTGTTTTGCGGCATGCTGTTTCAGTGGATTATATGTCTGATTTCCTTTTTTAACAAACTAATAAAATAAAAACTTTAAAACGAAGTATTCATCCCATGAAAATCCAAGAATTCAACCAGCTTCAGTCAGATTCAGTTAGATGAATAACTAAACTATAGACACATAACAACCACTGGAACTGGGGGAGATCTGTGTTGCATGGGGCCCCTCACCTCCCCCCACAAAAACATGGGCTCGCTAAAATATAGCTTGCTAAAAAAAGGTATTTTTTCATAGTTTAATTAAGGAAGGTACACTTTCATATATTATATATTCTTTATATTAATGTGATGTCGCATGAAGGTGATCAACTTGCTATTTTAATAGTGGCCTTTGTCTCGTCTTTATTTTTGGGTTGTGTGTTTCTTATTTTAGTTTTGGCACTCTGCACAGCTGCAAAGTCCTGCTGGAAAAGGAAGTCAGCCTCTCCATATAGCTTGTCAGCAGTTGGAAGCATGAAGTACTCCAAAATCTCCTGGTATCTACCTGGAGATGCCACAGCAACTTTGGACTTGATAAAGTGGACCAACCACCACTAATCCCAGCAGATGACATGGCACCCCAAATCATCACAGACTGAGGAAAACTTCACACTAGCATTGAAACGCCCTGCATTCTGTGCTTCAGCAAACTTTCTCCAGACTCAAGAAGAAGTGTTTTTAAATGAATTACAAAATCTACTTTTATCTGAAAAGACTTTGGAAGTTCTCTTACTCCTTAGGCCGGGTAAGATGCTTCTGACATTTCTGCTTCAGCAGTGGTTTGATATCAGTAATGCGAGTTCCTTTCCTGAAGGCATCTGTACATGTTCACTGACACCACTGGTGATACACTGGTCATCCCTGTTGCTTTTACACATTTTCCTGCTACACTTTTCCCTTCTACTCAACCTTGCATTAATATGCTTTGATACGGCACTCTGCAAACAGCCACCCTTTTCAGCAATGACCTTTTTTGTGGCTTACTCTCCTTGTGGAGGGTGCCATCAATGCTATTTGCACAATAGTCAGGTAAGCAGCCTTTCCCATGATTGCATTTGTGTGCACTGAAACTAGACTAAGAGATACAGTATATATACTCTTTAGTGATTTACTTGGGCTCAAAATAAATATCAGCCATAATAATGAAAATGAAAAGACAAGTGGCTTGTAAAATTCCCCCGTTATGTGTAATACATATAAAATATATGAAAGTTTACCTTTACACTAAATTGAATTTAAAAAAGAACTTTTTTCACAATATTGTAATAATTTTCTTTTGATTCATTTGTATATTTTCTACTTTTTTGGTGGAGTGCAGTCTCTGATTGTTCTGCTAATGATGAAGGGAATTCCTTCATGGGCCTAACTGACACTAAATTAAAAATCAGGGAAATACCACATTAGCAGTCGACTGAATGACACTTTGAATAATTCTACTTCTCTGCTGGGTTTGCGACAGACTTTGAAAACAGCTGGGCACATCTGCTATGTGGGCATAGGATTTTTGCATTTTGCATCATACCATCTAGTACAGTGACATTTATGATTATCAACAAATATCAGTCTGTTCTTATTCTGTTGCACTTGATGATAAATCTCCTATGTGCTTAGTGTTTAGCCTGTTATATTCCTCAGAATTGTGAATGACCACTTTAGAGAAGGCTCTTGGAACTGAAAGACGTTAAAGGTTTGAAAATGGCGGGCCCTCCTTTCACAGCTTTTTCAAGCCTTATTACCACAGTGTTAATTCATACTGTTTTGCCAAAGATGTTGGCATGGCTCAAGGTGTCACTGGATATCTGTGCCCTGATGGATAGCTTCAATGAGATTGTCATGTCAATCCTAATCATCAGGGAATATTTTAGCCTAAAGGATGACCTTTTTTCTAAATCTAAGTAATGTCAGTGCACAAATCAACCAGGTAGTTAGTGTTCCTTAAACCTAACTAAGAATTGCTTAGACCTAACCAAAACATTCTTGTGGCCTCAACCTAACCATGAACGTCTTGTTGCCTAAACCTAACTAAGAAGTCCTTGTTGCTTCGATCTAACCAGATAGTTGTTGTTGGATAAACCTAGCAAAAGAATTCTTCTTGCCTAATCCTAACCAGGTAGTACTTGTTGCGCAGACCTAGCTAGTTTTGTTGCCTAAAGATAACTGAAATGTTCTCATTGTCTAAATCTATCTGCAGAGTCAAAGGAAAAGTAAGAAGCAGGTAAAAAATAAACAAACCAGCAAGAAAATAAACCTAAACAAACTACAAAAGACAAAGGCTGCAACAGGGACTTGGTCGGAGGCAACTTAAATGGCTTCAGCTCTGTAATGCAGACTTCATAGGTTTCATGAGTGTTATGTCTCAGCAGACAATACTGCAGTGATCAGTATCCCTGTCACCAATACACATGAGTACCCTGAAAACTGTTATTATGCCCAAAGAGACCATTCTGTGAAACATGGCTTCATGAACATTAACTGAACCTTTGGTCCCAATTACAAGCAGACACCTCAGTCAAAAGGGAAAAAAAACACATCATAAACCTGGTGTCATGGTGAGGCTGAGACCTTTGATCGGGACACATTAATTTATAAATTATATTGGATAGAGCTTTTTTTCCTCCCAGGGCAGTACCATCCCTGACCTTGACTGTATCAGCCCCGATACATCATCTTCTGAATTACTTATATCAATCGAATACTTTGGCACCTTGGGATGGATCTTCTGTCGTTCAACACTGATATAAAGATACCTTAGTTGTAATTTGATGAACATGTTTATGATGAATGGTTTGGTTGTTGTGGCAAATTAATAACTATGTGATTAATTTGATGTTAGTGTTGCAGCGGTGATAATTTTGTTTATACTGCATGAGCTTTAAGTCACGCTGATCTGATGAGAAAACAGCCGCGAAACCGATGTGAATTTAAGCACAAGTAATGAAAATAAATACCATTTTAATTACAGGAATGCATGTTTTTTTAGCCTGACAAAAGATTGGATGATGATCAAAGAATACGACACATAATAAAACAAACTTTCTGAAAGCAGAATATTAGCTAGAATTGAAGAAACTTAATCTGATTAAATATTCTCAGTACTGCGACAGTTAAGATAAGAAACATTCAATCCACACCTCTAAGGTATTCACAGCTATCCTGCCAGGGATAATATGCATCCTCAAACACAACAGTGTTGCCAACTTAGCGACTTTGTCACTATATTTAGCGAATTTTCAGACCCCCTTAGCAACTTTTTTTCTGAAAAGCGACTAGCGACAAATCTGGCGACTTTTTCTGGTGTTATTGGAGACTTATTTATGACGGCTTTTTGACGTGAAAGCGTATATTGTTCCTACTCTCAACGAGCAGCGGTTGCTGCTGTTGGCACCTCGCCCATGCCAAAGCGCTCACAGGCAGAGGATAGTCCTCACGCAGCTGCTATCAGGGTAGGAGATGTTCACCCCTATGCGTCCAAACTGCAAATGAATCGCGCATGAGCGAAGCCACTGCTCCCGCACTGATTGTAACGCAGTCAGTTCTTCTTTCACTGTTATGCTGTTTTGTGGATCACAAGGTTTAAAACTACTCATAAACACACACACACACAGAAAGTAACTCCACCAGAGTGCCTATTTCGGGTCACTTTTGCCAGTCCAAGCCCAGATAAAGGTGCAGGGGTCCATTCTTCGTACCTCGCTAAGTAAGTTAGCTGGATTTGATTGTTGACGATTTCGCGTGACCTTGTATCGTTCGGTTCTCCGAAGCTCATCCGGGACTTGCTGTCATAGCAACAGATCCGTAAGCGTAAACCTGCTCGGGAGCAGGCTTACTTTATGTGAACAAGATTAGATCGCGGCCACTCAGGTATGTCCGCTTCATTTATACGAAAGCAACAGCGATATTTTACCACTGTTTTTCCATAAATAAATATTATCAATGTAACTAAAGATAATGTATTTGATTCTTTTATTGATTCCATACAGATACATACAGGTCATTTCCTAAAAAAAGGGAAATGTACTATTAATCATTCTATTTCATGTATTTGATTATTTCAGATGTAATTCATATTTGTAAATTACTTCGTGTAATCAAGATGAGAGACCACGGCTATAAAAGCGAAGGTGGATTTGGGAAGTCTGTCGCAGCCATGTCCTGTCCGTCTGTACGCGAGCAGCCCATTGCGGAAGGTGCAAGATTGATAGGGAGAGTTTAAAGAATTCAGCGTATATTGCGGGATGGACAGGATCCTTTAGCTCAGCGCGACAGTGTGCTCATAGAGAGATATCGATTTTCCCGTGAGGGTATTATTTTGTTAACCAACTTGTTGACGAGGGGGTGCAAGACCACCACCTGTCTTTTTGTGCTCTGCCCTTTTCTTGGTTGCTGTTATAAACAAACAAACAGATTATTTCAGGGTCTCTTTTCAAGAGACTAAAAGCAATATAAGTGATAAATATTACCATTCTGTAGAATATTCTTATATTTCACTTTTTCTTGTTCCCATGTTCTAGTGGGTCCTGTTGTGGCTCTAATGTGAAAGAGGATATAATATAATAAATTAATAAATTTACCCTACCGCCTACTGGTGTTGGCCAGAGGGGCCGATGGCGCGATATGGCAGCCTCGCTTCTGTCAGTCTGCCGCAGGGCAGCTGTGGCTACAACCGTAGCTGCCTCCACCAGTGTGTGAATGTGAGAGTGAATGAATAGTGGCATTGTAAAGCGCTTTGGGTGCCTTGAAAAGCACCCATAAATTCAATCTATTATTATTATTATTATTAAATTACTTACGAGTTTAATTTGTCAGCAACTTTCTGCTAGCCCTCTCTCCTTGCTTTTGCAGCCTTTGCAGTGTTCCCTTGCGTTTTAATTAAACTCTGAAACTCCTGAAATCCCTCAATCAAGAGTTCTTGCTCTGCTGCCGAAAAATACTGAGCGCGCTCCTTCGACATTTTCGCCAACCAATCAATGGGTTGCCGACCAATGTTTCTACTATCGATGCGTAGCCCCTGTTAAGCCACCCAGTGATCTCACATTACTTCATCCAGCTATACTAATCGTCAACAACAGGTGTGTTCGGAGAACCGGAATAGCGAGCTCAAAGTTGGCGCGATGATTTGATCTTGGATGTGTCATTTGATGTAGTAAGCGAGGTACGAAGAACGGACCCCAGGACTGGAATTGTGACATTAAAAAAACCCAAAACAATAATTCCTAAAAGAAATTTAATTTGTAGTTCTAAATAAATTCTAAATGCATTTAGGACATTTCTTATTCACTTTTTGTCTCTTCCACGATGTTATTTCTCTCTCCAACAACGTAGGTTACAATTACATTAGCATGACCAATTATGCAAATTAGGCGATGGCATTATTTAGCGACTTCTAGTGACTTTTAGGACGGCCAATAGCGATTTTCCTTACTGAGGAGTTGGCAACACTGAACACAACACAAAGAGGAGTCAGAGGAACGTGAAAAAAATACAGTTCAAGTCTGTGACCTGTTAAAAATGTCAGAGAACATATGATGCTCAAAATCATTAAGTTTATATTAGGGCTGGGCCATATTATACCGTTCACGGTAATACCGGTACAATGTTAGGCAACGATAAGAAAATAAAATTTTGCGATAGAATATGGGTAAAATGCGCATGCGCAGTGCCTTTGTTTTCATACGCACATGGCCGAAAAGCATGGCGGCAGAGGAGAATGAGAAGGGGGAAAGCAGATCATTAAGTGGAACGGATAAACGGATGTTTTTGTAGAACATGCAAGCGGGCGTCGTTATTACCATATTTGTCGGACTAAGATGCTCATAAATTTGGGAGTAATCTGGGTCCAAAACTCCGTTCTCTTCAGGTCCCAAAGTCAAACGAACACTGTGGCACACTGAGAGTTAAAAACTGTCTAAATTCTTTCATCTTTAATAAAATGTTTCACATTGCTGCTTTACCAGGTGTAACAATTAAGTTTAACATCCAGGCATCCATGAAAACAAAATTTATTATATTTAAGAAGTTAGCAGGAAGTTAGGTAACTAGCGAAACTAGCGCGCTAAGCATGATATAGCATGTTTTAATGATAGATTTCTGAAAAAATTCAAATGTACAGCTCTGCTATCATTTCCAACATAAATGAAGACAGAAAACTAAACAGCAGTGACGTTTGTAGGGTTACTGAAGTTTGGCTAGCTGGTATATAATGTTGTGCTACGGGATCGCTAGCGACACAGCTATGTTAGCATAACATAAACAGTGAAGCTGGAGGATGCACGCTAAGTTTTTCCACTCGATAAAACTTAACCTGAGGGTTAGGGACAAATGCAATTGCATGGCAGGATGCTGTAAACAGACCAAACTTCAGTCAGGAGAACAACTGAGACAATCCATCCACAATACAAAGTTAGTCATTAATATACTGCAACAACATGTGAATAGAGCAGCTGTGATAGAATACAGCATTAATGAATCAATGGTACGGAAGTGGAGGAAGCAAGAAGAATGAGTTGAATAAAGTTTGATTTATCTGACTGCTTTGTGTTGCTTAATGTGCCTTATAATCCCGTGCACCTTATGGTCCGAAAAACATGTATTTGAATTTTTTTATTTGGCACACTGTAGTTTAATGTTGCAAAGCACCTCTTTTTAACTTTAGTGGATATTATACATGGTTATGCTCAGGATATGCCAGCCCATTTCTACTGGAAACTTTCAGCAAGGAATTTACATTTGCACTGTTACATTTTTATATAGCTTTAATGCACATAAAAACAGCTGCTTCTTTAAGTGAAAATAAATGGATGGGTTTTTTGCGCTAGTAAAGTTGTGGAGTTGTATTTTGTCTCACATCAATTATATCATCAGTTATATCGTTATCGCAAATTGTCAAATATATGCTCTAGTTTATATGTGATCTAAAGAAACACACCAGTCAATTTAAAAACCTGCAAGTTTATCAGATATATGGAGGAAATTGATTACATTTCTATTAAATACAATAATAAACAGGGATAGAAAGCCACAAATGAGGAAAAATATAACCAATCTCAGATTACACGAAAAACTGTGATTAACCAGTACAATGTCTGTGATAAGTATTTCTAACTGAATAGTAATAAACATATGTTAAATGTGGGAGAAATGGGAAAGGTGTTAAAGTTTGAATAATTCTGACAAGTGCCAAATTGTTATAACCAGAGAGCTAAGTCAGAGCATATCCAAAACGGCAAAGCTTGCGCTCAGCACTGGTGAGGGCCATCTGACAGGGCGTTGGGGGATGTGTCAAGTTGGATCTGATAATTTACAGCACTTAATGTTTCTGCTAGTGCCAAGACACCTTCTAGAGGTCACGCGAAGGTCACATTTTTTCACGTACTTGTGGGAGAAAGCTAATGCTGCTTGATTAAATTTGTTCTTCCATATAATGTTCATCAGCATCAATATAATCCCAATTTGAAACATCATACTCCTTCATACCCAGCCAACATTTATATGTGGGGCCCATATGGTTTGGAAATGGGCTGAAAAATGGGCCCCATATAGGATTGTCCGCGGGTTCCGTAATGGCCCCATGTTAAATGCCCATATAGGTGTTATATTGGTAAAATCTAGGAACTAAATGGGCCCCAACTGGGTAACATACACAGAAACCCACCCGGGCCCCATCTTTCAAGTTTTTTGTGGGTACCATGTGGGCACCACATAGGCTAAAAAGTGGGTTTTAAGTGGGATTGTCCGCGGGTTCCATAATGGCCCCATTTTATAAGCCCATCTTGGTGTTATATTGGTAAAATCTAGGAACTAAATGGGCCCCAACTGGGCAACATACACAGAAACCCACCCAGGCCCCATCTTTCAAGTTTTTTGTGGGTACCATGTGGGCACCACATAGGCTAAAAAGTGGGTTTTAAGTGGGATTGTCCGCGGGTTCCATAATGGCCCCATTTTATAAGCCCATCTTGGTTTTATATTGGTAAAATCTGGGAACTAAATGGGCCCCAACTGGGCAACATACACAGAAACCCACCCAGGCCCCATCTTTCAAGTTTTTTGTGGGTACCATGTGGGTTCCACATAGGCTAAAAATTGGGTTTTAAGTGGGATTGTCCGCGGGTTCCATAATGGCCCCATGTTAAATTCCCATCTTGGTGTTATATTGGTAAAATCTGGGAACTAAATGGACCCCAACTGGGCAAAGTACTCAGAAACCCACCCGGGCCCCATTTTTCAAGTTTTTTGTGGGTACCATGTGGGCACCACATAGGCTAAAAAGTGGGTTTTAAGTGGGATTGTCCGCGGGTTCCATAATGGCCCCATTTTATAAGCCCATCTTGGTGTTATATTGGTAAAATCTAGGAACTAAATGGGCCCCAACTGGGCAACATACACAGAAACCCACCCGGGCCCCATCTTTCAAGTTTTTTGTGGGTACCATGTGGGCACCACATAGGCTAAAAAGTGGGTTTTAAGTGGGATTGTCCGCGGGTTCCATAATGGCCCCATTTTATAAGCCCATCTTGGTTTTATATTGGTAAAATCTGGGAACTAAATGGACCCCAACTGGGCAAAGTACTCAGAATCAGAATCAGAAACTTTATTGTCATTGTCATGAGAACAACGAAATTAAGAAACCCACCTGGCCCCATTTTTCAAGTTCTTAGTGTGTACAACATGAGGAAATCATTAGCTAAAAAGTTGGAATGGCATTATCGGTGGGTTCTGTAGTTGCATCTTACTTCTTGTTTGAATTGGCTAATTTCTGGCACTGGGCGGGTCCCATGTAGAAAAACAGCCACAAAATCAATTTAACAGACGGCCAATACGGCTTCTGTGACACAAAGACACTAAATATATTAAAGCTGACTGCAAATAGAAACATCAAGAGGGGACACAAAACACATTTTGTTCACATTTATTTTGTCACACAACTGTGGGTTTAAGTAACTGTATTCCAAGGAGTGTGAACTTAAAAAACTAGAAATATCAAACTGCATTCAAATTGCTTAGAGTTGGAACTGTAGCAACATGGGAAAAAATAAGAAGGGAAACTCAGAACCTTGTCTTGAATCAGCAGGGGTGTCTGTTATATTTTTTTACAGAGCCGTTAGTCTATTTTGTCCCCTAGCAGCCCTCAGTCCTCCTCTGTCTCTAGCTCCAGTGAACCATTTGGAGAGAGCTTTCTCTGCTTCTTGCAGGTTGACTTCTGCAGTCAAAGAATTCTTCTTCAGTGCCTCTGCAAATGAAGAAGAAAAATGGGTAAGCCAAAGTAAAGGTAACCGTAGAGTATCCAGTTGCTGGTTGGTGGTGTTCCTTCCTTTACAGCCTTTGTCACATTCACCAATGAGGCAGGAGGCCACCAGCATAATTTTCTCTCTGCGTCATGGAACCACTCTGATGGAATGATGTCTACCTTCTTGCAGCCATCAGAGTCAACTTCATCCACAAACTCGACCACACTGAATGAAGACGTCCTGTAAACGCTGTGCTGGTGTAGTTCTTCTTCCCACCAGCAAGAGTCGCTACAGTTCTTTCATGCCAAGATTTGTTTGTTATTAGCTGTAGAGTTAGTAATGCAGCACACTTTGAGAAAAGACTGACTCAGCATGTTGTTCAGATAAACATCTGCATCCATCCTCTTCGTTGTTTTACAGAAAGCATCGCTTGTGAGTATTTAAGTTGAACAAGAGTTAATGCAACTATATTTGCTATTATTTATGCACTTTTATGGTTAAAGGTGTACTGTATTCAGATTTACTGTCTTTCCAATGTTAGCTAGTTTAGTCAACTGATTTGCATTATCGTGTGAATATATAGGCTGAATATTGCTTATTTCTTCTGTTTGTAGTTTCACTCTGTTGATAATTGAAGGCAGCGTCAATAAAAGGGACGATACACCTGTCAGTTGTCGAGGAGTTTATCTATCTGCATAACTGTATCCAGTGTAGCAGTGAGGGCAGAATAAACGCCATTAAGTTACATGCTGTGTAGCTGAGGCAAAGTTACAAATGCATTACGAAAGGTAACAAAATAATTGGTTTTGTAAATTTAGTTACAGGAGCACTAGCAAGATGACCTGACAGTTTTGACAACAAATGTACACCCAGAGATGTTGAATCAATAGGGTAGTTAAAAAAACGCTGTTCCAGTCTCAAACAGTTCAAACAAAACATGTATTTCTCCGATGAACAGCACAATGTTCTGCACAACTGCAACTTTGCCTTCAAGATCAAAACAATTTGTTCCATTGGAGGTGGAGATTATTTGATTTCCATGTCTGTACATCTTGTACTGAAAAGAATGATGGACAAAAAATTCAGTCATCATAGGTCCAGATGTATGTGGCTGTGTGAGTACACCCTCTGGCATTTTGCAAGACCTGTGAGGATACAATTGCTTTTCACAAACTCGTCTGACAATTTGCTGTACAGGATCCTGTGGTCTTCTCACCATCTTTTTTAACTGTCCCAAATAATTCTCAAATGGAAAACATGAAACCAAATCCAGAGGGCCATACTTTGTAGCATCATCTGCTAGGTGCAAAAGACTGTGTGTATTCTTAACTAAGAATTTAGTCCCATAAATCTTAGCAAAGTTGGCAACAAAGCATCTCAATAAATTTTTTGCATAATAACAGTACTCTTTACACAAAGGAGACAAAAGTATCCTCATAGCAGATGACAAAACCAGGAAGTTCTTGTACTGTGGATTGCACAGTTTCTGGAAAAGCACAACTGGTCCAGTATACAACAAAAATTGTCTTAATTCTGTAGCTTTCCATTGTCTGTACTCCATTAGGGACCGTGGCTTTCTGGAAAACGTGCGTGGCAGACTTTGCCTACACTGTTTTAAGTGATCTGAAATGGCAGACAGAGTAGAAGTAGGAACCCGACACTGCAATGGTCCCTTAATCCACAGGGCAAGTAATTTACGTACAACCCAAGCAAATTAAATGCATATAGTCTAAGGGAAAGGCTGAAACCATGCCAATGCCTAGCTCTTGAAGAGGTGATTTGGAGTTGTGGTGATCTTCATCTAACATTTCTTCAAACTGAGAATCTGATCTGAGACTTGAATCCATATCTGGAAAAATAACTTTCCCATCAACATAAACACCATACTGTGTACAGCGCTCACAAGAACTGTAGCCACCATGACCTTTGATGCATTTTAAATAAGCTCTAGCTGGGGTGTCACAGATAAAAGCATCTGGAAGGGGTACATTGAAGTGTTTTCCATTGAAAACAATACCAGTTTTTGTGACCTTTTTTACATCTTCTATAAAATCATGCATGTAGTCGTTCACCGACTCAGGTTTGCAGGGACCAGCATATATACCCATCATGAAAACATTTGCTTGTGGCAGTTCAACTATCTTACCTAAAATAGGCCACAGTTGCATATTAGAGCTCTTAAAGAAAGGCAAACCATCAACATTCACACGAATGGTTAATGTATCAGTTTTCAGTTCATGTTGATTTATCATTTTCAGTTCTGACAATACTGCACTTTCAAGACCAAAATGGTAGTAACTTCCCCTGCCAATCTGTTTCACTTCACAGTCTTTTAATGTACTGAACAAAGTTCTGGGATCCTTTGGCAAATCTAGACCAAGCTCCAAAAGCATGGTTAAGAGCTCTGACAACACAGAATGAGACACATTTCGGTTTGCTGCCCATTCAGCAAGTTTCCTCTTAGCATCAGAGTTTGACTCCACATCAGGAAAGTCACAGTTTTGTTCTTCATCCGCTTCACTATCCATGTAAAAGTCATTACTATTAAAATCCAGAAATAAATCTTCATCCAAGCTGTTACTCGAATATTCCTCTACATTGTCCTCTGCCTTGTTGATAGTCTCATCTTTATTTTCTATATCTTCAATATTTTCCACTGCTTCATCCACAATCGAATGTTTGTTCGCCACATCTTCAGTGTATTGCAAAGCCTGGTCCACGGCCTTCTCTGCAAGTTCCACAGCATCTAAAGCAAGGCTCTGTAAATGCTGCTGAACTCTAACTTTAATTCTCCTTCTCCTCGTCCGTGATTTGGCAAGAAGGTAATCCATTTCACTAAAATACACAGAAGATTGTGTGCAGAATAGAAGTGTGAGCCATTTTCACACATACGGCAATCCAAAAAATTGCAGAAGATATTCTGAAGAGGAATACAGTAGCTTGCAAAAGTATTCACCCCCCTTGAACTTTTCCACATTTTGTCACATTGCAGACACAAGCAGGAATCATTTTTATTGGAATTCCATGTGAAAGACCAACACAAAGTGGTGTACACGTGAAAGTGGAATGAAAGTCATACATGATTCCAAACATTTTTTACAAATAGATAACTGCAAAGTGGGGTGTGCGTAATTATTCAGCCCCTTTGGTCTGAGTGCAGTCAGTTGCCCATAGACATTGCTTGATGAGTGCTAATGACTAAATAGAGTGCACCTGTGTGTAATCTAATGTCAGTACAAAAACAGCTGCTCTGTGACAGCCTCAGAGGTTGTCTAAGAGAATATTGGGAACAACAACACCATGAAGTCCAAAGAACACACCAGACATGTCAGGGATGAAGTTATTGAGAAATTTAGAGCAGGTTTGGGCTACAAAAACATTTCCCAAGCCTCGAACATCCCACGGAGCACTGTTCAAGTGATCATTCAGAAATGGAAGGAGTATGGCACAACCGTAAACCTACCAAGACAAGGCCGTCCACCTAAACTCACAGGCCGAACAAGGAGGGCGCTGCAGAGAAAGAGAGAAATGCAGCCAAGAGGCCCATGGTGACTCTGGACGAGCTGCAGAGATCTACAGCTCAGGTGGGGGAATCTGTCCATAGGACAACTATTAGTCGTGCACTGCACAAAGTTGGCCTTTATGGAAGAGTGGCAAGAAGAAAGCCATTGTTAACAGGAAAACCATAAGAACTCCCGTTTAAAGCCTCAAGTCTTTAAAGCAATGTGTCTCGTAATTTCTGTAGTTTTATGTAGTGTTGTACTTTTTTTTTTTTCCCTAAAGAGTGGTTTCTTAGCAGCTAACTTTTCACTGAGACTATTTCTTATGAGACTTCAGTGAGCAGTTGGTGGATCAACTGAAGGGCAAGACGGATCAGGTCCTGTGTCAGGTGTTTGCTGGATTTCTCAAGGACATAACTTTCAGACACTGTCCATCTAAATAGTTTTAAGCCTATGTAGAATGTTTAGCTTATTTTAGAGTTTAGAAATGTGTTATCATAGAATGTAGAACTATTGTAGAGACATTGATACTGCCCTTAAAGTAATAAAGGCCTCACTGTGTCGTGAACTTAGGAGTAGATTGTAGGAGACCTCTCCCCCACTGAGTGGAAATTCCCCAGAGGATGTTTTAGGGTGGGGGTCTCAACATTTATAACTGTGGTCTGAAAGGGAGAGGGGTTTTATGACCTCTAGGGAGTTACCTACACCCACAGTGTTTTAACTGTCACGCACACACATCCACACGCACACTCACTCATGTGCACACACATACACACAGGTATGCGCACACAGTCACACACGAGCACTCACATAGACACGAGGGAACGCGCACATGTAGGCATTCATGTGCTCGTGCACATAGACACAGACAGAGTTTGCAGCACACCGTAGGGGGTTTTATGATGGGGTCACTTCTATAAAGCTGGCTGTAACTAACAAAGGGATGAAGATTTGCTGAGGGACACTGGCCTCGTCTTCCCTTCTAGAAGTGCATGCTTAAATGAAGATGAATAAAGATGAATAAAAGTTTTGTGAAAATGACTACTGAGTCCGGTGCCATCTCTGGATGCTCGACGAATAAAAGAACCGGGGTAAAACTGATTTCGCAACACCTACCAGTTTGTTTTTTACTTTTCCAACAACATCAATTTTTTTTTAAAGACACACTGCACACCAATGTTGAGATATGCCAAATCTTCCCCTAGTAGCACTTAAGGAATAAAGCCTTTGGTGAAATAGTACAATTTTTATGTCTGGTAAACTGTGTTATCTTAGGCCATCGGGGTAACATTGTGCTGATTTTTTTTTTTTTTTTTTTTTTTTTTTTTTTTTTGGGGCGGGGGGGATTGGATTAAACATGCAACTATTTTGCTAGTAATAACTGAAATGAGTAAAGAAATCCAACAGCCTATTTATACAAGATAATTCATAATTTTATTGAGGGGGGTTATATTGGTTGGGTGTGATCATGGGGGTTATAGCCCCCCTAACCCCCCTGGAAGATACGCCCCTGTCTTAGGCATTTTTTATAGATTGAATCAAAGAAATGGGAACAAATTGTGTTTCGATGACAGGCTGGTAATAAAGTGCCTAAACTTACAATTTAAAACTGGTTCTTTGCTAAGCTAAATACAACACTGGTTCCTCCTGTAAGTTTAGTATCTTTTTTGGGTTTGAATAATTCATATGATTACGTGATTGTTAAAAAAAAAACATTTGAAAATGGTCAGGTGCAAGAACTGGACTCGATATAAGTGAAAAAGCAACCAATGTCCAACTTAAAACATTTAAGGAACTTTAAAAAGGTTGGAAAACTGTCAAGTACTAGAAGTTCTGGGACATTAAAACAAAATACAGAGAAATGAAGCGTGGCTCAAGACTTTGCACAGTTCTGTAAAACTGAGACACAAAGATACTGTACTGTAATAAATATTTAGAGCATTAGCATATACATTGTTGGAAGAAAAAATACATGTGAAGTCTTCTAGGTGGTAATAGATAACCGAGGGTCTAGTCCTAAAACTCAGAGAATGCAGCAGCTGAATGAAGCTTTAAAACAGCTAATGATCTATAAAATTCAGCTAATAACTTAATGCTTTTTTCTCTTTGCACTTAAAGGTTAGGATTTATCAAACCGTGCTTCAGTGATATTTAAAAACTCTTGAGAACAAACCAAAATGCTGAGGAAAGGTCTGTATTTTTGTAGCGGTCTCAGCAAGGAAAGATGACTCTGGTTGATCGATATGGCACACTGACAATGGCTCTGAATAATGAAGATCACTGGTGCAGTCATGTGTTAATTAAACTCAAGGCAACACAACCAATCATTTATATTGAACAGGGATAAAGTGTTTCATATTCAAACAGCACTGTGTTAATCTTAATGTCATATCTCGTTATATAACCAACATTATCTCAGTTGACATTTTACAAAACCGCTCAGTGAACAACCTGATGACTTCAAAAGAGAGACTGTATTTCTTACACTGACACTTTCTTATAACTAAAATTACCCAGATAAGTATTTTTTCTTCTTTTCTTTTTTGTTTAAAACAAATGAAGACAAAGGAAGCCTTCTCATTTAATGCAAGTAGCCATTTTTTGTTCGTGAGAGGACACCATGATACAGCAAAAATAAAAGCAATAACTCTTGAAATCTCTACTGCAATTCCAATGGAATTATACCAGTTCCATCCATTCTAAAAATAGCACAACACAAAACACGTGAAAGGCTGGTGTTTATGCCTTGACAAATCAGAGCAGCAATATTAGGAATGTGGTTTTATTGTTTTGGCTGCCAAGTGCAGATTCACCATGGTGTAGTGCTTTATGTGTCTGCCTAGCAAGCAAAAGGTCCCTGCTTTGATTCTAGGTGGAGATACAACAGGGATAAAGTGTTTCATATGCAAACAGCGCTGTGTTAGGATGGACGTCTATTGTAGAAATGAGCCAAAATCAAAGATATGGACCTGTCTGACAGGTGCAGGGTCCCTAACCCCATTGCATGTGTAAGCAATCAGCTTTTAGTCTAAACTGTCATGTTGATGTTGTTATAGACATCAAAATACCCCCATATGTGGTGGCTGTAGCTCAGGAGGTAGAGCAGGTTACCTACTGATCGGCGGGTTGGTGGTCCTTGGGCAAGATACTAACCCCAAGTTGCTCTCTGATGCATCCAGTGGAGTGTGAATGTTGTTAGAAAAGTTTAGAGTCAGGGCTTGTGAGAATGGGTGTGATTGGGTGAATGTGGCATGTTGTGTACAGCGCTTTGAGTACTCCGGGAGAGTAGAAAAGCGCTATTTACCATTTATAACTTAACCTTGAATGCTAGACTCTAATTAAAGGTTTGTTATCCTGGTAAACTTTTCAATTCAGTTCGATTCAGTTTTATTTATATAGCACCAAATTACAACAACAGTTGCCTCAAAGTGCTTTATATTTTAAGGTAAAGACCCTACAATAATAATAATAAGGTGGATGAAGCGCCTTGAGGCGACTTTTGTTGTGATTTGGCGCTATATAAATAAAATTGAATTGAATTGAATTGAAGATGCTCAGTTGTAAACAGTAAAGCAGTTGCTCAATCAGTACTACGGAAGCGTTAAGGACTTGGTTCTGTGCCACTACCTTTACTTGGATTCTCTTATCTTTATCTGTATCTGTAAATCAACAAAAATGATATTGATTGTGGATTTTGAAGTTTTAGAGCAGTCAAACAGTTTTCCCCTTTTCTTTACACTAGTACCTTTGGATTTTCAAATTGTAGAAGATTTTAGAAATGCTAATGGAAAAAAGAGCCTCCATACACCTTAAAAGCCTTAAAATATTAAAATATGTTGAGTACAATGCGGGCTGAGGCCCAGTGTACACCACTTTAATGTGTTAAGAAATCCAGAGCGTGCATTGCCTAGAAACAGTTGCTAGGTTACGATTGTAAAATGTCTTTTCAGAAGACGGGTTTAGCAAACTGTTTTACTGGGGTTTTTTTGTTGTTTTTTTAACCACTTTAGGTTTTAACAATATAGTATTCATTTTTCATGGTACTTCTTGAAGGAAAACTTGATATATATATATATATATATCCTATAATATTTAATAAAAGTTTGCTTCTTGGTTCCAGTCAATACCTATGTGTCACTGTTAGATTTGTATTGTTGATTGTCATTTATGCTTAGAAATATTTAACCATATATGCTTAGAGGTGTATAATCATTTGTAGATTGAAAGAATGTCTCATCCTAGGAGGTCTGTAACAGCTCTGTGTAGCATGAAGGGGGAGTGCGTTCACTCCCTCTACAGAGTGTTCCGGCGTAGATCACACCTCCTAGGAGAGGTCGTATCTTTTCTTATTGATTTATGGTATAGCAAGCACACGTATATCTGTTTAAGTATAAGAGCCTTTTGTTCAGATGGACCGCTAGACTCCTGGCACCAGCTTTGGGGAGTCTTCACAGGGTCACATCTGGATCTCACACACACACACACACACACACACACACACACACACACACACACACACACACACACAGGCAAGGTACTCTTTGTGTGTATGTAGACGTCATATGTTAATGAACCGATGCATATTCATGTAACCTCAATAAAAGAACAGTGGTACGGGAGAGCGGGCGAGAGCAACTGGGGTCAAGCGAAGGAACGGCGTTTGTCCGGTCTCTCCCGTGCACGAGTAACATGAAGAACTTTGCCTACTCGTGTCTTGCTTCGCTGTGTAATTATATTGTCCCCAACCATCCAGCGGATAGGTTCACGCTACAAACCTATCATTAATTGGTCCTTCGATGTCGGATCCCTGGAGTCGGCATTCACCGAGGGGAGAAGGGGCACGCTGAAAGACTGACGTCAGCCAGGAAGTTCCTGTGGATTAACTGTCTATCTTTTCTCCTCGATGAATGACGATCGAGGATTCGAGGCTGTATTACACGCTAAGCAACGCCGAGTAAGTTTAGAGTCCAACTCTATAACTGTACGTCTTCGCCGCTCAGTGGGGCGTTGTCCGTGGCCGCTCAGTGGGGCTAAAATTCGCCGTCTAAGTGGGGCGATGTACAAAGCCGCTCAGTGGGGTTTTTTGTACAGAAGCATTAAGTCGCAGAGTTGCGCAGTTCGAACTTTTTTTTGTTCGCCGTCTTAGTGGGGAGAAATACAGACCGCTGTGTGGGGTACTGTAGTGAGTTCTCCACCGCTCAGTGGGGTGTTGAGAAGTTCCGCGGGGTCCAGATTGTGCTGGACAATAGGCCTATTTTGTGTTGTTGTCATTGTTGTCATCGTCGTTTTTGTTGTTGTTGTTGTGTGAGTGTGTGCGGAGCAGAACACGTGACAGACGTTTGTGCTGGACTTTGCTCCTGGCAGCACAAAGTATTTAAATAAAGATGAGAGAGAAGTTTTCAGAAAACACACCAGCCTTGAAGAGCGTGTGGAGAAGGCCAGCCCACATCAGCAGCACTTAAGATGTGCTCTGGTGAATGGCTTTCCCCCACCCCCTTGCTGACACAAAATGTTTATTCTTTAGCTTTCCCTGATCGACAGCAGCCTGTGTGCCAGACCATAGATTTAATTGAGGTGGATAGTTGTTAAAAGTAATCTACATTAAGCTTGTGGTTGCTCAAATTTTGTAAAATGACATATGAGGTGAAGTGATATAGATAAATATTTAAACTAATGAAGTGCATAGAGGCACTTGACCTGTGTGAAAGACTGTCGTCTTATTATGAGCTATTGTTGAGATATAGAGCACACCTGTGAAAACAACTAATATGCTGAACCCTGAATGAAACATCTAAAAGTACATGATGGAGAAGCTGAATTGAATATGAAAGTGTAAGACTTTGCCACTGTGGGCAGAGCATGCAACTACTGTGTGATGTTGCGTTGCGGTTTTTTTCTTCTGAGCTGATGAGCAAGCTACACATTATCAGATCAAGAGCTGTCTGAGAACTACTCAAAGAGGGGGAAACAGAGAGTGTGCAGCGTTTCCGTGAGCAGTTTTTCTGCACCTTGACTCGTGTGTGTGTGTGTAGCATCAGCGTCATGTTTTTGTTTATTTGTTTTGTTGGGTTAAAAATAATTAAATAAACTGGTGATCATATTTATGGATCACCATGGTATCATCAGCCATGTGATTTATTTATGCAGATGAAAATGAGAAAGAATTTATATTGTAGATGAAAAATAATCATAGGGAAAAGGTTTTGTGTTGATCAGCCAAAAACAACCACAATTTCATTTTCTGCTTTTAAGAAAGGATTGTTCACAAAAACACAGAGAGAGAGAGAGAGAGAGAGAGAGAGAGAGATGTGTGTTGATTAAGCAGCGATGATAATAATGAAAATGTCTTAGTTTGTCACTGCAATTTTCCACATGCAGCAGTCGGAAGAAAGTTATAGTTTAACATCATTGGAAACATGCAGGCCAAGTTTCTGGCTAATTTATTTACAGCGCAATGTGTATGTGTCTCTCAACCTCACAAGCAAGTGCTCACTCCTCCCTGAAGAATGCAGCTCCAAAGAGCAATAACATGGCAGATAAAGACAGCAGCAAGTCCTGAGCAAAGAGTCCCAGCAAAGCAGCAGCAATGTGGACAAACAGCATCAGAGAAGAAGAGCAAACCCATCATCCTGACTGATCGGATGAATGGCACTGTGTCTACAACAAGCTGAAACTTCACTGTGCATGTGAAGAAAACGTTTGAGGAGAACTGAACAGTTGGAGTTTGACATTTGCCACCTGTGGAGTAAAATGGCAAGAAGAGACAGTGGAACACAGGACAAAGCTGAAGGAGAACTGCCGGCTGTGGACTGTTAAAGTGGGAGAGGACAAAAGAGTGAGAGGACAACAGAGTGAGAAGACTAGGTGAGAACACATAGGAATTATTTAATGTGGGAAATCAAAATTTGGGTTAGCAAACCTGGGGAAAAGAAAACTGACTGCTTAAGTTGGAAAATTGTGAAGGGGTCTGAAACACTGTAAAAATAGAAACATATACAAAATCACACACACAAGCACAACATGCATTAACCCTACTAACACTTCCAAACACAAGAGAGCTTATGAAGATTAGACAACATCTTAAGCGTGTGAGTCTGTTTATCATCTTATCCAAGTCACCTCGTGTGATGCAAAAACCAGTGGACTCATAGCACATTAGTTAAGAAGTGATCAAATAAGGCAGAGAACATGCTCTGTTGGATATGCAGCTCCACAGACATGCATTAAACCTGCCTAATAACACAAACACACATGCAATGAAAATTAGCTTGTTATCTTTCATCAGTGTTAAAATAGTGTCAATTTAGCAGACACTTGTTATCAAATACTGAATTTATCCAATGCAAAAAATTGACTCTCTAGGTTGCAGGACAACAATTTAAACTTTTGTGGGAAAAAAGATTCTGGTTTGACCAACCAGTGATCAGATAATAAATTTAGTTGTTAATATAGTAAATTGGGAGAAGCTTCCTGCTTGATTGATGCAGCACAAGTTTACTACTAAATTTACTGTATGAGGGAAATTCTCTTTTAGTGATAACATTTTGAACATGCATTTCTGTTGTCCTGTCATCCTAGTGGGTTAATAGCTGATTCAAATTAGTTGATCGTTCTTAGATTAATGAAAGGTGATTGAATTCTAGCACGAGTGAATGGGATGTGTTGGAGTTGTTGTGTGTTGAGTGGAGACTCTAAAACACTGAGTTTCCTGCTTTGATGTGCGAGTGAATCCTGTATTTAGATACACAACTCTGAATACGTCAGAACAAACTTCTTTTGTGAAGTGCATGACAGCATGTCACATGTTTTATGATGAAGGGAAAAAAGGAAAATTGAATAAAATAGATCTGTGGCCTAAATGAGTGAAGAGCACAGACCTGGTGATTAAACTCATAAGTTAAAGAAGACATTAGGCTTATGTTGTGAGTTGTGCAGCTGATGGTTGGTTTGGAGTGAATCTAGCTGATGATTCTTCTCCTGTTGTGAAGTTGATGAGGAGCTTGTGTCATGACTTAACAAGGCCTTTTTATTTTGATACTTTCACAGAGCACTGAGAGTTTGGTTTGATAATCCCTGTTATTTTTCGTTTTTCATTTTTGAACAGGCACTGATTTTGTTTGTCTATTTCTTTTCTTTAAGCAGATCTGCACGTCAGAAATTAAAAGTGCTATACGACCTGTCGAGAAAGCTGTTACAAGTGAGTTTTCTCCACATTGAAATGGGCTCAGGAGAAAGCTACTTATTTGGGACAATATTAAATGAAAGTCCCGGCCTAAAAGGGATTCAGCAGCGATGTAATCCGATCTAAAGTTCTTTTTCTTTTTGAAATAACGTCATAAGATAAGATAACTCTTTATTGTCATTGCACAGTCATACATAGTACAGTAGTACAATGAAATTGGAAAAACTGTCCTACGTCGGCACTACATATAACACAACACGACACGATATGACACATCACAACGTAACAAACAACACAACACAGTATATTAACTTAGTATAAAAAAGAAGAATAAGTGTATGTGTATTGCACACTGTTATTATTGCACATTAATTATTATTGCACCTTGTTATAAATATAAATATTATTGTTATCGTTTTAAACATTGTTACCTCCCCCTAAAAAGTCCAGGGAGGTATCCAGTCAGGTCAGCTAATTACATTGATCAGGGCTATTGCCCTGTTGTAAAAGCTGTCCTTGAGTCTATTTGTTCGGGACCTCAGCAGCCTGAACCTCCTGCCAGACGGCAGCAGCTTAAACACCCGGTGTCCTGGGTGTGTGCAGTCCCGTAGGATGCTGCGTGCCCTCTTGAGACAGCGAGTGCTGTACAGGTCCTTCAGGGAGGGAAGAGGATGTCCAATGATTTTTTGGGCCATGTTGATGACCCTCTGGAGTGCCTTTCTGTGTGCTGTGGTGCAGCTGGAGAACCACACACCGATGCAATATGTCAGCACACTTTCAATGGAGCAGCGGTAGAAGACGGTCAGCAGCTCCTTCTTCAGGTCCATTTTTCTGAGGATTCTCAGAAAGTGGAGACGCTGTTGGGCCTTCTTTAAGACCGCAGAGGTGTTAGAGCTCCATTGGAGGTCTGTGTCTATGTGCACACCCAGAAACTTGAAACTGGAGACCCTTTCCACGCACTCCCCGTTGATGCTGACAGGCTGCAGCTCGGACTTCCTCCTTCTGAAGTCAACTACCAGTTCTTTTGTTTTGGTGGTATTGAGGTCCAGGTTGTTGTCTGCACACCAATCTGACAGCCTCTGAACTTCAGCTCTGTATGCAGTCTCATCTCCCCCTGAGATGAGCCCCACCACAGTGGTATCATCTGCAAACTTGATGACTGTGTTGTCTGGGTGGGAACTAACACAGTCATGTGTGTACAGAGTGTACAGTAGGGGACTCAGTACACAGCCTTGTGGAGAGCCGGTGTTGAGGCTGAGGGCTGAGGAAAGATGAGGCCCCACTCTAACTCTCTGTACACGGTCTGAGAGGAAGTCTCTGATCCAGCGGCAGGTGGTGGAAGGAAGTCCAATTTCCAGCAGTTTATCTATTAGTCTGTCCGGGAGTATCGTATTGAAAGCAGAGCTAAAGTCAACAAAGAGCAGCCTGGCGTAACGGCCCTGCACTTCCAGGTGAGAGATGGTGGTGTGGAGCGTTGTAGCAATGGCATCTTCAGTTGATCTGTTAGCTCTGTATGCAAACTGGAGCGGGTCGAGTGTGGGTGGCAGGCAGGACATGATGTGACGTCGGACCAGTTTCTCAAAGCACTTCATTATAACAGGTGTTAGAGCAACTGGTCGGTAGTCGTTGAGGCTGCTAATGTTAGTACGCTTTGGCAGTGGGACAATTGTGGCTGACTTTAGGCACGGCGGGATGCAGGACTGGGACAGTGAAGTGTTGAAGATCTTAGTGAAGACCCCAGCCAGCTGGTCTGCACACTCTTTTAGGACCTTTGCGGTTACCCCATCTGGTCCGGTGGCCTTCCTGGGGTTCACTGCCCTCAGTGTGCGCCTCACCTCATATTCCTGCACTATGAGGCTTGGGCTGCTGCTGTCCGATGTTTTTGCTGCTGCTGCCTCTGGTCCCTTCACCTCAAAGCGTGCGAAGAAGTGGTTCAGCTCCTCTGCAAGCTCCGCGTTACCCTCAGTCAACGTGGTATTGCCAGGTTTGTAGTTGGTTAAGTGCTGAACTCCCTGCCATACCTGTCGTGAGTTGTTGGTGGTGAAGTGGTCTTCGATCCTTCTCTTGTACGCTGCCTTGGCCTCTCTGATGCCTCTTTTCAACTGAGATCTGGCTGCACTGTACTGCATACCATCACCGGATCTAAAAGCGGCGTCACGTTGCTTCAGCAGGACCTGGACCTCTTTAGTCATCCAGGGTTTCTGGTTGGAATACACCCGGAGACGTTTGTCCACAGTGACACTGTTGACACAGAAGTTAATATATGAGAGCACTGATGTTGTGTGCTCTTCAAGGTCCTGATGTTCGAACACGCTCCAGTCCGTGTTTTCAAAACAGTCCTGCAGCTGATGTGATGCACCTTCTGGCCAGGTTTTCACAGTTTTTGTGACTGGGGGGGCTCTTCTCCTAATGGGAGTGTATGCAGGGATCAACAGCATGGACATGTGGTCTGACAAACCTAGATGTGGTAGAGGGGTTGCTCTGTAGCCTTTTTGGATGTTGCTGTAGGCTTTATCCAATGTGTTTTTCCCCCTCGTTGCACATTTAATATGCTGTTCAAATCTGGGGAATACTGACCTTAAATCAGCATGGTTGAAGTCCCCAGCTATAATGTGCACTGCGTTTGGATGGGAGTTCTGCTGGTTGCTTATTGTCTTGTGCAGCTCCTCCATGGCAGAGTTAGCATTAGCATCGGGTGGTACATACACGGCCGTTACCATGACAACAGTAAACTCGCGAGGTATGTAGACGGGTCTGCACTTCACAGTCAAGTATTCCAAATCCGGGGAACAGTGGCTGTCTACAGTCTTTGTGTTTTTGCACCAGCTGTCATTGGTGTAGATGCATAAACCCCCTCCTTTGATCTTACCGGAGTGGCCGTTCCTGTCGTGACGGTGAACCGTGCGGCCTGCTAGCTCAATAGCCGAGTCCGGAATTGATGGCTGCAGCCAAGTCTCTGTGAGTAATATTATGCTGCTGTCCCGTACACACTTATTGACTGCAATTTGTAATCTCAGTTCGTCGATTTTGTTGGTTATGGACCTGACGTTGGAGAGGAAAATACTCGGAAGCGGTGGCTTAAATGGCTGTTTCTTTAGCCGAGCTAGTGGACCCGCCCTGCAGCCACGCTTTTGCCTTTTGCTGGAAGTGGAAACTAAATGCGACGACAGGTTCCACTATCAGCAAAGAAAGAATGAATGAATGCATGACTGAATGGAAATAAAAAACAAACTGACTGACTGGTAAAAGCTGACAGGACTTGACCACGACTCAAGGTTAACCTCCACCTAGACAGGACAAAAGGGTGGATGAATTTATGTGTTTTTTGTTACAGGAGCAGAAAGATGACAGCAACATTCGAGGTTGCATGACGATTTAATCTTTTAAATGCCATTTTCTCTGTCTGTGAAGTTACTATGTGTGTGTCATTCACTAACTAGTGTTGCTCACAGACATTACTGTGAGAAAGTGTACACACCTGCGCAGCGCTAACATTTACATTTCTTTTTACAGCAGATGGTTAATCATGTGTTTGATCATGTGATTTATAAGAGGATTAGTTAATGTTTTCCTACTACAGGATTTCTGGGTTTATATGTGAATGACATTCTTTCTACAGCTAGGGTTGGCTAACTTTATGGTGTTTTTATGGCACCTCTGGAATGTGGATGGCCGACGCCTGCCCACCAGGATAATCAATGTGTGTTGCTAATGTTTGTTTTTCTATGACTGCGTGTAGAAGATTCAGCTGAAGCGGACAAGTGACATGAGAAAAATATATAAGGGATTGTTTATGGAATAGTTGACGATGGGCTATTGAGCTCATAGTAATATATGAGTGGAGTGACTTTGCTTAAGAGCAGTCACTGATTATATTAATGCTGCCTGAGTACATGGGATGATCCATGTCTGAGGCGACTTATGAAAATAATTGTAGTTTACTGATTTGAGAAAACCTGCACATGACACTTGTCTTGCTGATGTTGAATGCTTATTGTTCTTATCATACAATTGTTTACAGGTATGAAGTTTGATTTTACTTCCAGATTTTGCTTTCCAGGCCATGATGGTGTGTGTGCAGGCTCCTGGGAGAGCCAGGTGTTAAGCAAACTTAATATGCAAGACACACTAACATCTTTTATTGCAGGGTTACGGAGCTACTCCAGCGGAGGTGCCCTGATGTTGCCTGGGACATGATCTAGCTGACCTTTTTCTTTAAGACAGGGATCCAGGTTTGCTGAGTTGACTCGTGGGAGTGTCCGTGAGTCAAGAGGAGGGGTCCAGGATTAACATTAAACAATGTTTTCTATTATTGTTGCAGTGATTTGTGTGATTAACAGTTTATTTACAGGTATTAAACCTATGCAAGTGGTGCATCCATGTTCAGATGAGGCTTTGATGGCCTATAAGTGAAGTTCACTGAACTAAAGAATGTGGTTTGATGATTGTTGACATGCTCTCCAAGTAGAAGTTTTTCTGAAATACAGGTGCAGCAGTGAGAAGCGAGAAACATTCCAGGCATAGCTGAGCCCAGGCAGTGGTTGAGGTCAAAGGTCAAGCTGGTTGGGGCCCATCATGAGATCAGACCTTGGAGCCACAGCAAGGACCATTTCAACTGCCTGCAAACTTATCAGAGCCACTGCAAAGAGGTCGAGGTCCCAGGAAACCCCGGCACCCTCAAGACGGCACAATAGAGAAATCTCACACTTGGTTGTTTCAGTGGTGAGGGGGGAGTGCTGATTGAGCCCCCGTAGGGTAAGCTCGCACTTCAACCTCCAGCCTCTGATCAACTCTAGGGCAACCAAGTGCGAGGCGTGACGGCTGACTCAGCTGAACCAGGAGGTAGGCAGAGAAGCTGAGTGTGTTGAGACAGGTCCAGCAGGCCCAAAATCAGGACTATGCGTGACGAGAAGGAGTGCCTGAGAGGATCGTCCACAAGATGGGAGCTGAGGCCTGGAGAGAGGCTTCAGGAGGATCAGAGATCATCTTCAGCAGCGTTGGGACATGAAAACTCGAGGGATGAGGGGAGCGTGCCAAGCTCCATCGACAGCGCAGAGGGAGTCTAAGGATGACATCATGATTCTGTGAAAAACACAGGAACCAGAAGCTATGGTGGTGATAACAGCAGTTTCCTATGAGGTCTGCAGCTTTGGAATTAGCTGAGACCCATGTCTCAATGTTTATTCTACATACATTTGGACTCTGGTCCTATGGACGGTGATGGAAACAACTGGAAGAGACATTCATGACGCCCTGCAGAACTCAAACCACTCTGCAGAGAGACATGTGATTTGCACACCCGGAGGAAGCATCACCAAGCTGAGCTGTTTTTGAAAATGTTACTTTCTTATTTTCACTATTAAATTAACAATTTCTTTGTTTGCTTGTAGGATGCAGTTTGCCATTGGATGAGATCAATGGGATAACTGCTAATACATTTGTTAAACTGTGTATTTTTTCAGTAATTTAGGGTGATTTGACATATGCTGAGTATAAAAATGTTTGCATTGAAACTGTCAGACATGAAGTATTCATAACTGGGAACTTTTCAAGCATAAAGGTCAAAAAGGGGGGAAATGTTAGATTTGTATTGTTGATTGTCATTTATGCTTAGAAATATTTAACCATATATGCTTAGAGGTGTATAATCATTTGTAGATTGAAAGAATGTCTCATCCTAGGAGGTCTGTAACAGCTCTGTGTAGCATGAAGGGGGAGTGCGTTCACTCCCTCTACAGAGTGTTCCGGCGTAGATCACACCTCCTAGGAGAGGTCGTATCTTTTCTTATTGATTTATGGTATAGCAAGCACACGTATATCTGTTTAAGTATAAGAGCCTTTTGTTCAGATGGACCGCTAGACTCCTGGCACCAGCTTTGGGGAGTCTTCACAGGGTCACATCTGGATCTCACACACACACACACACACACACACACACACACACACACACACACACACACATACAGATACACCCACATACACAGGCAAGGTACTCTTTGTGTGTATGTAGACGTCATATGTTAATGAACCGATGCATATTCATGTAACCTCAATAAAAGAACAGTGGTACGGGAGAGCGGGCGAGAGCAACTGGGGTCAAGCGAAGGAACGGCGTTTGTCCGGTCTCTCCCGTGCACGAGTAACATGAAGAACTTTGCCTACTCGTGTCTTGCTTCGCTGTGTAATTATATTGTCTTCAACGTTCCAGCGGATAGGTTCAAGCTACAAACCTATCAGTCACCATGCATTTAAAATGCGAGTGCAGGACTGACATTTTGTAATGTCAGAGATCAGTATGAAAAAGCCTTGAAATATTAAGTATGGCACACCTCTCTTCTCAGCCTCCACATTCTCTCCCGTGGTATTAACCACCAGCATTTATGGAAACACTGATATACCCTTTTAATAGTGATATGACAGCATCTTGATATACTTGTCAATTATCTAACAAACCTTTAAACAAAACAGGGAGGTAGAAGCTCTCAAATGACCTGTGCCATCAGGGGAAATTAACGCTACATGAAGCATTTCTCTCTGATTACAGAGAAGAGACAGTGTTTCAAATAACACACCTGCCATTCAGGTGAGACAATGCAGTTGTTCTTGGGACGGATAGAGGATGTTTTCTAAGGTTGTCATATGGGATTTTTCATAATCCATATATATTATATACAGTGTTGGGGAGTAACGGAATACATGTTACGTTACGTATTTAAAATACAAAATATGAGTAACTGTATTCCGTTACAGTTACCGTTTAAAAAGGTGGTATTTAGAATACAGTTACTTTGTTGAAATAAACGGATTACACTGCAGTACTTTCCTGTTTCATATTGTGGCGGGTCAGGACTGTTTGGGTTCTGTTGCTCCAGGCGGCAGCGTTACGGTTGCCATGGTTACAGGGTGATGCTCTTTCTCTCTCTCTGCTACTGTGTGTTTCCTGGGTGAGAGAGCGCCTTTTTGTTGTTATTGTTTTTGTGCTAAGCTAACAGGCAGAATGCTACAAGCATAGCTCTAAAGAATGTAGCCTCATGGGCAGTGTAGTCCGTGTTGCAGGGAGAATGGACTGCCATACACGTTATGTGTCTGTGAGCAAGAGGAGGGAGAAAAAGGGGAGTGGAAAGGTACGAGTTGTCATCGAGGAAAAACGGGAGATGGAAGCATGTAAATATAATAATAACCACTGCAGCCAAGAAGAGTGCTGGAAGAGCCCAGTTGTAAGTACGCTATTAAGACTCGACTGTACACTGTGTTCGTGTTTACCTCCGAAAACAATAAGTTCCATTGGAGCAGCCTTTCAATGCCTCTCTCTGTCTCTCGCAAGAAAAGTTGACCCACACAACAAAGTAAAGCTATTTTTCGGCTACAAGCCCGACACGAACCCGACGTATTTTTCGGCTACAAGCCCGACACGAACCCGACGTATTAGCCAGAGGTCCCTTTACTACAGTTCGGAGCCGCAAACCTTCAGTAATAGTAATAAATCACACAGCAATAGTACATTCACGTATTTGTAAAAAGCATGATAATATATTAAGTAATACAAAGTATTCAGAATACGTTACTGTCATTGAGTAACGAGAATACATTTTGGGGCATGTATTCTGTAATCTGTAATGGAATACATTTTAAAAGTAACCTTCCCAACACTGATTATATATATAAGAATGGAAGATGTGGCAGAGGCGCATTTTGTTTTCTAGACCTTCTGGGGCAGGAGGGTGGGCAGATGTCTTCTGTTAGCATCACATCTTTGCCAGTAGAATACTAAAAAGCCACTGAGACAAAGACAAGTGGAGAAACTGTTTGACAACATTTAAACCATCCTCTCTGCACTATCATGGTGCCCTGTGCAAAACTACATTTGTGATAGATATTCAATATAATGTCAGAAAAAGAAATTATACATTCGAATAGCATGCATACAGTGAAGAATACAAAATAACCTGCAACAGCAAAGACTAGACTGGAAAAACAGCTCTGGCAATGATGTCACTATTTATGTTGCTATTTTCATATTTTAGTTAGAAGATCCAAATGCCATGTTGCCATACTATACTGCTAGGGTAGCCAATGTTTCAAATGCAGGTTTGACAGGTTTGTGAGTGTACTTTATCCAAAACCTAGTGAGTGATTACTCTCACTAGGTGGCTGTAGCTCTGGCGGTAGCGCAGGTCACCTACTGATTGGAAGGTGAGTGGTTCGATCCCTGGCTCCTCCGGTCTACATATCAAGAGTGTGAATGTGTATGAATGTAGTTAGGAAGCACTCAGTTTAGAGAAAGTGTTTGAATGTGGCATGTTGTATAGAGCACTTTGAGTAATCTGGGAGAGTAGAAAGGTGCTATATAAGAGTCAGTCCATTCACTGTCTGAACAGAGTTTTGTCATGTTACTTTTGCACTATTATGTTCTGGCACATGTTGTTATTACATGGCTTGATTAAGGTACACATTAGGCTGACATCTGGGGCCAGAGCAGGTGGTAATCTTGGTTGAAAAATATCTCACAAAAGAAAGTTGTGCTGACCTTGATGTCCAGGTGACATTCAAGAATGTCACCTGGACATCCTTGTCCTTGAAAAGTGTGTACCACAAGGGACAGTCAAATTCATAAGCCACACTAGGGCCCACATTTCATTCTTATGAACACCATGATCGAGTATGCCCTTGGGACACCTTTTTCTAAAGGTAGTCAGGGTTAACAATGAGGTCATTGTCTGTCTGAGTGTAGTTTATTTGGTTTCTTGGTTTTTGCTCAAGCTAAACTCTAATTTTTGTTGTTTTAGCTAAAATAAATTTATCACTGAAAAACAAACACCTCAGAGCTCCAGTCTAGTGCTGATCAGTTTCATTGAATTCAAATTGGTCGATCAAAATCGGTGGTTGACTACCATTCAGCTGCCATCTTTTTTCCAAGAAATATTAGCATTCTAAGGTTGAGATGATAAAGCACCTGAAAAAAAGCTCCATGAAAATTCCTTAACACCTCAGTTAATCACAAGGCTTTAGCATATCGTATAGGTCCTCACTTTTAATCACAGGTCTCAGTGCTGCAAAGTCAGTATCTAAGCAGTCTGTTCAACGAGCTATCTTTCAGCAGGAACCTGTGCTTGACTTCAACTCATATCTCAAGAGGAGGCGCCTCTCAGTATTGACAACCATGTCCAGTCATTGTTCACTTTTCTTTGCTACAAATCAATGATCACAGTGTTGCAAAGAGGAGTCATATCAAAAAGAAATCCAATGCCCTCCAGTAAGGGATGTCTTTGCTATATTTAGGTGCTAAGAATGAAATGTTAAATTTATGATAGACCTACACAGCATAAAACTCATAGAGGCCATTGATTATTCAGTGACATTGGTTATTTGTCCAGAGCTACCTACAGCCAAAGGATTGTTTAAAAAAGAACTATTACTATATTAATAAATCTTTGGACTTGTTCTGTCCCCTGACTGGAGTTGTTATGTAGATATGTTGATATGTACAAACTGCTACATTGAGCCAAACTGATATCATGTCAGAAGCGTGTGTTAGACATGCCAGTCCACTGTATCTATTTCACGCTTTGCCTCTCTAAAGCATGACAGGGAAAAAACATGCAGAAGTTGCACCCTTCAACAACAGACAGAGGTATTTTATTTCAAGCTAACATGAAAATAATCAAGAGAAGGACATTATTGGCACATTTGCATGTAAATACATATTAGCAGCCTAGCCTAATTTGATTACAGACCCTAGAATGTACTTCATATGTTTTGGGGTTTTTTTTTGCTTGTCACTGACTTCTTGGCTTTAAATATATTATCTATAATATCTCTCAATTCTATAGTATCTATTACTAGTCACAGACACAGTTTATTTATGGATTCTATATTAGTAATGTAAGTGTTCCTTTTCCCTTTCCTGCAGTTTTTGTTGTATGTTAATGAAGCACACTATTCTGCTGGCCACAGCCATCAGGGATTGCCATTACTATTGGAGGCATTCGAGGAGTAATGGACTACTGAAATCAAAATAAATAAAAAAGTAAAGAGATAAAGAGATGAGGAATCAGACGCTAATGCTGTTGTTTAAAAGATAAAACTTGATATTTATTTCATTTTGTTCTACTATATATTTATGTATTTTATTTTTGATTTAGTTATGAATACTAAGACCCAACGATTATAATTACAACCCTTACTGAAACACTGTAATTGTTCACTTCACTTGCCACTGGTTTTAATCTTGTGGCTGATCAGTGTATATTATCCTGTATATTATGCATGCAGCATTACTGCTGTGGCTACCCACTGAGAAAATAAAACAGCATTACAGAAACTTACAGCAATAAGTAGGCTGAGGTGAGTCCTCAGAGATTCCTAACACCCTCAAGTTAAACCTCCACAGTAAAGCCATAGCTCAATGCTTTTATAGCTTCTTTCTGCAAACTGTCTGATCCTTGCCTTTACTCTGCTATCAAAGAGAAAGAGAAAACATTAAAGTGTAATAGAGAGCAAAATGTCAACACTTTCATTCTCTATTGGCTTCCAGTCTCATTTCCCACCATTGGAAAGATTCTGCTGAGTCTGCAAAGGTGAATTGAGGCACACATGACAGCCCTCTGGTTTCTGAACTCCACCATGTCCCCACTCTACAATCTCAGCCTTGTTTTTAATAATTAAATTCTGTGTTCTTTTTTACAAGCCTCCCCATAGATAGAAGCCTGACTCCCACTGCAAAGTAACAGATGAGAGCTCTGGTGTGTTGTAACAAACCTTTTAAGCTTTTAACATTCTGCCCTTACACTTTCCAGCGCTGCTCATCGAAGTTCAAGGATGAAAGGGCTGTCCTCTTCAGGATCCACTGAAATCTTCCCACAAGTCTTGCATGATGTTCAAGCTGAAGTCAATTAAATCAAACTTGGTTCTAAGTGAACATATGTTAAAGCACTAGAGGCAACATGTTAAACTATAAAAAGAGGATCTGTCAGCTACAATCCTTAAATTTGTGAAGAAAATATCAAAAAACAACTGATAATTCTGCAACAGTAAATGTATTTGATGAAATAGTTTTTAATTGTACATAATAGTGTTTTATAAGAAAAGATTGGGTAAGAGCTTATAGATATACCTATGTGTAACATAGATTTAAACATATGTATGATATAGATTGACTATTTACAAAAGATTATTGTTGGCTGAGTTTTTTTGTTGCCTTCTGTTAGAATTGTTTTCTTTTATACTTTTATTTTGGTCTAGTCCCGCATCCGTGTTGGATGTTTCTTTCTTTAGTTACTTCCTGTTGTATTTGGATATTTGTGTTGTTTTTGTGCTGTCTTTTTGCATCCTGTTTCATTTCCTTGGTTATGTTCAGGTGTGTTTTGCTCCCCTGGTGTGTCCCTGATGGACTCATGTAGTCTCCCTTCAGTCTTTGTCACAGTGTGTGCTAATCCTCCCCGTCAGTGGCGTGTCTAGAAAACTTTTGTTGGGGGGGCCAGGTAGGGGCACAGATTTGGAGAAGGGTGGCAGATGTAATTGGCAGATAATGTTAAAAACAAATCTACCAACCGTTAACCATAATTCAATAACCCTGTAAACCTAATAACCGAATGCACTTTTAACTCTTATTATAATGAGATTTTAACCACTACGGTGCAAAGTTTTTAGATACTGCGTTGATAAAGTACAAGAGATACAATCAGTGCTTTGTCAGTGCTTACTCAGCATTCAAGGACGGCAATATTTGCACAGTATTTTTACTGACATGAAGTGCACATATGTTTTGGGCAAAAACATTTTTGAATATTAAAATACGAACATTTTTAACATACAATTGACAAATTAGCCAATGCAAAACTTTATCTGCCTGTTAAAAAAGAAGATAATCTTCTCACAAACTGGTGTTTGATTTTGAAACAGGAAAAAAGTGGGGAAACAACTGAAAAGACTAACATTTGAATAAAACCTGAAAGCAAGTAAATACTTTCTATGCTGCCTTATGTAAACTTTGGTAATATTGATAAAGAACAACACTGGCTGATGATGAAACACAGTCAGCTGGCATGGTGACACTGCCAGTATTAACCTGCAGGGCTGGACTGGGACAGAAAATCAGGCATTTTCACTACAGACCGACCCCCCAGGTATTAAAGCCATAAAGACTTTGAATGAAAACAAACGCTGTTGTGACAGTGATGTACAGTCTTGTTGGTATATGTATGATTTCTATACATTTTACGTCAGATAAAAACTTTGGTTGTAAGATTTAGATAATTATTTAATAAAAACTAGGTATTTTAAATGAGAATAAGAAAGAAAAGTATTTCTTTGTGCCCCCCTCTCCCTGTTAATGCCCTACCTGGCCCCCTGGCAAAACTTTCCTAGACCCGCCCCTGCACAGTTACCAGCTGTCAGCTGCTTAGAAAAGGATCCTGGTGTTATTTGTCATTCAGAAACAGTTCATAACTTCAACTCATTCATGTCACCTAAAAGGTAAACCTGTTTCTCCATCACCTGTTCAGCTCTGATGATTCAGTAAGGACATCTCCTGGTTTCATCTTCATGTTTCCCTCTCACCACATATACAAACCATCATGACCAGCAGTTTTACAGCTGTGGCTCCAGCAAACATCAGCTGATACTAGACATTAATATTAAATAAATTCTAACAACAGCTGATCAAGCTTAAACGTGCTGCTGTTGTTTAGCGCGACATTCACTGGTTTCCTCTTTCTGGCGCAAAGTGGCCGATAAATAAACAAGAGAGCCGATCAGCTGATCATTGATCAGTTTCATGATTGAAGTAGCAACAGGAGAGGCAGGGGGAGAGAATGAGAGAAGAAGAGGCAGCTGTGCAGCGTAACAACAGAATAACTCCAGCTTTGTGTCTTTTTCCATTCTAGCTAAAGTTTGGGACAAACTGCGTCTCTTCTCAGCTCAATACGAAACGTGTAATATTTTCTCTGAATGAGGGACCATTCCATTTTTTAAGGAGCCGTTGGCAACTCTACTAACCTTATGAATAAAATAAAGTTCACTATCAGTAACATCATAGCACCCACCCAGCTGTATAGAAACTCCGTCATGCTAGCTCACGCAGTATGAGGTATTGTAACTGACGGTAAAAAGTCAGCACAACGAAAACAAACTCCACCTAAACTTGGTTTATATCTGACCCAGATAGACTGCAGGTCATAACTTCTTACCTGAAGTTCAGTTCACCTGACACTCGGACTGGTGGCTGCCTCGGGGCTCTCCTCCTGCCTCCCCTTCCCTCATCCACCTGCTGGCCTCTGCGGAAGCCCCGCCATAGCCACCACCAAACAACGGAGTTATTTCTACAGATCGACCTGCATCTGGCGAATCTACCACCTCTCATTGTTCATGCCGTTACAAAAAAAATAAATAAAATAAGTCATCAGCACACCGGGCATTTGCCCGGTATGACCGATGGCCTGTCCAGCTATCTTAACCTGTTAATCTTTCTCCGAAAAACTGTTTTCTGCGGTGCCATCTTTCATGCTTGGCTCTCCTACCTTTGCTAACATGATGCACACAGCGCAGAAGCCGATGCTGCATTCACTTGCACTCGGATATCTGAGCTTCACTGTGAAAACATAATCGAACATTTGACATTTCATTGAATTTTATTGTTTTGCCTTTGGGGTGGCACCTGGGGTGACCAGTCTGGTTGTGGGGGTGGCCTGTGCCCCCCCAGGCCACCCCGCTGGACACGCCACTGCTCCCCGTTATCCCTTCTTGACTTTTACTAGATTCTTTGTGGATTTGTTTGGATCTCATTGACTTCAACACAAGGTCAGTTTTATGTTAAACTGCTTGAGAGTCGTGCATCTGAGTCTTATTTTCTGGTAAAACTTGACAGTTTACACACAGAGAAAATCCAAAATAAATTCATACTTATACAACTTTTGCACCTGTAACAGGGCAGCCCTTAGCGGCTGGAAACACAGTGAGATGGACCAAGGCAAGTGTAGTGGAACAACGTATTTATTTGCTATACAGCTCTCCTTACAACAATTAACTTGTCGAGCTTCTTCACAGCACAAAAATCCATCCTCTAATGACAACTGGCAGCCTTAAATATGTTCAGCTGTCACAGACTTAACCATCATTCCACTCTCAGGTAAATTCTTAAATCCCAACCTTCCACCACAGTATACAATATATCAATAAGAATAAATAAATACATAAATACATTTCACATTTACATATTAATAAATATTTCACACTTTAATGTTACACCAAACCCAATATTATAAAAACCCAGAAACCCAAGCACAACAAGATTCACCACACTCTCTTTACCAATGGACTCTCCCGGAACCTTTAAATGGTGTCTGGACCCCCAGGGAAACATTTGCCCAAACACCTTGAAGAGGACACAGGCAAGAAAGGTGAGTAATCATTAACTTACAAGCACTTATTTGCACCACTTTTATCCCTAGATTTCACACACACATTTGCATTAGTTTTCCTTACTGGTAAACCTTAATCACAATCTCAATCACCATTCTTCTCTCCTGACAGACAACCACCACATTCCTTGACGAGGAGCAGCTGTGCAGGATCTGAAACAAGGCCACCAACTGATTTTAAAATTCCCAACAAACAGTCAACAAATATTTAAACTTCTTGTGTGCAAATCCATGCTTAAAGTGCAATGCTCATAAAGTGCTTGATAAGGTGCTTTTAATAAAGTGAAAGGTGTGCTCCAAAGTGCTATACATATAATATAAATAAATGCAGTAAGGGAGTCCTCTTCCTTACAGCACCTATTTTTCCATCCATCCATCCATCTTCATCCGCTTTGTCCGGGGCCGGGTCGCGGGGGCAGCAGCCTAAGCAAAGAGGCCCAGACCTCCCTCTCCCCAGCCACCTCCTCCAGCTTATCCGGGGGGAATACCAAGGCATTCCCAGGCCAGCCGAGAGATATAATCTCTCCAGCGTGTCCTGGGTCTGCCCCGGGGCCTCCTCCCGGTGGGACATGCCTGGAACACCTCACCCAGGAGGCGCCCAGGGGGCATCCTTGTCAGATGCCCGAACCACCTCAGCTGGCTCCTTTCGATGTGGAGCAGCAGCTGCTCTACTCTGAGCCCCTCCCGGATGGCCGAACTTCTCACCCTATCTCTAAGGGAGAGGCCAGCCACCCTTCGGAGGAAGCTCATTTCTGCCGCTTGTATCCGCGATCTCGTTCTTTCGGTCACTACCCACAGCTCGTGGCCATAGGTGAGGGTAGGGACGTAGATCGACCGGTAAATTGAGAGCTTCGCTTTTACACTCAGCTCCCTCTTCACCACGACGGACCGGTGCAGCGTCCGCATTACTGCAGCTGCAACCCCAATCCGTCTGTCGATCTCCGGCTCCCTTCTCCCATCACTCGCGAACAGGACCCCGAGATACTTGAACTCCTCCACTTGGGGCAGGAACTCATCCCCGACCCGGAGTGGGCACTCCACCCTTTTCCGGCTGAGAACCATGGCCTCAGATTTGGAGGTGCTGATCCTCATTCCCGCTGCTTCACACTCGGCTGCGAACCGTTCCAGTGCGAGCTGGAGGCCCTCACCCGATGAAGCCAACAGAACCACATCATCTGCAAAAATCAGAGATGAGATTCTGAGGCCACCAAAGCGAAAGCCCTCCGCCACTTGGCTGCGCCTAGAAATCCTGTCCATAAAAATTATGAACAGAACCGGAGACAAAGGGCAGCCCTGGCGGAGCCCATCACCCACCGGGAACGAGTCCGACTTATTGCCGGCAATGCGAACCAAGCTCTTGCAACAGTTGTATAGGGATCGAATGGCCCATAGCAATGGGCCAGACACCCCATATTCCCGCAACACCTCCCACAGGACACCCCGAGGGACACGGTCGAATGCCTTCTCCAAGTCCACAAAACACATGTAGACTGTTTGGGCAAACTCCCATGCACCCTCAAGTATCCTGGAGAGGATAAAGAGCTGGTCCAGTGTTCCGCGACCAGGACGAAAACCGCATTGTTCCTCCTGTATCCGAGGTTCGACTAACGGACGAACTCTCCTTTCCAGCACCCTGGCATAGACTTTCCCAGGGAGGCTGAGGAGTGTGATCCCCCTGTAGTTGGAACACACCCTCCGGTCCCCTTTCTTAAAGATGGGGACCACCACCCCGGTCTGCCAGTCCACAGGTACTGCCCCTGATCTCCACGCAACATTGCAGAGGCGTGTCAACCAGGACAGCCCTACAACGTCCAGAGCCTTCAGGAACTCGGGGCGGACCTCATCAACACCAGGGGCTCTGCCACCAAGGAGTTGTTTAACTGCCTCAGTGACCTCGCCCCCGGAAATTGGGGGTCATTCCCCTCATCCCCAGACTCTGCTTCCTCCTCGAAAGAAGTGTCAGTGGGATTAAGGAGGTCCTCGAAGTATTCCTTCCACCGCCTGACAATTTTCTCAGTCGACGTCAGCAGCGCTCCGCCAGCACTATACACAGTGCAGGTAGAGCACCGCTTTCCCCTCCTGAGACGTCTGACGGTTTGCCAGAATCTCTTCGAGGCAGTCCGAAAGTCTTTTTCCATGGCCTCTCCGAACTCCTCCCACACCCGAGTTTTTGCTTCAGCCACTGCCCGAGCCGCATTCCGCTTGGCCTGTCGATACCTGTCGGCTGCCTCCGGAGTCCCACAGGCTAACCAAGCCCGATAGGACTCCTTCTTCACCTCTGGTGTCCACCATTTGGTTCGGGGATTACCACCACGGCAGGCACCAACCACCTTGCGGCCGCAGCTCAATGCAGCAGCTTCGGCAATGGAGACGCTGAACATGGTCCATTCGGACTCAATGTCCCCAGTCTCCCTCGGAATGCTGTTGAAGCTCTGCCGGAGGTGTGCGTTGAAGATCTCGCGGACTGGGGCCTCTGCTAGACGTTCCCAGCACACCCTCACTACGCGTTTAGGTGCACCAGGTCTGTCCAGCGTCTTCCCCCGCCACCTGATCCAACTCACCACCAGGTGGTGATCAGTTGACAGCTCAGCCCCTCTCTTTACCCGAGTGTCCAGAACATATGGTCGCAGATCTGCTGATACGATTACAAAATTGATCATCGAGCTACGAACTAGAGCGTCCTGGTGCCACGTGCACTTATGGACACTCTTATGTTCGAACAGGGTGTTCGTTATGGCCAAACTGTGATTAGCACAGAAGTCCAATAACAGACCACCGCTCGGGTTCAGATCAGGGAGGCCGTTCCTCCCAATCACGCCCCTCCAGGTCTCGCTGTCGTTACCCACGTGAGCATTGAAGTCTCCCAGCAGGACAACAGAGTCTCCAGGTGGAGCACCCTCCAACACCCCCCCCCCCCCCCCCCCCCCCCCCCAGGGACTCTAAGAAGGCTGGGTACTCTGAACTGCCACTCGGCGCATAAGCGCAGATGACAGTCAGGACCCGTTCCCCGACCCTAAGGCGCAGGGAACAAACACTCTCGTCCACCGGGAAAAACCCCAACGTACCGGCAGCAAGCCGAGGGGATATTAGGATACCCACCCCAGCCCGCCGCCTCTCACCAGGGGCAACTCCAGACTGAGACAGAGTCCAGCCCCTCTCCAGGAGACTGGTTCCAGAGCCCAAGCCATGTGTAGAGGTGAGCCCGACTATATCTAGCCGGTACCTCTCAACCTCACGCACTAACTCAGGCTCCTTCCCCACCAGAGAGGTGACATTCCATGTCCCTATTGCCAGTCTTGGCAGCCGGGGGTCAGTCCGCCAGGGCCTCCGGTCCTGGCCGCCACCCGGCACACAATGCACCCGACCCCTATGGCGCCTCCTGCGGGTGGTGGGCCTGCGGGAGGATGGGCCCATGTCTCCTCATCGGGCTGTGCCCGGCCGGGCCCCATGGACTAAGGCCCGGCCACCAGACGCTCGCCCTCGGGCACCCTCCCCGGGCCTGGCTCCAGGGCGAGGCCCCGGTGACCCTATCCCGGGCAGGGTAAACTGTTCCCTCGGTGTCCTTTTCATAAGGGTCTTATGAATCGCTCTTTGTCTGGTCCCTCACCCAGGGCCAATTTGCCATGGGAGACCCTACCAGGGGGCAAAAGCCCCCAGACAACATAGCCCCTGGGATCCCTGTGACACACAAACCCCTCCACCACGATAAGGTAGCGATTCAAGGAGGAGCACCTATTTTTCTTCTTTTCTAAATTAACCTCCTAGGACCTGGTGTCCACATATGTGGACATCACATTTTGGATTATTTAGAACAAAATACAAAATTTTGCTCTACAAGGGCCTGATATCCACTTACGGGGACATTATCCTGCTACTGTCCTATTGAAATTTTAAACGAATATCCTCATATGTGGCTGTCATTTTTCTTAGAAACAAAAATAAGGTAAAGAAAAAAGATCTGGTAATTCTTTGTTTTTACATTTATCAGGTCCCAATCAGTCCAAATATCAAAGAGAAATTAAAAATGCATGCTGTGGAAGAGTTCAGGTTTTAGGAGGTTAAAGATATATGCTGTAAAATCATTCCACCCTGATAAAATATTTTTTCAAAGAAGTCTTTTACTGCCCCAATACTTGATATTTATGTCCATGATAAGTTTATGTAAACATCTGACCTCAACTGTAAGTCAAGTACACAGTTTAACACCTACCACACATGCGTAGGTATCAAACATGATCATTATAATCGTTAGAGATCATAAAAAAGAAGTGGAGTCAAAATGCAGCCCTGATGAGAGACAAAACAGAGGCGAGGGACTGAAACACTCACATTTGCTCAAAGATCTGTAAGGTCCAACTCATAATATTATGATCAAACTTAAATGTTTTAAGTGTTTTAAAATAAGTGGACATAAAATATTAAAAGCAGATGAGAAGTCAACAAATGAGATTTTAGCATGTGTTCTAAGACCTTCTAAATATTTAAAGATGTAGTTGAGAATCACAGTACTTCTGCCCTCGGCACCTAACACCATCTTATAAGCAATCTGCATATTCTCTAATTGCCTCTTAAATCTGTTTATTTTTGACCAATTTCTCAAATTACTTAATTACCAGAGTAGTTAATGGTCTGAAGTTGTTTATCCCCTTTAGCATTAGTGGGGACTTTTTTTTGTTATAACAACTGAATGAATAAATAACAAAACATGCCAATCACTTGCTCTGCAAAGATTTATCAGGTGTGATCAAATCTCAAAAATGCATTTTGTGTATTTTGTAAGGATATACCTGCATGTGGCACCATCACTGTGAACATTCATGCATGTGTTTCATATTGATATCAGTTAAAATCACTTTAAAAAGAAGAACTTACTGACTTTAACAAGTCACCTGTCATCTGCAGGAGTATTCAAGGGAAACACAGACGCTCTTATTCTCAAATGAACGACTGGAGTCTTTTTCTTGTTTGAAAGACTGTATGTTCAGATGCGCCTCCTATCAACCTTCCTCTGAGTGTGGAAAGCATTTCTATACAAGGTTCAAACAACAAGCAAGGTCAGTTTGATTACAGTCTCCTGAGTGAAGAGTCTGAAACATCTATTTTTTGGGGTTAATCTTCTAATCTTCTCTTTCAGTCCTTTAATGTATCATTACAAAAACACGACTTCAGCAGCCCTCCAAAGATTTGTTGTGGTGCTTTCAGGGAAACAACGACGATTCTTTTTAAAAGTCATGCTGAAGTATTGAACTAGTTTGCCTCTGGAGCTTTTACCTTTATCCCTTTTAAAACAGCATGGACATGATACCCAGAAAAACAAGAGCCCATCCACTAATGGAGCTTTAACCGGATTAGATGCTCTTTCATAACAACACCGAAGGTCAGTCTTCACAGTCACCCGGGGAGACAGAAATGGGGATATGCTGAATCTAACCTAGAGTTTGTTGGGAAGTAGCCACATTATTAGTTATTTGTGTTCTGCAGCAGTGAAAAGTGTTACTGTACTTGAGTTGAATTTTCAGGTATCCATATTTTACTTGAGTAAAGTTTATTATTTATATTTTTTGATTTTTCTCCCTACATTTTAGGACTGTGATCGCTATTTTCTATTCAATTCAATTTAATTTATACAGCACCAAATCACAACAACAGTCACCTCAAGGCACTTTATATTGTAAGGTAGGCACTACAATAATACATACAGAGAAAAACCCAACAATCATATGACCCCCTATGAGCAAGCACTTTGGCGACAGTGGGAAGGAAAAACTCCCTTTTAACAGGAAGAAACCTCCAGCAGAACCAGGCTCAGGGAGGGGCGGCCATCTGCTGCGACTGGTTTGGGCAAGAGAAGGAAGACAGGATAAAAGACATGCTGTGGAAGAGAGACAGAGATTAATAACAGATATGATTCAGTGCAGAGAGGTCTATTAACACATAGTGAGTGGGAAAGGTGACTGAAGAAGAAATACTGAATGCATCATGTGAATCCCCCAGCAACCTACGCCTACTGCAGCATAACTAAGGGAGGATTCAGGGTCACCTTGTCCAGCCCTAACTATATGCTTTAGCAAAAAGGAAAGTTTGAAGCCCAATCTTAAAAGTAGAGATAGTATCTGTCTCCCGAATCCAAACTGGAAGCTGGTTCCACAGAAGAGGGGCCTGAAAACTGAAGGCTCTCCCTCCCATTCTACTTTTAAATACTCTAGGAACAACAAGTAGGCCTGCAGTGCGAGAGTGAAGTGCTCTAATGGGGTGATATGGTACTACAAGGTCATTAAGATAAGATGGGGCCTACTCTACTCCGTACATTTTCAAAACAGGTTCATTACTTTAGATTTAACATGTATGAGTTATTATTTCATATCACAACACATCTTTTAGACCTCAAACCAATTTGAATCTAAATGCAGGGATAAAAGACAACCCTATCGGTGTATCCATGACTGGTGTTTATTGCACATGGCCCAAGATGAAGTAGATGAAAAGATCTGTGAATTTTGTCAAACTGTGTGGCTAAGAGGTGGATGAAAGGTGTAAAAAAGGCAGAACAGGAGAGGGAGAAGAGGGATTATATTTAATAATTTGATTAAATGGTTAAGTTTACAATAAAGGACCATGTAAGACTGCTGCAGAGTGCCTGTGGTGTTCATGGTCATGTCTGATTATATCAAGTGTAGCAAAGATTGATTTAAATTTAAGCTGTTGCTGCTGAATAAATTTATTCTGTTTTTAGGTGGGAGATCTTTTTTTTTACTAATAGAATCCTGAGATTAAGATATCCCATTATGTTCTTATTATTAGTTAGAACAATGTGAATTAAATTGCTTTTCTTGTGCAATGTTTTAATTTTTTCTGCCTCTTGCCTGATTCTTTGATATAGTTTGTTGTTTGAAATGTTATGGTTGATCCTCTGTGACCTTTTATTTTCCTTCAATAGCTTTTCTTCTGTTCATGAACCAAGAACTAAGTTCAGAGTTAAGGCCACCAAAAACTATATTTTCTGAGACGAATTGTACTCCTTTGCTGGTGTTGTTTTAACTGCCATACCTGAAAACTGGAGCTGGGGACACAATGGTTTATATCAGAGGGCCATGGCTCTGTTATGACAGCTCCACCTTTTAGTTTGAAATCTTTGAGTTTTGTGCATCTACAGTAGTTTCTCTGCAGATGTTATTTGCAGATGTTAACTGTTGTCATGGCAGAAGATTGTTGCCCCTTTGTGCAACCAAGTAAATTTTACGAGAATGAACCTCTTTTTAATTTACCTTGATGGATTTCAGAAGCGCATGAATAACATCAGTAAAACTTGCTTTCTTTTATTTTTAAGGCAATCAGTTACTTGCTACTCCTGTTATAATAACTACAACTAAGAAACAGTATGTTGCAGGAACATTCATTGTTTAAAATAATAACAATTCTTTACTAAGTCAAGAGTACATCTGACTTGAAATAGGTGTAGGTTTTTTCATTACATAAACGTGTGTATGTAAAACACATTGTTAGTACAACATATGTTTTAACATGTTTCTTTTAAGGCAATCTGTTTGCATGCTTCTTTTAGTATGGTTGACTAACTAGAATTCACAGTGCAGATTACACTGCAGTCAGTATATTGAATAGTTTGTAAGAACATAATGTTATCAGCTTCAATCCAGAATCACAAGTGTCAGTCTTCCTATGTTTAAGGAACTGCTGCACTTTCATTATAACTATAGAGATCTGACCAGTTCAAAAAAAGTGACAGAAGCTTTTGAGGATAATGAAGCATTGCAGACTTCCAATCCATTCCCTGAACTGTGCTTATCACTCTGTAGAAAAGTAATATGTCTGGACTCTTTTCAGCATTACATCTTTTTGAATGACACCCCTGGGAGAGTGTGCCGAAGAATATACAGTACAAAGAAGCTGCTTATTATGACTCACCACTTATTTCTTTCCTTTCCACTGCAGCTATTCTATTCGAAAAATATTTACATTTTCCTAGATGGAAAAATTGCAGAAATTAATGTGACAGAATGATTCAGCCTGTGCCAACAGATGAGCTCTGGACTCTGTTTAGAAACTGCTGAGAGAATTTAAACATGAGTAAAACGACACCTTTTGCACTGTCTTCTTGTTTGTAAAAAACTAATTAAATCCCTAAATAGCCACGCAACTTCAGTTTCTGCAGTGGAGATTATCTTTCACTACAGTGGTGCCTTGACTTTAATTCATTCCTTGTGACTCAAACTACTCATATGTTTTGCAAAATAACTGCAAGCACAAATGGACTTGAAATGGTAAATGACAGCTGATCAGCCGATCACATGGCAGGTTATTAGACATGGTTATTAGCATGGTTATGAGCTGATCTCAGTGTTTCAGAAACTGCTGGTCTGGAAGACAACAGTAACCAAAGTAAAGGCTTGTTTATTTGAATGTGAATGAATGTGGGCAAAAAATATGATATTTTTTTAATTTTTATTGACTTTGTTTACATGTTTACTCTTAGCTGTTTTACTCTCTTACCTTTTGCTGTCTTTATCTAGTTCTCTCTCCTTCTTACCCTAACCTCTTCAGGTAAATGTAACAGTGAAAGAGAATTTACCATCTAATCAATGGCTGATTTACTGTATATAACATGACTTTATAAAAATATTTGAATTGATAGGTAACATCCTTCTGACTCCCTCTTACATGTGCCACTGTACTGTGATCAAAAAGTAAAGTCCAATTCACCCAGAACAGGAAACTGAGTACATGAGCTCCTTGACTGGTAACTAGCAAAGTGGTAGCAGACTTATGGCCAGTGTTGGGCAAGTTACTTTGAAAAAGCAATTAACTATAGTTACTAGTTACTTCTTCAAAAAAGTAACTGAGTTAGTAGCCGAGTTACAATATTCTAAAAGTAAATAATTACTTGAAAAGTAACTATTGCGTTACTTTAAAAAAAATGTTTAACCCTCTGGGGTCCAGGGTATAATTGGCCATTTTTCACAACTTTTGATTGGACCTCTACATTTCACCTTTAAAAACTATTTACTTTGCCTTGTTTGGTATCATTCTTTTCAGCACAACCTCCTGTGTCTGAATTTACAGTCATGTTTTCATTTTGACATACCTTATTAACACAATTGATCTGAAATCAGACAAAAAACATAAAATCCAAGTAGAAAGTTATATTTTTTACTGTAACAACCACAAACATGTTTATTGAATCATATTTCCTAACTTTAAATGCAAATATAAATTGTCAATTTTAAAATCATATGCACAAGTTTTACAAACAACAAAGTCATTTGCAGCCATTTACCTTTTACTCTTTTTTTATAACCATTTCAAACTATTTACATAACAATCAGGTGTTCTGCATTCAATAAGATGCCACACAAATTATTTGTGCCACTCCAAAAAAAAAAAAAAGATTTCTGTCCACTATAAAGGAGAACATCACAGCCTGATACCTGCAGGTCTGACAGCAGCAGGTGTATCACTCATCCTGTTCTCTACCTGGAGACAGCAGTCGCCTCATTGTTCTGACACACAACACAAAACGATCCACAACACTACACACTAACAACACAAGACAACACATTAACTACACACTCCAAACATGCTGAACGTCACAAATCTCTCACATCTCAAAACTCGCTCTCTCTTTTTCTGCTCTCTCTCTCTCTCTCTCTCTCTCTCTCTCTCTCTCTCTCTCTCTCGCAGTCGCTCCTAAAACTTCTCCCTCTTCCTAAACAACTAAATGTCATGTTGCCATATCATTTTTTGATTGGTCTGTTTTTTGTCGATTGGTCGACAAAAAACAGCCCTCCAACACGAGCAGGCTGTGTTTTGTTTAGTTTTTTCATTTTTTGGTCATAAGCAGAGAGTGCTTGCTAGTGCTGTCCTCAGACACTAAACGTGACAAAACTATTGAGGAAAAAACGCCACGTATATATTGTTTATCATGACTCTGGTTTTATGTGGCCTAGTAACGGTAATACGGTAATTACTAGTAACAGTAATTCATTAGATTGCTCGTTACTGAAAAAAGTAACGCGTTACTTGTAACACCGTTATCACTGCTTATGGCTCTGAAAGCTAATGATCTGTAACTGTAACTTCAGGTAAGATTTGACCAAGTTTAGGTGTAGTTTATTTTCGTTGTGCTAACTTTTTACAGTCAGTTACAATAACTTGTGCTGCGTACTAGCTAGTTTCTATACTGCTGGATGGGTGTTATGATGTTGCTGATAATTAACTTTATTTTATTCGTAAGGTTAGTCAGTAGAGTTGCCAACCGTTCTGTAAAAGACAGAATTGTCGCATATTCAGAGAAAATATTACGCGTTTTGTATTGAGCTGAAAAGGAACACAGTTTGTCCCGGACTTCAGCTACAAAGGAAAAAGACACAAAGCTGGAGTTATTCTGCGTCTTTACGCTGCAGCTGCCTCTTCTTCTCTCATTCTCTCCCCCTCCCTCTCCTGTTGCTACTCCAATCATGAAACTGATCATTGGTTACCTGATCAGTGTTTCTGACACAAGTCCCGTCTCTCTTGTTTGTTTATGGCCCACTTTGCGCCAGAAAGAGGAAACCAGCGGATGTCGCGCTAAACAGCAGCAGCACGTTTAAGGTTGATCAGCTGTTGTTAGAATTTAATTTCTAGTATCAGCTGATGTTTGCTGGAGCCACAGCTGTAAAAGCTGCTGGTCATGATACCGGTTTGGTTATCTTACTGGATCATCTGAGCTGAACAGGTGATGGAGAAACAGGTTTACCTTTTAGGTGACATGAATGAGTTGAAGGGAAGTTATGAACTGTTTCTGAGAGATAAATAACACCAGGATCCTTTTCTAAGTAGCTGACAGCTGGTAACTGTGCAGGGGTCTAGCAAAGTTTTGTCAGGGGGGCCAGGTAGGGTATTAACAGGGAAAGGGGGGAACAAAGAAATACTTTTCTTTCTTATTCTCATTTAAACTGTCTAGTTTTTAATAAATAATTATCTGAATCTTACAACCAAAGTTTTTATCTGAACAAGACAGTGTACAGGCAGCACGGTGGCACGGTGGTTAGCACTGTTACCGCACAGCAAGAAGATCCTGAGTTCAATTCCAACATCAGGCCGGGGTCTTTCTGTGTGGAGTTTGCATGTTCTCCCCGTGTTTGCGTGGGTTCCCTCCGGGTACTCCGGCTTCCTCCCACCGTCCAAAGACATGCACTTAGTGGGGATAGGTTAATTGGATAACCCAAATTGTCACTAGGTGTGAATGTGCGAATGAAAGTGAGTGCGAATGGTTGTCTGTCCCTGTATGTTGGCCCTGCGACAGACTGGCGACCTGTCCAGGGTGTACCCCGCCTCTCGCCCTATGACAGCTGGGATAGGCTCCAGCGCCCCCCGCGACCCTGAAAAAGGATAAGCGGAAGCGAATGGATGGATGGATGGATGGATGGAAGACAGTGTACATCACTGTCACAGCAGCATCTGTTTTCATTCAAAGGCTTTATGGCTTTTCCTATAATACCCGGTGGGCTGCTCTCTAATCAAAATGCCCAGGCTGATTTTTTTTCCCCCCAGTCCAGCCCTGGGCACGACACACAGGGCTGGACTGTGTGTCGATAAGTTTTATCGTTGCTAGATAGCAGGGAGCAGACGACTGAGTTTATTAAACTCCACCAAAATAATTAGCAAATTTCATTAAAATTTAATAAACTATCATCTTGTCTTTATTTTTAGTTAGCACATACCTTAAACACTTAAAGCTGTAAGCAAATGATAGTTATATAAGAGCAGATGCATGCTGGTGCAATAAGCTGTACGTTTTACGTCCAATGGATGCATGATCTGACTAGTCGACTATCAAAATAATCATTTGTGGCAGCCCTTAAAAATAAGGACTTGAGCATTAACAACACAAAAAGTCTTTGTGATGGCCGGTACAGAAATTTCAAGTCAAGCAAATATTAAACAAAACAAGATGATGGAAAACAGTACAGACTAAACTGTAACCAATTAAAATTTAAAGGTCACTGAAAGTTTACTTAAATGCACTTTTGCAGTGAAGACAGTAGATATGGATCTAAGCCTTTTGCAGCCCTTTCACTCTGCAAAATCTTCTTTTCATGAGTCCGTTAGTCATGTGTATGAGGGCTAGAGTGGCTGTCACATCAGCTGCAAATGGGGACGGCAGTATCATTAATGTGCTAGTTAAGTCCAAAAGTGTGTGTTGCCAGCTTGCTAGACTCTGAGCTTGGAAAAAGAAAAAGGAAAGTATAAGAGTATTGCATTTTCACATTACTCTCATATTACTCTGTCCATTTGCACCTAAAGGACAAAGGTCAGTCTTTCGAGGATGCCAATGTTCACATTTTGGACAGAGAAGACAGATGGTTTGAAAAAGGAGTGAAAGAAGCCATTTGTCTATGTATTTTAACAGAGGGGGTTGCAATAATCTTCTCATGCACCTTAACGCCCACTCACACCTTGCTTCAGCTGATCTTAGTAAGTCACATGACCTTGACTCGTGTGATGAAGCACATGATCAACAGTGGGTTAACGACCCCCTTAAGGGAAAACTCCCACTAGAGCTTAAATACCAGGGACTCTCCATCATTTGGTCTTTGAACTGAAGAAGCTTCTCGAATGAGATGTGAAAAGTCTTGAAGAAACTTTAAAAAGTCCAGACGCTTTTCTTTCCAAGCTCCTTAGACTGCCGTTACCATGACTGAGAACCGACAGATATATTCATATTACTCACTTGCTTCCAGTAAAAAGAGATTAACAGCCAATGGCATGATGGATTTCTAAGGCTAGGATTTGTAGTTAAAGGATAATGACTCATTATCCCAAATATAAATATGGAGGTTCAGGTAATCTATATGTGTTCAATAGATTTTCGGCTTCAGCATGCTAGCATGTCACCAATAACGTTTGTGTAGTTTACTAAAGATTAGATTAAGTTTATAACACTTTCAGGTCATTGCATTGGAGGCTTAGTGTTACAACTGTAGCTCTACAACTGAACAATGAACTTGTGCACATCCTCTGTCATCTCATACAGAGATTTGTTGTCTTTAATAAACAAAGGGTCACATAAAACTGACTTTCTTAATTACTATTACTGATATCCAGCTGTGCACATAGCTTTGTCATGAATAGGATGTAATTTTATATCAGTGAGCTGAATGGGAATTTGTTTGTTTTTCTTTTATAGACTTAAAAAAGAACACGTGTCTTTATTAAGGCAATATCTCACTTATTTTTTGGTAATGCGCAGAACACTGGCAGCAGAATGAAAAGCACCTTTCAATGTATGCTCTTGTCTAATAAAAAAAAAATGTCCACACATATTGTCTTGATGCATGCTCAATCTTCCGGGTAAGGAATCCTCAAAAGTTGACCTTGTTCATTTGGATGTAGGCTTTTCATTGGGAGAAATGGTTCGTCACTAATCCAAGTGACTTCTATGCTACATCTAGATGAACAGAATCCAGCTGTTGTAGGAGAGAGCAGTGTGTCATTAATCAGTATGGTATGAATCATCATTAATTTGCAAATTCTGAACACGCTTTTTGCTTTCCATAATAATTAGTTAATACACCTTTCAGCTTTTCATGTATTTTTTAAACAGTTAAACACTTGGGACTTCTGTTTCTTAAATTCTTAAAATATTTTGGGTGCTCAACATTGTTACTATGCCATAACAAGTATTTCCATCTTTAAAGTTGGCGTTGCATATATGAAAGGAAGACATAAACCCACGGAGAATAAACATTTTGTTCCTCTTTGTGTTTTACTTTCATGCCCTCCGCGAACAGAAAAGCAAACCGACACGGCTGCTCCCTGGCTTCTTCACGTCTTACATACACTGTCTGTTGTGTGACTTCACAGTAAATTGCCTTATCTTATCTGAAAGTGACAAAATGTGAATGAGTCGAGTCTGCCTGAAAGCTGTTCACAGATAAAGCCAAGTCAGCCTTGCTGTGACACTGACACACAGTAACCCTTAAAAATGTCATTTTCTCTTACAGTTCAGTCAGCTTAAATGCTTATTGCCTTAATGCGTTGACAACATCGTCGCATCTTGAGTGAATTGCATTCCCCCAATGAATCAACTGAAAGAATGGCCACCATCTGAATGCATCTCTGTAATTCTGTCAAAAAGGAAGAATTCAATTATTTTCTGACAAATGGTGTTGTGTGTATCAGTAAGGGTTGGATTTCAAATCAATATGTCTCTGTAGTTCAGTCAGCAGTGGCAATTAGTTTTCTGCTGCATTCATAAGCAGGAGAGATTTAGTAACATCCCGCTTTAACGTCACATCTTTGCACTGGGGATAATAAGTGTTTTTCCATCTGCTGCCAGACAAAGGACTCCTTTTCTCCAATCATGATTCGCTGGGACTGCTTCTCCCCTTCAGCTTCAATTATTATTAACATGATCCTGATGATGACAGGTGACTGGAAGCTGTTCATATTGGGGACACTGGGCACTAAGGTACAAATGTTTTTATTAGCACTGTTAATGTGCAGCATGTCTTTAAGCTCAGTTTTTAAAACCTTACAATCTAACTTCCTTCCTCTCATCACCACCAACAGGTCTCAGTAGATGGCCGCCCCTCCCTGTGCCTGGTTCTGCCTGAGGTTTTCTCTTGTTAAAAGCACGTTTTTCCTTCCCACTGTTTAGCCTATAATATAAAATGCATTGATGTTAGTGTTGTGATATGGAACTATATTTACTAGGGACAACACACAAGCGGTTTAAGGCCTGGACAATGGCTGAAAATAAATCACTTCATCCAGCTCATAATTTTATAAATTCTGCACTCAGAAGTCTCCAATATCCTTGAAACTCAGATGCTGCGCATCTTATATGGAATGATCTTTATATCATAACTCGCACAGGACTTATGATATAAAGATCATTCTAGATCATTTTACGTCACTCGTTTCTTCACTTTTTCCCGACACGCTTGTATTTAAATCCGGCTCCCTCGTCTCTCTGTGTACCTGGCGTTTATCAATCCATTTGCTATCTTCAGAACATCTGGCCCCCTTCCTTCTTTCACATAATGGTATGAACCCAGTCTGTCTTTGCATGTCATTGGCCAGCTAACCCAACTTTGATAACCCTACAAACATTTCTACATTTTAGTTTCTGTCTTGATTTATGTTCAAACTAATAGCAGAATCTCATATTAAATTTTTTTTATTTTTATAAATCAGTCAGAACATCTAGTTTTATCCTTGGTTATGAGACCATTACAACCAACAATGACAAAAAAAATAAACTAGAAAAACAAGGAATCGCTTTAATCTTTATCATTTACTGTATCAAACCCCACTGAGCTCAGACTCATTTGTGATGCACCTTTATGGTAACAGCTGGGCGACTCACTGTAGGATATTTGTGCAGTCCATATGTCGTGGTACAGTACACAGCGTCCGTGTTGCATATGGTGCCCTGAAACTCTAGACTCTAGGGTGGTTCTGTGTTGATGCAATATGCTTTAGGCAATGTCACCCAGATTATCACTGTAATTCTCATAAAAACAATGGACAATACTGGTCCATTAACAATGTTCAGCTAGTGTGAGGCATGCAAATAAACCCATCAAACCGAGAAGGCCATACTTGAAATTACCCAGTGAGCACTTGACAAATTACAAACCTAAAAACTGCCCGTATTTGATATGATTACAGATGTTTTTACTTATATTTGAACAGTGACAGCTATTCAGTGCACAAAGGGTTTTGAGGCAAGGTCACTTTCATAATAACTGCAGTGTAAGTGGCAGTGCTGGAGGTATTTCCATCATTTACTGCTTTCATTTGGTTTATAAGAGCATTGGAATGGGCAGCGCTATAATTTCTGATGTGGGGGAATGGATGAGAATGACCCATATATTACTACACTCTTCTACAGAGTGTCAGGATTGCAGACAATGTGTTTTTCAAGAGTAATTACTTCCAGCAAGTGAAACTGACTGCAGTTGAAGTTGAAGATGTAGCGGGCACTATCTAAAGCCCTTTACGTCACCTTGATAAATGCCTGGAAAGCTGTCCAATATCACTCAAAGACTAGTTTTTCTCGTTTTCCACTAAAGGCTGTGAATGCCCTTGTGCCAGTGGCTGGCAACTTTTGCTCCATTTACTATCTGAGAAAACAGTCCCAATTCTGAGAATGATTCTGTTAACTTTATGAACAGAGAAAACAGTGGGTTATTCATCATTTCTCACCACTGAGAAATCATTTCAGAAATATTGCAATACCTTTGGTCTTCATGGATGCATGATCCAATTACCTTCTGATGAGATGGCTGAATAGAACTGAGGAATTGAAGTTGAAATGTCATTTTAAGTTGAAATGTCAAATGAGATCATGCTGAATGTCTGAACAAGGACAGGGCAGAGAGAGAAAACTCACTGACATACACAGCAGTGCCTGACAGTGAGACGTGTCTCTTGACAGGGAATATTTTAAGATCTTACTACTTAACCTTTAAAATGTGGAAATATATGAGGGGCCATATTCATCATCAGGTGATGGCCACCATATGCCTGCCAGTGTCAAAGGACAATGACATGTCATATATGGCGCATTTACAATTATAACATTCATGCATTCACTGTAACTTTTTGCTGACCTTGTTGATTATTTTCATTTCGTCTTTAAAAATAAATTTTCTCCAGCGCTGTAAGAGCTTTGACAAGGCTGAGTTTTCACTTTTATGATTTAAAGTAAATGAATTTTCTTATTAAATTCCCCCATGATGTTAATTCATATATTACTACAAAATGAAACAAAATATAGTTTGATGTTGAACACCTTCTCAATGCCGGGATCAGCAAAATGTACAAATTTTATTGTTTGTGCAATTCCTTATTATGTTCTTCTGAGTTTTCTTTAGATACTAATGTTTTTTAAGCTTTATCATCTCTCCATTCATTTTTTTTTTACCACATATCATCCTGCTACAGAGTCGGCTCTTTGTCTGCATAATAGAAACTCTGATGGACTGAGGTGTAGCATGCATTAATGCAGCACAAACAAGTGCAAGTAAGTCATCATTGGTGAACCTAACCCTACTCCTGAACCCTAACCATATATTTTTGAGATGAATAAAAAGTACTTTTATGGGGGGGGGGGGGGGGGGGGGGAGGGAAATGAAGAGCTAAAACAATATTGCAAGAAAACATACAACTACCAATAAGAGGTGAGGTTCGCTAACAGTCACTGGCCGAGTTAGTATTAATGGCTCAAATGGCTTTTCCTTCTGTCAATTCTTTCTCCTTCCCCTTTCTTGTATTTCCCTTCTCTGTCATTCTCTGTGATAAAATGGTCATTTGAAGGTTATTTTACTTTATGCCACTTTACAAGCTGGGGTCACCCTTAAGGGTTTTAGTTTATGTAAATGTAGTCACTATTAGATTTAGAAATAGCATTATTTCAATCCATGCCGCTGGTATGGATGACTTGATCCTGATATAGAATCAGTTCGTTAAAATACACTGTAGATGTGATATAATAAAAACCTTGCGAGAATGATATAATATTAGTAAAAGTTTTAATTTGTCCAGTCCCTGCTTTAAAATGTCACATTTCTGGAAGTTAACTTCAGTTTGTGGTTAATTTCGTCACTCTTCAAGTTTTCCTGCGTGCAGCTGACCTTTGAATGTGTATTCTTTTGGTCAGATGAGATGTCAGAAGCCTTCAGTGTTCACAGCCACTTCACTCTCACACTTTGAGTCACTGTGCAAAATGTCCTGCTATAGTCATTCGCACATGTTAATAAACTGGCTGAGGCAACCATACACATGGACATGATTTCCCCATTTAAATGACATGCAAAGGTCTCTTCTGTAAATATGAGTTAGTGTAATGTCTAAATGACAAAATAGCTACAAAGAAGCTGGTCAGTACCGCTTCAAGGCACACTGTGTACATGTGAAAGCACCTAATAACATATACAACGAATTTCTTCGTTTTTTCTGAGAATACTGAAGGTTAGGAGTGAAACACAATTTCTTCTTTGAAAGACAAAAACGGCCAAAGCAAACAGAACCCTAGTCCTCCTAAATAAGACAGACTTGATGAATAGTTGGACAGAACTGAATAACAACTGTAAACGCTCTGAAAATCTCATTATCAGAAAGCGACACTGTCACCTGATATGAATTGCTAATTTGATACCTACTGATGTTTTTGCAGACAAGCGGCAGCGTGTAATTTGTTTGTCTGCGTGATTATATTTATCTTGCGCTAATGCTAAATGATTCAGTTATTGTCTGATATGGGACCGAGCCTGGAAATGAAAAATGGAATAATCTCCCCGTAAATAAAGCGCCTCAGTCCATTCATTAGTGCTCAAACTCCTGTGTGTGCTGTTGTCTCTGCAGCACATCAGAGCGCTGTTAAGACTTGGGAACCGCACAGTTTATTGCATTGCCTGAGAAATTATATGATTACAGGCCAAAACTGGCCCCTTGTGGGCTCTCAAGTTTCAGCATGCCCCTGCTGTGGGTAGATTGGCTTTGGGCAAGAGTGGATGATTGCTAATAGAGACATTACCAACGATGCTATTTATTGTCCCTAAATAAAACTATCTAATATAATAGTTTATTACCCCTGAGTTACAACAATGGTTTAAAACATCCCTCCAAAATGGTTTATACCTCACCAAATATTAAACAATAAGATAACACAAGTCGTGCCCCCTAGCCCTCGCCGAGGATTCAAAAAACAAGATAAAAATGAATTTATTGTCCCTGTCCCCCAGTGTGGCATCTTTACCTTCATGCCCCCGCCATCACGGTTTGTGATTACTAGCCTCTCCCGTTGCAGTATGATTCAATGACTGTTGAGGGAAAGACCAACACTGTAACAATTAGAAGGAAACTAACTCAGACAACTCATTCTTGGACATTTACTAACTCGACAGTCTAAAGAGTGTCACACTTTTGCCCAATAACCAAAGAGAAGTGTGTACAGACTACATGGCAACATTCTATCACAATTTAGTTTTATAAGTGCAAATCTCTATTAGTCAAATGAATGAATTGTTGTGCTGACTTGCACCTTAGTGTGCGACATGAAATCACTGATGCTATGCAGCCTTTGTTATCGCTCATTATCTGCTATTGTGCAAAACAAATTTTTCTTTTTTTTTTATGTATATAGATTACCCCTCCACAAGTTCCCTGAGAGGCAGGGAAAGCTTTCATCAAGTACTGCTAATCTCACCGGATCTCTCTCTCTCTCTCTCTCTCACACACACACACACACACACACACACACACACACACACACACACACACACTTCTTTGTTTGTCGTCAGCTCATCAGCAGTAATCAGAAAAAGGAAACCTGCTTTTCATTATATCAATTATACCCCCCGGATGTGGAAGAGTAAATTATCTGTCACCGATCTTAACATGTTATTATGCAGACTAAATGAACATTCACTTGTTATTTTGACAAACACAGAACCTTTTCACACAGTGTGAAAAGGTTTAAGACAATAAATCTTGTTAAGCTACAAGGAATTTGCAGTGTGAGGGTCTCATAGATTTCACTCTTGAAATTTATGAGACCCTCATAAATCTAATATCTGATTAAACTATGTTGATGTGCCAAAAATGGAATTAAACTATGTCTTTTTTTTTGGAGAAACCGTCCTCTACCCCATTAGACTGCTAATGCTGAGGTTTTGAAGGGGCGATACCTATCATTCAAGAGAAGACTGCAGTGATAGTGCGTCCTCAGAGCCAGTATGAATGATAATGGGGTTGCAGTGGCATCATCATTTGGCTAAAGCTAAAACCAATTAAAACAAACCTTTGCTTTTGAAAATAAAAAGCAAAATTTCTCTTTCCTAAATGCATCTCTACTGCATTTAATCGTTTGCAATTACTAAACTCTCTTCCCCTTTCTCCTTCAAATTATTGGCCACGACAGAGGGCTACCCCTACCTGAGCCTTGTTCTGCTAGAGGTTTCTTCTTGTCAAAAGGGAGTTTCTCCTTCCCACTGTTGCCAAGTGCTTGCTCAAAAGGTTGCATGATGGCTTTACTTTACAATATAAAGTGCCTTCAAGTCACTGTTCTTGTGAATTGGTGCTTCATAAATGAAAGTGAAATGAGTTGAAGTGATGAGCTAAACAAAAATAGTTAGACTGAACTAAATTACCCCAAACCAAAAGTACAAGAAATTCATCCCTCTTTTGACCAGTAATAATTTGAAGGTCTGAAGCCCAACTGTGAATTCACTCACTGTGGTGGTTGAGGTGTGAAGTGAATTGAATTTATGTGCCCTCTGAGATGAGTTTCCATTATGTCTGCATGGTGTGATGAGAGATGTGCTCAGTAGGAATGCGTACAAGCAGGAGACTTCCCATTACTTCCTGGCACTGGCCATATAATGGCTACTTCTGAAACACCCAGGCATCATGTGCAGACTCTGACCAACTCGTGAATATACTGTATCTAGATACATCATTATTGATTTACACAGACCATCTTTTGATGGATGCCGTTTCCTGTTGTGTTAGTGCTGGGATGGGAAAGTTGTTTGGCTGGTCAGGAACCAAATACATGCAGTCTTTGATTCTCTCTCTTTCAAATAAAAACCCCACAAATTTTGTTATATATATTATTCAGTAAGAACATCCACCCAATGTCAAACTTACATCTGCAACATTGTACAATTTTCAGAGTAATTAGTTTCAGCTAGTTATTCAACATTTAAATATTACTTAGGGTTATTTTGAGTCGAATGAAGAATGACTTGTTTATTTTCTCAGATTTTCACATGGTTGGCACAATCATGTAATCATCTGTTTCGATTAAAAATTCAACATTTATAAATACAAAAAAAAGAAAAAGAAAATCACCATCCAGTGAAATATCCCACCACCTTAGAATCCATCAGTGAAGCCTGCTCAGTGAGATCTGTGTCCCATCTTTTTATAGTAGTTTTATGGTTAATATTTGAAAATAACAAAGCACAATATCTGGACCGGCTTCCAGTGCCTCCAGTCAACTTATAGGACAAATGCTAATCCATTTTACCAGTCTGGAAATCCCATGTGATGTACAAGATGCATGATTCAACAGGCTAAGTATAGCCAAAAAGACAGTTGTAATATTTATGAGAACGTTTGCTAAATCTCTGCTGAAAAAACTATTTTGCAGGCTGGGGGAGGGCTGTGGAGGTGGAGCTGACAAGGATAGCTGTGATAAACAAGCACTACTCTAATGGAGGGCGCTACAGCAAAATATGGATCTTCAAAGCTGGCTTCAGGGATAGCGCTTAAAAAAACAACAACAGCAACAAGAAACTAAACATTTCTTGTTGTTTGCCACAAAATATCAGACACTCAAAAATCCTCTATAAGATTTCTTCATCAATAAAACCAAATGCACTTAAGAATTGCTTTTTAAGAAATTCTGAATATAGAAGAGCTACTGTCTTGGTTTTTATCAATACATCTCTCCCTTTTAGCCAAGCTAACATCACAACTGCAGGAATGTTGATTTGCAGCTAATCTCTCCTACTGACTTTAGTGAGTTCCCTCACTTTTCCTCCTGTTTCAGCACATACAAGTCAGAAAGTAGTGTTTGCAGACTGCTGTAAAGTGCAATCATCACTTTTTCACTCAACAACTCCAAGCCCAAGCCCTGGGTTGACAATGATGAGTAGGAAAAGGGACATCAAATAGTGGTTTTTAGTCCTGTGGGGTCTGAGTCATCTTCACTGAACAACCCAAACCTTTGCAAAATGTCCAGCTGCTCTGAGACAGGCATGGTAGGTTCTCGTTAGTCCTTGACCTTAATCAGATGTCCCACAAGTGATAATGTCCTTGTAGGAAAACTGCTTGTAATGTCTTGTGTTTTCACCAGGAGTAGCAGCCTTCTGAGGTGAATAAAAAAAAAAGGTTTATGGGATTTAAAAATCACAGCATTTTTTTAAATTTACATTTTACACAGCATCTCAATTTGCTTGGATTTTGAAAAAAAAATTGCAAGCATCCTTTCGGCTTCAAATTCAGATTCTGACCGACCCCACAAGGCATATGGTGCAGCTCAGTGTTTGCTTAACTGAAGGAGGCTGAAGAAGAGATCCTTTGACTCATGTGTTGCCACTTTGTAGTGGCTTTTATCATATGGTCGCATATAATAAAGTGCATCAAGTGATCTGGTTTGACAGTGTTGTTGAACCATCCACTAACACACAATATAAGGCTGCCTTGTTCACGCCTGCAGATGTATGTTTCTGTGAGGTCAGCTATTATCCAACATACGCTTTCAGAGGCATCATAAAAATGCCAGATTCTTCAAGTCAAAAATATGCTCTTGGAAATCATATTTACATAAAGCTGTAACAGTGTTACTTCAGACATACAAAACAACTGCAGTAAAATATATTTTGAATCACATTAAATAGAGGGTCCTGGCCACATTTTACAGCCAAACAGCCATAAGATTCATACATCACAATGAATTATACAGTAGACACATCAACACTAGCATAATGTATTTCCTGCAGTTTCTGCTGCCAGTAGTATGTTGGAGAAACAACAACAAATCTCGTGCCTGCGGACGAGATTCAAATGTCTGTACTGTACTGAAAAAAGGGAACCAAATACATTATTAATGTGTCACTTCCAGCTTCGCAAAGTAAAACATACAATAAAGGAGATGGAAACCTGTCCCACATGGAGGTGTGGGCAGCAAAGAGAATCAGTAGTTTGAATAATAAAGAGAAAATGGCAGATATGAAATAAAGATAATAATGTTTTTCTCTGGTCTCTCATGGTTGTATTTATTTTTTTATGTTTGTCTTCTCTGCTTCCCTTTTTTCTTTTCTTCAGGAAAATAAATAGAAGGTAATCAAAACTGAGCAGAGGTGGGAAGTAACAAAGTACAAATACTTTGTTACTGTACTTACATACAATTCTCAGGTATGTGTACTTTACTTGATTTTTTGTTTTACTTTTACTCCCCACATTTTTAAACAAATATCTGTACTTTCCACTCCTTACATTTTCAAAACAGGCTTGTTACTTTTAGTTTGACGCATTTGGGTCAAGTTATCATTTTGTCACTGCAAACCTTCAAACATCAAACCGATTTGAGCCTAAACAGAATGACTTGAAGATAAGATAAGATAAGATAAGATAAGATAAGATAAGATAAGATAAGATAGAACTTTATTAATCCCTCGGGTGGGTTCCTCTGGGAAATTCGATTTCCAAAAAAGCACAGCACCGACAGAAGTTACAGAGTTATACACACACACATATATATAAATACAGAGACAATATAAATAAAATATACGAAGGGGATAAATAGAATAAATAGGAATAAAAATAAAAATACAAGTGAATTGCACATTTCAAGTATTGTCTATTGCACCGTTGACTATTTACAAAAGTATTGCACAAAAGGTATTGCACAGTGAGGTGAAGAGGCACTACAGCTTAGTTGTTCCCCCCTCCTTTGTCCTCCTGTTTCCCCTCCCTCTCCCCTCCAGAGAGGAGTTAAACAGTTTGATGGCGTGTGGGACAAAGGAGTTTTTAAGTCTGTTAGTTCTTGTCTTTGGGAGAAGCAACCTGTCACTGAACAGACTCTTCTGGTTGTTTATGGCCGTGTGCAGAGGATGCCCAGCATTGTCCATAATGTCCATCAGTTTCTTTAATGTCCTTTTCTCTGCCACTGTCACCAGAGTGTCCAGCTTCATGCCGACCACAGAGCTAGCCCTCCTGATCAGTTTTTCCAGCCTGGATGAGTCCTTCTTTGCTGTGCTGCTCCCCCAGCACACCACAGCATAGAAAAGTACTCCAGCAACCACTGACTGGTAAAACATCCTCAGGAGCTTCCTGCAGATGTTAAAAGACCTCAGCCTCCTGAGGAAGTACAGTCGGCTTTGGGCTTTTTTATACAGGTGCTCTGTGTTGCATGACCAGTCCAGTTTATTGTCCACCCACAGCCCGAGGTACTTGTACTTGTTGACCACCTCCACCTCCTCCCCCTCTATCTGAACCGGCAGTGGACCTGCTCTAGACCTCCCGAAGTCCACAACCAGTTCCTTAGTCTTTGAGGTGTTGAGTTGCAGGTGGTTTGTGTGACTCCATGCGACAAAGTTCCTCACCAGACTTCTGTACTCCTCTTCCTGATCATCCCAGATACACCCCATGATGGCTGTGTCGTCTGCAAACTTCTGAATGTGGCATAATTCAGAGTTGTAGCAGAAGTCAGAGGTGTACAGGGTGAAGAGAAGAGGGGACAGCACAGTTCCCTGTGGTGCTCCTGTGCTGCTGACCACTGTGTCAGACGTGATGTCCTTCAGCCTGACGTACTGTGGTCTGTCGGTGAGGTAGTCGGAGATCCAAGCCACCAGGCAGGGGTCCACCTCCATCCTGTTCAGTTTTTCTTGAAGCATACAGGGCCGGATGGTATTAAAGGCACTGGAAAAGTCAAGAAACAGGATCCTGACCGTGCCTTTTCCCCCATCCAGGTGTGAGTGGGCTCTGTGTAGGAGGTACAGGATGGCATCCTCCACTCCGACACCCGCCTTGTATGCAAACTGTAGTGGGTCCTGGGCATGTTGTACCTGTGGTCGGAGGAGGTTGAGGAAGAGCCGCTCTAGAGTCTTCATAAGATGTGACGTCAGTGCCACCGGTCGGAAGTCATTCAGCTCATTGGGCCGGTTCTTTTTGGGGACCGGGACGATGCAGGATGTCTTCCATAGGGCGGGCACTCTCCCCAGTCGCAGACTGAGGTTGAAGACTCGTTGTAGCGGCTCCCCAAGTTCAGCAGCACACGCCTTTAGCATCCTAGGACACACCTTGTCTGGGCCTGCTGCCTTTCTGGGGCGAAGCTTCCTCAGTTGTCTCAGTTGAAAGGCGGTCCTGTTCGTTTATTAATCACCAGAGGATGTCGCATAAAAAGAGATGACGTGTGCCAAAGTCAGGAGTTAAAAGCGGGACAGGTTTTTTTTCTTTTTGGGTTTTTTTTTGGCACAACACTGGAATGACTGCAGTGCTCTATTTCAGCATCTAGCTCGCCCTAAAGGGAATTACTTTTTTTAAGTGTCAGGGTAATTTCAAATGCAACATTTCTATCAGCTCAACAAAATCAGCAATTTTCTTTGATTGTTTTTATTTTCATTTTAGAAAATTGAGAAACTTTAGGCTCCAGTAAAAGATATTTGCTCAAGATGATATTATAAGTCTTGCTTTTACATCCCACATATCTTGCACATAGTGTTGTACATGTCTACTTTTAGTGTCACGCGACTGCCATATTATGGCATCTGTGCCAATCTGCGAATGGTAGCTGTGTGCCTCACTGACTGATACATTAAGAAAAATGTAATCCTCATCATACATCTCCCCAGTGCTAAAATGTAGAATTGAATAGATTTTAGCTAGCCAGCTAACTTTCAATTCAATTCAATTCAATTCAATTTAACCCTTCAATAATAAAGAAACCCCAACAATCAACAAGAAAAGCATTTTAAATTTGATTCTGGATTTAACCAGGAACCAATATTCTCTCTCTCTCTCTCTTTAACTCACTTCTAACTTGTAGTTATTCTCAACATCACAAACTGTCTTTTTTCTTGAATGCCTGGGAAAACAGCCAGAAAAATTGGAGCATTTTACTTTTAAAGCTTGTTTGTATTTCAGAACTGAATGCGCATTTGGATATGGCTACGAAATCCAACTTAACACGTGTATATACAGCAGGATTGACGGATTGATCAAAACTGTGCAGGTGAGGTGCCATGCAGGAGAAGTGGAATCCTACAAGGAAAAAGAGATGAGAGGACAAATGGAAAAACAAGCTGAAACAGAGGCAAAGCCTGAGCCATGGCAGCCTGAGGTTTTCACATTGCATAGTGCTAACCTCAACAATTAACTTATGGCTATCTCAGCAGCAAATACCTGGCAGTGGAAATGTTTTTCCTAACTTTGGCCAAGGTCTGTCAACCCTCTAACAAGAGTGTGTTGGGCTCCAACTTTTCTGCTAGAGAAAGCAAGTAAAATTAGGTTACATTTGCCACCAGCTATTCTTAAAATGTGGGTTATAGAACTGCCTTGGGCTAAATAGCGTGTCTTCAAAACAGACTCCTTCCCACACTTAGACAGTGGTAAATGAATTGGTTGTGACTTAATAGATATAATTCCAATACATTGTGGTCTTTGGGACCTGCAGTAAACAAAATTTAAATATACACCTAAGTGATGAATTCAGGTCAGACCAACAAGGAACGATGCTTTTTTATCTTCACTTCTGTTATCATTTGTCACTTCATCAAACAGTGACAGTACATAAGACAATTAATGCAACCAGATGAATGTTTATTTTTCTTCTGTTCTGTGCAGATTAAATTTAGTGTTCCTTTGCAGGATTGTATCTATTGATGTGTGTGACACTCAAATGAGGAGCTGACTGATGAGCTCTGTGTCAGGCTTCTGTGCACAACTCCCTACTAGCCGTTAGTGAGTCTTCTACATTCCCGTGTCCATGGAGCAGGCCCCCAGAGTGAAAGCCACAGGTTCCATGTATGAACATTAATGTGCATTGTGAAAAAATGCAAATGTTGTGGGGGGGTTAATTCTTAAAGATGAATGAAAAAGATTTTTTCCATTTGCAAACTGCCCATGAATCATGGTATGTGATATATAGTTAGTCCCATAAGACAAAAGTGCACAGTGAGTTCTCCAATGTGCATTCTTACTTTCTTTAAGCCATGTGTGTAGCAGTATCTGGCCTGAGTAATTAATCCAGCACAGAAGAGCCAAAAACAGGAGCTTAAAGCTGTCGTTAATTTAGTCTCTGTAGATTCCCATGTTACATTTTCCACATTCACCCATTTCCCTCCTCATAACAACTATTTGGGGTGTTTTATGTAACTCTCCTGTTTGGATTTTGTTATGTCTTAAAGTTAAAGGTGTGACAGGATATGGTTGAGACAGCTGTAGCTATCAAGCTAGCTAGACCTAACTTCTGTTTATTGAACTGGACCTCTATGTTTGATGTGCAAGTCCTTTTGATAGGATTTTATTGGAAATATCTGAAAGATACTTTTCCCCTAAATGGTTAATCATACTAAAAGTGCTTCAGGGTGACATTCTTATATTTGATTAGTCTGATACTTTACACAAGTTAGGAGGTATTTGTGTCTCAGCATTCCACACATACATTTGTGGATGTCGCCTGCCAGCCAAGCTTGGTACTGCTAACTTACTGTATATAAAAGATGCCACTATCATGTTACCAGCTGGTTTGAGTTTCACATTTTGAAGCCTAAAAGTTATCAGTTAATGCTAACAGTTTTGGTCAATAAGTTGAATTCATAACCAGTACAGTGAAAAGGCACAGATATCGATTTCTGACAATTTGTGCCAAGCAACAAACGAATATAATTTTATTTAAAATATTCCAAGAGATGCAGATTAGTTACTGAATGAGGCTTAAAAATGCATTCTAGAAACCAATGGGTGATATCACCATAGCTGCATACATTTTTTATACATTCTACGGTTAATATCAGCTGTCTCTGTAGATTCCTGCTGTACCTGCAACTATTTGAATTGCACTGCGCATATAAAGTAAACTCTAGTAATTATAATGCTCAGTCAGCATCAAATGTGTTACATATTCAGTGTGATATTTATTTTACTCCAGTATCTACTTTATAAATGCATGCATTAGTAAAAGCATCCTGCAGCAGGACTCTGTAGTGAAACACTTGACAGCTTGGTTTTTATGAGAGTGTGACAAATTTCCAATGTTTCAAGAGTCGGGTTAAGCAAAAAATTCTGCTGCATTATTGAACAGGACATTTCCTAAATTCTGCTGTCTCTGCAGCATGTACCCGAGGGGAGATTGATGGGCAGGTATTACCAAAGGAGAAATATTTTCATAGATTCTTTCTATTGCCTTCCTCCTTTTTGCCTGCAGAGCAATTTATCAGCAGGTGGTATTTCAGATGACACTCTATCAAACAAAGCCTGAGAAAAAATGACTTTCTGCTCTTAACTATGATGCCTGCCACGTGTGCTTGCATTGGTGTGTTTGTGTGTGTAGGCTGAGAACATTATTTTAAAAAAAGGAAAAATATAAATTGTTGTTAAATTACAGGTAGAACTTAATTTCCCTAAGCAAATCAACCTCCTTAGGTTTAATACATTTAACAAAACATTGAACTGGCTAAAAATGTGATCGATATCATTCACGTGAGCTGAATTAATTCAAGCAGGGATACAAGGAGGAGGCAATTCCTGTGCGACTGCACCAGAAGACCACATCTAGATATTATTTTCACTCAGACGCATTGTTATTGATTTGCCAGCTGAGACGTTGCTTCATAAACTATTCACTATACATCATAAACTATACTATCCCCATTCCTTTGGTGATATAAGAGTTGAGCTATAATAAATAAAATTCTGGAGATTGGCATCGGCTTTACAGTGCAATGAAGTGCTGATTAGAAAAGGTGTTTTTTGTTTCCAGATAGGTCTGAAGTGAAATAACACAGGGAAACAAACCCTATCACTGCATTAGTTTGATTTTGCCAAATATCAATCTAAAAAGACAAATATTAATCTTGATTATTTATGCTTGGGGATATATGAAGTGTGACACTGGCCAATAGATGCCAAGGTTAATATGTTATATATCTATAAAGAAATCTATAAAGAATAACATCATTACTATCATGGCTGAACAGCCGGTGCGTTTTAGATATGGACCCAATTGCAGACACAGGAGAACAGAACTGGAGTTTAAACACAAGCGAGCCTATGTTGGATTGATGCACGAGAAACAAGGTGCAAGGTGAGATCAGCTTGGGCAAAACTAAACTAAACAGAAACAACTATGACCACTATGATAACTATGACAACTGTGACGAGAGGTACATGACTTGAAGGGAACCGAGTAGAACAGACATCCTGACAAAGACTTAATGACAACACTAAACACACGCACAGGAGGTGATACGGGGAAACAAATAGGGAAACAGCTAACACAAATGAAGGACATGGCACCACAGGGAAAGCAAAACTAAAACAATGAACATGGAACAAAAGACCTCTCCAAAATAAAACTGGAAACAAGGAGAGACATAGACATGAACCAGGCGTGACAACATGAAAACACAGACAGGAAATAAATGACCTGACACAGAAGACCTAGGAGAAACATAAACTAAACTCAAGTTCTAGGATTATTTGTTTTGCCTTAACATCCTTTCACATAAATCACAAATACAAAAATAAACACAGACCCAGCCACTGACAATTACATCATGCAGAGAAAGACAATACTATACAGTGGCTTGCAAAAGTATTTGGCCCCCTTGAACTTTTCCACATTTTGTCACATTACAGCCACAAACATGAATCAATTTTAGTGGAATTCCACGTGAAAGACCAACACAAAGTGGTGCACACGAGAGAAGTGGAACAAAAATCATACATGATTCCAAACATTTTCTACAAATAAATAATGTTTGGAATCATGTATGATTTTCATTCCACTTCTCTCGTGTGCACCACTTTGTGTTGGTCTTTCACGTGGAATTCCACTAAAATTGATTCATGTCTGTGGCTGTAATGTGACAAAATGTGGAAAAGTTTTGCAAGCCACTGTATTTTGATTCAGGATTCTGTGTCATCCTAATTCAGTATTCCCTTCACATACTCAGTCATATATAAACCATTTTATAAAGATTCTTCATTTTTCCAGATGGAGATGTTTGACACTGGTTTCAATGCATGAGTGGGAAGCACTGGAAATTGATAGGTCCTAATAAGGAAGTGTTCTGTAATAAACTTATAGGGCACTTCCTGAAATTCTGCTACAGGAAGGGTCAATGTGACTTATATGAAATGATAAAATGAAAGGTACATAAACACATTGAGAATTAATTTTTTTTTAATATAATGAAAAATCTTCAAAATGTTATTTAATACAATGCAGTGTAGCAGCTGAACGATTAGAGATTCATTACAAGCACATAGACCTCGGATCCTTGCATGAGTGCTTGATCAGCAGTGCAATCACATTCAAATTGAAGTCACAGAAAAATGCCTTTAACGAAACGGAGACTTTACAGTGTAGAAGCTGCGCGATTTAAGTAATAATAAAGTGAGGTTGTAAGGTTAACAGAGCTTTATGACAGTTTAACATTATCAAGGTACACCAAAAGCATACCAGTAAATGAATATGTTGCCATGGCTACATAATTTAACATTAAAATTCAGGTTCATTATATTTCTAAAGTATCAGCTTGTGAACCTTTTTCATATCAAAGATACAGGTTGGTCACAGTATAGTTTGTTCAGCTTTTAGACTTCATCGCAACTGTTTAAACTCAAGAAACGACCTGAACACAGACATTTGATTCTGCACTTGAGGAATAGTTTCTCTAACTTCAGTCATGTTAAAGGGGGCCCACTGTTTGGTTTATACTCATGCTCATATCTATCATGAGAACACAGAAGCCCCATCAATCCACCATTCCTTCCTAAATGGAGGAATTCATCTTCTATCACCAGGGGAGAGAGCTTCGGAAATAGCTGTGGGTGGTGAAAAGCTTAACTGAGGAGTTGCATCAATACACAGTATGAGACAAATAAGGATTATTCTGAAAAAAGCTACTTTAGCCCAAGAATAAAAACATGGAAGTGTAAATGAGTAAATAAGGTTTAAAACAAAGTTCAACAGCCTGAATCAGAGGATGCTTGTATTGTCAGATCAGATCAAAAACGCTGCTGAGCTCAGTTCATTAGGAGGGAAGAGTGCCTTTAAGTTTCTTTCTGTGTGATCCTGCAGTGTTTTCAGCTGTTTTTTTTTTATTTATTTTTTTTTAGAAATGCTTCAGTACTAAGTAGCAAGACAAAAACTGATAAATAATGGATATTTTGAGCTAGAACAAACTAAAATAGATGGAAAGAGCTGGCATATAAAGACAAACAAACTGACAAGAGACAAAAAGGTCAAGATGTGTTTGAATGTGATTTGTTCCCACTATCTTTTGTCCTTTTCTATTTGATGTGTTATATGATTAAATTTAAGCTGACTTACTAACACTTTGTATTGTTGTCACTATTAATGTTCATACCTCCCACCATCGTCCTCAAGAAATGAAACGCTAAACTATTTCACTTTGTTTGTGCCACTTTGGAGAGAGTGTAATAAAGAAGATCAAATAAAGACGATATGATTCAGCGAGAGCAGCCGTAACCGGAGCAGTCACGGTTGGGCTGCCAGCACAGGCTGCCTGTCTATTGAAGCGACACTGGATCCAGAGCGGGACAGTGTTTGGACAGGTCTGGGCGACGCTGCTGCGTCAGCGGGACAGACACGCTCTCCTGGCTCATCCCGTCTACTTCAGCTGATGAACACAACCTGATAGGGTTCAGCAAACGCTTTAAGAGGGCGCTGACTGATATCAGCTAGCCAGCTGCTCAGCCCAACAGCGAGCGAGCTGACATCCCATTGACAAGAGGTTTTCATATCTTTTCCTGGGGAGCACATGCACTGCCCCAGCACACAAACACCCTTGTTTGTGTATGCCTGTATTTCTAGAGCTCAGAAATGACAGATCCATGATATCAAACTTCTACCAGAAAAGTTTTTTTTTCTTTTAAGTAGATCCAAGAAACATAATCATGATGGTAGATCACATTGTTACCAGTTTTCTGGTATCCTAATTAATTCCTTCTGTATGAGTTACAGTCCAAAATAATTTCTTTTTATCTAATCCTGAGCCTTCTTCTATTCAAGTGAGACTTTTTTTTTTTTTTTATCTTTTTGAAACCACTCTGTCTTTAAGGTAGCTTTCTTCTGATTTGTGCACACACACACAACAACACGAAGGTTAATAACAGTCCTGTACTTAAAAACGGGATTTGTAGCACAGTGACACAAACTCTGATGTAACTGTGTTTGGTTTTTTGGTTCATTTCCTCCGTTGCTATACTAACTCATGCTGCTCCAAAACAGCTTACCATTGCAATGAGTGATCGGACATGTGTCTGCTGACCAACTGATTCTCCAGTAAATACCAATTTTATAAATGCAAATCATTTTATAACTTCTCCAAACCTAAATCCTGGGTGGCTGTGGCACAGGAGGTAGAGGCAGTCAGCTACTAATCAGAAGGTTGATAGTTTAATCCTTGACTGCTTCATTCTACATGCCCAAGTATCACTGAGCATGATACATAGCCCCAAGTTTTTCCCAAAGTTAATCAGAGTACAATGTTACATTTACATTTTGCAGCACTCTACACATTGTATAAAGCCTTTTCAGTGCTCAATTAGAAACGTGTTGCATAAGAACACGTCCATTTACCATTTAATATATCTGAAACTTTGAAGTTGCTAACCTTATACCGAATTTGCCCACTTACTAGTTTGAATTCTGCTTGATCTTTATTTGCATTCACACCATTTAAAACTGCAGCTGCTGCTGAAAAAACTGGACTAAAATGTTCCTACACACAATGTGCAAAGGATAGGCCACTAGCACCTTCATTTAACTGTAATCTCTGTGCAGTAATGATGGGCAGTGATAGTAATAAGTGAGTTAACTGATACAGTTTTTTTGTTTTTTTTACAGTTTTGATTTTAATTATCTCACCTTTAGAGTAGAGAGCGTGTCTGTCTCCGAATCCAAACTGGGAGCTGGTTCCACAGAGGAGGAGTCTACCTCCTATTCTACTATATACCCTAGAAACCAATAGTTGGATTTAATAGAAAGCCTATGAAGAGAAGCTGATGTGTATAATAATAATAATAATAACAATAAAAATAATATAGAAAAATATGTCCTTTCTAACTATCACATACATAACAACACCTCAAAGAATGCATCAGGGACAAAGTGGGGTTTAGTCTCTTGCCTGGAGCTCACTCAGAAGTCTACAATATCAGTCTAAATATACTAAATGATGCCAATCATTATTTGGATGTAATATCTAACTCTTTTAAGTGTTGCTGGTGGTGTGCATGTTTATATAAACGTCTTTTTAAATATATCAGTGATGATATTTTTTTCACCCTGTTTTAATGTGTTTTTTTACCTGTGAAGCCTTTTCAACCTTTGAATGAGATTTCTGGCTGCACAAATAAAACTGACTTGATTTGACCCTGGTAATCATTAAAACAGAGTTAAACACATTCTTGTTATTAACCACAGCAGTCTGACCTTTCCTACTAAGCTACCCAGCTGACCCCTTGTGACCTTTTCTCGTGCCACTCTACTGAGTCTATGAAAGTGTCTTTTCCCCTTTTTCATTTCTCTCATTTAGTTTTCCCTCGTCTTAAATACAGAGTTTGTCCCTCCATTCTAGATGTAGAGCAATCTGGGCATAAGCTTCATGTTTATACAAGTTTGTTTTGCACTATTTTGTCTTTTTTATAGAAGTGACAAAAGAAGGAATCTAAAAGATTCTAGTGCCTTAAAGTTGTACTCACAGGTGTCTCAGACTGTCAAAAGCAGTAATTCCTTGTGCCTCTAAAAGTGCTCTTTTTTTAAAAAAAAATTAAGTGGTTTGTTTTAGGATTGAAGCTTTCCCAATGTGCAGCACTCTTTACACTTGGGGCATTGTTTGTGTAGAGCAGTATTTTCACTAACCATTAGACTAATTGAACCATTATAAGCTTAAGAGAGACGCAAACCCTCGGGTGGTCTTTACAAATGAATTTGTCTCAAATCTGTGCTAATTATCACATGGTCCATAAAGTGTTGGCTGTTTCTTGGCAGCTACTTGTTCGGTGTTGAATGGCAGCTGGAGACTCACATTACATGGCTTATTTTTTTCAAAATAAGCCCAAGTTTAAGATTTAGGAATAAATATTATATAAACTTTAATTAATTCTCTGCAATTGAATCCTCATGAGTGGAAGATGAAAGAGTGACATTTGACTGGAACAAATTTCTGGGCCATTTAATCCTAGCAGTCAAAACCAATTTAATGTTACAGCTGTGCAGCAGGCTGGTTATTATTTCTTTGACCTTAGAGTCCCAAACGCAAAGTCATCAATCAAATTAGACGGACCTCTTCTTCCCTCTGAGTTCTCATAGCACGTTTCCCTAAATTAGTCTGGGATTAAATGATCAAAAAATAGAATAACATCTGAAAACAGGCAGATTCTCAAACAGAGAGAGCATCTCATCATCTGCAGCATATTTTTGAAGCCAGCGCTGTGCCCTACTATACCAGGCAAACCAATCAAAATTCACACTAATGCAACTGACATTTCATTTGTCTAGAAAAATCCAAACTCCAGGTAATATGTTGCAGATTGATCATCTGTCTCCATGTTTGCTTCCACTGCTCAATCACTTGAAAAAGAGCAGGAAGGAGGATTAGCATATGACAAGCTGAATCTAGCATGTCAGAAGACCATGTTTCCATGTACATATAGAATTCTTGCCACCATAAATTTTAAATTTTCCTTCCAATATATCAAAAGCACACATAGATGTATTTGCTTTCTGAAATGTCCCCTCGGTGGCGTTCATCCACTCCTCTCATCTGTATAGCCACACAGGAGATCTGAAAAACATTTCTCTTGGACAGATTTCAGTTATATAGTAATGTGTGGTGCAGTCCTTTTTTGGTACTGGCTAAACTCTGATGCTTTGGTGTCTATTACGCTCTCCTCCTTCACTCTCTCTCCTGTCCTGATCATTAAACTAAAGGAATCATCAAATGCCAAAGAATTCCAAATTAATCTTTCCATTTACATGTGAACTGTGTTGTTTATCCAGTGACTTCAATAGTGTTTTTCTTCCGACTGCTCCCTGTAGGGGTCACCACAGCAAATGATCCGATCCTTAGCATCCTCTTCTGTCACACCAATCTTCTGCATGTCCTCCTTCATTATATCCATGAATCTTCTCTCCTATGCAAATTTCCAAAGGATCTCAGTTTTGCTGTTCCTTCTCTGTCTTCAAACGCCTCAACAAGAGCTGTCCTTCTGATTCACTCATTTCTAATCCCGTCCATCCTGGTGTCTCTCAGTGAAAACCTTAACACCTTCAACTCTGCCACCTCCGTCTCCTGTCTTTTTTTTTTTCACTGTCAATGTCTACAAACCATACATCATAGCAGGTTTCATCTTGTACCTTCTCGTTCACTGTTGCTGCAACCTTTTTTTTCACAAATCACCCCTAACACTCATCTCCACCCACTCCACGCTGCCTGCACTCTCTTCTTCACCTCTCTTGTGCACTGTCCATTCCTTTGGATGGTTGGATGCTTTCTACTCTTCATTCTCTTCCCCTTACTTCCTCCTTACAAGCCCTTTGCACTTCCTGATTCACCAATTATCCTACATCTCTCATTGTATTTCTTTTTTCTTCATTTATCAGGCCCTGAAAGCACTCCTTCCACCTTCTCAACACTGTCTTCACTTGTTAGTATACTTGCATCTTTATCCTTAGCCACCATCACCTGCTGCACATCCTTTCTAGCTCGATCTCTCTGCCTACCCAATAGATACAATTATTTTTCTCCTTCCTTAGTATCCAACCTCACAATGCAGCTCAAAATAAGCCTCGTCCTTTTTCTTTGTCACATTTCTCTTTGTTAAATGCATAGCTCCCCAATACTTTCTTCATCTCCCCAACTATCCCACCTTTTCTTTGATAGCATCTTCTGTTAAATACATTCTTGTACTTCCTCATTGCCCCACCAAGTCTCTTTGTCCTCTGTCCAGAACACACCAAATATCTTTGTGGCAGTTTCCCTTGGTTTTGAAAGGCATCCTACAGACTACCAATCATTGCTGGCTAATTTCATTATCTCCTGACACCACCTTGCAGTCTCCTGTCTATTTCAGATTGTACCTTCTACATCGGATGTTGTCCACATGTGTGCACCTTCGTACACTCTTTTACATCACCATATATTCCTATAGTATGTGTTCACCACAGCCACTTTGATCCATTTCCAATAATCCAGGTTAACAAGGCACAAGTTGCAAAGTGTTGACCAGCAAAAATGGGGAAAAAAAGCAATTATTTACTTTTTTTTCTCTATTTAAGAGAAAAAACAGAGAACCTTTCATTCTAAGATGCCAGTACCACCAGGGTCACTGCTACTAGTAAGTCTTTATCCCTAAAATAGCTTTTAGTACAGCCTGCAGACTTCATATAGAGACATTTTTCTCCTTTTATGATAACAACTCTTCAAATGGAAACTGCCTTTAATACAAATTGCCATTTCTATACTACAAAGCATCTTTTGAAGGAAGCACAATTGTGACCCAATTACATAAAAATGAAAAAAAAAAAAACAATTGTGCATTTGGGGGATGCAGATACTTTGATTCTTATCTGATCTCGAGGTATGAAGGATAAACCGTGGGTGGTAGAGATGGTGTCGTGTAGTGTGGTCCTTCTTTTACATTTTATTTATTTTTTTATTTTTTTATTTTGCCATGTCACTGGTGACAGTGCCATGAATTTTTAATGAGAATTCTTGAGGTTTGCAGAAACCATCCGCGAACCGGTGACAACTAAATGGAGGAATTCATCTTCTATCGCCAGCATGTTCCCAGTTACATTAAAGATGGGCAATATTCTTAAAGGGGTATGCTTCACACACACACACACACACACACACACACACAAACACACACACACACACACACACACACACACACACACACACACACACACACACACACACACAAACAAACACACACACACTTTGGCCTATCATTTATTCCTTGGGATTTAGTAGTGACAGTTCCATTTACCCCATGGTGGGTGTCAAGAGATGGACAGTCTTCAGCCAACCCATCTCGAATGGAGACTGCATTCAAATCTACTTAGAGATAATCTGCCCTTCAAATGATTCTTAATTGCAATACCAGAAAGTCTTCATGCTTAATGTCAAACCAACTGCCAAGCAGAGAGTAGCACAACATGACATTAAGTACCAATTGCATCAAACTGTGGTTACATTACCATTTTTTTGTTTTATTTGAAATATTTTTCCAATAAAAACTAATCCTTAAATGGCAACACATTCCTTTCATGTTACTTATTTCATCAGGATCTCACTGACAAGTTCCAACACAACGTGGTATCCTGACAACACACAGTTGCCCGCTAATAGGGAGCCTAAAAAGATGAAAGTGCCTAATAAGATGAAGACATGCAGGTGAAATGTGAGCCAGTAGGTCTGGAAAAAGCAGAAAACACTGAATTATACACATACACACATATTTGAGCCTCCACTGGGACAATCCCATAACTGTCATTAGAGAATTCCAGCAGTACTGTCCACCCAGCCTGAAAATCAATAAGCTGGCAGCCTCTGGCCCAGAGCACATAATGGTGTCATCAGCACAGGCAGCAGTCAATACTGATAGGAGAACAGTGATTACAAGCTCCGTGTAATATTTAACTAGACAAAGCTGTGCAGTAGGGTGTAAGCACTGTTTTCTACTCGGTTACTGAGAAGCTCCGTGGTTAAATGTTTCGTTAAATGTTTGGTGAACACACCATCCTGATTTTGCTAAGTCATCAGTACAGATTATCATTAGCACTGCTGTAATTATAGTGTTGTTAAATAACGTTCAACATTCAGAAGCGAGAAGATAGGCGGGTTATGAAACTGTGCAGCATGTTCCATTTCATCGCTTTATTATAGGTTCTTTTTAATACTCAAAACTCTTGAGTCTCAAATATCTATGCAGGTTTGCTATTGTTGCCATCATGCCCTTTAGTCCACAAATATTACACTTAAATACTTTTTTATTACTGAGTGAATGATTGATTAAAACTGTGGGGCAGGCCAAAAGAAGTTTGAGAACCACAGCCTTAAAGCAACAGATTGTATAGAAAAGATGGAGTTATCCACTGGTTATTTGTGGCAGTGTGAGTTGTGGTAGTCTGTCCCTGTGGTTGCAAGTGGTAATCAGAGTACTCTTTTGCTGGCCTGAAATCCACCTTAAAACACAGAGGAGGTTAAACCTTTGTTAATTAAGCTGCTAATAAATTTTGGACTAAACTACCTACTTCTGTCAGAAATCTCCCCAGAAAGTCACTTTCAAAACCCATTTTTATTCTTTAATACTTTTCATATCTTCTGCTTTAGTTGTTTTTTCTCATTTTGTGTTCTTTCTTAAATCCACTTTATTGTTTTATGTATTTTACTCAGTTTAGCTGTATCGCACTGCAACGGCTGATGGTTTTAAAAATGCTTATGAATAGATGTTACACAGATGTTATACACTGAAGTTTGCTCATTAATAAGAAAACTTCCTTGCTTATTACTGGTAGAAGCATAATTCACTGATGCTCACAAGTATTTTAAGTCCTAAAGTATCTAAGTGTGTTTCAGATCAAGTTCAACACGAGAAGATGGAATTTATTCGCTGTATGTGCACATTTGTATTGTTACCAGTTATTGATACAAATGCTTAATAATACCCTAATTGCAAAGAAAGCTCATTTAGGATATGAAGAATGGGAAAGGATTCCTTAATATAAAACAAGAACATTAGTGGAATGAAATGTGCAAATAGGCTTACATGTTTATTTGATAACTGCATGATACTACTACTAATAATAATAATATATCATATTTAGTGAAATGTTTCAAGAACAGACTTCTGAGGGAAGTGATTCATGAAGATTTGATTAAGTCAGGAATCTTTTCTGGGAGTTTCCCTGATGTGTGCTTAACATGCAGATGAGCAACCTGAAAACACAACAAAGTGGACCTAATGTGCACACATGCACACACATAAACACACAGCATTTGAGTTAAATGCTAGGGGGGTCAGACGTTAATTAAAAGTACGTGGCTTGGATTTGCATACATTACTCTATGCCCTGCAGGTGCTGCTGATAAACGTGTGCCGCTCTACATGCAACATACAGCCCAACACAACAACATTGCACATGGTAAATATGCCCCTGTTGCAAAAGATTACATTTAACAAGAAGCAGTGTTAACTCACTGGAACATTTAACCCTCCTGCCATCCTTTAAAAAACTCACACCCATCACCCTAGGGACCATTCTCAGCCACGCCATAAAAAGACCATATATCCATATTTTATTCCACTTTAAATTAGCCAACCTTGTAAAACTACTTCTCCCTGAAATATTCATGTAAAGTTTTAATTATATTTTCGTTGTTTTAACCCTTCAAATCCCAGTGTTATTACATGAGCGCCCTGTGTTATAAGCCCCAAAAACCAAAAAACGAAACTAAATATTTCCACAAAAAACCAGTTGAAGTAATATGTGATTGTCATTATAAGTAGGCCTTTAGATGGACCAAAGATTGGCACCAACATACATTTTGACCTGCCATTATTTTTTTTGCATTTTTTTTGCAATTTAAAAATTAAAACTTCAAGGCCCTGAGTCTTCATTGACATCCAAGAAAAGAAGAAAAAATAAAATCATATGATGATAATTTGGGGTTGAAAAATAGCGTTTATAATGGAAGTCAATGGGCAGAAAATGGTCCCCAGGGTGATGGGTGTGGGGATTTCTGCTGCTCAGCCATTTTAGGCTGATTTAAGGAATTCACACTGGAATATTAACATTGACAGGTAAAAACTATCCTGTGGCAAGTTTGGTTATATTCCACTGAACACAGTGGAAATGGCAGCCATTTAACACATAGCAGTGGCACAAAAAGGTCCCAAGAAGGCAGGAAGGTTAACAAACCATTCCACACAGTTATGTGGAAAATGGCAGTGATCCAACTAAACACTTGTTGAATCTCTGAGGAGCAGCACACATAATGAGACACCGCACAAAAAAATCATGTGCAGCTAAAGGTCAGATTCTTTCTGTTGTCGTCTCTCTGCTATTAGAATAATCTTGAGGGAATGCATGCTGTCTTACAGTGAAAATGTTTTCAAGCTCTCCCGGGCATTGAGATTGTTAGCAATTTGGAGGGAGGCCATCTTGCTGCCCTACAGGCCCATCAGTTATGAATGAGCAGCGATTGTGGCTGAATTACAGAGTGCCAGTTGGTAACCAGCATCAATTTCTGTTTCTGATAATTGCAAACATTTGATATGCAAATCCAGGAAAACTTGTTTGAATAAAGGAACACATTTGAAAAGCTGACAGATTTATGGTGGTGATGCTGTTTCCAGGAGACGACGTGTTTTGGGGCAGCTTATGGAAGGCCTACTTAAAAATGCCTGGTAAGTTTTTTTTAATGATCTGATTGTTAACAGACAGAACTGATTTGATTAGTGTCAACATATCAAGTCATCATTTCAAGAAAAAAAAATCCAGAAGTTGACTCCTTGTGGCTGTTGACACCTGACTTCTCTGTTAGTCTCACTTTTAACAGTCTTCCAGAAGCTCTTTCACAATGACACTGGAAATCCCCTTTCTTCAGCATCAACATGATGATGACATTTAAGAGTTATAGCTATCTGGATGCATTGCCAATGAATTTGTATCGATTTATTTGTTAAATGTTATTCTGTTAAATTCCTGCAACTCCCAACATCCTTAGCTGGATTGTTCTGGCTGATGTGAAACCCAACATTCTGGGTTTTGGTCCAAACACAACACACCAATAAGTAAGCATTTTCCCCCTCAGACTTTAGGCATAAATGTTACCCAGCAAAAGTCGATGTGCATGCAAATATCCAATGCATTTATATATTTCACTGGCCAGCGTCTTGGTGAAAATTTGTGTATATGACAACATAAATACACACACACAACAAAAAAGTTGCTAATAGTCTGATGCATAAACTGCTGCCATGTGTGCTGCCACCTTGCTCTCTAAGTAGCTTTCCATCTAAACCACACAAAATATTCCCAATACTGTGAATCATTCTGAAGCGGACTATTTCCTGCTGTGTGCTATGAGAAAGGATGATGAGAAAGAACAGCCAAGGAAAAGAAAGGTTCAAAATCTGAAGTTTGTGTTTAAAAACAGCTAAATGCACCCGAAGAACAGAGGTATTTCTAACATTAACTCAGTCACAGTAGAGAAGCCAGGCCATCAACGAGTCAAAGGTCTACATTTGATGAAAAAAAAGTTACAAAAGAGAATTTTGAGTTTAATGAACATGAGTGCAGCTAAGTTACAGATATATAAATAACTGCAGTACAAGCTCTTTGTTTCACGTGGATAAAAAGCACATTTCACTTTACTGTGGCAACTATTGCAGTGGAGGGTGATTTTTTTCTGGACAAGGTAAAGCAACCCTCAGGAACACTTCAGTTAAATGGATAAAAGAAGAAAGTTAAGAAATTAAGTAATGCATTTTGGTGGTGCAATGGTCAGCACTGCTGCATCACAGCAAGAAGGTTCTTGGCTTGAATGTCCTTTTTGGCTGAAGCCTTTTGTGTGTGTCTGTGTGGATCATCTGCAGCTTTTCAGTAAGTACTCCGGGTTCTTCCCAACATTTATATTAGCTTAATTGTTGATTCAACAACTGGCAAAGGATATGAAGTAGCTTTCTATACTTGTAAAAAATGAAATGCAACGAAGAAACTTGGCACAAAAAATGTTATGCTTAAGTAGAGCCTCCTGGAGTCACTACCAAGGCTAGACTCTCTGATGTAAATATGAACTTGGTATATTTACTATAGCCATATTTGCCATTGTAATTCTATAGACTGTATAAACTTTACACACACAATTTTTTTTTGCTTTGTAACTCCAGAGAATGTAGAGAAATGAGACCTGGGTAAAACACAATAGTAGCCATTCTGGCTAACCACAGGTTAATAACATTGCTGGCAAATAAATCAAAACTGTTTCCACAGACCTCTCTGTTGATCTCTTTCCATCTTACGCAGACTTACAGCCACAGCAGTTTACTATAAAAGAAACCCAAGCTCAAATTACTTAACCTGTAAAGGTGCAGGCTTTGCTGCTTGCAAGGAGCTGGTTATTTACCATCATATTTTACACTGCATGCTTTCTTCTCGTGTGTGATAAGCTAAGGAAGTGATTTACTTTTTGTGACTGAGGCTTTTTTTTGTGTATCCATGACCTCAGACTTAAAGACCGGACAACGGTCTTTAAGTCTGAGGTCATTAGCCGTGTCTGGGCCCAAACTCCGCTGCAGGTCCATAAGTCAAGTGATCACTGTGGCATCACTGAGAGTTGAAAAACTGTCTAAATTCTTTAATCTGTAATAAAATGATGAGCGTTCTGCTCTACCAGGTGTAACAATTAAGTTTAACATCCAGGCATCCATGAAAACGGAATATCTGACATTTAACAGAGTTAGAAGTTAGCACGGAGTTAGCTCGCTAGCTTCCATCTAAATACAACATAGCATGTCCTGACTGAGGGATTTCGGAAACCAATTAAGATGTACAGCTCTGCTATCACTTCTGACATAAATGAAGACAGAAAACTAAACAACAGTGATGTTTGTAGGGTTACTGAAGTTTGGCTACCTGGTATATAATGATGTGCAACGTGATCGCAAGCAACACAGCTATGTCAGCATAATAAACACAGTGAAGCTGGAGGATGAGATTAAATAGAACAAGATACAAAGCATTAAAACATGTTAAAAACACAAAAGCCTTATTAAACACGGGGTAGTTTGGACGCAGAAGCAGGATTCATCATGTCATCACTTAAAGACCGGATAGGTTCATGCACATTTCTGAACTCATGTAAGAATTTAGAGTCTTGTAATACAGGGAGTGCAGAATTATTAGGCAAGTTGTATTTTTGAGGAATAATTTTATTATTGAACAACAACCATGTTCTCAATGAACCCAAAAAACTCATTAATATCAAAGCTGAATGTTTTTGGAAGTAGTTTTTAGTTTGTTTTTAGTTTTAGCTATTTTAGGGGGATATCTGTGTGTGCAGGTGACTATTACTGTGCATAATTATTAGGCAACTTAACAAAAAACAAATATATACCCATTTCAATTATTTATTTTTACCAGTGAAACCAATATAACATCTCTACATTCACAAATATACATTTCTGACATTCAAAAACAAAACAAAAACAAATCAGCGACCAATATAGCCACCTTTCTTTGCAAGGACACTCAAAAGCCTGCCATCCATGGATTCTGTCAGTGTTTTGATCTGTTCACCATCAACATTGCGTGCAGCAGCAACCACAGCCTCCCAGACACTGTTCAGAGAGGTGTACTGTTTTCCCTCCTTGTAAATCTCACATTTGATGATGGACCACAGGTTTTCAACGGGGTTCAGATCAGGTGAACAAGGAGGCCATGTCATTAGTTTTTCTTCTTTTATACCCTTTCTTGCCAGCCACGCTGTGGAGTACTTGGACGCATGTGATGGAGCATTGTCCTGCATGAAAATCATGTTTTTCTTGAAGGATGCAGACTTCTTCCTGTACCACTGCTTGAAGAAGGTGTCTTCCAGAAACTGGCAGTAGGACTGGGAGTTGAGCTTGACTCCATCCTCAACCCGAAAAGGCCCCACAAGTTCATCTTTGATGATACCAGCCCAAACCAGTACTCCACCTCCACCTTTCTGGCGTCTGAGTCGGACTGGAGCTCTCTGCCCTTTACCAATCCAGCCACGGGCCCATCCATCTGGCCCATCAAGACTCACTCTCATTTCATCAGTCCATAAAACCTTAGAAGAATCAGTCTTGAGATATTTCTTGGCCCAGTCTTGACGTTTCAGCTTGTGTGTCTTGTTCAGTGGTGGTCTTCTTTCAGCCTTTCTTACCTTGGCCATGTCTCTGAGTATTGCACACCTTGTGCTTTTGGGCACTCCAGTGATGTTGCAGCTTTGAAATATGGCCAAACTGGTGGCAAGTGGCATCTTGGCAGCTGCATGCTTGACTTTTCTCAGTTCATGGGCAGTTATTTTGCGCCTTGGTTTTTCCACACACTTCTTGCGACCCTGTTGACTATTTTGAATGAAACGCTTGATTGTTCAATGATCACGCTTCAGAAGCTTTGCAATTTTGAGACTGCTGCATCCCTCTGCAAGATATCTCACTATTTTTGACTTTTCTGAGCCTGTCAAGTCCTTCTTTTGACCCATTTTGCCAAAGGAAAGGAAGTTGCCTAATAATTATGCACACCTGATATAGGGTGTTGATGTCATTAGACCACACCCCTTCTCATTACAGGGATGCACATCACCTAATATGCTTAATTGGTAGTAGGCTTTCGAGCCTATACAGCTTGGAGTAAGACAACATGCATGAAGAGGATGATGTGGACAAAATACTCATTTGCCTAATAATTCTGCACTCCCTGTATTTGTCTGTATGTGCCATCTCCCCTTCTTCCTCATCCCTGTATATCACGTGTAAAATTTACTTCAGTAACGAGAGCAGATTTGCAGAAGGCTTCAGGGAAAGTTAAAGAGCCCGTGTTCCTGCCTCAGGAAATTATGAGGCAAAAATTTTTTTATTAATGTACCATTAAAAATTGATTCATGTTCATTACTTTCTTTGATAACTTCCATCCACTTTGTATGCAGAGAGGGAATTTAATTTCCTCCAAAGAGGAAAGTGGTTTGATGCAATAAGTGCTAAATATTCTTTACAATAGATGGTTAAGGTAAGGGTCAGTACACATACACTTACAGGAAAGTAAGAAACGTGCATGTTTTCAGTGAAGGTGCTAACTTATAATAGAAAGACAAAATTCCTGGGGGAAGGTTTAAAAGCTATTTTTGGACTGCTTTCATTTTAGCAAAGACAGTGCATGTTGATCTAAAAAAAAGGTGGCTTGCGACTCATCATATTGAGCTATTCTGTTGTCAATGAGTTTTAGTAGTGTAAATGTGTGGACTGAGAATAGAAATGGGAAAACGACAACAAACTGCAGATAAGGCTGTAGCATAACCCTCCATATTTTGAAGCTTTAAAGCCAGAGATTTGGTCACTAGCTAATAGCTAAGGTTAGCATTACAGGTTAGCAGAATTCTTGCTAACTTGTGTTAGCTAACTCGTGCATCCATTTTCTTCTCCTTATCCAATTCAGGGTTATGGAGTACAGTGGGGCAAAAAAGTATTTAGTCAGCCACTGATTGTGCAAGTTCCCCCACTTAAAATGATGACAGAGGTCAGTAATTTGCACCAGAGGTACACTTCAACTGTGAGAGACAGAATGTGAAAAAAAATCCACGAATTCACATGGTAGGATTTGTAAAGAATTTATTCGTAAATTAGGGTGGAAAATAAGTATTTGGTCACCTCAAACAAGGAAAATCTCTGGCTCTCACAGACCTGTAACGTCTTCTGTAAGAAGCTTTTCTGTCCCCCACTCGTTACCTGTATGAATGGCACCTGTTTGAACTCATCATCTGTATAAAAGACACCTGTCCACAGCCTCAAACAGTCAGACTCCAAACTCCGCCATGGCCAAGACCAAAGAGCTTTCGAAGGACACCAGGAAAAGTATTGTAGACCTGCACCAGACTGGGAAGAGTGAATCTACAATAGGCAAGCAGCTTGGTGTGAAAAAATCAACCGTGGGAGCAATCATCAGAAAATGGAAGACATACAAGACCACTGATAATCTCCCTCGATCTGGGGCTCCACGCAAGATCTCATCCCGTGGGGTCAAAATGATCATGAGAACGGTGAGCAAAGATCCCAGAACCACACGGGGGGACCTGGTGAATGACCTGCAGAGAGCTGGGACCAAAGTAACAAAGGTCACCATCAGTAACACACTACAACGGCAAGGAATCAAATCCCGCAGTGCCAGACGTGTTCCGCTGCTGAAGCCAGTGCATGTCCAGGCCCGCCTGAAGTTTGCCAGAGAGCACATGGATGATACAGCAGAGGATTGGGAGAATGTCATGTGGTCAGATGAAACCAAAGTAGAACTTTTTGGTATAAACTCAACTCGTCGTGTTTGGAGGAAGAAGAATACTGAGTTGCATCCCAAGAACACCATACCTACTGTGAAGCATGGGGGTGGAAACATCATGCTATGGGGCTGTTTTTCTGCCAAGGGGACAGGACGACTGATCCGTGTTAAGGACAGAATGAATGGGGCCATGTATCGTGAGATTTTGAGCCAAAACCTCCTTCCATCAGTGAGAACTTTGAAGATGAAACGAGGCTGGGTCTTCCAACATGACAATGATCCAAAACACACCGCCCGGGCAACAAAGGAATGGCTCCGTAAGAAGCATTTGAAAGTCCTGGAATGGCCTAGCCAGTCTCCAGACCTCAACCCCATAGAAAATCTGTGGCGGGAGTTGAAAGTCCGTGTTGCTCGGCGACAGCCCCAAAACATCACTGCTCTCGAGAAGATCTGCATGGTGGAATGGGCCAAAATACCAGCTACTGTGTGTGTGCAAACCTGGTAAAGACCTATAGTAAACGTTTGACCTCTGTTATTGCCAACAAAGGTTATGTTACAAAGTATTGAGTTGTATTTTTGTTATTGACCAAATACTTATTTTCCACCCTGATTTATGAATAAATTCTTTACAAATCCTACCATGTGGATTCATGGATATTTTTTTTTTCACATTCTGTCTCTCACAGTTGAAGTGTACCTCTGGTGCAAATTACTGACCTCTGTCATCGTTTTAGGTGGGGGAACTTGCACAATCGGTGGCTGACTAAATACTTTTTTGCCCCACTGTATGTTAGCTAACAGAATGATAAAATAGTAGAATTTCACTCACCAAAAACTGGAGTCCATACTTGTTGGAGAGGCTGTTAGTACAATTACCTGCATAGGAAGACATAGCCTACTGTTTGTGAGGTAATTCTAACAGCACTAAAAAGTTGTGAGGTGCAGTTAAATGACTGTAATAAGTGGAAGTGAGGCGTAGCAGACAATTTTCAGCAACAACTGGAAGTTGTGTAGACCAGTGTTTGTCCTCTGTCTCGAATGCTCCCCTCTGTTTTTTACTGTGTGATTTTTCCTTGTACTGTATGATTGAATTCCAGTTTGGTTAAACTTCAATATTCCACTGGGAATTTTTTCATGAGCCACAATAAAGGCTCACCTTATTCTTGGGTCACTCTGCTACTCTACTATAAATCTTCCTTATGAAACAATCTATATTACATAAATAGTGTTTAAACACATTATTCATGCCTTTGGAGTTACTGAAGATGCTATGTATATGGAATATAAAGAATCTGGTTATTTTCTCCTGGAATTTAAACTCACTTTGTCATTTGCACATAGTTCTTCAGCAAAGCTCCTTAATTCACTTGCTAATTCCTTCACTACAGGAAAAGAGCAATTTCACATATTTTGTATGCATCGCTACAGATAGCATTAGGGATTTGCACTGGATTGGTTTGGTTCTGTCCCAGATGTATATGGCTTCTTTTCTCAGTTCTTTCTCTTCTGTTTATTCTGTCTCCTAGCTTAAATTGGCACACATGTGAGGGTGAGCTCTGGGAAAAGGAATACAGATCTCATACTCATCCACAGTCCTCAAAAATCCTCCTTTTCCTTTAAAAACAAGGCAAGAACTGCACAATCCTCCCCAACTCTTTTTTTTTATTGCTCTCATCATGTTCAGGTACAGGAGTGAAAATCACAATTCAAGCAATCAAAAGAATACCTACACATAAGCTGTGACTTTGGGTATCATAGTGCTAGGGTGTGGAATCCAGTTAAAGAGCATCCAAATGACAATGCTTGCTTCAGCTATTTAAATAATCTCATAAAGCTTTAGTAAAACTGTTGAAAAAAAGGATTGTCATCAACTAACTCCTGCAGTCTTATGATGTTTTTGCATAATGATTGATGGCTTGGCATAAAAAAGTGATACTGACAAATTGATGAATGTATGTGGTAAGATAATTTAAATGACTGTTAGAGGTCAGCAACGATGCTTTGGTAACACTGTGGCTTCCTTCCCGGCACGCCTCCTCATGCAGAAACTAATTTGGGACCTTTTCCCATTTACATTCTATGATTCAAATTTTAAAGCAGTGAATTAATGAGTCTTGCCTCTTGATGGGCCGCTGTTGTCTGCATAGCTTAATTAGAATAATCTATCATCATGGGTCAGTACACACCAACCCACACTGCCGAAAAATTTCAGTAGGAAAAAAATGTAATGTAAGGAGCTCCAAAGTAGAGAATGAAGGATACATGTAGACGATTCAAAGAGAACCATCCTTTCTGATAATCTTCTTTATCTGTATGTACTGGATATGAATCACGCATATGAAATTAATCAAAGCCTTTCATTTGTGATTGTGATTGGATTGACCTTTTTGGATTTCCTTCCTTCCAGTGGTAGCAGTGGGTTTGTGATGGTCTGGGGAGGCATATCTTTGGTGAATGACAGTTGATCTGCTTAGTGCTTGGCTGTAAGCGCAAGGCCAGGGCCTAAAGGATTGCAGAGCCTCATGCCACCCTCATGGAGTCTCTGACAATTTGATTAGAAGCATGCACATGAGTAGCTCACTAAAGGTCATACCGTAGGACTCGGCAGTGCTTCCACAGTTCCTCCTCGTACAAAGGAGCATAAACTGGTCCTGCTGATTGGATGATGTCCTTGTACAATCCTGTTCAGCTGTACTTGTATATTTGTCCATTTGCTGGTATTTCCTCCCCACTCTTGAGACTGTGCTGAACCATTGATACTTTCATTTGCACCAAAGGTGCATGGCTTCATGATGTTTAATGCTAACACCCATACTCACACCCATTTGAATGCTACAGTATGCTAGCCACAGTGGTTAAATATTGCCTTAAATTCTTGATAAATTGTCAACAACAGTAATGTCCATTTATTATTTCCGGATCCCAGATCTTCTCTCAGCAGTTGTTTCTTTGCACCATGAAGGAAAATGTTCATCATGTTTTTTTGTGTGTTTTATTTTCTTTATTTTCTTCTTTATTTTTGGGTCTTGAGAGAGCTCACTGGTTTTACCCATCATGAGATGTTTCTTGTGTGACACCTTGGTAATATGAAATCATTTTTATAGGCCATCAGTTGGGATTGAACCAGCTGATAAACTAAGTGGGAGGATTGCTTTCTAATTACTTATATTAGAAAGCAATCTAATATTATTAGTAATATTGGTATAATATCTAATTACTTATATATTTCAGATGATGTCATGACTTTCCATGCCTTTTTGCAACCCCCTTTCTTCATGTGTTCAATATTTTTTCACTGTGTTATTTCTCATTATTACACATAACTAAATTTATGGATGTCCATGGTTTGTTTTCTTTGCATGTGTAGATTGGATGGGGTGTTACCAATGTCTGGTGATAATTTTGTGTCAGTGGCACCTTTAGAAATATATTTACTTAGAAAATTGGTGATGTGTTCAGTGCTTACTTTACCCACTGTATAACGCATATATTTGCCACTTAAACAATCGTGAGTGGAAATTCCATAACACCACAGATGGCAGTTCTTCTGCCCATCTGCTGTTATAAGGACCAGACAACATTTGCGCATACAGTATGTAGCAAAGATACCATCTGTGAAGGAAAGAAAATCCCTTTAAAACTCAACTTTTTGGCAAACCTAACTAACATTTAGGGCGGTTTCACTCAATATTTTTAGACATAACATTTTAAATTTAAAGTTAGATCTGTTTCTGCATTAATTTAGATAAGTAGTAGTCTTGTTAGCTAGTAATATCTGCCTAGACACCTTATCAAAAAGGCTGCTGTACATACCACCTACTGTAGACAAACACACTATCTCTGCTCCAGCATGTCTTCAGTGTATCATCAGGAAGTTGCTTTAACCTCCTAAGACCCGAACTCTTTCACGCCATGCATTTTCCATTTCTCTTTGTTTTTACAATATGCACAAACATCAAAGAATTACCAGATTTTTTTTTACCTTATTTTTTTTTAAGAAAAATAAGAGCGACATATGAGGATATTCGTTTAAAATTTTAATAGAACAGTAGCAGTATATTGTCCTCGTAAGTGGATATCAGGCCCATGTAGAGCAAAATTTAATATTTTAGTCTAAATAACCCAAAATGTGATGTCCACATATGTGGACGCCAGGTCCTAGGACGTTAAATTCGTCGTCATGACGTCATGAGAATGTCTTTATCTTTGTGTACATATTTTTTCAAAAATCATAAAAAAACATTCTGAATGTTTGCCTATTGATGTAACCATGGATCTATATAGTACAGACTTTTAATGCAGGATCTAATTTAGATTACAATCTAATTACAATCAGGTGCCCTACCAATAGTTGCATTTTTTACTAAAAGTACAGTGGGGCAAAAAAGTATTTAGTCAGCCACCGATTGTGCAAGTTCCTCCACCTAAAATGATGACAGAGGTCAGTAATTTGCACCAGAGGTACACTTCAACTGTGAGAGACAGAATGTGAAAAAAAAATCCATGAATCCACATGGTAGGATTTGTAAAGAATTTATTCGTAAATCAGGGTGGAAAATAAGTATTTGGTCAATAACAAAAATACAACTCAATACTTTGTAACATAACCTTTGTTGGCAATAACAGAGGTCAAACGTTTACTATAGGTCTTTACCAGGTTTGCACACACAGTAGCTGGTATTTTGGCCCATTCCTCCATGCAGATCTTCTCGAGAGCAGTGATGTTTTGGGGCTGTCGCCGAGCAACACGGACTTTCAACTCCCGCCACAGATTTTCTATGGGGTTGAGGTCTGGAGACTGGCTAGGCCACTCCAGGACTTTCAAATGCTTCTTACGGAGCCACTCCTTTGTTGCCCGGGCGGTGTGTTTTGGATCATTGTCATGTTGGAAGACCCAGCCTCGTTTCATCTTCAAAGTTCTCACTGATGGAAGGAGGTTTTGGCTCAAAATCTCACGATACATGGCCCCATTCATTCTGTCCTTAACACGGATCAGTCGTCCTGTCCCCTTGGCAGAAAAACAGCCCCATAGCATGATGTTTCCACCCCCATGCTTCACAGTAGGTATGGTGTTCTTGGGATGCAACTCAGTATTCTTCTTCCTCCAAACACGACGAGTTGAGTTTATACCAAAAAGTTCTACTTTGGTTTCATCTGACCACATGACATTCTCCCAATCCTCTGCTGTATCATCCATGTGCTCTCTGGCAAACTTCAGACGGGCCTGGACATGCACTGGCTTCAGCAGCGGAACACGTCTGGCACTGCGGGATTTGATTCCCTGCCGTTGTAGTGTGTTACTGATGGTGACCTTTGTTACTTTGGTCCCAGCTCTCTGCAGGTCATTCACCAGGTCCCCCCGTGTGGTTCTGGGATCTTTGCTCACCGTTCTCATGATCATTTTGACCCCACGGGATGAGATCTTGCGTGGAGCCCCAGATCGAGGGAGATTATCAGTGGTCTTGTATGTCTTCCATTTTCTGATGATTGCTCCCACAGTTGATTTTTTCACACCAAGCTGCTTGCCTATTGTAGATTCACTCTTCCCAGTCTGGTGCAGGTCTACAATACTTTTCCTGGTGTCCTTCGAAAGCTCTTTGGTCTTGGCCATGGCGGAGTTTGGAGTCTGACTGTTTGAGGCTGTGGACAGGTGTCTTTTATACAGATGATGAGTTCAAACAGGTGCCATTCATACAGGTAACGAGTGGGGGACAGAAAAGCTTCTTACAGAAGACGTTACAGGTCTGTGAGAGCCAGAGATTTTCCTTGTTTGAGGTGACCAAATACTTATTTTCCACCCTAATTTACGAATAAATTCTTTACAAATCCTACCATGTGAATTCATGGATTTTTTTTTCACATTCTGTCTCTCACAGTTGAAGTGTACCTCTGGTGCAAATTACTGACCTCTGTCATCATTTTAAGTGGGGGAACTTGCACAACCGGTGGCTGACTAAATACTTTTTTGCCCCACTGTATATCCTATTTAGGTATTTAGTAACATAAAGGGTATTTCTGGTCAACCGAGGTGGGTCTATAGGCATTTTGAATCATAAAGGAAAATTATAATTCTCTTTATTATGACACTCTAGTTCTTTATTGGGATAAAAACATTGTGATTATGATAGCTTGTCAGTCAAAGAGATTATACAGTCATGTGAAAAACAAAGGGTTCTATGCATTTCTGTGAACACCTAAATATACTTTACCATATGTCAAAATTGTGAGGATAAGAAACAACCAATCAAATGCACTTGATTAATTGATGTTTGACGCAACAATACTATTACTACTACTACTACTAATCTTTTAATAGTAATCATAATACAATAATTGATAAAAACATACATTTTGTCAGTTTGTTTGTCTGAGGTTCAGGTGTGTGTTAAGGATTAGAAAGCAATCCTGCCAGGAGTGGATATCCTATCAAATTCACCCCAAAGTTAGGTGAAATGCTCAGAGAAACTGCAAAATCATAGAGTAAGTAATTTTATTTAGTATAAAATAAAATATTGTACTCGGAAACATACATTTATTAGTGTGTAATCATGTCTTCTAACGACCTTATGCATTTTTATTGGAATTAATCCACTGAAAAACTCATAAGCGCGAGCACCGTTTGTTAAACCCACCGTGGTGCAGAGATGGGCACTCCACCTAATCACATTGTATATATGTGGTTATAGTCTAGTCGTACACATAGTACATCAAAGGCAGAGAAGAAAAGAACTCATAGGCATTCACGTTACATTGAGCTAAATATGTTTTATCATCCAAGAAGCTAAAAAGTGAAAGCAAAAGATGTGACCATCTTTTTATTCGCAAAAAGTAGTAGAAACAAACCAGCTGTTATGGAGAAAAGTCCTACAGTGGGCCACCACAGCTAGGATTATGCACTTGAACTAGGAGTAAAAATAACAGAATTCCTTAAAACCAATCTGCACTCTACAGAGTGATGTGATTTTACATAGTCTAGTTTTAAGAGAGCTGTGCACAAAAAATGCCGACAAATATCAATGAAATGAAATGACCAAAATAAAAGTGCGCCATAAGTCCTCCTCAACAATGTGAAAGACTCATAGTCACACAGAATACGATTACTTCAAGTTGTCACTGGTAACTGTGGTTCTACACTACTGACTCACTACCTTAAAAGTTTAATGTGTTCTGATAGGATTTTTTATAATTATTAAAAATAAGATGAAAAAGCAACACAATAAAATAAACAGAAAACAACTTACAGAAGAAATCATTGCAAGTGTCTTTTATTCGTTTCTCAGACACAATAAAGCACATAACCCAGAGCACAACAGGACTAGGGGGGGTATGAGCAAAGGACATCCTGTGATGAAGGAGAAATGACTGATTCAAAGCAACGCCTGGACAGAGACGTTATTACTCAGGCTGAGCAATGCAATTCATTTTTTTCCCTCGTTGCAATAACAAATCATACGTGCATGTCTTATTTGCAATATTTAAAAAACACATTTCTAGAAATTATTCATAATGTCGTTGGCGGTGGCATCTCACACATCAGCTGGCGGCTCTGACATCAGCCAGCGACAATTCTTCCACTTTTCAAATCGAGATGATAATCTTTTTCTTTTCCTCCACAGTACAAATCTCCAGCTCCATATTTAAGTGATTTCAGCTGTCAATAACCTTAGAGGGCTGAAAAATTAAACGCTTTAACGACACAGTCAAAGCTACATGTTAATCAAACACAGGTCTGCAGTTGACACAGCACTGAAAACGATAGTAGATAAAATCTCTTACATTGTAAACAGATAGCAATTACAACTTAATCTGGTCCACAACAGTGATATATTACTCATCTATAGTTTTCCTCATAGTGCTCATTTATACAATACTGGCTTTTAAGTCAACATCTTTAATTTCTTGACATGACATGTAAGAAAGAAGAATGCTACATAAGCTTTGAATAATATATATACTGTCTATATATGTAAAGCTGAATTACCCTTTAAAACACTTCACATCAATATCAAATACTGTGAAACCATTACAGTTATACTTCAGTCCTTTCTACCTCATCTACCAACACATTCTACAAGTCTCTAGGGTGGAATGGATTCAGTACATTTGAATGTTCAGCTCTCAACAGCATTGTTAAATTTCACAAAAGCATCCAGTTACACCTCCCTGAGATGAAGACCATACTGAAATGAAAGGAAATATATATTTTTTGAAACACTGACTATATATAATAGACTGTATATGCTGCATTGGACAGCAATTTAAAACAAAACAAAGTCTCTCTTTTCAACGTGCGGTAGAGATCATGTCTGGTGACATCTTTTTATAACCAAGAGAAACCTAGCTGTTCTTTGTAACAGGTGTGATCAACAACTTCTTGGACGAGGCCTAGAAAAATTAAAAACTTTTCCCAATTTAAACCATACCTGAAAAATTCAAGATCAGCTTTTCAAATCAGTCTGTGGAAGTCGCATTTTGTCTACCACTACTTGTGCCTCTGTAATTTCCACTGGCTCTCCCAGCGCAGTGTGTTTGTGTGGCCAAACATGACAGATAATTACAGTATGGTGGCACAAGACAGGTAATTTTCTGTCAGTGTTCTCCCTCAGATCCCACAGGAGCATGGTGTTGACAGTCTCACTTTGTCATGGTGCAAAATCCAGTGAATGAGTAACAACAACCATGCTTCTGGTCTCGATCATCACCTACCATTAGGCTTTGAAATTTATGTCACTTCCAAACATAATTTGAAGGTGGTCCATTGTGAAAGTTTGTAAATGTAAATGGTCAGAACAGAACTTCCAGAGAGGGATCTAAAAATAGCTGCGCTGGAAGCTGTCTGAACCTAAAAAGATGATCTTGAACTGATCCAAATTGAAATCAGGTAAGGTTTTAACGCACGCAAACATATGCATGTGTATTATATATATCAGGCCCAATCCCAGAACTTTTTTCACACCTTAAAAACAACTTTAATGTAATTTTTTGTTTGATTTTGACATCGTTTCTGTCAATGATGATAACAGGTAACTTTTTATTATTGAAGTCATCTGGGACTGCTTTAAAACAAAGACAAATTTCTACAGGGGCAAGAAACATGAAACCCAAACAACCAGACAGTTAGAGTAGCTCAACTTGAAGCCCAGAGTTAGCTGAAGATGTCGGATTACAATGGCACAACCAGTGTGGTAATAATGTCTGGATGGCCTTATACATGGAAAAGATTGAGCGTATGTGTGACTTTCAGTCTTTTGGAATGTTCTAGAAATTCTTTGAGGCAGCCCTTCACTTCCCATGATGCAAAGCTGTAGGACAAGGGTGCTCCAGACATCAAAGAGTTCTTTTAGTTAGACGGTTCCTGTTTCTAAGTCTAGTTTATGCAAATGATTTGGTACCAATGGAATCAACTGGTAATAGCGCTCTTTTCTTTGTATGTCTGCAGAAGAATACTCCCACCTCAAGAGCTTGCAACGCAAATCCTTTCATGCTGAAACGAAGCTAACTGGGTGGAGAACTTGGGGCAGATGAGCTAAGTATCCTGGAGGACCCGAGGAGAAAAATATCTGTGCTGCTTTGCTTGGGATGATGCTGGGGTACATGGATAGAGTTTGGGAAATCCTTCTTTGTTTCTCCTTTAGCAAAGTTTGGCTAACTTTTTCTGACTTGTCTGATTGTTTGACAGTTTCTTACCCCACTTGATTGCTTTACAGTGATGTTAGTTGTTCCCAGATCACAGCAATTAACATGGTGAAAGCAAAGTTCTTACCATGGTCCCAGTACTGGCAAATTAAAAGTGTTGAAAGCTTCTATTTGAAACTTGTAATCCTGTGTAGATGCAGACAAATCTCACCAGTTCTGGTGGTCTTCTTACAGCACAACCAAAACCCAAGAAAAAAGAGCAATTTAGTCTTCAGTATGGCCAATAGAAGACAATACCAATGCAACTTATTGTTAGACTTCTACTAGTGTCATTATTGCCATTAACCCCTTAAAAGCTACAAGGGGATTTAGGTCCAGAATGTATGCACTAAATTACACTGTTACCTTACATAATTTAGGGCAATGATTTAACAATGTTAGACACTATGCATGTGTTACATTAAAACTGAGCAAACGCAAACAAACCCTTATATTCTTAATTCCACTTACAGTACTTAACATGTGAAAAATAAAGCTAAATTCAGTCCATGCATGTTAGAAAGGCTGCTGCGTATCAGATCCACTTTAATATTCTCAGATGGTCAGTGGACTGAAAAAACAAATAATTAAAAACAAGAAAAAGGAAAAAAAAAAAAAAGCAAGCAGAGAATACAGCCGCAGTGTGAAGGTTTATGGTTTGGGAGTGGCTAACAATGTGCAGGAACTGCACTTTATATTGAAAGGTGAGGGAGCTGATGCAGTTCTAGTGTTAGAAAAAAAAAATCCAAAACAGACAGAGTAAAAAGCCAGAGAGAGATGGAAATGGAGAGATGAGGAGAGAAATTGAAATAGTTTTGAGAGGAGCGAAAAGCATGGCGGAGGCAGAAAAAGCAGGGCAAGCTGAACACAGCTTGTCTGACATCAATCCAGTAGTAGTTTTTTTTTTTTTTTTAATCGGCATCCCACGCTCACTGGACACATATCTGATTCTTCAGACTGTTGGAGAGAAACAGAAAGAGACGGAAAAGATTCATCAGTGATACACTTCAGATATTGTATACACAGTTTATGCAGCACATGGCAAAATAAAGGAAAAGAAACATTTTGGTGCTGGCTGCTGTCGCCATTGATTTACACCAGTTAAGAATCATAAAAATGTCAAGAAACTCATCAGTTTCACAATGGATAAGAAAACGATGTCAAAGCTTACACTCACTGGACACTATTAGGTCCACTTTGCTAGTCCTGGGTCTGACCCTGCCTTGCAGATGTCGCAGAAGAAATTGAGACTCATCAGACGAGCTAATGTTTTTTCCAGTCATTTAATGTCCAACTTTGAGAACTGCGTGTGTTGCTGGACTGAAAAAAATCAACATCTTCCACACTGCAGAGCTTGGAATGACATATACCACCAAGATATGATAAATAGGTAGAAATTGGAGTTATTCAGTCTTCAAGCTCTTCTTCTTTTTCAGAGATGCTCTTCTACATACTTTGGCTCTAATGAGTGATTATCGGAGTTACTGTTGTCGCGTTTGTTTTCTGAGAGAGGATGAACAAACTCAAAGATGAATTTTATTTATAATGAAGTTTATTAAATGGTCGAAGGTTCCAGTTACAGCACTGCGGACCTCTCTCTGTCCAGCTGTCCTGACAGAGAAAGGGTGCCACTCCTCAGGGAATAAAGTTTTAATAATAGCATAGAAATATCACATGAATATGATTGGTTAAAAATTTGGCGAGAAGCCTCAGACTTGGCTTTCCATAGATAGTGTTTGCTCCAGTTTCTGTCTCCTCCAATCAGGCATCTTTCTCTCCGTAAAAGAAAACTCCTCCCCATTTCCCTGTTGCTATGCAGTTTAGTAGTTTTTCAATTCAAGCTCACCCTGACTGCACGTGTGTGTGGGTTCCACCCAGCACCTATCTCCACACCATAACATTTTCACTTCAAACCAGTCCAGCCATTCTCCTCTTTTATCAAAAACACATTTTCAACCAGAGAAATGAGCTCACTGGATATTTTCTTTCTTTCTTTCTTTTTTTTTAATTATTCTCTGTAAAGCCGAAAAGTGGTTGTGTGGGAAGTCTCTGAAATTTAAGACTAGCTTTGTTCCCCATTCTGATGCTCAAATTTCAGCAGGAAGTCTAAATGCATTGGGCTTCTGCCATGTGGTTGGCTACTTAGAAATTTATGTTAATGAGCAGGTATATGGCGTGCCTAGCAAAGTGACCAGTGTATATATATATCAAAAGACAAACCAAAAATCTTTCAAAAGTTTTAGGCTTCCTGTTGAATTTTGCAAAAGTTTTGAATTGAAAAGAGTAAATATGAATAATTGGTTTATGGAAACCATGCAGGGTTTGGTTTGTTATATATTCTGACAGGGCAAAAAAAAAAAAGATTTTGTTTGTGTTTTCTCCTCTTCAGCTGAAATTTTAAAATAAATAGAACAGAATAAATAGAAAAAAGAATACAGGAAAAGAATAAAGGTGTTATTTGGATGTACATTATTGGATGTAGATGTAGATTATCATTTAAATTGATATGCAGAGGCTTTACCTGTTTGTTTTCTTCCTATTTTTTAAACTAATACTGCTGAAAAAAACACCAACTTGTTCTTATCCAGTTAATAAGTTTTTAGATCTTTTAATGCTCCAAACAGATGAGAGAATCTGGCTGCTTGTGTTTCTTGTCATGTTCTGTCGCCTTCAGCCTCAGTTTTCCTTTATATATCGTGTTGAATCTCCATCAATCCTGCACATGCTGTACAAAAACAATATGAGTGTGTAGTTCCACACACATATTTAAATTTAAACTGCTGTGCACAACATACAACCATACCTCAGCTGCCATCCTCAGAGCATCCCAGGATGTATAGTAGTTTCTGTTTGACTATTTTATTACAAATACAAAACTTCATTCATGTTTTTGTGGCGTGGCCCTCCAGTGTTCTAAGTAAACATTAATTCGGTCTGTTCAAAATGAAATAGAGAGACACCAGTGCCAGAGTGGCCATCGGGGGCAACGGGAGAATTAAACACATAAATTAATCCGTTCACACATTGTAAAGTTGAACCTGCACACACAGCTCTTTTTCTCTTGGGTTTTTTTTTTTGTTTGTTTTGATATTGTGAAGTTTTAAAATGCCAGAGATGACTGCACAACTGCTGAGACATAATGGTAGTTATTGTTCAAAATAATGTTGCCGGTTTTGTATTATGAAAAATATGACAGCTCAGTATGCAGCAAAGATTTGAAGAAAAAAAATATTCTAAAAAGGTTTTGGTAATCAACTTGTATTTGCAGTCAATCATGTCTCTCATTAAATAGTAAAGAAAAGAAAACAGATGTGAATCAAATTAAGGTTAATGAATCTCTTGTCACATTGCAGTTTTGTATAGTACGTTCTACATGCAGAAACTTGGTGTGCTGAAATGACAGAAGAATAACCAAAGTGTCTGTAGCCTTCTGATTTTTATGCCAGTTAATAATCACTTCATTCATCCATCTTTCTGCCCCTTGTCCTGTCACAGTTCCTACCAGTAGGACATATCCACAAGACTTAATCTAGGAGGTGTGCATGAGGCATCCAAATCACAACCACTTCAACTTGCTACTTGTTATGTGAAAGAGGACTATAACCTGTCCTAAACTACGGAGCTTTTCCAAGACAAGCTCCCACAGAAGAAGAGGAACATCCACTACATGCATGTATGGCCATAGGTGAGGGTGGGATCATAGATCAACCAGTAAAAAAATACAGCCATACAGCTGTTTACTCAATGCATTTGAAGCACTTTATCTACAACCATGGTCAAGTTTGAATCAGGAATGAACCCACAGGCTATTCTCCACATAGATGACCTCCTCTGAGCAAGCACTTGCTGAAAGTGGGAAGGAAAAAAATCATTTTAAAAAAGTTCCACAGAACCAGGCTCAGGGAGGGGCTGCTATCTCCCGTGACCGATTAGGGGTGAGAGGAGGAAGAAAGGACAAAACAGACGCTGATGTTCTTTGTGGAGAAAGGCCATAGTTGGGTTTGAATCAAGACGCCTGCACTACCAAGACTGCAACCTTATTCTTTCAGTCACTATCCAGAGCTTGTCACCATAGTTGAGGGAGGGAATGTAAAAACAAATGAATGGCTTTGGTTTCAAGCTCAGCTGTCTCTTCACCACAAGAGACTGGGGTACACTCATCCACTTTAATTTAGCCAATGCACCTGCCAGTCTTCCACTCCACAAAGTCCTCTAGGAGTTTTCAGTGGGTTGGGTGGAGTGAACTCACCTAATCCTCAATAAGACTGGAGGTTTTTTGTAGACCCTGATTCAATGAATTGAATGCAGTTCAAAACATGACAGCATGGCCTAAAATGTATGTCCAGTTTCCTGAGGGCCTGCATGTGTCAAGGCCTAGGGCCAAAGGCAGTCAAGGGGATCTAACACCTCTGCATGAATGAGTTATTGTTTGCATGCCAAAGATTTAATTGACAGAGACAGACCGAGACATTTTAGCTGATAGAAAGCTCAGTGATACATAATGAAAAACAAACCTAAGACCAGGCAGCAGGAACACCTGACTTTATACTTTGAACTGAAATTATGTTTCAATGGAAATGTAATTTCTTTGTAAACGTAAACATATAACATGAAACATGATTTAAAATAGATCCTCATAAGGATTAGGCCAGGTGGTTTGTTTTTAAAGAATAAATTATTTAGCATTATTTCTTTTAAAATATTTGCCTTTGAAAAATCTGGAATGGAGATACAATAACTGTATAGAAATGTAGGTTTTCTGAAAGAAAGCTGACCTTGATTTACAATATTCTTAACTTTCTAGTTCAGTGTGTCAGGTCAGAAAATATTCTTATTTTTCCTGTGGCTCAGTCCCTGAAATTTGCACAAATCTGCATGTCTTTCAAACTACCGTCAATGACTGATGCACACTTGGCCTGCAATTCATTTCAACAGCCATGTTTCTGTACTTGTGCAATGTGAGACATCTGGAGAACATTCCTTTTGAACTTTTGAAAGTATAATCTGCTGCAGATAAGTTTCAGGACTCAGTTTATACAAGTGGTTAGTTTAAGCACCGTTTTAGAGACTAATGATGCATGGTTCCCTGGAGGAAATTCTTAAAGCTATTGCAGTTGATTGAAAAATCAGATAAGTATATATCAGCAATAAGTTGATTTGCAGAATCGAAAAGGTAGAGATCTGGTCCTGTCTACCATTCTGCTCCTTTTTGTTCCATGCACTCAATGAAATCGTTTTTCTTTCTCTTGACATCCAGTGTCAAAAAGTTGCCAAGTAATCACAATCGTTGTGTGATTGAATAGGTGACTTCAAGCTTTTTCTGCATTGGTCCAGCAAACCAGACCAACAGATGGCCTCATCTTATCGCTTTATCATTACAGAGTTGCTTTCCTGACGTCTCCTCGATTAGCAGGACTGATGTACTCCCAGGTTCAATCGGTCAACACAATAAAGACTCAGTCACGACACACCAAAGGCTGCCTGTCCCTCAGACAGCACAAACAAGTGTGCCCATGGTTTGATAGAGCAGATGGGGAAAAAAATTCAGAGGCATCGTGCAATTTGCCCCAGTGGGGACACACAATAACTGCACAATTGTGAGCAGGAACATGACAGACTGGCAGTTAGCATCGCTTCTGTTGTTTGTTGCACGTAATCAAATGGCTTTTTCTCTGTCAGTGCAATGGGAATTGCATGTTGTCCTTAGTCGAACTAAGCAGAGTAATCACAGTCTGCTCTGCAAAAAGAGCATCCTGCTGTGTTTGTCTTGCAAAGACAAAAACAACTACACAAAACAAACTGTTGTGCTTATTTCACTGGTAAGCTCAACGTGGCAGAATGCACCAATGCTTCAGACTTATACCTCGACACAGAAAGTGTTTTGACTTACTACCCTGAACCTTTCTTAACAAACAGATCTTGTAACCCTCTTCCTCGTACACCAAGTATTTGGGTAGAAAAAGAAGGACAGTTTGGTCACTCAGTTGCTCAGAAATGTCCTTGCTTTTTTAAGAAAAGCACATGTGATTCTATCTAATGTAAAACTGATAGAAATGAATGATTCATAATAAACATTTATCATTTCTGATGGAATATCTGCCCATATTCAGCAACAAACACTCCTCTATTCTAATGGCAGAGGTTTAACATCCTAAAAGGCTGATTGATTTAAAAAAAATTTTTTTTGCATAGCTAACAACTGTTGTGCCGATTAAATAAGCAATCACTTTGAATTATTTGACTTTCTTAAGCAGAGAAGTCAGGCTCATTTTACATTATGTGCCACATACAGCCCACTTTGGTCTGTACATTTTACAGAAAAAGTTCTGGTTGTTTACGTCTTGATGCATGCTCAATCAATCAGGTAAGCAAATCTCCAAAAGTTGATTCTGTTCATCTGGACGTAGCGTTTTGTGGGAGAAACGTTTCGTCACTCATCCAAGTGACTTCTTCAGTCTCAGCTGATTGCAGGTTTCCCCAATCTTATAAACAGTACATTTGCATAATGACTGAAACCAGCCCACTGAAGGAACAATGGGCTGGGAGGTCCTTGCTATCTTACCCTGGAACACCACCAAGCCATTGGTTCACATATGTGGATGAACCCTGGGTGAAAATGAAATCTCTGTACGTACCACAATTCACGGATCACATTAACTTGGTGGACCGACACATCAAATTCACCAGGGAGGATATGAAAAGGGGCAGGTTAGCCTTCTTAGACTGTGAGATTTCCATCAGTAATGGGGGACATCTAAAAGCTGACGTGTACCATAAACCTACGCATACGGATCAGTATTTAAGGTTTGACTCTCATCATCCACTGGAGCACAAACTGGGTGTCATTAGGACGCTATAACACAGAGCGAACACCATCCCCACTGACACAGTGGCCAGGGAGGCAGGAGGACATCACATCAAGAAGGCCCTGAGTAAATGTGGTTTTCCCAGCTGGACTTTTGTCAAAGCTGGAAAGGCACCTAAAGAAAGCTGATCCAGGAGAGAAGGACAACCGCTGCCCAAGCGAAAACCTGTAGTGATTCCATATGTGTCAGGAGTATCGGAGCAGTTGAGACGCATTTTTTCTAAACACCGGGTCTCTGTAGCTTTTAAACCCCAAAACACGCTGCGCCAAAAATTGGTCCACCCCAAGGATCGGGTCCCCCGACACAAACAGAGTAACGTAGTGTATGCTGTCCGGATTGCCAGGATTTATACACCGGGGAAACCAAACAACCTCTGGCGAAGCGGATGGCCCAACACAGAAGAGCTACCTCGTCAGGCCAGGACTCTGCAGTCTATTCACACCTACAGGCCAGTGGACACTCTTTCAATGATGAGGATGTACACACCCTGGACAGGGAGGAACGCTGGTTTGAGCGCGGAGTCAAGGAGGCCATTTACGTGAAATGGGAAAGACCATCTCTGAATCGAGGAGGGGGCCTTAGGGTACATCTTTCGCCACCTTACAATGCTGTGATTGCAGCCATTCCCCAACTGTCTGTGAATGGGACTCATGGCCATTGATCAGTGGGCTTTGATCAGTGGGTTTTGGTCAGTGGTTGTTGATCAATGGTCATGAGAATTTGCATAATTAAGATTAAGGAACTGACCTCCCAGCCCATTGTTCCTTCAGTGGGCTGGGTTCGTACATTATGCAAATGTACTGTTTATAAGGTTGGGGAAACCTGCAGGCAGCTGAGACTGAAGAAGTCACTTGGATGAGTGACGAAACGTTTCTCCCACAAAATGCTACGTCCAGATGAACAGAATCAACTTTTGGAGATTCTGGTTGTTTATTGTCCTGACACTCCTGTAATTACTAATTATAAAGAATCGCTGTGCTCAAGACAAAGCCATCGGGATATGCAATTCCCCCGAAATCATTTGAATTAACTCCTGAGTTCATGGTAAATTTACCCTGATGAAGTGAGCTAATGCTTTTTAAATTCTAAGGGCCAATCACAATTTTTATGCCACATTTCCATCGCTGAATGTCACACATTTCATTACTCTGCTTGGTTTCAGGTAGGTCTCCAGCGTATGTGATAAAAAAAACACTTGCGCCTTAACCCATCATTAAATCTCCATGGAAATCCAAAAATAAACAGGCTAATTTGCATTCACGTATTTGACTGTTATTGGCAGCCATGTAAATCTACCCTTTATGAAAAATTGTGTGTATGTGGCTAAAAGAAAAGTATCACATTTTATGTAAAAATATAAATTTTCACACATTAATGAAAGAATTAGCACACTAGGGAACCTTATTTTAACGCTGAATAATTTTCACAATGTGAGTCAAACATGGGGAGATATTTTTGTCTCTCCACTCATTATCATGGAAATGCAGAGTGGGATGGTGTGATATTAAAATGAAAAGGCATAGTGGAATATAAGAGCATCTCCAAAGTGAAAGAGAGAGAAAGAAACAGGCAGGAAGCCAAAAATGGGGAAAAAGGAAACAAACAGAACTGAAGACACCTTAAGACCAATGAAAGAAGGGAGGGGGAATGGAGGGCAGAGGGATCTTTCTTTTTTTATTCTGACAACAGAATTGTTTCTCAGCACTATGGTGCTTTATATATCTGAGGGTTTCATATGTATAAGTCTATACTGAGTCAAATGCTTTACAACCCCATGTTAATTAGATTCAGTATTAGGTAGAATCTCCCTTTCTTCAACGATCCCAAGACAAAAAACAAAATTATGTCATTCAAAGTCAGTGTTCTCTTTCAAAGCATTCTAAATTATTTCTTCTTACATTAAGTCATGTTACATTTGATCTGATACAGCAGAAAAAAATAGTTTTAAACAGATTTGTGTTTGTTTAATTCAGTTAACGGGTAAATGGACTGCTGTATGTTCAGTGCCTTTTTACTCTATGCGAGGACTCAAAGTGCTCCCTAAACTTCACACAGTAACACGTATCCATGCTGTGCTTTTATCTATGCCTAAGCACTTTAATTAACATTCACACGCACAGCTGTGTCATGGGCAACTCGGGGTCCAGCATCCTACCTGAGAATATTCAATGAAGGAGAGGAGAGGCCAGGATTGAACGCTTGACCTTCAATTGGTAGAAAATCTGCTCTAAGACCTGAGTCACAGCCACCCAAACACAGCAACGGTGAGCAGTCTCACTGCTTACTGGTTTTTTTTTTTGTTTACACCATTTGTTTTCTCATTTGTGTGGCCAACATAGCAGGTAGTAAGTGAGGCAAACTGGTGCACAGAGGTTTGATTTCTATAGCAGTCATTATGTTTGTCCCTGTTCACATCCAGCAGTTACAGAATATCAAATTCAGCCACCATCCTGTTCCTGTGCATAATTTAACATTTTTGTTGTCACAATCTTTCCAGGCCAGAACTGTTTATGGATTATCTTTGTGTGGACCTTTGGAAGGAACTTGTTTTGTTCATGGTTGGTGTTATATTTCTACGGTAACAGCTGGTAACAGCTTATTTTCTAGTATGTGTGTATTGCTACCATACATGGTATGACACTAAGCTTACATAAACATGCACACACAAGCAAATAGTATTGTGCTCACCATTTTCATGCTAGTTTTGTTTCTAGCCAACTAGTCCACACACAAACCTTTCCTAATCAGCTTTCCTTCACACTGATGTGAAATATCATGAGGTGCCATGGAAAATGAATAAGAAGCAAGAAAAAAAGAACAGCGGAATCTAACTGCACTTAAAGACTCCTTGGTCTTAGATGCTTTACATGTTCTTACTGTATGTATTACTATATATAACATATCACTTCCTTACCAAGGTTGAAGGTTTAAAGAAAAGGAAGCACATGACCTATAAGGTGCAATTAAATCGTTCCTTAGTATTAAGAGAATTTGAATAGCTTTTATTATGACTGCTGCAGATGCTTCACTTAGCTCAGTTAGGAACCTTCCTTAGTAATCTTGACTATGTGACTCCAAATCTGCATAATTCTTGCCTCTGCGTGCTTCGCGTCTCACTTGTAGTCACTTCCTGTTTTCTTCTTTTTCTGGTATTTGGTTCTATTTTATGTTTTTGGTTTTTTTTTACATCATGTCCTTTTTTGCCAACTTCTAATTCCTTGACTGTTTTCACCTGTATTGCTTTTAATTTTTCTAGATTATCTGCCTTCATTAAGTCATGTATTAAAACTTGAATTTTGTTCAGTAATCCTGCTGCAGTGTTCTGCATTTTGGTTATCATTCTGTCGAACATGTAGCAGATTTAATCTTCTCTGGCTTTTACAGATACAGCTGTGAGCTGGTCTGACTTGATCCGAGGTTGCAATATTACAAATGTTCTGATTCTGTCACAGGTTCTCTCAGGTTTGGTATTTGCATCTGATCTAACTGGGGTCTCTACTCAGAGTCAAGTGCAGAGCTCCTGAAGCACCCTTAGCACAGTGAGTGCTGTGGCTACCTATTGACCACTTAATTAGCATGTGAAAGTATCTGCAATTTGATGCATTTCTCTCCAGCACAGCCTCATATTTCACACATCACTGCTGAGCACTTATACGAGATGTATGCTTCAAATGACTGCAAAGAAATTTTCTCATCAACAGATTCAGTCAGCAGTCTTGTATGTAAAAACCCTTCTTCTGCAGACCGATGACTGGCTTTTAAATTAGCTGGACTGTGTCATAAAACATGTGGAAAATAAATTCAAAGAAGCAAGAGGAAGCCTTCTAGGAAGAGCTGGCAATCTAGTTGTGCTGTAGGCAGGGTGAGCCAGTCCACCCTCTGTATTCCACAGGATTGCCAAGACTTGGGAAAACAATTATCCAGGCCAAAAAACTTGTTCATTACCTTTCACTGAATGATAAGAATCAAATTCTGTGTGGTTTAGTTTGATTTATTTTTCTTTTGTTCTTATGGTTATATAACTTTTGATGCAGTCATGTGACATCACTGCACCAGTTTATCCTGGGAAAAATAAAAGATCTGTATAATATGATTGTGCATTAGGGCTAAAGTTATACAAGAATTATATAGAATTCCTAGAAAATATGAAGAAGTGGCTTAGACTTTAAGGAGCTTGAGGATGATACATGGCCTCAAACACTGCCCGAAGCAATGTGCTGCTCTGCACAATCATACTTTCACAGATTTAAGTCAAGAGTAAAATTTTTCACGCTACTACTGCATAAAAAGCCCCCCAGCTAACTTCTTAAGGTGGAGAAGGGTCTCTTAAGTAATTCACAGTACAGTCGGCGTAGGTTACACTGCTTCACAACCTTCAATGGCCGAGAGCAACAGCACAACCTGACTGCATCCACCCCTCCCACATGGCAACTCTGCAACTTATGTATTCCTGTGGTGTGTGACAAATTGTATCAGGACGTTGCTCTAGTGAAGCATTTTTCATGCATAATTCATTCTCCAGCCTACATTCCACATGGACATTTTCAAATCCCTTTGAAGTTAATTCTCTCTTCATGATAAACAGCCTCCCTCGCTGTGGCTGTGCGGGTCACGATTGTCAGTGTGGTCTGTGCTGGGAGAAATCACCTGTCCCAAGCAATTTCACAATACAAGAGGTTTACATCTAATAATTCACTGTGGGAAAATGATCTGTGCCTGATCAAAATGACAGGAGGACTTAATGCTGCATGATTTACAGTTAATTGAGCACTGAACTAGTTTTGTTCTACATAAAACAAACAGAACAAACAGGAGATTATGTATAACCCTTTTGTGTACCTTTACACAGTACACTGCATGCCCTAATGACAGGTATATAGAAATAGTGCATGGTGGATTCAGCTCAGCACTCAATATAATGTTCTGCATGAAACAAACAGACCACAGGCAGTTCAGATTGGCTGCCATACCATAGCTGGCAGGTGTCATCTGCCATACTACTAAACTTAGGACTAATTCATAAATTATCTTCAAAATTTGATATATTTCGACGTACGGTGACCGCAGCTGGCATTTTACTGTAATGACTTTGTGTTAGCATAAAGATATAATAAAAGCAGGCGTGTTTCTTGAATCATAAATTGTTTCATCAGGACTCTGTGGATAGGAATGTCAGTTTTGAAAGAAATAGTGCATGCACATCTTATAATATGTTTAAGTCAGCTGAAGAAAAAGGGAGGCTGAGAGCCCAAACACAGCTACTTTTCAATTCTGTGTATTTTTGGGGTCTGTACTAAATGTGAGGTTATTAAGCATTTTAAAGAACCACAACCAGAACCAAGTGTAGAACCGCATTTTGACTGTTCTATCCTGATGATAGTGCAATAATTATATAGAAAGTAACTATACTCAGCACATCCCAAAGGTGCCTTTTTGGATAGGGATCTACTGATGCTGGATGCCATTTGAGCACAGTTAACTCATGTCATGTTTAAGAAACCAGTTTCAGATTATTTAAGCTTTGTGACTTGCACGTTACCCTGCTGAAAGTAGCCATCAGAGGATGAGGTAGGCTGTGGTATTTAAACAATGCTCAGTTGGTACAACAGGAGCCTAAAGTGTGCCAAGAAACACACCATTACACCACCACCTCCAAACTGAACCAATGATACACGTCAGGATGGATACATGCTTTCCTGGTCCTTATGACAAATTCTGACCCAACGTTCGAAATGTCACAGCAGAAACTGAGATTCATCAGTACAGATAATGTTTTTTTTTTCAAGTCATCGAATGTCCACTTATGGTTATCCTGTGTGAATTCTAGCATCAAAGTTTAGTTACTCTTGCCCTCCTATCAGCTCAAAACAGTCTGGTCATTATTCTCTGACCTCGTGTCATCTTTGTTGTCCCATCCTTTGTAAACCCTAGAGATGGATATGCAGCAAAATCCCAGCTGATCAGCAGTTTCTGAAATGCTCAGTCTGACACCAACTACCGTGTCACATTCAAAGTCCTTTAAATCATCTCGCCTCATTCCTTTGCTCGGTTCCTTGACCACTGTGCTGCTGCCATTTGACTATAATTATAGACGTTATTCAAGGATTGCTTACAATCAGCCGCAAATGTGAACGTCACGGCAGAAGCGGTGGACAGATTAGACTGTCAAAATCACTTGGATCCAACTCTATGAACCGCTGATATCTTGACAAAATTTATGGGCTAAACTGCTGCTGCGGGTTAGGAATGTCCCATAAAAAGTGAGCACCATTTCTCCTGTCATGACCACACATGCCACTTACTTGATCTTCACCCAACAACTGTGGAAATTATTTGATCTGGACCAAAGTTGACTGGTGGATCAATGAAAACAAGGGCAGCTGACTGTGAGGAGACAAAATCCTCAACACATTTATAAATCAGTTACCATGATTTCTGCAGAAACTTCTGCTAACAAAACATTAAATTGTGTTTGCACTGTTATCACAGATATGGGTGTTTATGATTTTCATTACCAAAATTATATGAAATGAGTGTAACTTATATTCAAAATGTACCAGGAGAATTTAACTTTGGGGGCACAGCGACTTTTAGTGGGCAGATCTGGAGCACAGAGCCCTGTCCATAATGCTGACGCTGACCACAAACAAAGCTCAGAGCAAAGAGAGGCTTGAGAACCTTGTTAACAGCACTAATCATACATTATCCTGTTAGGCAGAACTACTGTTTCAGAGAGGTTTTATTACAGGAGACATTGTTTTCTTCATCATTTGAACTGGCTCCCATCCACCACACGGAGTCTGGCCTTCTTCAACAGTGATAGATGGTTTTCAATAACAAACAACAAGGAACAAAGTGAATACTTGATTACACTCCAGTGAATGACAGGGAATTAAATTAATGAGGGTTTGCATCTCATCTAACAGCAGGCCCCTGGGGGACTATCAGCCTAAGAGAGAAGCAAAAAAACAAAACAAAAACAGGTGATCTGACAGGCACTTGCCCCACTTGGAGGTTGACAATTGCTCCTCTGTAGCCAACTGCATCCCTGTGTTATCTCCCTGTGCACAGGGGAATTAATTAGGGGCTTGATGATCGGGAGAAATGAGGCTGAATAATAAAAACCTTGACGAGCACTTTCTGTGGTATTGCTCTCTTTCGCCTTTGTCCTTCCCAGCTCATGATGACTGCCAGTCCTGGAAGCTGCTCTTTTCATCCATATCCGCCTGCTACGTGCACATAAAGTGGTTTTGAAAAATCCCTCTACTGAGCAGCTAATAGGTGTGAGGTGTAAAAAGGCCCGGTCCCTTTCAGAGCTTCCCATCGTGCGCTGTTGTAAATCGCAGAGCCATTACACGGGAGATGAGTGCAGGGAAAATATGGGCAGTGAAAAATCCCCCCCTGCCTTGGTCCCGGCTATTTTGTGCTTCAGGACACAATGCACTCCGAACCACAGGTGCTCCAAGACCATTACAAAAACAGTTTTCTTTTCATTCTTTCTTCATTTTTCATATCAGATGAAGTTGTTATAGCTGAAGATCATCACTCAGAAACACACAGGACACACAATCAGTCATTTTTCCAGTCAAATTATCCCAACAGCTCCTGGGACAAACCTCACCAGAGACCAAAATTAATAATGCACTTGGCTGTCCTGCTTGGTTCATGAAGCAGAAAGATAAATATGGCATAGTAAATATCACCGTGTGATGGCAGGCTGTTGGTGTTTTTTACTGACTACAAGACAATGACAGATCACATTCAACATGGTGATAAGTAAGTTTTGTTATCTGTGGCATATTGGAGGGAGCTTCATATTTTTGAACTTGCAAAGGAAAGTGGAGAAAGAAAATAAAGAAACTAGGAAACAGAATTGAAATCTATGAATTTTTTCATAGCACTGAGGAATGGATGCATGTTTTTAAAAGAAAGCTATACTCACAGCTGTCAGTTTGGGCACACCTAGCAGCGTAAAGGTATGCAACTTTGAGAGATAAGGGTATGCAAATTACTTTGAGTTCACATTTTCAAAGGATAAGAATGTGACAGTAAAGTGGAAAGAGCTTTTGTATCTTGTGTCAAGATTCCTGCCCTGTCCTTGACTCCTCTTTTGTTTCTCTTTCGTGTTTTAAAGTGTTTTTTCCTCGCTGCTTTCCTGTCTTAGTGTTACTGAATGTGTTTTGTTTCTCTATGAAATTTGTTTTCTGTTTTATTTTTTTTAATTACTTGTGGGCTTTTTTCAGCTGATGCGCCTCTCTGTTTCTAGCTTCCGCCTCTCTAGTGTTTACAGTCTGATACTGCTGGCTGCTTGGTTCTGATTTCTGTCTGCTTGGTCCTGCAGTCAGATACTATTTTGAACCAAAACCTAATCCTTTGTCTTTAGTTCACCCTACGCCATGCCGTGCATCAAGCAGCTAATGCTTTCCATCATTAAACAGCTAATCAGGATATGTTATTATGCTTTTTAAATCAAAAACCAAAACAATGATAATTCTGATGAATTATCATCTACCCCCCCAAAAAAACAAAACAACGAAAAAGAAAAGAAAAGAAGAGAAAAACTAACTAACTAACTAACTAACTAACAAAACAAAACAACAAAAAAAAAAGTATAGGCTCAGAGTTAAGAGTAGGGTTGGGGTCACCAGTCATGACTTGGACATGAACAACCCCGCTTTCCTGATTACAAAGTGCTGTGTAACTGCATGTGTGAATATATTAAGTATAACACTACATTAGAAAAGAGTAATTATGACTTATTGAATAAACAGCCCCAACACGGCTGATAACTGGAACAGTGCAGGAAAATAGACTTTTGTGTGTGTGTTTTCGGCCCTGAAATGCTAATTTATTTATTTATTTATTTATTTTTATTATTTATTTTAATTTCAGTTGTTATAGATGGGACAGACATGACTGAGGGATAGGAAAGGGAGAGAGAAAGATGAAGGAAAAGAAAAACAGAAGGGAAGAGGGACAGTGAGAAAAGGCGCTTAAAAAGAGAAAGAAGAGAAAAAAAAATCTCCTGGATCACTCCCTTGCCTGGCACCCACCAAGGCAAGGGAGCCCAGGCCCATCCAGACCGGGGCCTACGGCATCAGGACCGCCCAGCCCCACAGGACCCGGGGCAGCCCACCCGACCCCACCGCAGAGGAAACTGTACCCACCCTAACATTCAATCATCTCCCAGACAGCACAAGACAGTAGACACCCAGGTTAAGTTTATTCTCATCCTCTCCTATGACTCTCCCCCACCTGCAGAGTGGACTCCTGCAAGGATGGAACAAACTCCCTGCTAGTTGAAGAGCCCCCCAGTTAGGCTGATGAACCAGAGGCCCCCTGCGCCAGGGCTGAGCCCCCGTGCACCCACCCGCCCACAACCTCTGCAACACACCAAGGAGGACCGAAGCCCCCAAGGCCCAGCCAGAGCCCTAGCACAGAGCACCCCCAAATCCCAAGCCCCCACGCCTGCCCGGATCCACTCAGGGGCAGCCAGGCTACCAGGCCAGTAACCTACGTCCGCCAGCACAGACCCTCCCCCAGCCCTGCTGCACGCAGCCACAAGGAGAACACCCTCTAAGAGCGACCAGAGCCACTAACCAGGTTATGACCACAACCCCTGGGTTAAGCCCTCCAGGGATAACGTCCCTAGGGATTCTCCAGACACCCTAAGCCTGTCCCTACCTCCACATCAACCACAATGGCGAAGGCGGGACCAAACCACGATCCCCCACCCCCGCTAGGTGATGGAGCCGATCAAAGGAGCCCAGAGGGATTGATCTAATGTGGTGGCAGAGGCTGTCTCGAGACTAATGTGATCTATTAGATGGTTTCTATATTGGCTAGAATTAAGATTATTTTTATTTTTCCAGTTCATGAGGACCGTTTTCTTGGCGATGCATAGGGCAGTAAAAACCATGTGGACTGTATTAGTTTCTGTAGTGACATCATCCAATTTGCCCAACAAGCACACTAAAGGGGAGGTTGGAATTACAGACACTTTGATAAGTCTTCACATATCTCGCGCCAAAACTTCTGCACTAGTGGACAGAACCAAAGAGCGTGGATGTAATTGTCTGGTGTATTGCCTTGACAGTGTGAGCAGTTGTTGGAAGATGTAAAGCCCATCTGGAACATCCGATGACCTGTATAGTGCACTCTATGTAGTATTTTGTGCTGTATTAATTGCAGACTGGGATTTCTAATCAATTTAAAGGTTTTTAAGCATATCTGAGACCAGAAGTTTTGGTCTAAGCCGACTGATAAATCTGCTTCCCACTTTGCAATAGGAAGGGATATTGATTCATCTATTTTAGAAAGTGTTCTGTATATTTTAGACAATAATTTGGGGGATTTAAGAGTAAGAAAATGTACCGCGCTTGGTGGTGTTTGCAATTCAACTTGACTGAGGTTAAATTTCTTTTTTACTATGGATTTAATTTGTTGATATTCTAAAAATATTTTCTTGTTGATCCCATATTGTATAACTAGCCTGTCAAATGGAATAAAGTCTGTTCCTTCCTGAAATGCTAATTTAGATGGAGGCAGAATTTCAAATGGGTACACTATCTCGGGTGACTGATGTTTCCCAAGTTTGTCTCAAAGGCCATTTTGTTTTTGTGTCTAAATAAGCAGAAGTTTATTTCCCTGCAGAGATAGCTTTACCAGCCTGCGTACACTGTACAGAAAACAAATGCTACCAGCTGGAACGTTCTTTCGTTTGAACACACCGGGTAAATATGCTATCTGAATTGCAATAAGGAAAAGTGTCAAGGCTTATTAGTGATAGCTCTTTTATGCTTTGAAGATGTGATCATTTGTATGCACACGTTTTACTTCTTTGAAACTGACTGAATAGAAGGGAAGGGGGGAAGTATCATGCAGGTGCTGATGGTGATTGGTGACAGGCTGGATTGAGCCTCAAGGGGCTGATTGCTCCCCAGGCTAGCCTATTGCATCGACTGAGAGCACACTAAAGAGAGACTGTGGATAGACCTGTCAGTGCCAACCAGAAGAATTCTTTGTCGTCAGACTGCTGCGGTTTATAATCAATGGGTGGCAAGTCATTCAAAAATAACATGCAGTTTTCATACTTTTATAATTATTAGGCCATGGAGTTTATGTGAAATTCCATGATAAGCACTGACTGGCACAAACATTAAAAAACAGACAATAATATAACAACAGAACAACAGTATAACACAACACCAGGCTGTTTATTATAGTTTGACTGAAGAGTTTAAAAAATGTGGCTTAACCTTCCAATGCCAAGTGCAACTTATTTGATACATGAGTTTTTGAGACCTCACAGTATTTTAACTTTTTTGTAGTCTTTGGTTTCCTTTCTTTAAGTCTGTTTTTGTTAATATTACTAAATTGTTAATTTCCTTGGTCATGTATTATGTCTCATTATAGCCTCCCTGGGCTCCCTGTGTTCTGTCAACTTTGTATGTTCTTGGCCTGGTCTCTGTGTTAGTCACTTCCTGTTTTATTTTGTATGTCATTTTCAATTTTGCTTCCACTGTTAGATTTTGTTTAGCTATGTTCCCAGGTGTGTCCACTCTGCCTTTCTGGGTATATATTGTTCACTTCTCCCTCTGTTTTTAGTCGTGTCCTCCCTCATAGTGTGCAAATGTTCAGCCTTCAGTCACCTTGTTCCTGTTCAGCAAATTATTGTTTGTGCTTTTTGTTTCCTTTTACCTTTTATCAGTATTAAATCTTTGATGTTCATGTACATCAGTGTGTTGCATCCAGCATCTGGGTCCACAATTTGTTACCACACAGCCATCCACATGCTCTACATTTCAATGTGATTTTTTTTAACACTATAACCTTCTTATATGCTTTTGTTTGTTTTAGTTAAACCGGAAGCAACAAATTTCAAATGTAGCAAAAGTGACACAAAGTAAAATCCATATATGCAAACAGATTTTCTTTTTGATTTTTTTTTTTATTTAACTGAAGGTTTAATAAACATTTTTATGGCAATTATTAAATAGTTAAAAAATAGCAGGTAACTAGTGTTGCCCTTCAGCCTCCTAGTAGTTGTACTCCTGGTTTAAATTTGAAAATCCTAGTTGACTTCCTTGTTGTTAGTTAGTGCAGTCACAAGATTTTCAGAAAAATGACCTCTAAACTTGACCTTGGGGTTAGGGTTACCTTCTACCTTGAAGCAGAGGTCACTGAGATTCTAACTTTTAATAAATAGCAGTGCTATGTGCTACTGAAAATTTTGAGGGCCTCTACTGCCAATATCAATACCAATACTAATGTGGATACTTTTAACCTTTAAAGGTCTCTTATGTAGGTGAGAGCAGTTTTCTGTTTTTGGACACATGCACAAAAGGTTTCAAACATTTTTCATAGTTCATGTGTGAGTCATATTTTTCAATATCCAAAAAAGCCCCAATTAATTTAATACATTTCAGCAGGCCAGGCTACGTACTGAAGTTAGAGGATAGCAACAAAAAAGTATCAATCCAACCGGACTAGTACCAATGTGATACCAACACTAGTGTGGGTACCGATACGATCACTGTTTTGAGCGATTCGCCCTTCTCTAATAGATACACTTATGATATCAATTTGAAAATCCCAGCCGACATCCTTCTTGAGTTATAATGTTCACAAGATTTTCAGAAAACTTTGCAGCTCTGAGATTTGGACTCATTGGAAATTTTTGGTAGATGCAACTATGTTATTTGTCACAAAGTTGGGTGTCCACACCCAACTTTGAACCTGTAAGGCTGCACCTGTGTTTGAAGTTAAAGTTGTATTTAATGTTTTAGCATAACAAAGTTTAAAAGGTGACAAAGTAAATATGTGAGCAGTTTTTAATTATGTTTATATTTAATTATGTTTATAATTTAATCATAATGTCACACTTGTTCGCATGTTGTTGTTGTGTAACAGTACACCATCCCTTAGAGGCTGCCTCAGTAACAATTATAATAATAAATAACAATAATAATACAGCCTCCTTGTAGAGGTCTTAACTACATACTGCATGTTGTAGCCTGCATTACACATTATGCAAAACACCTGCGTGCCAAATGACAACTTAAATGTGTTTGGTTGCTTTGCTAGCGTACAAACACTCAACAACTCCCCCATCGCCTTCAAATGTTTATGTTTTACAGATGTCTCATGATATTTATGTAGCTCAAAGCACAATGGTTTCCAAGTCCTAGCTCACAGAGCTGTCACTCTTCTCACTTCTGCTCGTACTATCAAAAGACTTGTAGGTCACACTGGATAAAGCAGAGATGATTAAGTCTCAGTTTGAAGCAATGGATTTACAGTTACCAGATACAGCATTAGGTTATTGTGTGGAAATCAGTCAGAGAGGCTGATTATCCTTTATTATCCATTACTTACTCTTATTGTAACCTGTGGGCTTCAATCTGTTGCTCCCTGTAAAGTTGTCCTTGGACAGCTCCTCACTGCCAGCTGCCAACACACCTGCACCTGCATTGTCATTGGGTCTCTGAAATAGTGTTAATTTGACCTTACGGAGAAGTTTTATTCTCTTTATTTATTAGTAGCCTCAGAGTTAAAATGTTTCCATTCAGTATCATCCAAAAAGAACTTGCCATTAAAAAAGTATCTGATTCATGTTTCTTTTGCATAGAGATGATATAAATCTTATTGCATGCTCCCTTTCCATATAGAGAAACGATTGAAGGTTGGCTGTGGCACAGGAGGTAGAGAAGGTCATCTGCTAATCAGAAGGTTGGTGGTTTGATCCCTGGCTGCCCCAGGCTGCATGCCAAACTATCTTTATGCAGGTTACTGAACCGTGAGAATGTTAGACAGAAAACACTTAAAAGAAGAACAAAATGTGTGTGAATGAGGGATAAAATACTTTGAGTGGGAAATTAGAGTATAAAAGCACTACATAAGAACTGATTAACAACGAAACCAATTTAATTGATAAAAGCATTTCTATGCTAGTTTTTATGTGTGTCACCACTCTATAGTTTTCTATCTCTCCATTATCAAAAAATTAGCATAAATGGCTAAAAAAAATCCCAACCTCAATCTTTCAAGAAAGCGCAAATGAAAAAGGAGAGCCCCATTTTAATGACCTGTTTAAATTTCAAAGGCATCAGCAAAAGGACCTTCACATCTAATGTGTTTCTGCAGCCTATTAGCATTCTCAAAAGTCTATTTGTATGTAAACACGTGTGTGCTTATACATTCAGGCTAAATACACACTCATACACACATAATGGCCACTGATGGATAGATGTCCTAGGACGATGTAATGGTACAATAATTATGGTGTCAGCCTGAGCTGACCAACTGATGACAGTGCAGTCCCATCTATGTTGCAGAAATGCAGCAATTAACAAGCAATTTGTCTTGTAGAATGAAGATAATTCAAGTGAAATAATAAGCAGGAAGAGAAGCTGTACAAATGATTCCATCTGCATTCTGCTGACCTAACTGAAGCTTAAAAACATCTCAAAACACATAAAGATAAACATTATTTGTCACAGTATTAAAAACTGATATTACACTCCAGAAAACAAAACAAAAAAACAAGTGATTTAAAATCCCTTATGACACAGATGTCTGCGGTGAAGAATATGATTCAATTTTCTGTCACTATATTCTTGCTAAAAGACGGAACGCTACACTACTTCCACAGGCAGACCTTTTGTTGGTGAGTCATGGATCATTTTATCCATCTTTGTTTGAGAAACAGACCTCAGGATAGGGCTGGGCCATATCATACCGTTCACGGTAATACCAGTATAATGTTGGGCAACGATAAGAAAATGAAATATCGCAATAGAATATGGGTAAAATGCACATGCGCAGTGCCCTTGTTTTCATATGCACATGGCAGAAAAAGCATGGCAGCGATGGAGAATGAGAAGGGCGAAAGTGGACTGTTGAATGAAACTGATGAATCAGAATTGGTTTGTAAAAATGCTGCAACTTCAGTGGTGTGGAACTGGTTTAGCGTTCGTCCGTCAGATACACAACAAAGCACTATTTTTGGTAGAGCATGCTAGCGGGCCGTCGTTATTACAGTGTTTTTTGGAAAATACGGCACACTTAAAATCAATCCTTTGATTTTAAGAAAACTGGCAGTGCCCCTTATAATCCCGTGTGCCTTATGTATGAATTCTGGTTGTGTTTACTGACCTCGAAACGATTTTATGTCATACACGGCGCTGGAAAATCTGTCAAATGTTTTAGTACGACTTTGCTAAGCTACGAACCCGCACCGCTTGATGGATTGTCGGAGCATTACAGCTATCATAGGCAGGAGCCTGGCCGAGTGATACGTACTGTGCTTCAACATAATATTACCGTATTGTGTGTGTATAACTTCTTTTCAAGTGTTGTGGATATTCTACATGGTTATGCTGAGGATATGTCAGCCAATTTCCACTGGAAATGCCTTTTGGTTAAACTGTCAGCAAGGAATTTGCATTTGCACCGTTAAATTTTTATATAACTTTAATGCACATAAAAACAGCTGCTCATTTAAGTGAAAATCTTTTTTTTTCTGCTCATTCTGTTGGTTTTTGTCTTTTGCCCTTCTCCCCCGTCCCTCTTCTCAGCTGTTTCTCTTCCCCCCTTTCTTTCTCCCCTTCTTTCCCCCAGTCAAGTCTGTCCTGTATTCAGTAAGTGAAAATAAAATAAACAAAAAAATAAATAAATAAGTGAAAATCATTGATGTTTTGTTTTTTTGCACTAATACAGTTGTGGAGTTGTGAAGTATTTTGTCTCGTGTCAATTATATCGTCAATTATATCGTTATTGCAAATTTTCAAATGTATATCGTGATAAGTATTTTTGGTCATATCGCCCTGCTCTACCTCAGGAACTCATTCCACTGGCTTTATTTCTTCTCAGTCATCACCAGTGAAGACTTAAAGGACCCTGATGCTTTATATATATTTTGTTGTTTTCTCAGCAGGTCTTTGCAATCAGGGAAGGAAAACAAAAAGAAAAAAAGGACACAGTTCTTTTGTTGCGTTTTTGAACAAACCACCATAAAATAAGCTGCAAGTAAAGTTCTGCTTCATAATTCAACAATGTGGACTATAACATTTACCTCCCCATGCTGATGTCTTCAGTGCGGTGGCTAAAGATTAATCCCACTAAAGAGCCTTGAGGTCAAAGCACTGCAAAGGTCAGTGCTCGAAAATATCAACACATATCTCCACATTGATTTTTTAAATGGTTGCTATGCACTACTTGCTTATTGGCCACAGAAAGTGGCTTCAGCACCTGATTTTCCAAGCTATTTTCCAGTTTGGAAACAGAGGAGGCAAAACAGCGGCAGAAAGAAAACTGAAAGACAAGGGGGGAAAAAAGAAACTAAAACAGGCCATAAAGCCAAGTTCACCTAATAAAAGCCCACATTAGATTAGAGATTCCTGCTTTAGGTGCCGGCAGCAAATCAGATAGTTTAAACACCAGGATTGTTGTACTCTTTTAGCGCTCTCAATAGAGGAGTATAGATCACACTTCTCATTAGTGCACCTATCATGGTGTAATTAGTCCCCTTTCCTGAGTCAAAATTGAATTTCCTCTTTGCTTTCCTGACCTTAGTTCATTGAAGCAATAAAGGCCCATATAGCCCCGAAGCCTGTGGGCTTTGTTTCCCGTTTTGCACCACAACGTGACTCCTTGTATCGACCCGCACACAGATCCCAGCCTCACCTGACTCGGTGAACCATGCAAAGAGTACCCACTAATGGAGTGGCATCAATAACAGCAGATACAGACTTACAGACACTAAAAGTGTTTGAGCTGCTCTCGCTCATTCACGCTACACAGAAAAGTAGAACACACTGGTTTCTCAGAAAGCAAAATCCAGTTTGGGCTGGTCTCACAGATCTTCTTTGTATAAGGCATAAACAACAAACCTAGTTGTTTGTGCATAAATGTAATCAAACCAGCATCAAATGGTAAAAATAAAGTTAATAGATGACTTCTGTGTAATGTAATTATGGCCTAATTAAGTTTTACAGCTCCACCAGATTACAGATTTAACAGATTACTCACACATACAAGGACCTCATTATGTTACCACTGATCGATACAGTGTTTAGCTCTAACGCCTCGCAGCAAGCAGGTCCTGGGTTCTACTCCTGACTGGGGCCTTTCTGTGTGGAGTTCGCTTATTTCCCTGTGCCTGAGTGGATTCTCTGAGGTACTCCAACTTCTTCCCACAGTGCAAAGACATGCATGCTAGGTTACCTGTTGGTTTTAAATAAGTCCTAGGTGTGAATGTGAGCGTGACTCTGTCTCTGAGTTAGCCCTGACAAGCTGTCAAGGATGGACTGTGCCTCGGCTCCAGCCTTCCCACTCCCCATCCCACCCGTATAAGCCTGAACTGGACAATCAATTAACAAAATGGATGAATATAAGTCCCATTAGCCATAGTGAAATGAATGGTTTCCACTTTCATTAGCTTTTGTATTACGGTGTTATTCATGTGAAACAGCTCCGATATTATCCTTAGCCTCACTCTGTAGTTTTGGAGAGCAGAGAAGCCTTTGATTCACTCCATGTGAAACAGCATTAGGCAAATGACCTAAATAGACCTGAGGCAAAGTTGTGGACTATGTGGATAAAATCAGGCTGGTTGGATGGCAACGATGGGGTGGGGTGGTTAGACGAGTGGTCTGATGTGCCAGTCCTCTGCCCTGCTCAGAGTGTGAGGTGGGATGAAAGGTTTGTGTGCCACAGAAACCCAGCGGCTCTGACAAGGTGGAGTTTTCATCCATTAATAAAGCAAAGAGGCTGTTAGACGGCACGTCACGTCTCCTGATGCTAGCATCCCCATGGAGGTGTTCTGGCAGAGCTGGCCAACAGGGGGAATTAATTCTAGGACATGCACCATGTAAGCCCCATTAATTCACAGCGGCTGCCAAAGGTCCATGTGGAATCCCACACAGTGTGCAGTCCTAAAACTGCTTTAAGTCACGTAATCTGAGCAAAGGAGAATCCCCCAGAATAATAAACAAATACACAGATAGTTGTTAATTTGAGGTCGGAAGGGAAAACAAAGTTTACGCCTTACAAGTCACAAGTACATCGTTACCCCTGAATTCAGTGTCATGACACAAGCACGTGTTATTGTTACAGAGCTTTAAGTCTGAGCTTTCAGTCAACATAAATCTAAGCTTCCTATGACTTAACACTATGTTACCCCTTTCCCTAAAGACGGGAGAGGGATGCTTCCCATTAGACTGTAGCAAATATTTCTCTGTTTATTTTTCTAATAATTCAGTTACTCTACAGTCTTTCCGGATGTTTCCAGGACAAAGTTCCCTTTAACTACACGTTTCTGCTGCTGTGTCTTTCTTTAATGTGTTTTAGAAATTTAAAACAGGTAAAGATGTAAAAGTGTGACATCTCCAGTATCCCCAGTGAGATGGAACTCTACAGGGAGCAGCCAAATAAAAAACCAACCCTGCTTCCTGTAAATTAGCCAAGTATAGAGATTAAAAGCTGTTTTATTTGGCAGACAGTAAACACGTTAATTTCATCCCTACTGGAGAGGCCTCAGAACCATCTCGGGCCACAAACAGCAGAACTCTCTGCCTGGGAGGGATGTGAGATGGGCAAATGAACTGAATCATTTCTTCAACAGATTTGACTCAGCCATGAGGCAGTCTGCAACATCGGCTGCAGACTCACCCACCCCCACTGCTGCTGTTCCACCTCAGACACTTCACACCTCCTCTATTCACCCTGCTCACTCCCCCCCACCCCCAACAACAGCATCCAATACACACTCAACACAAGGCTCCAGCCTGTCTCTCTCAACCACCCAGGTTAGGAGGGAACTGAGGAGGATTAATGGCAAGAAGGCAGCGGGTCCAGATGGCATCAGCTCGAGGGTCGTCAGGTCCTGCGCGGACCAACTGTGTGGGGTGATGGAGCACCTCTTCAACCTGAGCCTGAGGTTGGGAAGAGTCCCACAGCTCTGGAAAACCTCCTGTGTTGTACCAGTGCCAAAGACTTCACGCCCCAAGGACCTCAACAGCTACAGGCCGGTGGCTCTGACATCCCACCTGATGAAGACCCTGGAGCGGTTGGTCCTGGCTCAGCTTCGGCGCCTAATAAGCTCATCACTGGACCCACTTCAGTTTGCCTACCAGCCTGGCATTGGATGCCGTCATTCACCTCCTACATCGTTCCCTCGCTCACCTGGAGACCGCTGGAAGCACTGTGAGAATCATGTTCTTTGATTTCTCCAGTGCCTTCAACACCATTCTTCCCTCGGTTCTAAAGGACAAGCTGGTGAACTCTGGAGTGGACCATCACCTCACTACCTGGATCCTGGACTACCTCACCGACCGACCACAGTATGTGAGGACTCAGGGCTGTGTGTCGGACAGGGTCGTCTGCAGTACGGGGGCCCCACAGGGAACGGTTCTGGCTCCGTTCCTCTTCACCATCTACACTGCAGACTTCTCCCACAATTCCACCCAGTGCTTCCTGCAGAAGTTCTCTGATGACTCTGCAATAGTCGGCCTCATCACTGATGGGGACGACAAGGAGTACAGAGGACTGACTCAAGACTTTGTGGACTGGTGCCAGCAGAACTACCTCCAGATCAACGCCAGTAAAACCAAGGAACTGGTGGTAGACTTCCGCAGGCACAAGCATTCTCCACTGCAACCACTGAACATCCAAGGTATGGACATTGAGGCTGTGGACAGCTACAGGTACCTTGGTGTTCATCTGAACAATAGACTGGACTGGATTCATAACTCAGACGCCCTCTACAGGAAAGGGCAGAGCAGGCTGTACCTGCTGCGGAGACTCAGGTCGTTTGGAGTGGAGGGCCCACTCCTGAAGAAATTCTATGACTCTGTTGTGGCTTCTGCTATCTTTTATGGCGTGGTCTGCTGGGGCGGCAGCATCTCTGCTGGGGACAGGAAGAGACTGAACAGGGTGATCCGAAGGGCCAGCTCTGTTCTAGGATGCCCTCTGGACCCAGTGGAGGTGGTGAGTGACAGGAGAACGGCGGCTAAGCTGTCATCCCTGATGGACAACATCTCCCACCCCATGCAGCAGACTGTGACAGCACTGAGCAGCTCCTTCAGTGGGAGACTGCGGCACCCACGGTGTGGGACGGAGAGATTTCGCAGGTCTTTCCTCCCCACTGCTGTCAGACTCCATAATAAAGACTTTAACTGATCAAGCACACACATCCATACATATGCAATAATACTAAGTGCAATAATCCTTTCTGTCATCGTTGTATTTTTACTCAGTTGTATATAGTATTTGTATTTGTATTCTATTTTTATCTTATTGTATATTTATTTTATTTTATTCTACTGTATATAGTATTTTATTTTATTCTATTCTGTACAGTTGTGTACTGTATTTATTCTTATTGTATTCTAATTTTTGCCTCATAACTTTTGCACTGTCCACTTCCTGCTGTGACAAAACAAATTTCCCACGTGTGGGACTAATAAAGGTTATCTTATCTTATCTTATCTTATCTTACAGTTAATATGGAGCCAGCCTGAAGGGTTTTTTTAGAAATGTATTTTTTTTTCTGCATAGGAGGTTGCCGTTTGTTTAAAATGGTAATGATGGTAGTTTGAAGCAGGAAACAGGCGATGTCATGAATCTCGTGATGCCATATATCTTAGCAGGAATATATTTTGTGGTAATGTAAACAGGATATGTGTGGATATAGATTATAAAAAGCTGTGGTAAGGTTTAGCCATGAGGACTTATTGCCTAGAGTAGAGATGGCACGATACCACTTTTTTATGTCCGATACCGATATAACAAATTTGGATATCTGCCGATACCGATATGAATCCGATATAGTGTTTTTTAATCAACAAAACTGTTTTTTTTAAATATCTTGCTGCATTTTGTATAAGTTCATACTCAAGTTTAAAACAACAACTACACTAAAGCTATTCTGTTATACCTGTATGCAAAAAAAAAAAATTTCATAGTTCAGCAATACTGATCAATCTAATAAACTTAAACCTACACCATCCTCCCTATTCTGGTATTTTAAAGAGTACTTAGCGTAAATATTAAGCAACCTAACTAATAGGGTTCCAACTCCCAGCAACAACAAAAATAAATAAATAAAAAATAGGGAACCACCCCTCACGCTTCACCTTATGATGCTTAATCAACGTAATCAACCTTAATTTGATGCAGTGTGAAAAAAAAATGCATAGAAATCAATTATTTTTCAAGAAATATTAAATAGATTCAACATCTTTCTTCAACAAAATTGCAGACTGCACAGATGGTACCTTCCCAAAGGAAAAAGTACTATAGCTTACTAGGGTATATATATTAGACTTAATAGTCACTATATACAGTAATTGACTTCTATTCATTTTACATCAAATTAAAACTTTGGGTGTAAGATTTGGATAATTATTTATTAAAAGGTAGACATTTTAAATGAGAATAAGAAAGAAAAGTATGTCTTTGTGCCTCCTTTTCCCTGTTAATGCCCTATCGGCCCCCCTGGCTAAACTTTGCTAGATCCGCCCCTGCACAGTTACCAGCCGTCAGCTACGTAGAAAAAGATCCTCCAGTAGAAAGTAATAATAAATAAATTCTAACAACAGCTGATCAAGCTTAAACGTGCTGCTGTTGTTCAGCCGCTGGTTTCCTCTTTCTGGTGCAAAGTGGGCCAAAAACAAACCAGAGAGACGGACTCGCGACAGAAAAGCCGATCAGCTGATCATTAAGCAGTTTCATGATTGAAGTAGCAGCCAGAAGAGGCAGTCGCTCCATATATCGTTTGGTAAGCTTAACGCAGGAATGCTTTACAAACATTCAGAGATGGACTTACACACTTGCTTTACTTCTCTCGGGGATAACTTTGTCGGAGATGAAATGCCGGGTTGCTAGCAAAGCTCCACATGCTATCCAGACCACCGACAGGTCCCGCATGCCACAGCCGCTCTATCACGTGATGCATACTGCTCCGACGTGCTAACGTTCTGAGGTGAGTTACGGCGTGTTGCAAGTTTTGTGAGGTGCTTTCGTGATATTTAATGGATCGGATTACATTTTTTATTTTTCTCCGATATCCACTCAGTAATTTAGGTCAGTATCGGACCGATACCGATATGTAATATCGGATCGGTCCATCTCTAGTCTAGAGCTATATTTCTCTTGTAACTGGCTGCAGTTTTTTGCAGATTTGGGAAAAAGAGAGATGTACGTTCCCACAACTAACTACAAAAACCAAATTCAGCCCACAATTTTAAATTGACACTCTGCCCAGTCAGCCAGACTGATTAACTCGTAGACACTTTAAGCTGAACATCAATAAGTTAGCAACAACCTAAAAGACAAACAAGGCTAAATTAGAGAGTTAATTCCCATAATAGACTGTCCTTTAATTTGTTGACTGAAATTAATTCAGAGAAAAATCTCACTGCTTGCCTCCAGCAAAAGCTCAGCAATGGCACTCACTGCAACATTCTTATTATTAGTGTAGCATGTCTGGTTCTTTGTTGAGAAGTAGAAAGAAAAATGCAAGTGAAAGCAAAGAAAACAACATGTTGGCTTTTGCCAGAGCAGCATAAGTAGTTTGATGTGTAAAGGAGCTGTAAATGAACATTAGTGGGATCCACTCACTTGTTTTGGTGCTTTGAGCCCTGCAGATGTGCATGGTACTGTGCCACTGAGTTGAGTGTGACGCTGCAGACTTCACAGGAGTAGCTTCGCTTCAGACCTGGAATCAAACAGAATAGCGCACATTACAGAAACGAATCTGGCAACTGAACAAATGCTTTACTCCAGTGAATTTTTCAAAACTTGATTCAGTAATACAATTTTTGCTCTGCTGCACGTGGCCAATATGAATCAATCCATCACAGTGAGAAGGCATGTCTGCCTTCACGCAGACGGGTCTCAGTCCTGCAGCAGATGAGCATTCATGTGACTTTGCCTTAACAAACTGGTGTTTGCTAAAGAAGACTCCCATAACTGCACTGAAGGAGAAGACTCTTTGTGCAGCAGTCATAGCTCAAAGATCTTTATAGTAAATCCATAGCAGCTGAGACCTTGAGATGTCTGAATCATTTGGAATCTACAACATTTAATGAGTTGCCTATTTTTTTTTCTAAATAGCGACAGCAATGCCCTTGGGGTGATAATGGCTGTATTGAATCAGCGCCCTGTTGCTGCAAATTATAAGCATCCTGTGTAATCGCCTTCATGTTGCACTAATCTTATTGTGGTGTGAAAAATGGCCATCTTGATTTCCTCGCTCTCGCAATTGAGTTAGCTCCTCTATAAATATGCCTCAGAGCAAAAGGCCAAGAGAAAATAAATGCCACCCTGCACTCATTGAATCACATTTCCATATCCTCCTCAATCAAATTTCCTCACTGAATGATTGTTTGTTAAATCGCTGCGGTGAGGAAAGCGCTGCCGAAACTTTGAAAGTCTTCTTGTTTTTCTGCTTTCAGGGTTGCGGAAGGTGAAAATCTGCAGTGGGCTTGGTCTCGGGTGTTGATGTCAGCTGTTTCCCTTCTACCATTTTGATGGAGGGCAATATTCCCCACAGAGAGCGGCAAATCCCTCCCTTTCACTTCCCCGCTGATAAGCTGTACAATAACCACTCTGTCAGCTGGTCGCCACCATGACTGAGATTTCAATTTTGCACCATCGTCCCCAGACGCAGTCATGAATCGACATTAAATTTCTGCAGCAGGCGGAGAAGCTCTGCCTTGCAGTGCCCCTTTGACAGCCTGCCTCTCAAACTATTTTTGAAAGGGTGAAAGATTATACTGTGACTTCGGTATCCATCATTGGCAGCCACCTGCGGCTCTTCCCACATGGCGCTATGGTGCATGAGCGATGAAGCATCAGAAGCTTTAGGCTTCTGCAATTCCTCCCCTTCATCAACTTTGCTTCCTACTTTCTGAGGCACTGGAGACTCGTTTGTTTTGGTTAACCTGTCCCTTTGCTGAGAAAAACGAGGGTGTGGGGAGCAGCCGATGAGTGGTTGCAGCAGAAGAAAAATGTGCTCTGCAGTCTCATTTGTTTGAGTTAACTTAGGAATTTGGTAACTGTTAAATAAAATAACAGGTTGTGGAGCTGATGCATGCAGAGAAAAAAAAAACACAGACTGATGTCTTCGATCTTTATTCGATCTCACCGTATAAGAAGTATACCTCTAAAAAAGAAGTTGCCAGGAGGTAAACTACTAAACCCAAAAAGGTTAAAAAAAGATGTTTTAGTGGGTGTAATGAGATTCATATCAGCTGCCTATTTAGTTTTAACTTCAGGTCAAATATCCAAAAACATATTTAAGCTAAGAGGAGCTCAGCTCAGTTTTTAGTGTAAAAACAACTCATGCAGCATTTTAGCTGTAAAAACAGATGAAATGCATGCTGGTCTGTGAAAGCTATGAAGCTGAGAGATTTTTCTGGTATCAAGTAATTGTATGTCAAAAAATACCCACAGATACAAGCAAAGCCTTAGTAAAACTTTTTAAAAAGCAATTTATACAGAGCACACAACACCACAGATGTAACACGATGCTAGCATCAGGGTCTAAGGTTACTTCTCAAAGGAGAACACACAACATTTGCAGATATGCATGGGCCATTGACTTGTTTAGCTTGTCCAGTTACTTTCAAGCCTCAAGCCTATAATTCACAAACAGTTGATGCAATATTTTTGTCAATTCCACTGAAATAAAGCTGGGATTTTGTACTTTAATTACATTTTTATTTATTTTAAATCCTCTGTCATAGCGTACAGAGAGAAAACTACAAAAATAAAAGTGAGAAGACTATTTGTCCACAAACGTATAGACTAACCGTACGTGCTTGCACCACTCAAACAGATTCTGAACCTGGGCAAGATCAATTTGTTTTGCAGTGAATCTTTTGCTTTCTCTTAGCTTATTGAGACCTATTGCCTGAAGCTTTGGAAGAGATACTGTTGGCAGTATGACTGATCAGCAGTGCAACATTCTTTGTCGATTGTTTATAAGCAAAGAAAAAGGTGGTACTGGTCCAGGATTCATGCTAAATTAACCAGCAAGCATCTGCCCCACTCAGATCTGGTAACTTTAGCTCATTCTCTCCCTCACTGTAGCATTGAGCCCAGGCTGAAAGAGCATACACTTAATCACTGTTTCTATGAAATCAATTGGGTGCTAAGTTGCAACTGTGAGATTTAGTATAATGAATTGCTTTGCAAAACTGACAGAATAAAATCATTACTCAAAAATGTTTTCATCCCACCGAAGCATTGACTGAAAGTTTCTTAAATTGGACGGTTCAAAAATGTGGGGTAAGAAGAGGCGTAATATCTTGAGGAGAACTCGTCCAATCTAGAGTTTTAAATTAGGGTTCAGCATTACACTTTGTTGAAAAGGACCTAGATCAGCTTGGTGTAATTTCCCCGTCTCTGAGCCTGTTGTTAACAGTATAATGGATCTATTTTAGGCTGGGGAATACAAGAGTGGAGAATACAACATACAGCTGAAAGCAACAGCTTGAGAACAGTGACTGCAAGCCTCTGTTGAAAAAGAGCTAAAAAGTGAGAGAATGAGGAGACCACATGCTAAATTATATCTTCCAGAGAAGCATCCCTGATTAACAGCTGTAATAGTCTGACCCAACACAATTTGTCTGCTGGGTGTTGACAGGCTAGCTAGCCTGTGGTCTAAATTTAGTGGTTTCTGGTTGAGATTTGACAACATCAAAATACACTGAGAGGGACCATTAAGATGGCAAAGACAGAGACGGCCCTTACTTGACCTATGAGAACAAAACTGACAACAGGTTGCAGAAACACATTTATGAATGTTTTTTTGGTTTCATGGCCAGGTTGAAACAATTCTCATCTTGATCATTCATTACTTTTTTAAACGCAATTTTCTTTCTTATTTTCAAGCTTACTGTTATTACGAGTTGTATGCAATACTGAACACTAAGGAAGAGGAAAGGACTGTTTGTCTAGGTGAGGGGTCAGCAACCTTTAAGACCGCCACCCTGATATTGCCTTTGGGCTTTTGGAGCCTTGACCTGACTTTTAAAAAATAATTGGAAAAAAAGCACTATGCTGCTAAAAAATGAAAAATAGATATTTGCAAAATTCTGCCTAAATATGTATTTTACCTGGTTAATGTGCGTGGCGGGGCGTGGTCTGCAGCGCCACTGCAGGGGAGGTGGACGCGCCCGAGCGGCGCCCGCAATCACGCCTTGCCGCCTTAACGTCTGTGTGCTATCTATGCTGTTGTGTTGTTGTTGGTATGTGTTGGGTGGTGAGCTGAAAAGCTACAGCCGGCTGTGTGCGTACAGCAACCGTGTGAAAAGTGGTCAATAAAGAGATGCTGAAAAGCATGTTCATGGAAACATCGTCGGGTCTGCTGTGGTACGTTTACAATGGGACTTCTGCTCCTGAACTTTCATCTTTATGCAGGACTGTAAGCTGTCATCTGTGAGGCGTGAGGTGTTTGTTTTTAACATAGTTCACGGTGGAGAACAGCTGCTGATATAATGTGGATCCGAAGATCCATAATTGGCCTACCTGGGGTTGAAAGTCTCGATAAATGCACAGCGTTTCGGTGGGTACACCGGCTTTCGCGAGTGTGACGCTTATTTTGAGCGATGAAAAAAATAATAGAATATAATTTTAGAGAAGATGAATTAAAGTCAGTACAAGCAAGACAGAATATGTATGTGAAGGAGAAGGAGACAGGTGGAAAGGTGGATATGCAAACAATAGAGATAGTGAAGGTAGATACATTTAAACATCAACAGTCCAAAGCAGACAGAGAGAGAGAGAAAGAGAGGTTAGAGAGGTGAAGAAGAGAGTGCAAGCAGGGTGGAGTGGGTGAAGACAATTATCATAGAAGGATAGCTGCAAGAGTGAATGGGAAGGTTTACAAGATACTAGTGAAAGTTGGGTGTATGGTTTGTAGACTGTAGCATTACCGAAAAAGATAAAAGGTTAAGACGGAGGATGTGATGTTTGGCATGCACACTGAAGCAGCCAGAAATCGAACCACCAACCTCCGATTATTAGATGACCTGTTCTAGCTTTGCATGATTCACAGTCCAAATTAATCCTCATTTAGCTCGTGCTGGTTCTGGTACAGCCCCTCACTTCTTTATTTGTCTGAAACAAGCTGCTTTCATTGCCTTAACGGCAAATGCCTTCTTATTGGCTGCCCCTCAAAACAAAAGATTTTAAGAGTAAATGGGTGGAGCTGTTACAGTCACAGCTGCATACCTAAGATGACCTTGGAGAGGTTAAGCCCTTCTTCTGCCATCATACACACCCAAGAGTAGAAAAATGGCAAAGAACTGAGTTCTATTGGCTCAGAGCAAACACTTCTGTATACACTGAACAGCAGTAATAGAACAAACAATAAAACCAATCATATTAGGTCCTCTTTAATTAAATAATTGTGTGCTGTACTGCTTTACTAAGCACTACCTCTTTAGAATGTAAATGTTATATTATCGCCTACATTTAATATTAACTGTGTTTTAAAGTCACTCTTAGATTTGTCTACAAACTGAGTCTCCAACTGTGCTTAGAAAGAACAATACATCACTGCCCAGAGTACACAGTGGAGTACTTAAGGATTAATCACGTTCTCTTAGTACAGAATTACTCACGCTAAGCTCCATAAACTTTTCTCGTACCTGCTCATCAGTGTGCCATAGAAGTATTAAAATGAGGATGATGGTTCCAACCACGTACCTGTCAAACCTTAGTGTGATTTCTTAGCTTCGACACACAGTCTGACTGTGTGACAGTTAGGTAATAACATGCTTTGGGAGAGTGGCCACTTCACTAGCTGCCATTTTATTCTGAAAAAAGGATGTAGTTGACTGAAAAGCAAGGAGAGGGATTGAAATGAGGTGGGATGGGGGGGGTTCAAATGTTTCCATGCAGACTTAAGAGCAGCTTATTTTCACAGCCAATAAGGTTTGGAAGAGATGACATCACTCGGTGTTAAAGACGTAGCATCTGAAAGCTGGTGTGCAACAAAAAAAAGATAAAAACAGGTAAATTCGAATATTTCTGCAGTCTACTTTCCACTTCTCTTTCAACTGCTCTTAACACAAACGCAGTCTGCTTCTCTCCATGTGAACAGCTTTCTCCCCCACACTTCAGAGAAGCAGCCACAATATGAAAAGCACTTAGTGAATATGGGCTGCTCCGCCTGAAATCATCTTTAGGGCCGGTTCAAACAAGATACTCAACAGAGGCAGAGCAGACGCGAGGACTGTTCTTCAGAGACATGGTAAGTGATAGGAGTGCAAACACCAGCTGTGGCACAGCATGGACTTAAAGTGAGTTCTGCTGTCTTCCTGCTACTATTATTCATCTTCTCACGCTGTCAGCTACACTCAAAAAAGGAAAAAAACATTGTGATTCATGCTACATAAAAGGGTGAGCAAACAGTTTATTTATATAAAAATGACGTTTAAAGTTTCCCATTTTTATTTAAAGAGTTCTCATTTTTTCATGTAAAAAGAAATGTTGTTGAAGCATTTCATTTCAAAAGCACTGAGATCCTTTGTAGTGGCACTTGCAGCTGAGTCGTGGTGCATCGTTTATACTGTAAATGAGAGCTTTGAGTCCTTTGTGGTGACAGGAGAGACTTTAGGAAGGACAACCATCGGTCAAACACTCTGCTAAAGGGCTTTATGGTAAAGTGGGTAGATGGAAGCTACTTTTTACTAAAAGGTACATGACAGCCTTTTAGAAAAAGGTAAATGTTCTGATGGACTCTTAAACCTTGAGAAGCAAAGGCAGCTGGTCAGGTAAAACAAAGATTAGAGTATTTGGTCAGCTATGTGTGTGTTATCAGGCAGTGATAATAACTCCAAATAATATTTCTTGGAAATGATGTTGAAACAAACACTTCATCTTGTGTCCTTATCAAATAGCATGACTGACTTACATACAGGGATTCTCCTGGACTAAAAGGGACATAGGATGGGCGACCAAACATGTAAGTATATTCAGCCCAGGAAATTGGCTCTGGATAAAAAGACCGAAGTTTATTAGTGTAAACGCTGATTAAGTGTTGAGTACATTCATTATATTTTTTCGTCAACTTCCTTCAACACTGTTCAACGTGTATTAGATTCTTTTGGACATGTGAGCTTGTATTTTTCTCATTTCTAACTTTAGTTTTTAAAATATTCAACTGTGTGGATCCAGGTACAGGGAGTACCTTTGTGTAACAGTATGTGTAACAGTATGTCAGTATTTACTTCAGTCCAACTGAAAGCTATTGGCAGTTACTTTCAGTTGGTGAATTTAAATCTATGGGAATGATAGAGCGTTCTGATTGGCACATTAACTTGCGGCCAAATTTTCATGGGTGGATTTGTCTTCAGCAGACAGGCGGTTCAAATCTGGGTAGTTGGAGTCAGTTGATGACATTAGGAATCATATTTTGTGACTGGATCATTAGAACTGAAACTATGTGCCTGCCTGTGGATTCTAGTGGATTCTCCCACATTTCAAGTCGTCTAACCTCATTTAATGTCTCTGTTTTTAGTCTGTATAGCTTTTCTCCCCACTAACATAAAGTCTAAAATAAGACGCACAAAACAGTTAAAGATTTAAAACTATTTTACCTCCTAATTTGATGCCAGTTCCCCTCTTTCTCTGTATGTCACTCACTCGCTGATAAGGACACACACACACACACACACACACACACACACACACACACACACACACACACACACACACACACTACATTCCAACTTCTGTGTAAACTTCAGCTTTCAACAGTTCTGCACTCCGGCTTTCAGGTCAATGATTTGGTGTATTTTAGCTTATTAAACATTTTTTTCAACAAAGATTCAGCAATTATAAAAATTGAACTCAAACCATTCGGCTAGCAGCGCTCACACTGCATTTTCTTTAGAAAATGCATTCTGAAGTTTACTTAAGTATCATTTTACTTATTTAAAAAACTGTGAGACTGGAGAATAATAGATCTGATGTTTTGTAAGAGCACTGCCATAACGTTGTACAGCACGACTCTTTGAGGACTGCTAAACCTCCACTGCCAAAAATGGAACTGATTATGATGGGACTCTGACCACTCATTGTTCACTTCCGCAAACATAAAAATAAAGATGAAGTTTTGCTTGTTGATGCACAGGAAGAAATCCAACAGGCATTGGGAAAAAGTGGGACAAAGGGACAAACTAGATTAAATATAGCAGCCGCCCAGAAAACAGATCTGGGTTACACAAGAAGAGGGAGATCACCAAATTTAAACCACGAAGATTTTTTTAAAATATTTGTATTACATTTTTTTAGTCTCAAAACATTTTTATTGAACAAATAATGAGAACAATTACTGCATATCCAGTACTGATTAGAGATGGCACGATACCACTTTTTTATGTCCGATACCGATACCGATATCATAAATTTGGATATCTGCCGATACCGATATGAATCCGATATAGTGTTTTTTAATCAACAAAACTGTTTTTTAAATATCTTGCTGCATTTTGTATAAGTTCATACTCAAGTTTAAAACAACAACTACACTAAAGCTATTCTGTTATACCTGTATGCAAAAAAATATATTTCATAGTTCAGCAATACTGATCAATCTAATAAACTTAAACCTACACCATCCTCCCTATTCTGGTATTTTAAAGAGTACTTAGCGTAAATATTAAGCAACCTAACTAATAGGGTTCCAACTCCCAGCAACAACAAAAATAAATAAATAAAAAATAGGGAACCACCCCTCACGCTCCACCTCATGATGCTTAATCGACGTAATCAACCTTAATTTGATGCAGTGTGAAAAAAAAATGCACAGAAATCAATTATTTTTCAAGAAATATTAAATAGATTCAACATCTTTCTTCAACAAAATTGCAGACTGCACAGATGGTACCTTCCCAAAGGAAAATGTACTATAGCTTACTAGGGTATATATATTAGACTTAATAGTTACTATATACAGTAATTGACTTCTATTCATTTTACATCAAATTAAAACTTTGGGTGTCAGATAATTATTTATTAAAAGCTAGACATTTTAAATGAGAATAAGAAAGAAAAGTATGTCTTTGTGCCCCCTTTTCCCTGTTAATGCCCTATCAGCCCCCTGTCGTGTTATTCAATTATACGCGGGTCCACTGTACGATTCATAACCACACTTTATTTTCTTGTTCTTGCTCTGCCCCACATAACATAACATTCTATACAGAAACACACCGGTCTCGCCCTCTAGCTGCCATCAGCCTAACTACACTGACCGGCTGCATTAACATCTACTGTACAATGCAATTATACCACACCCCCCTGGCTAAACTTTGCTAGATCCGCCCCTGCACAGTTACCAGCCGTCAGCTACGTAGAAAAGATCCTCGAGTAGAAAGTAATATTAAATAAATTCTAACAACAGCTGATCAAGCTTAAACGTGCTGCTGTTGTTCAGCCGCTGGTTTCCTCTTTCTGGTGCAAAATGGGCCAAAAGCAAACTAGAGAGACGGACTCGCGACAGAAAAGCCGATCAGCTGATCGTTAAGCAGTTTCATGATTGAAGTAGCAGCAGGAGAGGCAGTCGTTTGTTAAGCTTAACGCAGGAATGCTTTACAAACATTCAGAGATGGACTTACACACTTGCTTTACTTCTCTCGGGATAACTTTGTCGGAGATGAAATGCCGGGTTGCTAGCGAAGCTCCAAATGCTATCCAGACCACCGACAGGTCCCGCATGCCACAGCCGCTCTATCACGTGATGCATACTGCTCCGACGTGCTAACGTTCTGAGGTGAGTTACAGCGTGTTGCAAGTTTTGTGAGGTGCTTTCGTGATATTTAATGGATCGGATTACATTTTTTATTTTTCTCCGATATCCGATCCAGTAATTTAGGTCAGTATCGGACCGATACCGATACGTAATATCGGATCGGTCCATCTCTAGTACTGATAGGACAAATTCATCATTCATCTCATATGAAAGCTGAAAACCTACTGAGATGGAAATCACAGATCACAGTGGTGCAGTAGTTCATCCTTTTTTTTAGCTCCTGTGCATCGTCCTTCATCGATTCCATTATTACATTTATAATATTTTTTCTCTCTGACATGGCACAAGATGATTACAAACTGTATCTTATGTCTGCTGGTGTTGGAAATCACATTAGCTAAAGTACATTGCCCAAATGGGCATGATAAATAAAGAAAAATGACAGCACGCAGGCAGTGTTTACAACTCTGTGATGATGATGGCAAATGGTTCTAAATTAGATCAAACTTGTATAACGCCACTTCAACGCAAAGGTGATGCTTATCTCATATAACAGAGCTTTACCACTTACCGTGACTTCTACCTTTGCTGATGCTCACATCTCTGTGACAGCAGGTGTCTTATGAGTACTATAAAAAGCATTTGGCAGGCACTTAGATAGTTACATGAACCGCTGGCTGGTGGTCAGATGAACCAAGCTGTTTGCTGTGTCTCTCTTCACATTGTCTGGTTGTGAGTCACTAAACCTGGGATGCAGCTCATGTTTCGTTTAGCCACTCTATGAACACTGAATGTGGGACAACAAAGGAGTCTATAGCATGTGTGTTATTTCAGTCTCTCTCATGAAGTCCATTATGTGCCAGTACAAGAAAGTAAAAGAAAGCTTAAAAGCAGTCATCTGTTGATTTGATGTGTTCTGATGTAAAAGTCATAAAAGGGGGCATTTTTGAAAGATTTTATTTTTTTAGTTTATCTAATCTATATTTAAACTGAAACATTAAGCTAGACTGACGGCCTGCCCTCAGTGTACCCTGCCTCTCACCTTATGACAGCTGGGAAAGTGATTTCCCGAAACTGTGGCTTGGATAACCAGTCATGAACATGGATGGATAGATTTCCACACAGTTACAGGCACAGTCTGTAAACACTGACAAGAGTAAACACATGATTCCTGAGCAGCAGTGCTGGAATGGGGAGAGTTCAGCACGAATAAGAAAGTTCACCACAAATACAAGTTTAGCTATTTCTGAGATAAAATCCAACACATCTTTACTTTAATAAAAAAAGAAGAAGAAAACAAACCTGGAAAAAAGAGATCATCTGTTTTAAACTTGCTGCAGCGATAACTGGGCAAAAGTGCTTACACAATCTGTTCCCATTAGTGTCTTAATGGACTATCAACCACAAATTCATTTTCCATCCCATTTACATTTATGCAAACATTACAGTCCTCACAGTTATATCACCATCTCAATACTACTCCCTGTTAGCTTTGAACAGAATGAGCACCAGACAAAAGACCAGAGGATCAAGTAGACTATTAGAGCGCAAAGATGGAGTTTTACCAAAACAACTTAAATCAACTAAGCCAAAGAGGACAGGTGAGCAGGGACCTCGGTTTTACACTATGCTCATGCGGTTAACCTGCACTCTTTTGTATGTACACCACTTATAAAACAAAGGCTTTTATCATGAGGTTAGACACATCTGGAGGGTCTCTACACTTGTGCTAAAAGTGCTAATGGCTTGCCCATCTCTTTATCCATCTTCAACCTTATGTCTTTGCCATCAGCTTTTCAATGCTGCACAGCTCTGTACACACAACAACAACAACAAACAAGACCACTGGATGATGCTCCCTCCCATTTTATTAGAGCTTTTGAATATTTCATCACAGGACAATCTTCAGAGTCAGACTCCACATTTTCTTAACAGGTTGAGAAGTGCACAAGGTCAGGTAGAGGGGAGGAAAAAAGGGGGAAAGATGAAAGGATAAAATGCAGAGAGGAAGCAGAAAGAAGCAGCAGCATCCCGACCGCCTGCAAGGCCTGCTGCGGTCCCATTCTCCTCTCTGTGGGCTCACACTGCTGGTTTTGCCTGATAGGACAATTTGCCACTTCATTACTAATTGATAATCGCCAGAGAGTAATGCTCATTATTCCAAGTGCTGAATAGTACAGCTAGTGTGCTGACATTTTCTGTCGCTCCATAATGACTCTGTTGAAGCCGGCAAATTCATTTCCTCTTAATGCACTGTAAAAACAGGCGCCGTGCAGAACAGATGAAGGTAAAGATATAAAGGGATTAAACTGTTTTTCATTTTTACATGCAAATCTCTAATGAATTATTCATTGAGATCAACACTTGTTATAAGAGGATTGTAGAAGCAGTGCATTCTTTGATTCACTTGCAAAACACTGAACCCGTTAACAAACTACGTCTTCATTTAGAAATCTTTCCTTTTCAGTCGCTTTAGAAACCTTAGTCATACTTTTCAAACACCCTGTGATGCAAAACTTTGGACTGAAACATTGTTTCAAAAATGGCCAGTAACCAATGCTGATGCTTTATTTCACACCCCGTGTAAAGGAAACAAAGGAATCTTGCAACAAAAAATATCTCTCCTTCCAACTCTTCACTGCACTTTTTCCCAGCACAAGATTATTGGTCAATTCAATTTGATTTAGTTTAATTCAATTTTATTTACATAAATGAAAAATCACAAGTTGTCTCAAAGTGCAACTATCAGCCACAACTGGTTGGGGGTGAGAGTAGGGAGATAATCTTTCAGCCATCTGACTAGGATACATCCTGTATACCTCCTAGAAGAGTTGGTTTTGACATTTCCTAATGGAAGGAGACACAGGGGCAGAGCCAGGACATGTTTCTTGGGTATGTTGGGACAATCAGAAACACCTTTTGAGCAAGTATTTGGCAACAGTGGGAAGGAAAAACTCTCTTCTAACAGGAAGATACCTCCAACAGACCAGGCTAAAGAAGGGTCAGCAATCTGCCACAAGACATGCATATATCAGTTAATAGGCCCAATATAGGCCAATAATGATTTTTGATAACTCTAAAAAGTACCTTCTATCATATTTTATTCATTAGCTTCTTCTGCCATTATCTGTCAAACTTCAAACAAGTTTTGTAGAAACATTTAGCTGACACACAAGATGCAGCATTTAACTGTGCAGCATTTAACCTAGCACTGATGCGCAAACACAGCCTACATGAACGATTCATTGGAATCATGAAAGTCTACAAATGACTTAAAGTAAGATTACAACAAAAAAATCACACTGAGCTCATTGGTCACACTTTCCGAGCCATGTGTTTGAGAAATTCAGGAGCAGAAATGAAAATCTTGCTAGCTGTTAAGCAGAGTAGCAGAAATATTCTGCTTTGGAGTTGAGTGGCAGCCAATAGTTCAAGTAACATAACAATAGATAGAGGGAAGAGTGGATCTGGCTAAAAATAATCAAATTCTGGACGTAGACTTCAGGCAATTCGTTGAGAACTGGAACTGAGAAAAAGTTCTACAGGAGGACAACGATCCTCCTTAAAAACTGGCATGAATGTTCGAATTGACTGCCATAATCTCCTGATTTGAACCTCACCAATTTATACAAAGGTGTGAAAACATCTCTTTGTATACCAAAAATACTTATTTAGAAAAGAGCTAAAAATGCTAAGTTCCAGCCCTTTATTTATTCTGTGTCTCCCCTGTAGAGTTAATAAAGTTCACCTTTGTCTTATACTGACTCTTTATGCAGCCTCTTAGTATATTCGTAGTCTGAAACCAGTCAGTTTAACTTATGTATCCTTAATGCACAGGTTCTTATATACATACTGATATATCCACTCAAGCACTTTATACAGCATGTCTCATTCACCCATTCATACAAGCACTTTCTAAATTTCACACTCCAGTGAACACAATGAGGTAGTATCTTGCCAAAGGATATCGTAGCATGCAGACTGGAGCAGCAAGGGATCAAACCACCAGCCTTCTGATAAGTAGATGACCTGCTCTACCCCCTTAGCCACTCTCCCAGCCAGTGGTCACCATTCAATGTCACCTGGTAAAAGATTCTCAAAATAAACTGTAAACCTACTAATTTTAATATGGCCCAATCTCCCCCAAGCCAAAATGTAACCCACAGAGTACAGAACCACCATCCCCACCAACACACATTACAGCACAATATCTATGTTAATACTGTTATTATCTGCTTATTGTCCAAAACAATGGTGAATTTCTTCTTTGAATCATAAGTGTATTTATGTCCCTGTTTATAGGTTTAAATGCGGTACTGGTAACTGAAGTTGCAAACATCGGCAGTCAAACACACCATGTATAATGTTCCTGAAACAAACATCGTGGACTCAAAAGCTTGGGCAGCATAACAAAGCTGAACAAAGCAGAACCAACCAGTTTGCCCTCAACTAGCAAAAGTAGCCAATCAGGCTCTGAGTTAGAAGGTCCATGGCCAATCAGCTGTGAAGACTTGTTTCTCCCATTTGGTGCAGTCACACTCTGCTGCCCTTTACAACACCTCTGGGCTCCGTGTGCTCTTCTGGCAGCCAGCACTCTGCCAGCTGGAATAATATTATGTAATTGTTATTGACATATTGTAACTGGGAAATGATAAGCAAGAAAGTTCTCCCCTCCTCCTCTGTAAAATTAACAGCTTGTGACATGCTGGTGGGCTCCATGAAGAGTCAAGCTGACAGCTGAAGTCAAGAGGGTTACTTTTCAGCTCCACAGAGCAGGGCTTAGAAATAGTCACAGCTATTAACAAATGTAATACTGCTCTCTGTTGCTCATCAATATTAAGCTATGCAAGTCACATTTATTACCTGCAGCGTTAAACGAGACATTACTTATCCCTACCTAGTTGGATCCCATTTTTGCTTTCATAACTACCAAAAGTCTTTGTGGCACAGATTTAAGAAGGTGCTGAAAAAATTCCTCAGAAACTATGGTACGTATTGACATGACAGTCAATATGGCACAATCTCCTGTTTCACCGTATCACAAAGGTGTTCTATTGAATTGAGATCAGTCACCAGATCTTAGTGAAGTCATTTATTTTGCAGTGAAATACACGTCCAAGAAACCAGTTTGAGCTTTATGACATGCTGGATTCAGTCATAGGAAGATGAGTTCACTGTGGTGATAAAAGATGGATGTGGGCAGCACCAATGCTTACATAGGCCGTGGTATTTAGATGGTGCTTAGCTGGTATTGAGGGGCACAAACCATGATAAGAAAATATGCCCCACAACACTGCGCACCCACCACCAGCAGCCTGAACCTTTGATACAAAGCTGGATGGGTCATTGTTTTCATGCTTTTTACATTTAATTTTGACCCTACCATCCAAATTTCACAGCAAAACTAAAGATTTCATCAAACTAGGCTAAGTTTTCTCAATCTTCTATTCCCTTCACAGATAGGACTGAAAGCTGGAATTGTTGTTCTGCTGCTGTAGCAGTTCTAGTTCAAGCTTTGTTAGGCTGTGCGTTCGAAGATGCTCTTCTGCTTACTTTGGTTGTGATTATTTGACTTAGTCTTGTCTTTCTGATCTGTGGCATCAAAAAGCCATTTTCAGCCAGAGACCTGCTGATTACTGGATATTTTCTGTCCCCTTAGTCTTCACATGGTTATGCAGGGAAACCCCAGCAGTTTTTGAAATTGTAAGGCAGGCTGATCTGGCACCACAGCCAAAGCCAGTCCCTGTCATCGCTATTCAGAGGCTCAGTTTGAACTAAATGGCTAAATGTGCTGACTTGCTATCGGCTGATACATAGTTATATTGTTTGATAATGCAATAATGCAAATTGTGAAATTACCTTTCACAGTAATGCAACTCTGCTATTGGCTTACAGTTATTTCATTGTGATTTTTTTTATTGTGAGTGGTGGTATGTGTCACCTCAAAAGAAATTAGAACTGTATATACTGTATATACTGTACAATAAGATTGTACAGTATTCAGTATAAGAATTTTTTACCCTTAAAAAGGCTGGAAAACTTTTTTTGAACTTCGTTTATAAACTGTATCTGATAATGCACCTTCACAAATGCATGAACATAGTTTAAAAATGAACTGATGTACTGAAAATGTATTCATATTACCTTTCATCACTCCCATGTCCAGGGTCTTTCCCAGCTGCTCCAGGAGATCTGCTCTGGCAGCGTTCTTCTTGTGCTTTTTGCCATCATAATGTTGCTGAGCCATGCCAGGGTTGTTGAACCAGGCGTTGCATAGCTGGCAGTAGCGGTCTGAGTCACGGCGCTGTCGTGGGGAGGTCATAGGAGATGCTTCTGGGGAGGTCTTAACAGGACTGGGGGATGCCTCTGAAGGTAAAACAAGAATGATACAGATGTCTCTTGGTGATCTAGTGATAGTTTTGTAAACAAAACAAATCTGCTAAGACACTACTACTTTTTAAATAATCTCCTTTACAGCATTTTATGTAATCTGGGAACCCCTTGCCTTATACAAAGCAGAAAATTTACATATTTGACATGACCACAGTACGCGACTTGACAGAGATAGAGCCCAGCAAATTTATTGTTGCGTCAATTTTTTCAGCCAATATTAACAACTCGCTGATCTATCGGTAACGACGTTAAGAATGATTTATAGAGAAGAGAGAAACAACGCTCAGCCATGAGTGTTGATGCTGCATATCTTGTCCACCAGAGGGCACTTTGCAAACAAATATTTGAGTGCCACAAACAAAGTAACCAGATGACGTGAATAAAGTCAGACAAGACATAAACAAGTAAAAAAGTAACTACACTTGACTTAAGTGTTAGGGAAATTTGATTGTGCTTTTTTTTTTTAAGGCTAATAAATTGGCATTTCAGGGTTGGTATCAGTTTGAAAAATAATATATTGATCAGTCTCCACAGTATCCGCCTCCAGTAAAGCATAATCACACTCTGATTTAATATTATTTCTAGGATGCTTTATGATAGAGTGTCCAGGACATTTGTCTAGCAGCCCACCAGTTTTACCTACAGTCTTTACTTTCCATATTTGGCTCTTCACGCAGATAAGCTGCATAAAATTACTATAAATACTTTCTTACACTAAGTCTGTGAAGGTTCTCAGTCATCCAGGTCATCAGAGTCTAAGGCGCTTGGAAAGAAAAGCGTCTGGACTTCTTCAAGTTTCCTTGAAGACGTTTCACCTCTCATCCGAGAAGCTTCTTCAGTTCTAAGAGCCATTGGTGGAGAGTCCCAGATTTGAAGCCCTATGGGAGTGTCCGCAAGAGGGTCATGGACCCCCTATTGATCCTCTACCTAATCACACGGGCTAAAGTGTGAAAACAGGTGTGGGTTACAACTAGCCAAAGTTTCAGGTTACCCATTGTGAAACCTAGCCGCACCCTATCATGTGATTTACTGAGGTCATATGGCCCGGGATGTGAGTGGGCAGTAAGGCGTCTGGGAAGGATTTTAAACTCTCCACCAATTACTCTTTTGAACCGAAGAAGCTTTTCGGATGAGAGGTGAAATGTCTTCAAGGAAACTTAAAGAAAACCAGACGCTTTTCCTTTTCCTTTCCAAGCTCCTTAGACTTTCTTACACTAAGTTAACCTCAAATTTCAGAGAAAGAAGTATTGTTGCTCATTGTTAGAAAAAAACTAACAATGAGCTTTAATTTCATATTTTGAAGAAACAAATACAAAGCAAAAGCAATCACAGTGACTTGAGTAAAAGATTGAAACACCAGGTCAACTTTTTTGTGTGTGTAACAGCTTTAAACGTTTGGAAAAAATAAATAAAAATAAGTGTAAAACTCAAACAACAAAACAAAATAAATACATAACCACATATCAAATTATCTTCTAACTGAGACTCATAAACGTAAGAAGCAGATCTGAACTATCTAACTAAGCTGTCAGTAATATGAAATCATTTCCAGTGGTTACGAAATGAAAAAGCTTGTGATTGTTCAGGGGAAAAGCACACTCTGACTCTGATGAATTCACTCTCTTACTTCAGGAGAATCTAAAACACTATGGGGGATTTTATGGTTTATTAAAATGGGACCATTATGTTAGGCTTAACTCTCAAACCATTGGTAGCTTGTGGGCTAACTACTAACCTGATCTGGCCTCACAGTCAAATTTTCATCTTTATTATTCATGCATTTTTGTCTCAGATGAAGAAGAGGCATGAAGAGGTACTACAGCTTAAACAGTACTCTAAGGTATTGCCATTCGACAATGGGTGCTAATTTGTACCCATGTGGTTTTGATTCAAGGACCACTTCTGATTCTTGGCAACATTTTTTAGTATAAAGTTAAAGAATGACTATTTTTTTGAAATATTATTATTTAATAAGTTGAAACAGGGAGGCATTTGTAAAATACTTGCTTGTTCTTACTGAACCCTTGAATCTTCTTTCTCTCATATCTGCCTCAGACAAGCAGACAGCAAAGCAAAGACTGAACCTAAAACCTTCTTCCTGAATTTTGCCCAAATGCTTTTTATCAAGTCTAAGAGTTAAATCAATATGCTAACTTGTTTGTTTACTAGACCCCAAACAGACTGTCTCCTCAAACTGCAATTATTTAAACCAAGAAACACCTTTTAACTTCTTGGGTATATATTTACCTTTTTAACACTGGGTACACTGTACCTGTATGGATACAAACAGACTTTTGACATTAGTTGTCATGGACTGACATAACTGATAGCAAAACAAAACAACAAAATTTAAGGACACAAATAATAAGAACAAGGTGTTCTCTGTGTTTCTAAACCATAACTTGATTTTAATGTCTGACATGACTTTTAATGCTTTTGAAATCCAGCTAATTTACTTGGGTTCTGTATGATCATGACACTTCATGTCTTTTTGGCTTATGTCAAACAGTAAACATAATGTATAAGTCCTGAAAAGGTGCTGTGAACATAATGGTGATATAATAACCCAAAATGTCACATTTTTGCTAAGACAAATGTGAGAAACTATAAATGCTCAGGAAAAACACTGCCCAGGAAAAAAATACTTTAAAATGAGCTACATTAGCAACACTTTGCCAGCTTTTTTAAAGAAAAGATTTGTAGCTGGCAGACAGAGCACAATGGGACGGCTTTAATGAGCACTCATCAGCGGCAACGTAACTGTGGCTGTGCAAGTGTAGCCCTCTGAATAACAAGCTGTTATCTCCATTAGATGCCTAAAGAGGAAAACCTAAATTCTACTTGGCAAACGGAAGAGAAGCCAGCTCTTCTTGGGGCTGCCCACTTGTGCCTTCACGCATGGATGACGGCATTAACCCCCGAACGAGCAACGTGCTGCAACAAGCACTCCCCAACACGAAGAAGCCCTATCAGCTTAATCAGTTTTAACGCTCCACTGCACAGCTCACCCTAAGTCAACATTTAGTTTTGTCCCATTAGCTTCCATTACACCAGTCAACATTTCAAAATAGCAAAGTCCAGTGAAAAACATGGCGGGAGAGAGGATGTATGGAGCCTGAAGTGTCAGGACTCGCTGTCTGCTGAGCACAGCTGGCCCTCAGTGAGGCCGTTTGCATCACACTTTACATTCAGTGCTTGGCTCATTCGCCGCTCCACAGCAAAAGGATGTTATGTAGGATTTAAATGTTGGACTTTACGGTTATAGAATGACCCCCACTATAATAGGCCAATGTAAACTGTCAGACTCAATTTAATCCCTGCAGCTGCTTTTGCAAGCAGGTCAGAGGTCAGCAGCATAACAGCAACCCTGGAGCTGAGAGAAATGTAACGCCTTGCTCAAAGAGAGGGGATTGCATTTCTGCAACCCAAATATAAAGACTACTAGGAAATCTATAGGCAGACTAATGCAGCCTCGGATTAAAGCAGGAAAAAAAGCTCTAAATTTACGAAGAACTAAAAGCGTAATACTCAGATGCAACACTCCCCCAAAAGCACAGCTCCTGGTATCATAACATTCAGGCGATTTCCAGACACAGTGATGACAGAATGAAAGAAGTTAGAGCGAATGGGAACTCAAAAGAGGTTAAATGTTTACTGTTTGCTGAGATAAAGACGTGAGAGAACAGAAAGAAGGTTAATTATCCTCACAGTACACTTCTGCACTCCAGACTGTTCAAAGAAAGTCAGCATCTCAAATATTGTTTTAAAGTTAATACAGCATTTTTGGTAAACATGTTAATTATCACTACAATGCTGTCAACATCTCTCAAGTTGTTTTATCATTTAAATGGAGAACAAAATAAAAAGTCCATGAGAAGCAGTGCACACATATTTAATTGAACACCTGTATGTAGCTAATGACTCTGCAGAAAGCCTCAGGATCTGCTGACCCCACTCTATCACGACTTACCACTAACAGTTGAACATGGAAAATTTAGTAGTAAGGAAATTCAAAACTGGACTTTTGCACAGGTAGCATCTTATTATAATACCACTCCTGAGAGCGAGCCGTTCTTTCAAAAATGTTTGTAGAAGCAGTCTGCATTTTATACACCTGTGGCCATGGAGATGATTGCCACATCTGAATTAACATCTGATTTAGATGCAGGAGTGAATTTACAGTGCTTCAATCTGCCCACAGTTGCTGCTCATCTGCAAGCTGCTTTTCAACCCACCTCCTCCTTTCACACCTCCCAGCACTGGGCCGTACCACCAGATACAAATTATCGCAGATAGAAATGTCAGCCTTGTTTTGACTATAGTGGTCTTGACAGATTTCTGGTAAGTGGCTCTTAGATTTCTGTTGCACGTCAAACAGTGTTGATTATTCGATTAAATTTATCGCATGTGAAAAATTCCCAAAAGAGGAGAGACTCTGGAAAAATAATTTGCTGCAAATAGTCAGGAATTAGAGGGGCATGATTATATGGCCTAAGCAAAGAGTATTTATCATCATCAGTGCAGCCTCTCCATATAGTATCTTCCTCCAGCAAAGCATAATCACACTCTGATTTAATATTCTTTCTAGTAGGCTTTATGACAGAGTGTCCAGGCCATTTGTCTAGCAGCCCACCAGTTTTACCTAAAGTCTTTACTTTCCATATGTGGCTCCTGACTCATAACACACTGTGTTATTACAGGATGGGTCTTTGGCATCAAATAACCCAGCAGGCACATAAAGGACTGAAAGCCTTTCCTCCCATTTAGAGCATCATTAAATCCACACTGTCAAACACCCCTCTGTGCTTTGATTGAGGATTCAGTTCACTTCAGAAGGCAGGGGTCGTCACCATCACTAAGAGACAGATGGCTTCAGCTTGATGTGGCACCTGCTGTGTAAAGGACACTTTAAACTCAATGAAAAGGGCCCTGCTTCTCAATGTTACAGGTTTAAGTATCATCTGGATAAATATGGAAAGTTTTTTTCCGCAGAGATAAAATCGAGAGCTGAAACATTGCGCTAAGCACAGAGAGCGCAGTAAAAACTACTATCTGGGAAAGTAGCCTATTTTTTGTAGAGACTTAATGATTTTGACAATGATGTCTGAAAAGAACATTTTTTTAAGAGACAACCGAGTGAATCATCTGAGACTGATGGTCTTGCTGTATCAAGTCAAACAGACAGTACACATGCCACATTTCATACTAGCAGCCTCGTAGCTGTTTAGTCCAACGACACACACATACACACACACACACACACACACACACACACACACACACACACACACGCAAACACACACGCACACACAGCAGCTGTTTATTGGCCTGATAGACCCTCTGCTGTCTGCAGATCCACAAGAGGGGATGCTACACAGTGGTAAACATGACTCTGGCCCAACATTTTTGAGACTTGTTGACATTAAATTCAAAATGATATAGTTTTCTTAAAATGGTATGTTCTCTCAGTTTACGCATTCGATATGTTTTTTATGCTCTATTGTAAATGAAATGTGGGTTTGTGAGATTTGCAAGTCCCTGTGCTTTTTCTGTCCTAACTTTTTCAGATTTTGTAGTTTGTAGTTTGTAGGTTCAGATTGTTAAAACGAGCATGCAGGTTTACAGAAGCATTTTCAGTGTCAGCTGTTAACTTGTACAGTTTTTCTAATTGAAGTTTTATGCTAGAAAAACTGTACTTAAGAAGCTTGACAGTAAAGCAGGATGTGGCAGAGCTCTGCAGGGTCTAGTTTTGCAGGTTTACTCACCCTGCAAACACAGAATTTAGCTCTCAAATCCACTCTTCTCTGTGTCTGTGTTTCTCTCAATCCCAACCAATGACAGCAGATGGCCCCGCCCCTCCCTGAGCCTGTTCTGCAGGAGGTTTCTTCCTGTTAAAAGGGAGTTTTTCCTTCCCATGATCACAAAGTGCCTGCTCATAGGGAGTTGTTTGATTGTTCTTACAACCTGACAACATAAAGCACCTTGAGGTGACTGTTGTTGTGATTTGGTGCTATATAAATAAAACTGAATGGAGAATCGAACCGAACTGAATCAACCAGTTATTTAAAGACTCAAGACACGAGCCGTTGCCAAACTCAAATAGGCAGGTAAATAGGTTTTGGGAAACAGTTATTAAGGGGCTGTGTACAACAGATAAGGACAGATAAAAGAGCAAGTGGGCTATCAGTCATGTAAACCTATAACACTGATACCAAGATGTTAGATAAACCCAAAGTACAGTTGGATTCAATGCTTGACAGATGCTTTTAATGTCAAACTCCTGATAACAATAGAGGCAAACTGCTGATCTCACCAAATTAATAGAATCCATCCTCTGGGCACCACGAATATGCACTCACCAGCCACTTTATTATGTGCGCATGTGTAACTGTTCATCAGTGCAAATATCAAATCAGCCAATCACCCGGCACTTGACCATGTCTACATTTAGCCATGTAGACATGGTTAAGTTGATCTGCTGGAATTCAAACGGAGCATCAGAATGTTCAAGAAAAGTAAGTGACTCTGAACGCAGCATGGTTGTTGTTGCCAGACTGGTCTGAGTATCTCAGAAAGTGCTGATCTGCTGGGATTTTCCTGTAAAACTATCTCTAAGGTTTACAGAGTATAGTCCGCGAAAATATCCAGTGAGCGGCAGTTCTCTGGATGGAAAATGCCTTGTTAATACCAACGGTAACAGGACAATGGCAAAAGTGCTTTGCGTTTATAGGACAGGAACAGTAGCTCACATAACCACTTGTTATAACTAAGTTATGCAAAAGCATCTCTGAATCCACAAGCCATGCAACTTTAAAGTAGGTGGGCTACAGCAGCAGAAGACCATGGCAGTTTCAACTCCTTTCAGCTCAGAAAAAGGAAAATGAGACTATGCTCTCCTAAAAAATTGGATGACAGAAGACTGGAACATGCCTGGTGTGATGAGTTATGATTTCTGCTGCAACATTGTGATGGTAGGGTCAGATTCTGGTATAGAAGTGCAGCTGTTAGCACAAGCTTGCACAGAAATGCACAGAAAGACCTCAGCTCATCAGCTGGGATATACCTGTGTGAGGTTTGCATGTTTTCACGACTGCACAGGGTACGTGTGCAATCGTTCAGGTTCTCGCCTCATACTCTGATTTCCTCCTACAGTCCAGATTCTAGCCTGCTGTGGATGTGAGAGTGACTGTAGTGACCTCACACCATATACTCCAGCCCACTGCCACCCTCAATGAGATAAGCTTTTAAGAAAATGAATAGATAGAGTTGAGGTGTTGGATTAACCAGAGATCAAGGGAGAAAACTAGCCAAAAATCATATGAGCTCCTCTGGTGTTCATTTAGACAACAGTGAGAGTCGGTTCTCACTCCTAAGTTGTCACATGCGAAGGACCGATTGGACTTTAACCCCAGTTAAGCTCAAGCACCATTTTCAGTGTGCAGGGTAAATCCTGTGAAGTGGGTGTAAACAAAAAAAGCAAATCAAATGTAAAAAGTGATTCAAACAGTGAAAAAACAGCAGCTTAAAACCGAATGGAAAGCACAAAGCTCAAAATAAAACACCTGAGGAAAACAGACACCTCCATGCAGGCTTTTCTGTGGACACACTCATGAGTCATTTTTAGTCACATTATTCTAATTTAGTCACATTCAAGAGTCACACATTGTATCACCGTTCCTCTTCCCCACTGTTTTTCTTTCCCTCTTTCTTTCTCCCTTTTCTTTCCCCCAGTCATGTCTGTCCCGTGTGCAGCAAGTGAAAATAAAATAAAATAAACAATAAAAGCAAAGGTGAATCAAATAGACCAATACGGCAAGGGATGGTCCATTTGGTAAAGTAAATCCGTTGGACATCTTTCTTTGCCTTTGGACAATAATTCTGATGGCAAAAGAACCAAACGGGACAGGCGGGAAAAAAAGAGTCACACATTGTGCTCAGCCTGCATTATGAACAGCAGTTTGCTCTAAGCAGCCATTTTCGCACACTAATATAAATACAATTCATACATTATACATCGTAATTTGTTTGGGATTTTTTCAAACATGTAGGAAGAGCTGGGAGGTTTTGGTTTTTGAGGTTTTGACACCACAGTTAAGGCTTTTGCTGTTTGATGCTGGCTGTGTCAGCTTCCAGTTTCAAACTAATTTGGATTTATTTATGCAGCTCTTCTGCTGCTGTTTGTGTGAACACTTCTTTCATTACTGACCAGCTTAGTAAGAGAATACCAAGAATCCATTAAAAATAAAATGTACAGCACAGCAAGGCAATCCTTTCATCTGCTCAAAGTCGAAGAGAAACACACTTCCGTGTTTTCACTAATGCAACAATTTACTTTCAGCTGAAGCAGAGTGTCTCATTTTGCCCCCCATGGCATTTCTTATAAGCAGACAGAGAATCAGGGCAGTGTAGAAATCTTCTAACTCTTAAAACAGAGTCATAAATCTAAAGAGATTCCGCTTCTGTGAGAAGACGGGACCAAAGTGCTCCAAATCCATTCACTGACCCTTTCCTACAATGAGGATCCCTGCTGTGCTTTCCTTCACCCCTCCACCCTCTCGGAATATAAACCCTGCTGACATGTACCACTTATAAAATGTTTTCTCAGATTTTCCTTTTGTCTTCAAAGAGAAATCTCTGAATGGAAAGCAAACAACACATCTTCATACTTGAAGTTAATTATCACCCTCTGTGCACTGCGGACAATTTGTACTTTAAAATGCTTTAAAGTGGAGGGGAGGGGGGGGGGGGGGGGGGGGGCACAAGTGTACTAAGCCTGCTGCATTTGAGACAATTCTGAGTAATAAACACAGAAGACTTGAGGGCAAAGCTGCAGTTTGTGCAATTCAAAGCTTGGTCCATGTGTTTGGAAAGGAGGCTTGGTTCCCATTGCACTTGGAATACAGGCGGAACCAAAGACATCCTTTAACTAAGGGGTGTCAAAAATAAGACCTGGGGGCCTGAATCAGCCCACTGTCCCACTCAAAGGCTTTGAATATGAAATGTAGTAGAGTGCATACATTTTGAGCTTTTAACTGTACTTTTATATGTTTTACAGATTTTCCACTTTGAAATACCTCCCGTATGGTCACTCATATAACACCAAAGTATTTAACAGATAAAACATAAAAATTAAATGGTAGAAAAATTACTTTTTTTACTATCTACTACAGAATTGTGTTATGTTTGTTTCTGAAGTGTGTTCACAGTTTTAAAAAAGATCATTTTCTGTGAATTAACCACGTTTTTTTATTCATGTAATTTTACATTTGCCATATACAAAAACGGAGACACTGTTGAAATTGCATTTTTTAAAAAAAATTAAGACATTTAAGACATCTTAAGGATTAAAGACCAGTGTGGGCTGTATGTGGGCCACAATGTAAAATGAGTGACATCCCTGCTTTAAATGCAACAAACAATAAACTGCAGTAAACTTTACTGCAGCCTAAAGCTGATGCTTAAATTAGCTATGAAAAATGTAAAATATTCTCTGGGCAAGATTATTTTTATAACTAAAGTAAAAGAATATGTGAATACAGCTGCTTAAGTTTTATCACATCGTCCTGCAGCTGCTGTGAAACATTTGAAGTCAGGCAAAGTAAAGCAGGAGGCCACAGAAGGTAACAGACGGGTCAAATGATCCGACTCGGTGTTGCATTGCTATTTGGCTGTTTGAAGATACAGAAATCTTTCCTTTCTCCCACAGTCTGCGCTTTAAAGAGGGGCATTTTAAAATGTGTGCCGCATGAAATGAAACAGGCAATTACCATCAGTGCCACTTCTCTGACATTCTATGGACAGCAAACATAATTACAAGTGTAAATTGTTTAAAGCATATAGCGGATTTTCTATTCAGCTTTTCTGTATATATTTATATACATTAAACCCACAACAATTCTTCACTCCATCTCTACTCTAGACTGCAAACTTGCATGTGAGGATGATTGCTTGGGCCTATAAATATCTTCATCATATCTGTCATTTGATCTGTAATAAGATGCCACAGATATCTGACCTGATTAAAGCAAGGCTTGGGGTTATATGAGATTATATTCACATAGTTTAAAATCAGGATATTCTAGGAGTTTATCATCCTTGACTCTATAAGTCGTGACAGCAGTTTATATCTGGCAGGCATTACATCTGATATTGCACAGATATCAGCTATAGATAACACACAGATAACAGCGAATAAGCAGAATAGGGTAGAGCAAAGACATAGGGAAAAAAATATGTGTGTGTTTGTTTGTGTCAGCATATAGAGCAAATTTAAACAACCACTGTAAGCCCTTTACATTTATTTACAGGTAACTTTTGTTTCATGGTGACTTCACATTACTGACATCACCGCTCTGTCTCTCGATGTCAGCACTATAAACCCAGTGTGCTGCTGAGTCCACCTCTGGTTTAGTTAGTTCAGCAGAATGAGAAAGGCTTCAGGATGGAAAATTAAGTTTTTGAGTAACCCTTGCAGGATGTTTTCTTTTTTTTATTGCCTTTGTTAAAGTTGCTGATGTTGTTCTATTTATTAAAGTTAATACATCTTGTAGGGCAGTCCAAACAGAATGACTAGGTCACATTTAAGAAGTATGCCTAGCAGATGGCGAGGTAACTAACCAGATTTACCAACGGGTTGCACCAGCACAAACTGGTTTAAAAACAATTACTGTCAGTACTTACAGAAACACTGCAGTTAGGAAATTGTGTGCAAGAGGTGGGAAGATTCTTTTGGAAGGTTTTTTTTTTATAGGGTGAGGAATACACACAAAATGATTTACTACCATTTGTGACACGCAATTTACTGCTAACTAAACTGACAAAAAAACACATCTTATTTTTTTGTGCAAGCAAAGTGAGACATTTCTCCATCTGTGCCAATTTAACTACTCCTACATTTGCTCAGTGAACTCAGAGTCTAGACCTAGAACCCAGAAAAGAGTCGCACGATACCAGCGGCAACTGAACTTCTTGTAACTCTTCAACTTTTAGTGCCGGGTTCTTTCCAACATACTGTGATTCAGCAGCAGGAATTTCACAGCCCGTGCAATGGGTTCACCACAAAATTGCTGAAGTGCGGAGAGAAAGGAGGAATGGTGACGTTGACTTTGTACCCAATACCGAAAATAACCAAGCCCTGGATGGACGTCGATTGATCAATGCATTTACATGAACAAACTCTAAAAACACACTTTTCTTTAACTAAGTTTTTATTACAGTCAAATTTAACCGTTAGAAATCCAGGACCATGGACAGCGCACAAGGGTTTTGCATTAGGCTTCATGCACTTTGACAGTAAGTGAGCTACAGACAATTACCAAAGCCTGTTTTGATTATAATGACTCTACCGTACACTGTACGCCCTATATTTATATGCTTTTCTGCACCTGTCCGGTTAGTTTACTGGGAGCTGAATATCATTGCTTAGTTTGCGACCTTGCTCAAAATTGCTCTGCTCTTGGTAGATTGGGTATGTTATATTCAAATGAACTGACAGCACATGTGTTAGAAAACAGCATTATTTCTGTAAATCACCCGCAAAACTAATCACACCTGTCAGCGCTGTCTGGGGATTTGCGCTCACACAATGCTTTACCACAGTGACTTTCTAACATGCTCACAATAACACTACTGGCATTTATCAAGAGTTTTAATAAATTGCCATCTTGTCCCCAACTCCCACCCCTAAAAACCTAACAACACAGAAAAATAATCTGGGTTTTGGCACTAGATAAAAGGTCTGCATATGACGAAAGTTATAATAGTTAATTCATAAACGTTGTTGCTGAAATGGTTGTTTCAAACTCCATGCAAGAAAAAGATGTATGTATGAAAATACAATTTAGTTAATCAAATGTAATGAAAATCTTTTGTTCTAGTGCTGATTACAGTCATTCAGGACTTAATAATTATGACCACATAATACGGCTCTCTTCACGTGTTCCATTCTAATTGCTCCACTTTCATTTTGCTCTCAAAGCAGAGCTGCTGCAACACAATGAAAGTGAAATCCATCAAATGCAAATGTGTGAATGTCTAAAATGCTGCAAATGCTTAAAGTGTCCCATTAGATAGAAACAGCAGGGAACCACAAGGCAATATAAAAATACAGGAGCTTTAAATGTTGCTGTTATGATTCATGCAGGCTTGCTGTTGATTATATGTTAACAGACAAAGACATTTAAAGTCTTAAGATAATGTCCCCAGTTAAACGTAATGGAAGGGGAACAGCTATTTTACAATATGAACAATTTAACTCCAGATTTCTCTAAATCACTTCTCGGTAAATCAGTGCAGGAGCAAAACAGCCCCACATTAAGCTGCAGATGTTAAAGGAAATGCAGCTCATGCAAGCTATTGTGCTTACGACACAGACGATGGGAAACAAGCCAGAATTTGGAAATAGCGACTGAAGAAATACAAAAATAAACGTGGCTGTGATTATATAAAAGTACTAATGACAGATCAACGCTCGTTTAGCCTGCCTCCGCTCTAAAATAGAAAGCGTATTGCAATACATTGCAACACCAGCAGTTCATTCAACAGAAAATGTGTGCAGCTGAGCATGATCTATGTGGGTCAGTGGAAATATTCAAATTTAACACAACGGTGCCCAAGTAAAAGGGCAAGCAAGGGTTACTGGTTAGCTTATAGAAGCTTTGTGTAATTTTGTGCCTGCAGGTAAAGCATTAAAGATTAATTTCAACTGTCAGATGAAATTCTCGCATCTTCAAAAAGTTTGAAATTGAGAACAATCGCTTACGCAGGACTTTTCCGTGTGTGTGTGTCTGTGACTAGAGATTGATGACAGTGCATTTCTCGAATGTTCATCGTGGGTTTTGAATAGCCATTTTGGGCACAAGAAGATGATGTACAGCATCTGTTCAAAGGCAAAAATAACATCAAGTAAAGTTTATGATGCTCTCCCATGATGCTATAAATTCTTATTAGTGTTATTGGAGGCTTTTTTTCACAGCATGTCCTGTGTGGACACCAAAGTCAGTGCTTGGAGAGCTAGAAGTTTTTGCAGCTGTATGCTGGCTGACAGTCGGCAGAACAACAACGCATCCCGAGAGGCAACTGGATCAACAGAGTCGGCTGATGTGACTTATGCAGAAATCAATAGCTGGGGCCTCTCGGCACCCTGGATTTATCTTTATGACATTATGTATTTGTGACAGATCTGAGAGGATTTAAATTACACTTCCACAGGATAAAATAACCTAAGCTAACATTTCTTTTATTTCAGCAGGACTGGAGTTTTTTGGGTAATGAAAACTCAACATTTTACTAATAGTTTCTTTTTCTTCTGATGGTTTGAACCCCTCTGTAATGAAACAGACACAAATAAAAAACAAATTCACTGTGCTTCAGGGTAATATATGAGTCTAATGTTAATGGAGCAGTTTCAATTTCATTTCTGTCATTTTCACACTAAAAGAGATGCAAGAGAAGCACTGAATAAGTGATTTTTTTCAGTGATACAAATGATTCCCCAAAGATGGATGTCAGCAACTTCAGTCAACAAAACTTAATGTGTCTGTCAGGTGGAGAAGAGGTTCCATGGTGTCCTGGTACTTTGTTGGATGTCAGTGCGATTGATAGCTGTGCCTCCCCCTCTTTTGGCTGAGACGGTTCTGCCTCTGTTCTGAACCATTGGCCACAGATGGCCTCGTTAATGGCTATGTCTGTCACTGACATGTGGCAGAAAGAAAAGCAAAGGGTGCTGTCTGAACACTACATCAGAATTTCTCAGCAGTGACAATATCTCTAAAGTACAACTACAACCAAACAGTCATGAAGTCCTCTGAAACTAAAGTCAAGGTATCTCTTTATTTCTTTGGATGTTTGGGCTATTCAAGTCTAAACAGATATAATTATGCCATTTTGAACTGTCTGGGGTTTTTTTTGCATGGTGGTTAGAAGTATTGCCTCAACAGCAAGAAGGTTCAAATCCACCATCTGGTCTGACTCTGGTCTGCATGCTGGGATAGGCTCCACCCTCCCAATGACCCTGAAGTGAATAAGAGTATGGATGGATGTTTCCAAATGTTTCCTGTTAAACCTGAATCATTCAAATTAAACCACCAAACTAAAATCATGTCTATCCCCAGTTTTTTACATCATTAATCAGCTGTCTGCAGTCAGTGTGTAATGTATATTAACAGCATAGTAGATGCTAGACATAGACATACATCTTCATCTCCACTGCATTACAACTGCTAATTTTGTTTTATTATACTGTTTAGTTAATGTTAGATGTAGGCTATTTAAGGTTAGAAAACATCACAGTCTGAGATAAAATACACAATTTTTCAACAAAAAGCCCTTTGCTTTACATGAACTTCTTAATACAACTGGTAGATATTTCCTTAAATAAACACGGCTGTTCTCTGTTTATCACTCATCACAGTAAATGAGAGATTAGAAGATAGACTGAGCTACCTGCTGGCGAGATATAAAGGAGTGAAAACAGCCAATAATGACCAACAAGATTAGATCCAAATCAGGATTAAATTTAAACCTTTAGGATCTGAACATTTAGGCACCATGCTATCGTGTAATGTTATCTGAAAAGTCTGTGCAGAACTTTGCTGAATGCTCTTTACCCAGCCCACAGAGTCATTCTGTGTTTGTCACTGGATTGTAGCTTTTAGTCCCATCTGTCTGCTCAACCTGTCCCCCACTAACCAGTCTTGCCAGTCTGCCCTTCAGTCACAGTGCCCTCTGGAACAGTTCAGCTAGTCTGCTCTGCCTTTGGACTTGCCTGACTTGTCTTGATAGGCTTTGTGCCTGAGGTCTTCTTCCCAGTTTTCCAGCCAGTAGCCTGTCCTAACTGTCCCCAGTTGTCTGATTTTCTTGGATTTTTGTGTCCTCATGCATTTTTAATCTTCTTCTGTTTTTTTTCCCTGGAAACTTTCCCTGGGACTTTTTTTGTTTTTATTTTCCTTTTTTGTTCAGCAACACTGTTTTTCTTCATCTGTGAGGCTTTGCTACCCCCTGTAAGTTTTCATTCAGACTTTTTGTTCTTTATTCAATCTGAGCTCTTAGTGCATTTGGGTTCACACTATTCTACTTTAATCAGTTTTACAATAGCAGGAGGGAAATAACGTCCTCTATAAATATACCAGACATTTCCAAACAAAACATTTATATTTTTGTAAATGGATTTTAACCAAAAGTCTAATTATTTATTTATTTCCATTCTTTTCATTTAAGTGTCTAAGAAGATGTCAGAAATAACATACTGCATACATGTTACATGTTACAACCCATCAAGCACCACACGTTAGGTAGATTTTCTATTTGGAAAGTTAAATCTATAAAGGCTGTAGACAGCAGAGTGGATGATGATGATGATGATGATGATGGTGAAGATCAAGACTTCTTGAGGCCTGATTTCATTAACATATTTAGAAATATGCTTCACATATTGGCTTCTTTATGGCTGAATTCAGCATTATATCATATTACCCCCAATGAAATATATATAAACAAATGTATAAGACACAAAAAGCTGACTTAACAGTTTGCCTAATAAAGAAATGAGCTTAACAAGTGGATTTTTTCAGTACCCTTGGGCGGTGAGTCAAAAAGTTCATTTCAGATACTGTTTCTTGCATTTCAGCACCATGGAGATGTGAACAGCAGTAAGGACGAGAGACAAAACACACTTCAGTGGTATTTACTGTAAACAGACAATACAATTAGATTGACTATATATGAACATAGGGAAATGCCATGTATGGACTCTGTGATCACAATCTGCATCCCAGCATCCTGAGAGGTGAAGTTCATGCCATCTTTGCTGAATTATTGCAGAACAAAAGAAAAGCACATCCTAAACAGATCATATTTCCAGAAATCTGATGTTAATGTAACTTGTTATTTTTAAGTTATGCTTAAAAAGGCTTAGAATGCTGAGAAAAGTGTAATACAAATGACTTATGTGAGACAGAATGAAAAGTTATTCTTTAGCAGTATAACTGTGAACTTGACAGGAAAACTGCACTGAGAATTTACAAAAACTCTGTTTGGCATCAAGCTTTTTTTCAGTGACTGCCTCAGATCCTTAATATTTGAACCAGCTAAGCATGAGCAGCAAGAGATCAATTTAGATCCCGAGAATAAAAAAGCACAGAGACCACATGTGGAAACTGGGCTGTCAATGCACCAGAGGGAAGTGCCACTATGCAGCAGCATTTGGTGATCACTACCACAGTTTCGAGAGCTTTAATATTTCGACCTCACTTAAATCATAATCTGTCCTGCTATTTTTTCAGTTCACAAACACAATACAAAGAAAACGCAACTTGCCGTTGGCCTGAAGTAAAACAGAGGACCTTTCCATTACTTTCAAATGTAAATGCTGTTCTAGAACTGCTGCGGTGAAAGAAATTATTCTATTCAGGTTTTTCAGCCAGAAGGTTAAGTCAAACATAAACTCAAAGACAAGAGGTTTCTGTGCCAATCTACGGATTCAATCCTCCCACTTTGGAAGGGGAAAAAGGCTGCAGTGCCTGAGGCAGCACTAATGCTGGATAAACTCAGGATGGTCCAACAATGTGAGGCTTCAGATAATACCACTATAAAAATTTACTGCCTTATCAGCCAGCTGAACGCATCCAACAAATTAAAAGAAATGTAGCAGTGAGAGCACAAAGTAAAACACAAAGCTCTGCAGTGCATATCAATGACCTGGTCAACTGGAGCACCAACAAACCACAGGAAACAAACAAAGCTCAGTTACCCACATCCACGCTGCTCACTGTGGACTCAGGTGTTGGGCTTTAAAATGATCTAAAATTATGTTTGCCGTATTTCCTCTGTGACCTTTGCTCATTATTTTCGCAACTGCTAATATGTACGTGATTTCAAGGTAAGTAGCTCTCAGCAAATTACAACGGCAGCAGACTTTGATCACCCTGAGGTAAAGCGCAGCTGGTGATTAACTCTAAATAACACGCACACAGACTCATGAAATAAGGAAACATGCAAACACACCAACTCGTGACCTGCTGTTGGCACGTAATTAGACCCTGAATTATACCAGGTAAAATACATTTTATCACGATTATCAGATATAAGTATGACATCTTTCCATCAGCTGATACAAGATCAGACCGTGATCCAATCCCATGGTGCATCCATTCATTCTCTTCCACTTATCCAATTCAGCGGGTGGTTGGAGCCTATCTAAGCTGTCTTAGGGTGAGAGGCAGGGCGCACCCTGGATGGGTTGCCAGTCTGTCGCAGGGCAAACACATAGAGACAGACAACCATTCGCTTCACACATTCACACCTATGGGCAATTTGGAATCATCAATTTACCCAAACCTACTAACTGCCTAACTAACTAAATGTCTTTGGACTGTGGGACCTGGAGAGAACCCACGGAAAGAACATGCAAACTCCACACAGAAAGGCTGATCTGATGGTGGAATTGAAGGCAGGACCTTATTGCTGTCAGGCAACAGTACTAACCACAGACCATCATGCGTACCTTTTGTACCCTTTTCAGGTGGTACTCAACTGTATCTTTGTTGCTCTTGCTGAGGGGCAGATAACCACAGGACAAATCGTGTGTAAAATGTCCACATAAAAAGTTCCATATTTTGTGATAATGTAATAATTTGAAACAAAGATTTAACAGATACATATTCAGAGCAATGACAGCAAGACTGGATAAGCAGTTAAAACATTGATGTATGGATGTTGAAAGCAATTTTATTAAAATATAACACAAATAAATTTTTGGAATCTAATGTGGCTCATATGTGTGTGTGTATGTATGTATAGTATATGTAAGTAAATACTGCTCCTGATTTCCCCTTCTTGAGTTTTTTGGGAATGAGAATCAACACCTGCAAATGTGAGGCCATGGCCATCAGCCGGAAAAGGGTGGAGTGCCCACTCTGGCACTCCACCCTGACCCTGACCCAAGTGGAGGAGTTTAAGTACCTTGGGGTCATGTTCACAAGTGATGGGAGAAGGGAGCGGGAGATCAACAGATGGATTAGTGCAGCGGGCGCAGTGATGCGGACGCCGTACCAGTCTGTTGTGGTGAAGAGAGAGCTGAGTGTAAAAGCGAAGCTCTCAATTTACAGGTCGATCTACGTCCCTACCCTCACCTATGGCCACGAGCTGTGGGTAGTGACCGAAAGAACGAGATTGCGAATACAAGCGGCGGAAATGGGCTTCCTCCGAAGGGTGGCTGGCCTCTCCCTTAGAGATAGGGTGAGAAGTTCGGCCATTTGGGAGGGGCTCAGAGTAGAGCAGCTGCTCCTCCACATTGAAAGGAGTCAGTTGAGGTGGTTCTGGCATCTGACAAGGATGCCTCGTAGGCACCTCCTCGGTGAGGTGTTCCGGGCATGTCCCACAGGGAGGAGGCCCCAGGGCAGACCCAGGACACGCTGGAGAGATTATATCTCTCGGCTGGCCTGGGAACGCCATGGTGTCCCCACGGAAAAGCTGGAGGAGGTGGCTGGGGAGAGGGAGGTCTGGGCTTCTCTGCTTGGGCTGCTGCCCCCGCGACCCGGCCCCAGATAAGCGGAAGACAATAGATGGATGGATGGAGTTTTTTGCATATTAGTCATATTTAAATGCTTCAGATTATCAAACAAATTTTAAGATGAGACAAAGATAACCTGAGTAAATACAAAGTACAATGATGTTTTTAATTGATGAATTCATTTATTAAGGGAAAAAGATATTCAAACCTAATATCTCGTCATAACATCCTTAGCATTTGATGATCTAAAATATTTAACTGTGACAAATATGCAAAAAAGTAAGAAAACAGGAATCAAGTGTTCTAAACAAAGACCATTTTCTTTAATTCTGAGTTGCTTCCATGACATAACACAGTTTCATAAGTCTTATGATTTATTTGTTATGAAGTCTCTGTAGATAAAGTATTGTGTACTTCAAAACTCAGCACAAAGGTAGGCAGAAAAACAACATAAAATTATATATATAATTATAATTATATAAATATAATTATAATTTGTTCCTCATCTCCCTGAGTATGCTACAGGTCTAGCCAGGGGTAGGGAACTCCAGGCCTCGAGAGCCAGTGTCCCGCAGGTTTTAGATCTCACCCTGGGTCAACACACCTGAATCAAATGATTATTTCATTACCAGGCCTCTGGAGAACTTCAAGACATGTTGAGGAGCTAATTTAGCCATTTAAATCAGCTGTGTTGGATCAAGGACACATCTAAAACCTTCAGGACACCGGCTCTCGAGGCCTGGATTTCCCTACCCCTGGTCTAGCCTATGGGCTCCCGCAGTATATACTGACCATACAGCACCCCTTTTTTATTTGTGACATTTTGGATCACTGATCTAAGAGTCTGTCCTATTGCATTGCTCCTAAGCTCAGATACAGTAGGTATGGAAATATAGGGAGAACAGAAAACCCGATCTGTCACATATTTAATTTCACATATACATCTACGAGACTGCCAACACATATCTTGATGGTAGCCTTAAGTACTATAACTTGTCTCTCATTCCTTAATTATTTTCTTCTCAATTATAAATCCCCTTTGAACACATGTAGCTCTTCCATCATTGATACCCATGATGAATTTTTAACAGGGGATATACCTTTGGTTGTGATGGCAGGCTGCTCTCCCAGTAGTAGTTTTAGCCTCTTTGCGTGGATTTTACCCTGGTAGTGTGACTGTGCCACAACCGCTGAGGTGAAGGACATGTTACACAGTGTGCAGCATTTATTCTTGTCCACATCGCCGTCGTCACTGCCCTAGAAAAGAAAAATGCATGATTGAGAACCACATTTATTTATTTTTGAGAGCTTTAAAAATAGGGTTCAAACATGTAATATGCATAACAAAGGAAGAACAGCATATCATTTTAGCACTTTAACACTGAATGGCTTTACTTTGGCTGACTCAACTTAGAAGATAATTCTAACATTTCCTGTCTGAAGGATAGGATCCTGGCAGAATGCAAATAGAGTCAACTCTATCCAATAAAGGACCCAAAAAGCAGACAACTGAAGCCTGATAGATTAAGTGAAAAAAAAAAAAGCAAACCTAAAGAAGAAGCAGTAAACAAAAGGTCAAAAAAAGTACAAATAACAACCAATTCTAAGAACCATAAAGACCAGATCAAGCAACTAGTAACAGAAGATTTCAGTTCGGTTGGGCGTCTGAGAAACTAAGAGATTGGGTGTAGGGCTGGGCCACATTATACCGTTCACAGTAATACCGGCACAATGTTAGGCAACGATAAGAAAATGAAATATCGCGATAGAAGATGGGTAAAACGCGCATGTGTAGTGCCTTTGTTTTCATACGCACATGGCCAAAAAAAGCATGGCGGCAACGGAGAATGAGAAGGGAGAAAGCGGATCGTTGAGTGAAGCGAATGAACCAGAATTAGTTTGTAAAAATTTTGCCACTTCAGTGATGTGGAACTGGTTTGGTGTTTGTCCGTCAGATACAAAACAAAGCAGTTTTTTGTAGAACATGCAAGCGGGCCGTCGTTATTGCCGTATTTGTGGGACTAAGGCGCTCGTAAATCTGGGAGTAATCTGGGTCCTAAACTCCGTCTCTTCAGGTCCCAAAGTCAAACAAACCCTGCAGGATCACTGAGAGTTAAAATGTCTAAATTCTTTCATCTTTAATAAAACGATCAGCATTGCTGCTTTACCGGGTGTAACTATGAAGTTTAACATCCAGGCACCCATGAAAACAGAATTTATTACACTTAACGGAGTTAGAAGCTAGCGGAAGTTAGCTCGCTAGTTTCACTAGTTACCTGAGCATGATATAGCATGTTCTGACTGAGAGATTTCTGAAAAATTCAAACGTACAGCTCTGCTATCACTTCCAACATAAATGAAGACAGGAAACTAAACAGCAGTGACGTTTGTAAGGTTACTGAAGTTGGGCTAGCTGGTTTATAATGATGTGCTACGTGATCGCTAGCGACACAGCTATGTTAGCATAACATAAACGGTGAATCTGGAGGAATCAACGCTAACATTTTTCCAAAGTTAACGTGAAGGTTCCTGATGGTTAGAGACAAATGCAATTGCATGGCAGGATGCTGTAAACGGACCAAACTTCAGTCAGGAGAACAACTGAGACAATCCATCCACAATACGAGGTTAGTCATTAATATACTGCAACAACACGGGAATAGAGCAGCTGTGATAGAATACAGCATTAATGAATCAATGGTACAGAAGTGGAAGAAGCAAGAAGTATGAGTTGAATAAAGTTTCATTTATCTGACTGCTTTGTTTAGCTTAATGTGCCTCATAATCCCATGCACCTTATGGTCTGAAAAATACGTATTTGACTTTTTTATTTGGCACACTGCAGTTTAATGTTGCAAAGCACCTCTTTTTAACTTCAGTGGATATTATACATGGTTATGCTCAGGATATGTCAGCCCATTTCTACTGGAAATGCCTTTTGGTTAAACTTTCAGCAAGGAATTTGCATTTGCACAGTTAAATTTTTATATAGCTTTAATACACATAAACAGCTGCTTGTTTAAGTGAAAATACATGAATGGGTTTTTTTTGCGCTAGTACAGTTGTGGAGTTGTATTTTGTCTCGCGTCAATTATATCGTTAGTTATATGCACACTCCATCTTTACAAACTGCACCAAAAACCCATTATCATCAAAAAATGTAGAACGATCCTAGCAGTATTGTTCACCAAGGTTGTGCTACTTTTTTTTTTTTACAGAGAAATGAGGAAGAAGAAGAAGATAGTGTGTTGCCAGTCAGGCCAGGTCACCGAAAGGCTGATATTCATACAGGAAGAAGAGGAGAGAAGAGGGTGAACTTCATGACATCTCTCAAATGTCTGCTCCGGTGCATGGTGCACTCTACCAGACGCAATGCGTGAACAATGAATCTGAGTGTGTGTGTGTGTCTTTTCAGTTCAACTGTCTCAGTCTGAGATGAAGCGAGATAATGAGCTCACTCACCTTCATGATAAATTTACTTCCAAGAGTTCAGTCAGGTAGAGAAGAAAAGCGTTTGGATTGCGACTGGTGGTTCAGGTTTTAGTCTGGAGCATATATGGTAATATTTAAACTAAAATCTGAATTTCAGGGAATGTGAAAGGAATATCTAATAACAGAAAATAATACAATATCAGCAACCCTCTCATTCTTCAGGGTAAATTTATTGCTAAAATTAACCAGTCACCAATTTTTGAGTTTGCCACATTCAATACAATAAGTGTCTTGTTAAAAAAAAAATTCAAGTCCCATTGTTTTCTGGTGAAAGATACAGAGAGACCATTATATTCAGCCAGCCGTTGGTGTCCAAAATGCAAATAAAGAGCATGATGCTTCGCAAATGCAAGGTAGTGTAAAACTGCTGACAAGCACACAGCTAACCTCGCTCATGGAGACATATTAAAGTATACAGTACGAAACTGCACACATCCATTTTTCCATTTTCTTCCATTTATTCAATTTAGCATCCCAGGAAGTGTTGGTGTCTATTGTGACATTGTAAGGTTACTGTGGTCCTATGTAAGGTCCTATTGTGACATTCCATACTGTTCTCACCCTGTGGCGGGTGAGAACAGTATGAAATTATTATACATTTTCTAATTTATATCTTGAAACCATCTCATGTACAAATACAAAATGTGTCCTTTGTTGCTGCCATAAATGCCATTAGTTCAGGGAGGTCCATGAACCAATGAACATGCTCCATGCACCACTCAGCAGGCCATTTGTAAATATGTGTACAAATGGTTGGTTTTTTGTACTGTTTTTATCAATAAATGTCAGCAACAAAGGGCATACAAAGGACATGTGTTGATTTCTCCCTAAGATGGCAAACTGAAACACTGAAACACTCCACTCCCCCACCCCCTCAATCACTCACTGAGTGATTGAGGGGGTGGGGGAGCTGCTAAAAGCGGTGAGCTTCCTTTTGTGTTTCATCTTGATGCATTCTCAATCATCCAGGGAAACAAATCTCCAAAAGTCACCAACTTGGAGTGTTTCAGTTTGCCATCTTAGGGAGAAATCAACACACATGGGTGTATGTCCTTTGTTGCTGAGATTTATTGATAAAAACAGTACAAAAAACCAACCATTTGTACACATATTTACAAATGGCCTGCTGAGTGGTGCATGGAGCATGTTCATTGGTTCATGGACCTCCCTGAACTAATGGCATTTATTGCAATTGTCATCTTGCGGGGGGTTTACAGGGTTCCATCGGTAAATGACTGCTGGTCAGCAAACCTGGGAAACCCACAGATAATTGGAACTATGGCACGAAACCGCTTCCAAGACATCATGCAACACCTACGCTTTGATGACAAGTCCACCCGCAGTGATCGAGCAAAGACTGATAAGTTCGCTGCAATTTCCAGTGTGTGGGGATCATTTGTCACCAACTGCATCACGTGCTACAACCCTGGTCTACATATCACCGTTGATGAACAGCTTTTCCCATCAAAGACTCGGTGCTGTTTCCTGCAGTATATTGCAAGTAAACCTGACAAGTTTGGGATCAAGTTTTGGGTGGCTTGCGACCTAAAATCCAAGTACACAGATGCAAAAAAAATCAGGCCACTGTGCGATGTGTTCACTGCTACAGGTACACATGTGTTAAATGCAGACGACAGATACCGTGGCAGTGCCAGGATTGTGAGTGATTGCTGAAAATGTTGAAATGTACTCACTCACTTTTTATCATTATTTGTAAATATGTGTACAAATGGTTGGTTTTTTGTACTGTTTTCATCAATAAATGTCAGCAACAAAGGACATACAAAGGACATGTGTTGATTTCTCCCTAAGATGGCAAACTGAAACACTCCACTCCCCCACCCCCTCAATCACTCACCCCCACTCCCCTCCCTCCAGAATTCCTAGGTAACGACCTAATATACATATGAATGACTAGCCAATTTAGCTTCCACTTCCACCATTTGACTGCTCTCCGGGTTTTATAGGTAGAAAGGTAGAAGCCTGGGGATGCTAGTGTGTGCATTTCACGCTTTGGAGAGGCAGTGTGAAATGAACATGGTGGAGCGACATGTCTGTTACACTCTTTGCTGTGATATCGGGTTGTAATATCGACTACTGAATTAAAAGACTGTATACAAATGAATCTGAATGTCTTTGGCGATGCCATAACAATGAAAAACAGATTTTGTGTTTACTGTTACTTCTGTATTTAGTTAAAGAGCTCTGCAAACCTGAAAAAAATGGCAGATGCACTTAGCTTAGAATTAACGTTAGTTATATTCAAGTAAAATAAAATCAATGCCTTACCTCATTTGATATGTTAGAGTGGTCTATTCTGCTATTGGCATACTTTTTTTATTTTCTTTTAAAAAATAATTTGGATAATAGGCAACCTCATTCCCAATGCAAAGTTATAATATAAGGCATGTACACAAACTTTGTACTCATTAAGAATGTTGGATATGAGTCGGGATACAACAGATGCCATTTGTTCTGTCTTTGCTTTAGAGCCGTTAAACAGTATTTCCTTGTTACTCTCAAAGGAACCAGTAGGCTATTTCAGCAGTATTCAATTACCTTCAGCACCACTCAATCAATTTCAATCAGCCAGCCGAAGGACTCTTGTATTCACTGCATTAGCCGGTTGTATACAGAGAAATGTCTTTTCTGTCTAGACGAAGGCACGGTGCATAAATGGAATGGGCTGTAATCATTAACAGACGGTAGGCAGAAAAAGTTTTTTACATTTGTCAATAACTGCACCTTTCACTTCAACTATTCAACAGTATTGGAATACATTATTGAATTTAGTTTTTGAAAAAATAAATAAATGTAAGGTATGTTCAGACGAGGCTTTCTACGCAAATATTGTATGTACACTGGATTGTGTATTTCATTTCACAACTCTTTATTCTTTTCATGGGAAGAATTCTAACTTTAACTTTGTGTACTCAAACGTTTCCAGTTAAAAGTTATAATGAGTTGCTAGGTTCATTCAGAAATTTAAATATGAGCACGACACTGGACAGGTAAAGAGTGACTGAACCAACTCAAAATCAGAAATCTGAAGATTATTTTTCAGCCTGTAATCAAGCTACTCTTTATTTTGTCTTTGCTTGTTAAAACTCCTGAAAGTACATTTCCGTCGCATTTCAAGTGGACAATGTGAGATGTTTAGTTAAATATTTAAAAATGATGCTGGGTCATTCCATGAAAAGTTAGGGAGTCCATCTGACCTCGTCAAACTTTCCTGATTTTATTTATACAACTTTAGTACATTTAAGGTTGTGTAAAATTTTACTGTCATACTATGATTTCTGAGTTTATGGCCCCTCAATTGCACAGAGTTGGGTTGAAATCTGTCACTATTCATTGTGTGTGTTTTATTTATTTCTTCTTAATAGCAATTTTGCCCCAATTTAGCCCCTCGTGGCCTAAATTCAATAGCTAGCCACATGACATGTTCAGGGCAATCTGAAAATCTGTAGCGAAGTAAGTTTTCCTATCCAGTCAGAGTATTATAGTCTAGAGCCAAAATCTTTTTTTTAATTGACTGAAATAAAGTTTCTAATATTATTTTATTATTACCTTAATGTAGCACAAGGTTTAGTTTACCTGTTCTTCTAGGAGCTACTTTTGCTTTCTTACTTTGAGTACATTTCACAGCTGTTTTTTTTTTCACTTTTACTTGAGCAAAGAAGTTTAATAAACTTTCCCTGCAGTATTTTCTAACAGTAGTATACGTACTACTTCAGTACAGAACATCTGTACGATTGCCACCCCTGCCCGAATGCTCCAAACAAAAACAAAATATTTTATTCACAATAGAACACAGAAAACACATCCAGTGTTTACACTGACAAAATGTAAATTTTTTACAAAAATATTAACTCATTGGATTTGATGGCAGCAGAATGCCTACAAAAAATTGGGACAGGGCCGTGTTTACAACTGTGTAGCATCCTGTGTTCTTTTAATAGTACATAAATATTTGGGAACTGATGAGGCCAGCTGCTCAACTTTTCGGAAATGAATGTCATCCCATTCTTGTTATAAGACATCACAGGGCTGATAACCATTCACATTGGCAGTACTTTAGAACTACCAATTAAGCTAAACCAACAACTTGATTGTTTTGGGGAGGAACATGGAAACGCCACACAGAAAGGTCCAGACAGATGGTGGATTGAACCCAGGACCTTCTTGCTGGGAGCTATCAGAACTAATCACTGTGCTGTCCAAAATTCAAGCACAGTGTTTACCAGATTAGTAATCTCTGCTCATCTTTACTTTTTTTCTTTTTTTTTTTGCCTGTCCCATTTGGTTCTTTAGCCGTCTGAATTGTTGTCTGAAGACCAACAAGGATACCCAATGGATTTATTTTGCCAAATGGATCATCGTGGCATTGCCGTATTGGTCCATTTGATCGACCTTTGTTTTTATTATTTATTTTATTTTATTTTCAGTTGTTACAGACGGGACAGACATAAGTGAGGGATAGGAAAGGGAGAAAGAAAGAGGAAGGAAAAGAAAAACAGAAGGGGAGAGGGACAGTGAGAAAGGGGAAAAAAATAAATAAATAAAATAAAATCTCCTGGATCACCTGTTGAGAGAGAAAGAATAGAAAACAAGCAAAAAAAAAAAAATGCAAAGCAACATACTAAACACAACACCATCGCATTAATCTAGCTAAGTGTAAACAGCAGTAAATACTAAATATTCAATGTTGTTGTGCAGCACCAGGACCGACAGCGCACAATGTGCTTTGAAGTAGCAGCCAAGAAAGGTGTAATTTAAGTCTACGAACAGTGAACACCCGTGTGCACACCTGTGTGGATCAGCACGCTTGTATTCAAATGGTTTCCACATGTAATGGTCTGCAAGAGGATGTAGAGAGCCATAGCCCCGTCCCCCAGGGCATGAAGCAGGCATGGAGGAGATCCAGGCCCCAGACATCCAGAGGCCCCAGAGTGCGAGAGCCCAAGGAGGACCACCGGAGGGGCATCCGTGCCACCCTCATGGGAAGGGCTGAGGATCATCTTTACTTCTGAGAAACTTTATAAGATGCTCTTTTTACACTGACCCACCACCAGCCTAATTAGATCTGGGCTGCTTTCTTCATAGCACCACTTAATATCCAGCGTTTTGTTGCCCCATTCCAACTTTTGCTCTGCTGTCACCAAATTCAAAATTATATCTTTTTTTCATGATTTGACTTGTTTTCTGTTTTGTTTTCTGTTGGACATCGCCTCCAAGTCTAATAGTCAACAATCTTTCATTGACATTTACAACTCCTCTTTCAAAAAATTCGGACTTGGACTCACATGTTTGCAAATTGTAAGCATTGTAAAGTCACTGCTCTGGTCTACTTCACAAAGCGAAACAGCCAAGCCACTGACCAACCGAAATCCCACAAAGTAGACACTGAGCATAAATTACAGATATATGCTATGGAAATGCACAGCTACAAAGCAACACTGTCTGAGTTACTCACCAAGGATGACATACGACTCATAATTATACTCCAGTGTTCCAAAATGTTTGATCAGTTTGGAAGCATTTGCATACAATCTGTTGAGTCTGCAACATTACATTAACATACATGTGATATTTTGAATTTGACAATCTTTATCAGAAAAAAAACATCCACTGGTTTCCACACCATTAGATACCCAGAAATATCAGTTGAAGGTCATAACTTTTCAACAACACTCACCACCCACATTAACATTAAGCTTGTGCCAACATGACTGTACAAATTGATTCACACAACACTCACATTAATAAGGCTAGTAATGAAGCTAATTAATTGCTTAATGATGAAAACAGATATGCAACAGCAGCTTCTGCACAGACTGTTAAAATCATCTCATGCCCTCATTTTAAAAGAGTTGAGTTCCACATCATCGTGCCCTGTTTTCTTTTTTGTTGTTTTTATGATGAAAGAGAGGTGTGTGGCTCAGACACAAAAGCTTCGCCTGAGAGGAAACTAATGTCATTGAGTGGGAGGTTCTGAATTGCAGTAGACAAACATACAGCGATCTAAATAAGCTGAGGGCAGAACATTAAAACAGCTCAGGAGAAGAAGGTGCCACCGGTTAATTTGGGTTTGTGATTGTGCCATATTTGAAATGGCTGATGCATTAAACACAAACGGATGTGCTGAATAGGGTAGGAAGAATAACAAGAAAGCACGCCTTATACCTAAACGGATCTTTAATGTTAAAGATGTAAGTTTGTCTTCTACTGGGTATAGGCACTTAAGAAATGTGATATGCTGATTATGCAAAAAAAAAAAAAAAAGGAAAAAAATGGTGTAAAAAGTACTGAAAAAAAGTTTTTTTATGACCCTCAAATCAGGAAAAGCAGAATCCAATGCATCTGTCAAGTTAAGCCAATCTCATGCACAATCCCATTTATGCTGAGCCACCTAAAGACATTTCACCACCATACTCTTATCCAAAAATTACACAACATTGAGGTTACAGAAAGGGCAAGTATCGAAGACTTGTGACCCTTGGAGTCTTATGGTTAAAGACTAATATCGATTCCAGACTGCATGACTGCTCGTACACATTCACAAGTGATCAAGCAAAGATATCTAAGTGGAAGTGAGTACAGAGTGTAAAAATATAATTGAAAGCACATTTTGAATTTAATAAATCATGCTCTTTGGGGTTTTTTTAAACTCTCTTAAATGCTTTGATTGAACACCCCACCTTCTTAACCCCTCTTTGGCCCTGGGACCATTTTTGGTCCCAGGGCCAAAGAGGGGTTAACAGTGGGATGGTCTTTTAATGTATCTGACAAATTGCAAATAAAGCCACTGAGTAAACACCTGAATCTGTATTTCCCTTTAACTCTAGATAGAGTTTTAGCTTCCTATATCTTCTAATTTTGGTTTTAGAGCTCAATAATTCCACTGCCATCGATACTATTCTCTGTACACTGCTATTTTTAGAGGAAAACCTACTGTATGCCACTTAAACACTACCTCACTAACAGTGGCTCACTGAGTCATGAGATTGTTTTACTCTCTAAATTTACAGGGCGATAGAGGAAAGTCCAGTCAAAATAAGCCTGGCTGAAAGAAAGCAATTGCAGCTTTTTAGAGAACTGCTCGGCCAAATCATATCCTATGAAACACTGCACCTGGTGGAGAATAAACACTGCCACAAATAGTTTGTGGCCTCGGCATACTCAAAGTGCCACTTTGTCTTTATAAGGACAAGTTGTGATGTCATAATGTTGCTGCACAAAGCATAGCGTACAGCCAGTTGTGGGAAGGTGTAGAATCATTTGGAAAAGGAATGTTGTATCTACTGCAGGTGCATACGATCTAAGCAAAGCTGACTTTATTGTCATTATTGTCACAGCCACAAATGATGTCACAACTGCATCAGAAATTGATGTGCGTGGTCGAACAGACTAAGAAAAGACTTACCAACAGTGAATTGTGTTGCTTTTTAGGCACGATACATAAGTGCACAAAGTAGAAACTTTGTATAGAAGTTTTACATTTTGAAGTTAATCTGTAAATACATACAATTTTTGAAAGGGATTTCTAAAACATTTGCAAGTAGAAACATCTGAAACATCAGAAATTATGTTAAAAAAAAGTCTAAACTGGGCTGCATTTCTGATTTGACATGTAGTCATTGGGACAATTAGATTTCTAAACCAGGTCTAAGGTATTGTTACTGTAGATAAACCTCTACAATATGAGACACAAAACACAGCAACCATTCCCTGTCTGCAAGCATTTAGAGAGAGTGGGGAGGACGAACTCCCTACTGCCAGCAGCTGGGGGGTGAGGAGAAAGAGAAGAGAGAAAAAATGAGCACAGAGACACAAAAAATAAACAAACAGATTTCAGGAGAGAGCAGACAGAAGTTACTGACATGCTGTAATGGCACATAAAAACATCAAGAGAGAAATAAGAGAGTGGAGAAGAAATTCTCAATACATCATCAGAAGTTCCTCGTAAATATCCCCATGTTGGAGTTCTTGCTGTCGCTGTGTGTCCGCAGACTTTCCACTGGCTGTTTGTTCTGTATAAATCACTGCTCTCATTTGTGTGTCTGTATGTGTAAAAACCACAACCAGTACAGTCTACATGCTCACAATATTTGACTTTTTTCAATGAATGAGTCAATGCGACTGCTTTTGATGTTCCTCTTGTAATGGTCTGTTATTCATAAGGTCATGTGTTCACCTGTCAGTACTGAATGTCGGTTGTATTTGTTTACTTCTTATATTATATGTGTTTTATGTGTTGTCATTTCTGTTGCCTCCTTGGCCAGGGTTGCATTTTTTTTCTCAATGAGACCTTCAACTAGATAAATGAAGGATATATTAAAAAGGCCAATCTCAGACCTTCTGGTCAGGTAGGACCTGCTTTTCTATCGATTTTTTTGAATGCATCAGTGGCTTCATACCTAACCTCTGAGTACATGAACATGGGCTTCTGTTTTTACTGAAATACTATTTGTGGCGAGCTCTAATGTAGCACAGATCACAACTGCGCGTGTGTGAGAGGATAAGACAAAAACACAGCTCTTCCTCCCACAGTGTGTGATAACACAGAAACACTGCTGCACTCTGAGTCATTCTGACACACACACACACACACACACACACACACACACACACACACACACACACACATGCACACAGCCCCTCCTTCCGCCCTTGGTGTTGTCCTTCACTAACTCAGCACACACATGTACATTGGCACACACACACACAGAACCTTCCCTCAGCTACCAAGGTAGCAGCAGCAGAGCCACTACTGCACTTAATACACAGTATTTTATAGACATAATGAGCAAATATATTCAAGAAGAAGCAAAAATGCACCACCGGATGGGATGCCTCTTCCAGACTGGAAAGATCTATAATTTCATGGTTAATTAAAACTGGATAAACGAGAAGCTAATTGCAGGGAAATGTAATTAATTAAGCAGTAGGTAGGTGTATGTTGCAGGCTCCCAATCACAGTGGAGACCTGGCTGAGAAACTGTTGTTTCAGGTATGAGTAGTAATGGTGATGTGACATAAACTTGGGGAATGTGGATAAGGTCAACGACATAGTTTAAAATATCTCCTTTTTTTGTATTTCTTTTCTTAAAAAATATAATAAAATTAGCCACCTGAAGCCTGACGAATGCCATATTTCAGCAGCCATGTAGAGTGAAAATCTTTCTGTGCGTGTGTGTGTGTGTGTGTGTGTAAAATCTTAACTCAACAGTGAGAAATAATTGGAGTTCTGCATTGGCAGAATAGAGGGCTGTGCTGCACTCCTCTGAATATGTAACTGATGGGGCCAGGAGGAGAGATAGAGGGAGGAAGGGATGGGGCTGCCTCATTCCTATTCATGTAAGGCATAATAAAATAATCTTTTTGATTTGCAAGCAGTAAATCCTCTCTCCGCTGTCAGTGCTGTGCTGCACATTTTCATCTTGGTTTAGGGGAAGCACTGCCCCTGTCTTGTCTTGGAGCACTGGACTTGTGTTGTTTACTACTGTCGCTATATCACAAATGCCAAGGCTGCAACACGCTCAGCCTCACAGAGACTCTGTCTCAGATGCATGGAGTCAACAAGCTGCACCGATCCTTGAGGCGATAGCCTTGAGCTCTGGGAAACCTGGACTGGATTGGCGTGATTCTGGTGCGGATAAACACCGTATAATGCCTGAGCTAAATCTGGAGGTCAGGGAACACTCACTGTTCATGTGCATCTCCCCTAAGGCGCGCAGAGAAGAAATAGGGCAGCCAAGTACAAGGGTATCCCAGCTAAAAAAAAAAAAGGATTAAAAAAAGAAATTGCTCCCAACATAGCTGTGGACAATGCAGTCTATTGCTGCCAAGTGGAGCATACAGGGGAGCACTAAGCTGGGCTGACACAGTAGTCTCTGCTGCACATGATAAAATGACCTTCACATTAAACAGCAGGCAGGGCCAGCAGGAGCTGAGAATAAACCCTGACTGGTCTTCACTGGACGATGCATCACGAGGCAGCAACGAGAATTCGAGTTTTGGGGCCTCACTTTTTACTGCAAGAGCATATTGTGCACGTCGGCACGAAGCAGTTATTCTTACTCATTGGAGGTTTTTTGTGTGAACAAGATCAACATCTCTAAATATAGAATTGAATTTGTGAGCATCATTTGCACTGATAATTATCACAAACGAGGCTGCGGCTGGGTCTTAAATTAACCAGTCTATTCTGCATATAGTAGCGTTTTTCTTAATTTAGTTATGCAAAATTATGATTAATGATTAAAAGTGCCTTCAAAAATGTCCCCAATCCACTAACAGTACACATGAGAAGATAACATGAAAAAAGTCTGGTTTGCTCTCTTTAAATTTTACTCACATATTATGATTTTGCAAAGCCTCTGGATCTTACTAGGTCACTGTTTGCTAAACTACAACTAGATTCCTTTTGAGGTTATTTCCCTTCCAGTGGAGAACAGCAGAACAGAAACAGCAGGATCATTTGGCCACTGCTTTCTTTGTGTGTGCAATGGTGTGTTAGAAACAAAACTGCCAAAAAGAAAAAGAACAGACAGCTCCTTTAGAACGTGTACCTATTGTTTTTGACAATAACCTCGTATTTGAACCTCCCATGAAAAAACATGCTATAAAATGAAACATGTTTGATTTGGTCGAAATCAGAAACAAACTGGCTCCCAAGCTGTGTTTTTTTTAAAAAAGAAATTTATGAGAAACACATGCAGAATGGCACTTTTATACACAATCCCTTACAAAAACAGGCTTATACATAAACTTAAACTTAAACAACTTGACGATATGATTATTAAAAAACACGAATGAGTGCCAGTCCCTGTGTAGCAGCTGTTATGTTGCTATTTTGTCACAGGCTGAAGACCGAAAGCCGCGGCAGGAGTCAAGATCTGCAGTTAGCGTATCTGAGAGTAACAAAGTTACTCACACACACGCACACGCACACACACACACACACACACACACACACACACACACACAGGAGGATTCAGTCCAGATATATTGCTAGTTCACATACAATTAAAATAAACACACAAATAATCAATGAGTAAACAAAATATACAAAATATGGTTAGTAGGGTTTTTAAAAAAAAAAAAAATACTGGTACATGATATTAATCAATCCTCAAATTACTACTGAATTATGACACTCCAACAACATCGATCCCAACTCTGCCGTCTTTGTCTCCTCCAGCTGACTCTATTAAGAAGTTATCATAAATCATAAAACCTAATTTTAACATTAGCCATTTAACACATTAGTCACCTGTTATCATCAATGTATCATTAATGGCAAGAGGACTGTAGCTAGAGAACAGAGTAATAATTGAGCTGTGACATTACAGACCAATGAAGAACCGGGAGGGTTTCTGGTTGGGCTGAACAGCGGGGGAACCGTGGCTGAACTGAGCAGAGAGCCCCGAGTGTGGAGACCCAATCTGAGCAAATATAGACTGACATCCGGACCAGAGCAGCTGAATCAGACGAGCAGAACTGAGGAGGTAAAGAGCTGGAGAGTAAGGTGGAGCAGTGTGAACGCTGGATGAGAGCGAGACGGCAGGCAGATGTGGAAAGGATGATAAACTTTAACGTTTCAACTTGTATGATCATTTATTAAAATCTGCTTCTCATTTAGTTGTAGAGTTTGTGATTTTGTGAGTTTAAGTGTGATTATTATTCAAAGTTATTTTGTAACTTTTCAATAATGCTATATTTTCTACATTAATTCAATCACATAAAATGTGAATTATATATAACTTAAATTCTTAAATCTAAAATCTTCATGAAACCTAACTTATAATAGGGAAAAATAGTTTCAAATAAACAGCTTTTTCAAGCAGTGACTTCTTTGGCATTACTTCTGTTGTTGCAGGATCTTCTCTATATCAAAAATGAGTTTTAAGTATTTTCCTGTGTGTCGGTATAAAGTTTTAAACTCTAGTATCGTAGTCGTACGAGACCATCAAAACACACGCACACCCATAATTACTAGCATACACAATTAAACATGGGCAGTCAGATGGTGAGCATTAGTTTGACAGAGCACAAATAAAAAAAAGTAAAATCCCTCAATAAATCTGCTGAGGGTCAGCAAGACTGCTCATGGAGCTACACTTTTAGACTAGTTGCCGCAAGAAACTTTTTCCCCCTCTGCTGATTTCAGACCCCCCCCCCCCCCCCCCCCCCCCCCCCACACACACACACACCACACACACACTCGTATAGGGTGCAAGATCGTCTCAGTTCATACAGCAAGTCAGAAAAATATGCAAGAGGAGGAAAGTCTCTGACATTAGTGAGTAAACTTAGTACTTTTTTTTAACCAACTAAAACACATCAGCATTGATCTATTACATCAACCGTGAATTACCCAGGAATAAGACCACATCATGACACATCATGACCAACACCAGAGCAGCTACACTTAAATCAGAACTACGCAGACAGTAAAAAACATCAGCAAAAAAACAACCAACACTGAATTATCTCCACGTTTTACAGCAGGTTTGTGTGTTGCTTTTCTCTCAACTGTCATTGGTATAATATGGACATATGGACTCAGGACCAATTTGAAATCCAGAGGAAAAGCCCATCCAGTAAACCCTGTGAATCTGACTTTCTTGCTGCAAGGCAACAGTGGACTGCACCTCTGTGACAGCAAAAACAGCATCTAAGGATAACTGTCATTTGCCTAGCTGACATCTCTTTTATGTAGCCATGCCAGGTGGTGACTGTTAATGGAGAAGGTCACATATAGACAGAGAAGGGTTAAGTAGTTAAATCGGTAGAAGCACACGAGTGTATGTGTTTTAAATTCTTGAGCTCTTCATTCCTTCAAAGGTCAGCACTGGAAGAGTAGTTTAATGTTGGTCAATAGCACAAACTCAGGTATTAAAGTCTGTTAAACTCAAAGTGAAAACATTATTAAACTATCACATAATTCATTCAAATAATTAGATTTTATAGCAAAGCAAGTGCTGCTTGCAGTTTCCTAACTAATCTATACACCTTTTCTATACAGGTTAGTCCCATTGAGACTCAATGTCTCATTTACAAGAGATCCAGGTGTACTGTACTGGATGCAGATTTAACTGCATTCAAAACTTTGACAAAGGGAAAACTGTTAGGACATGACGAATGCATCACAGCATATCAGAAATGAGCAGCAGCTTTCCAATTCACAGTCTCCACATTCTAGTTAAACAGAAAGAAGCCTCAGTCCTGAATCCTGTAGCTTTTTGTGGCTCAGCTCTCTCAGACTAGATAACTGGGAGCTATAACGCTCTTCTAATGGCTACCCGAAGCTGGCTCCAGAAGTGTTGATCCCCAAAGCCTGTCAAGAAAAAAACGAGCAACTCCAGCCACGAAAATAACTGATCTGGAAAGGGACTGAGGGAAGAGTTAGAAAAAATCTTATCAACTGCAGCTCAACTCGTGGAATGCAAGTTTCCAGTCTCATATTAGGCACGGAAGTTAACATTATGGATCATCACTTTACATCCTAATTCAGACAAGGTTTTGTATGACACACACAAAAAAAAAAACAACTCTAGAGATTTAATATAACAATCTGAATGGTCTTCCATAAAGCTTATTGATTGACACGTTTGACAAGCTCCATCATCTGCAGCCTTCACCGTCTCTTCACAAGGTTAAATGATTCGCTCCTTATCCTTGCCCAAGCTTTTCACAGTGTAATGTAATTGTGAACAGCAGGTTCACACTGTGAAGGACCCAGCAGAGGGACTTGGAGGATATTCTGATTAGTTACACAAGCTCTGCTGTGATGATTGCAAGGCTAATGCTTTAAATGAAGTGACTTATTTACCCAGAAAGCGTCCACTGTTAAGTCTGTCATATCACTGATGAGGTCCAGACAAATTCTAAACAGATTAAGCAGGTCTTAATTGTAATAAGCCTGATCTGCACGCTGCTGTATCCACCATCACACAGACTTTGTGCGTTCTCACACATACCTCTTTCCAGAAAGTCTTAGAAAAGTTCAGGCTGCACCGCATGTGTGAAAACTGTGTAAATCTGTTTCTGCTATCTCTGTTCTCTTTAACGTTCTTTGGAATCCTTCAGCAGAACTCCTCACAGGCCACCGAAGCAGCTTGTTGTGCTCAAAGTCCAGTAAAGTCAAAACACTTAAAAAAGTTTTCCTTTTGCTGTACGCACAATTGTGCAGCTTGCCAAGAGCGGCCAATAAGTGTTGGAATTTGGAACAGTACTTTCAGGAGACTTTACTGTTCCACAACTTGTGTGGCCAATTATCTGAGCTAATTTAAAAAGGGTTGAACCGTCTCCAGTTTGAAACCTACTTTTCAGGTATTCTTCCCTTCCTGCTTTCTTAGAAAAGAGCTTTGCACAGGGGTCTGGTGCAGAGATGTTATGCGGTTCTAGTCAACACTGTCAGCTCTCTTACACCTTCCTGTGGAACAGAAACGCTTTCTCTCTCCCCCCCCCTTTTGTTTTTTTTTTTACAACCATTGTTTTCCGTCTTTTTGGAGGTTCAGATAGTTCACTGCTCTCACCTCTTGGTTCTAGCCTTCATTCTGCTGGGCTCTGCTTTCTGCACGGTGAGGGGTTTTTGCTAAATCCCTCCCCGTCACTGGGCATAATGGACCACCCCCCTTACAGAGCAGAAATTCACACTCATCCCTTTTCCAAAGAAGCACTGAGGATGTTTAAAATGTGGAAGCAGTTTAGGGAGAGAAATGGAGGAGTCTAGTCTCGGTTCCACACTGAGGGGAGCTGCAAATACATTTAGGCAGGTGAAAAGGCATCATCCTCTCCTCATTTCATTCTTCAAACAGCAGAAGATTGACATATCACTTTTCAGGCTTGATAGATTCCTAACACTGAGGTGCCCTTTTGTTTACTCAGCTTTGTGTTCCATAGCCTGTGTGCATTTATCCTTTTGTGCTAAGCAGTAAAGTGATATCTAACTGCTCTTTCTGAAGTGTTTCCAAGTACAGGTATGATTTAGAATACTGTTTCCAGACAGAAGAGGTTAAAAGTGCTGCATCATTGTTCCATAAAATTAGAGAAAAAATACTGTGTGTCCAAATGTTATTCATCTACAAAAACATAAGAAAAGGCACAAATGACAGCTGCACAGCTTCCACTGTAAACCAAGACGTGAATCTGGCATCTGCAACTGAATCTTGATTTTCTTCATAACTGTATGAAGCTTTGTGTTTCCACATCACAGTAGTAATAAAATAAAAGCACAGTGGTGACTCAGAATCAGAAGCAAAACAAAACATGAGGTCACCATCATCTTTATTACTAACATTGTGGATTGGAGTGACTCAATTTAGAGAAAACTAACTGCAGCAGAAAAAAATAGTCTTAAAATATAAACAAGCTTGATTTGAAGCTCATGGAAGGGGAAGATCAATGAAGGAGCTTCTGATAACTTGCCATGCAACTGTACAGGAAGTCCAGCATGCTTGATGACGTTTCCTATCTTCCACTGTGATGGGTTACCTCTTTAGCTGCCATCAGGAACCACCAACTCACCATCTTGCAAAGTTATTATTGACAGATTTACAGAGTTGGTGAGACAACTGACGATTTCTGCACAAGCTGCCAGATTAGCAGCAACACTGAGAGGCATCCTGAAATGTTCTCTAATTCGGATCATAGTTCTTTTTAACATTTCTCTTTTCAGCTTTTTTTTTTTTATATTATGAGAGAATGTTTTCAAATTATGATATCTGCTCCTCTTATTCATAATAGCATAACTTTACATTAAGTAGTGACTGGCATTTAGGAGCAACCTGGTATTTATTTCAAATACTTGGAAGCAAACATTACAGACAATAAATAATATATTCTGTGCAAGTGGTGCTCCACCTGCTGTTTAGCTAAGGTGAATATGTACTAATCAAAATATGCAAATAAGAACATTATGCTCTTGTATTATTGGCATGTGAAGCAGATTTCTAATGCACGGTCTGAAATACTTTAATTATTCTTGTGCTTTTCTCATGTTATGCTGTGCGTTCTAATACATTTTACATTTCAGCTGCTCATTAACACAAATAAGTTCTTGGCTCTTGACTAGAATGTAACTTTTATTATTTTTACAATTCTGTTTCTGCATTGATACCTACTTATTTTAATAAACTACATGCTGTACATATGCCATCTTATTTTTTTTAAGCTGCAACAAATTAGCAGAATGGAGTTCTGCTATTGTCCATGTGATCCCACTATGAACTTAAACCTCCAGAGGCCTTTTTTTCTGTCCCTGGTGCTTCCTCGCCATGCAGCTGATGTAGTGTATGTATACACTATTAGAAATGTGTGCAAGAGTGCAATCTGCTGCACATTGCCCAAGGAGAGGTCAAGGCAATGAAGCATAAGACTGCAGTCACTTCTTGTTCAGTCAAGGCAACGCTGGACACCTGTGCCATCTCCAGTGTGACTGCTCCATCTACCCACCAGGATATGGTGGGAATGCTTGAGGCCTGATTTAATGGAAACTGGCAGTTGAATAAACTGGCAGGCTTACACCAGAACCGTCCAACCAATTGCAAAACTCTGCGCACATGAATGTGTATAATGAATATCGGCTGTGTTTGACAAAGTAAAGTGGTGGAAATTTTATGGAACGGAATGGTTGTAAGTGTGCCTGTCAGTCCACCAGACTGTGAAACACATTTTTATATCCATGGGTACATACTTTGTTCAAGGTACAGCCATTTTTAGTCTACAGTAGTTTAATTATTACAGTGCATTATTTATGCAGAATTGGTCCCTTTCCTGATTTCTTATTTTTTCCACATTCTCCACTCTTATGTTTCTGATCATAAAAATAAATGTTATCATTAGACAAAGATAAGACAATTATATACAAAATGCAGTTTTTAAATTAAGCTTTTGTATATTAAGGGAAACAAGCTATACAAATCAACCTGGCCCTGTATGAAAACGTTATCCCTCCCCCTTGTTAAATCATGAATTAACCATATTGAAAGCTGAAAGCTGAGTTTCACACCCAGGCCTGATTACTGCCAGACCCGATGAATCAAGAAATCATTTTCATAGACCCTGTCTGGCAACATGAAGTAGGTTAAAATATCTCAAAACGCAACACATCATGCCATAATCTACAGAAACTTAAGGGTTGTTTAGAAACAAAATCATTGACATATATCATCCTAGAAAGGGTTCCAGAACTTTGGGATGCCAGTAAACCACGGTGAGAACCATTAGCCACACTGGATGAAAACTTTGCACACTGGTGAACCTTCGAGGAGTGGCCAGTATTTTGTGCTTACTGCTGTTTAGCTATTTTTAGTTAGTTAGCACAAAGCTTGCTAAAAACCAACAAGCCAGGGTCATAAAATTTAAGTTAGCGCGCTAAAATTAGCATTTAGCTGACATCATAGTGCTGTTAGCATTGTAGGCACACAAAAATGCTAACAACCAGAAAAATAGAGAAAACAGTTTTTCACATCAGAGCAGAATTAAAAGTTTTTTTGTTTGTTTTGTTTTCCGTCAGCCTTCTGTGAGAATGAGAATTAGCTACATTTTTTCCAGTACAACATATATAGAGAGTGGGTTTGTTTATTGCATTATTTCTTCTCTTGATCACTGTGTATTGCTTCAAAATGTGGAACTGGATAAAAACAGTATTGCCTATGCATTAGTGGTACAGCATAAACATTAGTGGCTTTATTTTAACAGCCTTTAATAGGCATAAATGAAACCTACCCTGGTGTTAAGAAGTGGCACCATGAGGCATGGCAAACACATCAACACAACAATATGTAGCCATCCCTGAGGTATTGTGGAAAAATGTTTTCTCCTGTGTAGTTGTTATATGATGACTATGTTCATATTGATATGGGAAGAACATAGTGAATTTGTCCTATTATCGGGTGTCAAGAGCAAAGCTTTTATATAACATCCTGAGAAATAGTGGCACCTCATGCTGCATTTCTGCGAGAGTGGTTTCATCCAACATCAAGATGCTTACATGTTACTAGCAGTGGAACCACATTTATTCCTTAAATTAAATTTAAATAGATGGACGAGTGACTGGCACAGTAATGCAGTAGTGGTGGTGCTTCACAGAAAGGAGGCTGCGGGTTTGAATCCACCAGCTGGCTGGGGCATTTCTGTATGAAGTCAGTACTGTATGTTCTGTATTTCTGTGCTTTTGTGAACTCTCTGGCTACTTCCTTCCATATTCCAAAGACAAGCTTGTGATGTTTATTGGTGATTCAAAACTGGTCTTAACTGGATAAGTGGTTTTAAAAAACAGATGTATGGATGGATAGAAGTTCAAATATTGACATAATGGCTAGAGAGTTCAGGGTCAGCATTTCATTTCATCACTGCTCCAAGCTGGTCAAGAAGGCTCACCAGCCCCTCTTCTTCTTGAGGACTCTGAGGAAGAACCACCTGTCCTCAGACATCCTGGTGAACTTCTATCGTTGCACCATCGAGAGCATCTTGACCAACTGTATAACAGTCTGGTACGGGAACTGCTCTGCCTCGGACCGGAAGGCGTTGCAGAGGGTCGTGAAAACTGCCCAGCGCATCGCCGGAGCACCACTTCCTGCCATAAAAGACATCTACAGGAAGCGGTGTCTGAAAAGGGCTGGGAAAATCATCAAAGACCCCAGTCACCCATCACATGGACTCTTCACCCTCCTGCCCTCTGGGAGGCGCTACAGGAGCCACCGGACTAAGACCACCAGGTACCGGAACAGCTTATTCCCCACAGCCGTCAGACTCCTGAACTCTGCCTCCTGACATCTGACCCTCGTTAACACATGGACTGAACATACACACACCCACAATGGACAACCGTACCCTCAAACACACAATAATAACATGGACTGAACCACCACTCACAACCACTAGCACTTTATATAGCCTCTCTAGGAATTATATCTCACTTATCTTAACTGCACTACTGTATAGCTCTGTGTAAATAATCATTCTGTACATTCGATAATTTTTAATCCTACAACTGTTTACAACTTGCATAGTTCCCATTTCTGTATAACTGTATATCTCAGATTCTGTAAAGTTATTTATTTCATATTCTGTATAGTTTTTCATATTTATATCCTGTTCATAGCCTGTTCATAGCTTGTACTCACTACAGCCTGTACATACTTATAGTTATAGAATATTCACAACATACCTCATACCGTGTACACTATAACATAATAGACCCATTTCTGTAATATACTTACATATCTATATTATTGCTAATATATATTGTAATATATCTATATCACTAAAGCACTTCTGGATGGATGCAAACTGCATTTCGTTGCCCTGTACCTGTGCATGTGCAATGACAATAAAGTTGAATTCTATTCTATTCATTAACCCGCAGAATCATGACCACCTAAGAAAGGAAAGCAAAGACAACATCTGTTTTCTGGTACTCGACTACTGGATTTGACCACTGCGGTAAATACTAACTGTAGCAAAACCTATTTCTAAACTTAGCTGTAAAACTGTCTTCACTTTTAAAAGTGAACAGATATTCACAGGTCAACCAGATGTCTGCCTCTCCTTAAGCACTGTTCTGCTGGAGGTTCTCTTCTTGAAACAGAATTAATAGACACAGTGCTATGATGTGGAAAAAACGATAAATTAAGCATTTTTCCAGTTATTGATAAAAAAGATGAATTTGATTACCATTAAAAAGTCATGTAAAATAATGATGCGAATGTGAAAATCAGCAGTCAACAAATGTCTAGCTTGCAGTAAAATAGTCTATCAAATGTACATTTTATATATTAATTTATACCGCTCAACCTTCTGTACTTGTACAACACAGGCATTTCCAATCCTGTTATCGACTGAAAGCCTTGCTGGCTCAAGGAAAATATTTTTGCGATATCAAAGCATTATCAGAGCTGAATGTGCAGATCTCATAGGGCTATCTGAATCCTAATTTTTCTTCATACTGTTCTGTTTAAATGTCAGAACAGAAGGCTGACTAACCAGCCAACACAGAAATGAAAATGCAGTAGAGTCAAACTATGGGTGCTGAACTCACGTCTGCCTGATAAAACTGTAGCATCAATAACTGCTTTGCAGTTTCACAGGTTTTCAACGTTTCTTTTAATAAACAATTTAATCTTATTTATGAGAGTCTGTCTGGCTTTAACAGAGTAAAACGTCAGTGATCGCAAAACTAATCTGACTGGTACAAAAAATCTGAACAAATGAAGCCACAATCCCAAACATGCCATTTTACAATCTCCATCCACAAAGCAAGCATTGACTGACACCCCCTCCTCCTTTACATGAGAGCAGGTTATCACCGGGACTAGCATGACCAGGAGCGTGTACAGTTGTCAGATGCCATCAGCTCAACCGGGTCCAGACATCGGGTCACGCCAGGCCGTACGCACTCCCACAGTCTCTGGAGGCTGTGCTGGCGAGTGTATTTTTAGATAGTGCCACCTTATAAGCACAGCCTGGTCGCATCACATCTGTGTAGTTTAAGTGGAGCCTTTCCCATCAAGGCAATGTGCCCTTTTACCAAGGGCCTAAGGTCAGACTACAGACCAAACACAGATTTACTGTGACATTTAAAAAAGCAAAGATGAAGCAATGTGTGAAGCTAGTCCTGGTTTGGTCATAGATTTTTTCAACCAGCTTAAAAAAAATACACAAAAAAGTTGGTGTAGATTTGCTTGAAAAATGTAAAATAATTTTGGTGATGCTGTGTAACTACAGCAAACCGTGAAGAGACTACTCTTATGAGACATTTTCAGATAGCTTTTAATGGACCAATGAAAGTTCTAATGCTAGCTGAAAGGTCCAGGAGTGAATCACCCTTTGGGAGATCAACACCACTGAAAGTTAGCAAATGTGCCTTGCTTTAAGAGAATAAAAACAACAACAGAATAAAGTAACGCACATGCAAAACTGTAAATTTGCATTTTACAATGCAGTCAGTGTTCCATAACAACAAAAAACACAAATCAATGTAACAGCCTTAAAGCCTGTAGTTCTAAACTAAGATGACAGGTAGAGTGTTCAAATTGTCCAGTGGCTCCATTTTTAAAAAAGTTTAAATTTTAAATGAATAAACAGGTGACTGTAGAGCTTAATCTTTCCTTCTCCCTGTCCAGCCCAGTGTGTACCCCAAAATGTATGTCAAGTGTCAGGAATTAAATCTAGTGAATTATTTATTTTGTATTTTGTATGTACAAAAAGAGGAGTACATTTTATGGATCAGACCATCTATTTTGGTTGTTTGGTTGACTTGTTTTATTAAACCTCAGATTCTGCCCTAATTTATCTGCACCACAAGTCTTTAAAATCATGCAACTGCCATGCACACATACTAAAAGAAAAAATCGTTTTAATCTTAGGCTTCAGACATCCGAAATACTGCCACTGAAGATATTGAATAAATTTCAAGGAACTGTAAAGATAGATGGCACATGCCTATAGACAGGCTTGTGTCTTGAACCTTTTGAGGATACACTAAAATAAAATATGTTATAGTTATACACTATCTTTCTAATCACTGTAATAATAACAGTGTAATTTTCAAATTTGGTTTGCTCAGATGACTGGTAAAGAATACAGGTATTGAAAGTATCAGTCAGTAGTCTCTACTTTTACATCAAGGGATACCCAGAACCAAATACATATTGCATACATACATACATACATATTGAGAACACGATGATCAAAAGACCAATATGCTCCAAAAGGGAAGCAAAACCCTTTGTGACTGAAATTATTTCTGTAGAAACAAGTTTAACAAAGAATATTTCAGATCTATTTTAGAAAGTCATTTGACTACAAAGCCCTCTTCTCTCATGTGATTTCAAAATTTAATGAATGTGGTGCAAACATTGGTCCAAACATACAGTATTAGTGATGAGACAAGAGGGTGCAGAAAGTAAACTATCAAAGCAAGGCTGAGAATTTGCTGCAGAAATGAGTGAACCCTTCACTCCCCATCATCCCCATCGCTCTCTAACAGTAAAACAGGAGCTCTCCCTCCTGGAGCAGACATTAACCCGGAGGTTGATTTAATTTGAATCGCAGGAAGGCTCAGAGGAGTTGTTCTGTCAGGTCCAAATGGGTCCCTTGGCTCTCATTCTAGACTAATGAAAGGATTCTGCATCAAACCACATGAACTAGAGATCCTTCTGTCCCCTCTACAGAGGTCCATGTGCCTATTAGTTGATCCGTAAAATGCCGATGGGGAGGGAGCCTGTCTCTATAGACAGGTTTGATGGTGCTTTCCCTGTGGATGGCATCTCGTTACAAGCAATAAAATCACTGTCAGCAGTGGGTGCCACCTGGAATGTAACCTACTGTACTATGAATTCAAATTTGATTGATGCCTAATCATTTTTGTTTTTACTGTACAACTGTAGTAACAAAAAATAAATGTGAAATGTTACTTTTCTATTTGGAACCGAGCAACACACACAAGCACAGTGAAGCATCTTCAGAACTTTGAATTTAATCAAAGGTAGGCAGAAACTTTTCTGTTCCTCTGCAGGCATCAATGAAGCCCCTAAAAATTCAACTCTGTTCACCCAGTTTACAAATATATATATATATAATATTTTTTTTCTCTTCTCAATCAAAAGAATGTCTTCAGGGCGATATGACCAAAAATACTTATCACGATATACATTTGAAATTTTGCGATAACGATATAATGATATAATTGACACTAAACAAAATACTTTACAACTCTACAACTTTATTAGTGCAAAAAAAACCCATCAATGTATTTTTCCCTTAAACAAGCAGCTGTTTTTTTATGTGCATTAAAGTTATATAAAAATTTTACGGTGCAAATGCAAATTCCTTGCTGACAGTTTAACCAAAAGGCATTTCCAGTGGAAATTGGCCAATATATCCTCAGCATAACCATGTACAATATCCACAAAACTTAAAAAGAGGTTATACACACGCAATACGGTAATATTATGTTGAAGCACAGTACGTATCACTCCACAAGACTCGTGCCTACAATACCCGTAATGCTCCGACAATCCATCAAGCGGTGCAGCTTCGTAGCTTAGCAAAGTCGTACTAAAATATTTGACAGATTTTCGAATGCCGTGTACGACATAAAATCGTTTCGAAGTCAGTAAACACAACCAGAATTCAGTGTGCTGTATTTTCCAAAAAACACGGTAATAACGACGGCCCGCTAGCATGCTCTACCAAAAACAGTGCTTTGTTGTGTATCTGATGGACGAAAGCTAAACCAGTTCCACACCACTGAAGTTGCAGCATTTTCATCCGTTTCATTCAACGATCCGCTTTCGCCCTTCTCATTGCCGCCATGCTTTTTCTGCCATGTGCGTATGAAAACAAAGGCACTGCGCATGCGCATTTTACCCATATTCTATCGCGATATTTCATTTTCTTATCGTTCATTTTATATGGCCTGCCTGCATTTGTATAGCGCTTTTCTAGTCCTTAAGGACCCCAAAGCGCTTTACACTACATTCAGTCATTCACCCATTCACACACTGGCGATAGCAAGCTACATATATGGACATATCTGTGTATATGAAGACTGAACAAAGCCTCATCTCTCCTTTACTTGTCTTCATCCTGACTCTTACTCTTCCATACCACACCAGCACCAGACCTCACCTACTATAAGTTGCATCACATGTGTGATCACACATACCACTAGTGATGGGAATTCCGGCTCTTTTTAGAGAACTGGCTCTTTCGGCTTGGCTCCCAACCGGCTCTTCAGGTTGTTTTGTTGCTTTAATTAATTTATTATTAACAACAATATAAAATTATGCACAAAAGGAATTACTTTAAAAAAAATGTGGTTTTATTTATATATATAAATATATGCGGTGGCCCCTAGAGACAAATCACGTACAAACTCCAAAGCACATTTCTAGCGTTAACTGAACTTCCAAAACAGAGCTACCTACATCACTTAAATTACACAATTGAAAGCATATGTGTATTGTTTGTGTATTTATACACAAGCACTCATATATAGTCAAATAATTTAAAAAAATGTTAATTTACCTGTTACTACCACATACCAAATCTGGTTGTTGGTACTTCCTGGCCTATGTAGCCACTAGGTAACAAAAGCTCAACACTGCGCCTAGCATCCTGGAGCACTTCTGTTGTGTTTTGTACGTGTTTTGGAGTTTGTATGTGCTTTGTCTCTAGGGGCCACCGTAAATATACTTTTATTTATTCACTCCACATAAAATGTAATAAATAAATCATATAATAAAAAAAACACCTGTTTACATTTCACCTTTTAACTATTTAAATTTTCAGCTTTTTCCTTTTAAACAAATTTAAAGTGAAACAACACAAAACACTGCAAACCACAACACAATTAAATATAAATTAAAATATGAAAATAAAAGGAAGATTCTCTGTCATATGGGCCTGCATGAATTAACTTTCTGAATCCTTTATCATCCCCAACTGAAAATAGTTGTGGATGATTACTATACCTTTCTAATGTGACATTGTTGTTCCTGGCTCTCTTTCTCTCTATTTCCCTCTCGCTCTGTTCCTGTGCTACTGCGAGTGTAACTACCGCCCCTCCCCCCTCTTCCCAGAGCAAGCACAAGGCTCGCGTGCGAGTGAAGCGGAAAAAAATGCGAGAGAGAAGCTGAGAGAAAGAAAAAAAAAAAAACACCCACGGCTGGCGTCGTTCACTTCAAAGAGTCGGCTCTAAGAGCTGTTTCGTTTGCGACCGACACATCACTACATACCACAAACTTCCCTCATATGAAGCAGCCTGCAATGTCAGCTCAGCAGAAAAACTTGTCAAGCTCCTCTGATTTGAACTCCCCCTCCATGTTAATGCTACAGAATGGAAGGATGTTGTAGTAATACAACAAGGTCCATGTAGAAGCCATCTTCTGGCTGTGGGTGGTGACAAAGCCATTGCAATACAGACACAAACTCTGACAGCTACACACAAAATTCTAACAGCTTTGATATTTGGACTGCAGGTCCATAAATGCTTCTCTGGATCCAGGGGGTTTACTTCAAGAAATGACTCTGATATTGGTTTGAGCTCTAAGAGAGGACATCAGCTGACTCCAGTTTAGGCATGGTGTTGCCTGACTCTGGGCCACTTTGAGGCTGAGGAACTGGGCAGCGATGAGAACAATGACACAGGCAGCTGAGGAACACAATGGTACGAGGAAGTCTAGCAGGATAAAAAAAAAGTCAAAGTTGGACTACAATACTTCTCCACAACATGGAAAGCCTTGCTTTCTTGTTGGGTGTCATCTTGAAAGCCAGTCAGGTTCCCAAGAAAAGAGAAAACTGTCAGAGTTGGAACTGGACAAGAAGCCAGTTGACTCAGGCAGCAAACAGGGTGACTATCAGATTCCACCTGATTCATACTCTTTATATTTAGCGTGGTTGCCCATTATCCCATTAGTCTGACTTCCAGCCCATATCAGCTGATGGCTCAGTTGATAACTTTAAGCAGAGTCATGTCTGTTGTTATTGGTAGTCTGTTCTGTTCTGATGACGCTTTTATCTACCGTTTTCAATACGTCCATTTAAAAATGAAGAGAACCTAAAACAATCATACCGCATATGAAAGTAAGAGTTTCCTTTTGTCTATAGTAGTCATGACTGAACTATGCTAATGGGTAACACACATTTCTGCTTGTCAGAGTGTACAATGTTCTTATCACATCATCACATAAAAATCACATAAAAAGTTATACTGTGATGGAAGGGAGGGGGGGAGAAAACTACACTAAAGGTATAAGAGGTAATGGTGTCTGCAAGTACGGAAAGGAAAGGAAACAGGAAAGAGAAGAAAATCTATTATAAACAAAACTCTGAATATAGTGACATTTGTTGGAGGGAAAGAAGGAACAAATGATAAAGCAAAAGATCAAAGAGGAAAATACATATTAAACAAAGATAAATAAGAAACAAGAAACAGAGATAATGAGAAAAGAGAAAGAGAGAGGGAAAATGAAAAGTGGACCAGAAAATGAAGCCCAAAACGAGTGCAGAGGAAATGAAGAGAGGAAAGAAAATGATCTGAGAATTAAATAAAAGAAAACAGATGACAGGAAAAGTAAAGGCAAAAAAAGAGGGGAATAAAAGTTTTGGGTAAAGAATGAAAAGAACAGAGGAGAAAAAAACTTATAAAGCAAGAAGAGAAAATATCTAATGTAAAAATAGCAACACAGGAAGGGAAAGAAAGAAGGTTAAAAAGGAAGCAAGGAAGGAGTATGAAATAAGAAATGCATCAAAACCAAAAACAGTAATAAGTAAGTGAGAAACACAAAGGAAAGAAATCAGTGGAAGAGAAACAAAAAAGTAGAAAAACATAGACTAGGACCAAAAAGGAGATAGGGTCAAGAAATTCAAGTAGAAGAGGAATGAATAAAAAAAAACATAGGAAAGTAAAATAAGAGAAAACAAAGGAAACAGGAAAGGAATGCTTGGAAGGTAGAGGAAAGGAACTTATCCAAAACTAGAGAACACAGAGAATGGAGGCGTGTGACATCTTCCCAACCCGTGTAGATGGATACAAGAGGAGAAAGAACAAGAGCAGCAGGATTAGATGACAAGCTGAGGCAGCAAGCGAATGCAATAGCATCCCTTGACATGTCCTTATCTGGTTCAGAAACCCAGATTTCTTTACTGATAGCTGGCAAACCCTCAGTAATCAAAGCACAGACCTCTCCCTGTCTCTTCATCAAAGTCTGTCCACTTCTACATTCAAGTCTTTCACCACCACACTCCAACTGTAAACTTGACTTGGATTGGAAATGCACCTTTCACCATGACGCTTACATCAAATATCAGCACCCACCATGAAATTTCCACACTGTGATGCTTATCTGTGTGCTGGCAGAGCTGCAAAGAGGATGTTAGAAGCGTGTTTTCACCCTTCCTCAGTGCAGAAAAAGAGGAACAAAAGTCACACATAATTGTGTCTGTCAGACACATCGCATGCTTCAAATTTACATGACAGTAATGGCTGTGAGGGCCGGACACCAAACAATGCGCCTTTGTGTTTGATGCAAGGTTGACGTCCTCTGGCATCGCCAGCAGTGCCATCACAATCGCATTGTTCATTGGTCTAAAAATGTGGCAACGCTGTTTATCAGTCACCTATTCTGAAGGACAAGGGGCCAGCGAGTCTCACGGCTGTTGTTGTGAAAAATCCATTAAAGGTTTCCATATGAGACCAGCAGGGGTGGACTGGGGCTGAGGTGTGTGTGTGTGTGTTTCTCGGTGATTACCAAGGCTGTGGACAAACACACAGCAGGATGAAGAGAATTCACACAGGACTCACATTGTCTGATCTGAGCTTCTTGGCAGGGCAACCTCCATCCACAGGATGTAGCATGTAATACAGTCGCACTTTGTTGGCATGTTTCCGACTCTGCAAGAGAAAAAAGAGGAAATGACTCAAATCTAAAATGTAAATAGGCATATACATCAAATATATTCTTGTCAAATAAATACATGCATATAAATTCAACAGTAAACAACAAGACAAAATACATGTATTTGGTTGAGTTTAAAAACATCACCCAAATGTGTGGATCAGAATAAAAAGAAGGCTAAATCCCATTGTCCCAGGCTTTGTCCCAGACAGTCACACAGTGGTTGGAGACCATTACACGAACAAATTATTGCAATCTTTTGCAACAAACTTGTGATCTTGTTGTCTACAAAGACTTGCAATCAATTGCTGTCGTCAGGCCTCAATACATAGGTGTGTCAAGATCGCAATAAAATGAGAATACAATGGAGTCAACTTGCTATCAGCTTATCATTGAACAAATTGACAATTACATGCAATCTATGACAGCACAGCGATTAACTATGATAAATCCCTGAAAATCACAAATCTGCAGTTGTCTGCTTACAGAGAAATTTACATTAACAACTTATATTCAGAGTCCAGTCAGAAATTCGTACATTTGAAACAGAAATTCAGAAACGTCTACATAAATGTTCAAGTAGTTGCAGCAAGATGGTAATTTGAGTGCAAAATAACACAGAGGCTTAGTAAATGTCCTATTAATTGCAAATATTTCAAGGCTACAAACCGTTGATAACACTGCAGAAACAAGAAAAAGACATTTTCACAATGAAATGGCAATACGAAAGGGGTAAGGATGAAACCATAGAGATTTCTCCGCTTCAGGCAACTACTACTACTGCCTGTCACCCCTCCCAGGGTATGGGCCGCCAAAGGTAGAGTTTTCTGTCCTGGGCCATTCTTTCTAGATGGTTCCAGGTGTAAGCCCATCATTTTTGATTTTGCCACGAAGTCTTGTCGCCAGGTGTTTCTTGGGTAGCCCCGCTTTTGCTTTTTTGCCTTGGGGTTCCACCTGAGAACCTGCCTGGTGATGTTGGTTGGCGGTTTGCGCAAAGTGTACCCTACCTAGCACCATCTTCTCTTCCTCATTTCTTCCCCTACTGGGAGTTGACAGGTTCTTTCCCCTAGTTTGATGTTACTGATTGTATCTGGCCTTCGAATGTGAAGAAACTTTCTGAGCAGCCCGTTCTCACTCCCGAGGTGTAACATGTCGACGTTTTGTCACATCCCGCGGCGTTCCTGAGGAACGCAAAAGGAGACCTTCGGCGTTCTTATGGTACGCAGCGGGTTATGGTTGGAATCCAGTGCAATGACGTTCCCGCTGTAATAGACGTTCCAGCCCTGTATTCCAGCCCTAGCCCTGACCATAACCTTATTCCTGATCTTAACCAGGACTATAATGATGTTAAATAGCGTGTTTCTAAGCGATTTGAAGAAAAAGAGCGAACATGTGTAGATGGAGTCCAGACGGTTCTCATATTTCCTCTTTTTTCCGAGGTCGTCATTTAGGAACGTGGTGGGTAGCCGAAAACGTAATATGTTGACGATTTGTCACCTAGCGTAAAATGTTACGCTTTGGGAGTGAGAACGTGTTGTTCTGAGACAGCTGTTGAGGAATTTCTGGATTTTGCATTTTGAGGTTTTATTTGTCTTCCAGCTTTCAGCCCTGTACAGCAGTACTTCATTTTGGAGTTGAACAGTTGGATCTTGGTAGTCAGGGTCATCTTTCTGGATGCCCAAATGTTCTTGATCTGGATGAAGGAGACTCTTGCTTTGCCAATCCAGGCAAACCACTTGGTAATAATCACTGAAAACCTTGTCCAAGTTGCTCTGGTCTCCAACAAGTTGACTATGAGAACCGACTGTTCCCTTATCAACAAATACTATATATATACAAAACTTTGACATCCAACTCTGTTACAGGAGAAATTATGTTTCACCTGAGAATGGTAAGAATGTTGTTGTTCCATCAGTGATCAGAGATCCCAAGTTATTGTGAGGCCTATTGGGACACAGAGTGTCGGGAACAGAAGATATATTTGGAACATCGGATGCCCCTGCAACATATCTTCTCTGCCACGGTACTAAGAGACACCCTGTTCATGCCTGAACCACTGCTACTGACCTATTTAAAACTGCAATATAAACTTTCCTTATATATTTTTGATCTGCCATTTATAAAGCCTGTGCTTGTACAGATGATAAATATCATGTTGAAAAACTGCCCTGTTAAGTTCCTGTGTTTCTAATAAGGCAGTTTGCTTTTAAAATATGCTTTTACAGGAAAAGCCTGAGAGATATTGCATTAACCTCCTAGGACCTGGCCTCCACATATGTGGACATCACATTTTAGGGCTGTCTAGACCAAAATACTAAATTTTACATCAGTATTTGCTGGAGCTTATTTGAAAAAAAAAATGATGTTGTTCAAACAAAAAAGAAAAACTTTCAGAACAACTCTTCTACCCTTTAGTTCTCCCTCTTGTTTCAAATTACTGGCTTAGGTTAGAGGACCCATTAAAAATAGGTGAAGGCCGTCAAATGAGGTGCACTCTTCCGATCCCTGATACTGGACTGAATTGATAACTAGTGCTCGGTTTACTGAGGTTGAAGCAGGAGTCTTCTTACCGGCAGCCCATCAATCCCCCAGGATCTGATAGCACAGCCATGACAGGAGAAAGACGGGATTTGGGAGGGCAGATTAGTTCATCTGAAAATGACTCTGCTTAAGGATGTAATGCTTTAGAAGTCAAGGGGAATGACACAAGGTAGGAGGAGGAAGTAGGAGGTGAAGGAAAACATCCTTGGATACTGCAATTTTTCTTTTTAAAGAATGCCACAGAGGAGTGATAGCTACAAAATAAGTCTAGTGAAGCATGTATAGTAGCAGCGTTAACAGGGCCTGATGCCTTACTCCAGCGGACAGGGGTATCAGAGACATCCATGTGTATGCATTTCTTTACAAGGGCAAACTCATCCTGCCTGGGCAGCGTGGGGAGAGCAAGCCTGCGTGAATATATCTGTCTTGCCTGTCTGGTCTCCTGGCAGAGACACAGCAACATGAGCTCTGCTGCTTCTTTAAAAAGAAAACAAACAGAGCTTGAAAAGCAGGAAGGGCTCATGAATATTCACTCCGCACTTATCATTAAAATCTGAGCCGGTTTGATCACGTACGTTTTATATTATATCTGCATGAAAAAAAGAATTTTCAACTTTTAGCTCAAATAAATACAAACAAAGCATTCTAGTGTTATATAAAACTCTGGTCTTGATCTGTGCATGATGTTTTACTCTTTAGAGCAACAAGGGAATGTTTCAAACTGAAAGAAGGACGGAAATTTGACTATTTGAAATTCAAATTTTTTCCCAAACTTACTGATAAACTGGCTAAAATAAAATGATTTATTCTTTGGCAGAACCAGGCAGTGTGGTTTTGTTCAAGCAGTTTGATGATGTGTGAAGATATATTTTTGATCTGTATGCCAAAAGAGTCTCACATGACACTGCATAAAAGTTGGTACACCACACAAAATGTGTTGCTTTCACAATAAAGGCTTTAAAATGTGACAAGATTATTTTTCTTTCTTTCTTCTTTTGGTTCTTTGACTTATGTGTCGAATTTCTTCTTTCTTGTTACACGTTGTACAAAAATCTCTAAAAATGAATTTGGCCATTCACTATTTCATAAAAAACATGTAAAGAATAATCTAAATATATATTGTCCATTCATCCATCTTTTTCCGTTTATCTGGGGCTGGGTTGCAGGGGAAGCAGCCTAAGCAGAGAAGCCCAGACCTCCCTCTCCCCAGCCATGTCCTCCAGCTTATCCGGGGGAATACCGAGGTGTTCCCAGGCCAGTCGAGAGATACAATCTTTCCAGCATGTCCCAGGTCTGCCCCAGGGCCTCCCCCCGGTGAGACATGCCCGGAACGGACGATCTGATATCCTCGTGTTTGTGTTGTTCCCTCGTCATTATAAATAATGTTGTTCCAGGTTCAACATTGCAAGTGACCAATCACCTTCTGCTGACGTCATCCGCGACCTCAAAAAAAACAAACGCCTTCAAAAAATCTATTTCACTTGCGAGAAGAGAACCCGCCTCTGTAAGGACAATATGTATAATGCTTACCGTTTGTTAAAGGAAAGTATCCTGAAATGCAAAGAATTCAAGTTCCTGGATCGGCGGACAGAAGCGGTTTCTCTTGTCGCAAGTGAAGTAGATTTTTTTAAGGCGGTATTTGTTTCTCATTCACATTGTCAGCATGTTTACTCAGGAAAATCAGTTAATTACAAAAAACTGTCATGCACCAATAGCCACAATCAGAGAATCCACTATCAGGAAGCACAGCTGTTCCAAGAATCCACAAAAGAGACATTCCAGTGCTTCATATGAGAACTCAAATGAACAACTTGTTTATTGTACTTTCTGTTAAGTTATTTAAAAAATATTTCTAATGCTTGCGGCAAAAAGTTGTTGAAAGCATCTTAAGAGCAATTTTCCACTCTCTCTTGAAAATTTAATTAAAGTGTATATTTGAAAAGCTGATGTCATTTATGTGGGAGTTTTCATCCTGGCTCTTGTTTGTGCCAGGAGGACCCATGTAGCCTCCTCCCACTGTACTTTACCAAATGTTAAACCTGCACAGCACTGTTGCATGCATCCTTCAGAACTGCAGAACAAGTAGAGAATAAGCAGGGATTTGAACACAGTGCACACATGCTAAAGTCTTAAGAAGAGACACTCTAAATGAGAGTGTGCAAGATGTATGCTGTTGAATTTGCGTGACTGGATTATGATCATTACAGTGTTCTAATTCCCTTTGATATCGGTAGCCATGGCACTGGCTATTGTGGTTGAAGCAAAATTACTTTTTTCTGGCTTAGATGGCCAAACCCTACCCGTTCTTTCATCATCAACGTGGCTGCTGATGTGCAGAGCAATCTCTTTAGGTGATGAAGCAGCCAAAAGCTGATTCAAAAATTAAGAAAAAAAATGTGGAGGCCTGCAGATAAGAAGTCACTATGTAGCCCTAACAAATTACCAGAAGGGAAGGCAGGGAAATGTTGACTAAGGCAGTGAAAAAAAAAAAAGTACTTCTTTAAGACACAGTGCCCGTGGGAATGCTGTGTTTTCTGTGTATTGTCAGCAATGTGTGCTATCACCTGCAGGTGACTGTAAACTTTGTACAGGGTAGGGAAGTCTGGGACCCTGTCAGTTATGATGAATTGGACCTACACACAAAGCAAACATGGATATCACTGAAAAAAAAAAAGAATCTCTGTAGGTCGACATCAGCATTTGACCACGCCACATTGAAGCAGTTTTATCTATGCTGGCAGTGCAGCTTTAGGGAGGATACTGTTCACTGGCTCACCACTTCAGTCCATGCTGAAATATCTCACTACCTCTTACATAATAGAGGGCCATCAATTTTAAAGAGAGATTCCTGATCTCTGGAGGATCCACCTCAATTATTATTTTTTTAATTTGATGATGGAGACTTTTTCTTGCAGCACAACATTTGTGGTTTTAAAAGAGGTGTCCCAAAATCTGATGGACACCGTAACTACGTGGACATCTTCCGGGTCTGAAAAGTGAAGTCAAATTGAAAGGCCCTTTAAATTGCAATATATTTAATGACCACCAGAGGGCGACTGCTGTGGTTGAACAAACATTTCCAATTGCATAAAAGTCTATGGGAAAATAGCACTTGGCTCCTCTTCTTATAGACCTCAGTAAAAACTCTTTATGAGTTTATGGGTCATAACAAATAATACACTGAGCCCAAATTTACAATTTATGGCCATTATAAGGGAAACAAAAATTGCCCAGGAGATGCTGATTGCCCAATGACTTGTCAGTCACAAGTTGACCAGCAAAAAAAAAGCTCACCAAAAGGCTGCCTGTGGTTAATTTATTTTGTTTTATTCTGAAATTTATTTAAAAATGACTTGCTGTTTGCTTTTAGGCATAGTTTTAAAACTAGACTGAAGTAGAAAATTTAAGTAGAAAATATATACATTTTCTTCCATTCCACAGATTCAAACAGGATATAAAAATAACTAAACCTCAGTGGGAGATCCTTTTATGACAGGGTGGCTGAGTGCACATCTGACATAAACAGGGATGAGAAAAAAATCCATATTGCATTACCACCACATCAGTGAGCTGATCAGTGAGCCATCCCTGTCCTTTGGGCATTGTGAAGTTAAAAGAACTGATAATCCCAAACATTCTCGCCCTGTTTTTTTTTAATATGTAAAAACTGATCCTTGTAACTTCTTCAGTATTGAGGAAGTGTACAAAGTATGTGGTGCAAACGGGCCACTGATTGATTGTGCTGCTGTTAATCTATCAGCCAGCCACAGAGAACAGCAAAGTTATAACAGAGAGAGAGCTAAAGTGAAAAAAAATCTTAAAAACACTGACGAGTCCACTGCAGTCACTGTCTGTGTGTTTCATACTCTGTTTTTTTGTCTTTCAATTTTTTTTGGTGGTTTTCCCAGAGAACTGTGCTGTTGCTCCCTTCCCTATTCCAGTCTGCTTGTCCACCAATCAGCACACTTAGGATTTTAATTCAATTCAATTCAATTTTATTTATACAGCGCCGAATCACAACAAGTCACCTCAAAGTGCTTTATATTGTTCAGTAGATCGTACAATAATAGATTCAGAGAAACCCCAACAATCATATGACGCCCTATGAGCAAGCACTTTGATGACAGTGGGAAGGAAAAACTCCCTTTTAACAGGAAGAAACCTCCAGCAGAACCAGGCTCAGGGAGGGGCGGCCATCTGCTGTGACCGGTTGGGGAGAGAGAAGGAAACAGGATAAACACATGCTGTGGAAGAGAGACAGAGATTAATAACAAGTATGATTCAGTGCAGAGAGGTAAATTAACACATAGTGAGTGAGAAACGTGACTGAAGAAGAAGGCTGCAAGGCAACACATTTTAGGTGAAGACCCTTCTCCGCTCACTATGTGAACAAAACTATGTACACAGAGAGACACATTTGTGGGACCATAAATTAAGTGAGAGAAGTCGTAATGTAGAAGAAAATGGATGTTTTTACACCGAGTCCATTTGCATTCTTTCAAATGACCAGCAGGAGTCGACTCTCATGGCTGCACAAAGAAATCTGGCTGTAAAAAGGACTAGGAGAAGATGGCCGTTGGTTCGCTTGATCTGTGAGCTCAGTAAACACGTGCTTTATATTTTTAATAATAGTCATTAGTTTCAAGTCTTATTGGATACAACACGATATTAATCAACATGATCTAACCTTTTGTCCAACACACTGGTACCCAATGAGCATGCAGCATCACTCACGGTCAGATCCATTCATTGCCTTAGTTTTGCAATCAGCAAAAAAATTCCACTCAAGGCTTCAAAATGGCATCAATGGGTGATGGTCACTGTGGCTACATTCTTCTGTTATATCAAGGGTGTGTTCTAGCTTAGCAGCTGAACCTGATATTGCACCCTGCTAACTGTTTAGAAGGTTGTGGCTGTACTGGGCAACTCATTGGTGGAAATATAGATTACTCAGTATGTAATGCAATGAAAATAAAGACCTTTCCTTAAAAAAGAATAACAGTCATGAAACACCATGGCTGTCATTCAGGACAGTTTAAATCTTAATTGCGTCGGACATGATTGCATAGACTCTTGTTAAACCCCAATTCCAAAAAAGTTGAGGTGCTGTTTAAACTGTAAACACAAGTCAAATGAAATGCTTTGTTAATCTGATAAATGCAACTTATTAACAACAGAACATGGAAATCACGTTTAAATGGACATTTTTCAAATTTTGATCCATCCCAACTTTTTTGAGATGCCTTACTGTCATCAAATTCAAATCTTTTTATCATTATAATGTAAAATGTCTCAGTGTAAGGATCTGATATGTTCTCTATGTTCTACTCTGAATAACATATGGGTTTATGAGATTTGCAAAAGATTTGCAATTTGCCTTGTTTTTACAAATGAAATTGACCTTATTGAATATGTATGTGTAGGGCAGAAAGGAAGGAGAGGGAATTTAAATGAATTGTACAATGTGGTTTTTGGCTGCTCACTGTGCCATTTTTCAACAGCAAAGAAAGAGATGTCTTAATTGCCATTGACTTGTCTGCAGCAACTGTAGAGAATACGCTGGTCAGAAGAACGTGTGGTTGAAGGGAGAGAATTGTCTGAAAATATCGATTACCCCTCTGCTTCAGGACCACAGATGGCTGCATATTTTTTTCTCTGGGCTGTTAATGTTGTTGTGAAAAAATGACAGCCAGAAAGGGGATAGAGGCAAAAGTCAAAAGCAGGTTTAAATTCTGCTTATTTTAACACTATTTTAAGTGAACACCAATAAACAGAATGTTGTTTTTTTTTCCCTATAAACTAACAGTAATTCTGTACGAGATGCAGGGAACTATAAATCAGTCCTATGGTGAGGTGTACAAATTCAGACCACGTCTGACATAAATTGAGTGCTTTAGTCCAGTTTACATATATTTATACCAACAACCAATGGCTGTCTCCATCACACGTCCTTCCATTAATACATTAGTACAGTGTGTTGGTTGACACGTTGCCAACAAATGATGCTTTTACTTAAGAATTTTCACTATAAAAGTTTTAGTAATGTGATTTAGCTCCTTTCATTTTAAGTCATACCTGGAGAGTTAGTTTTTTCATTTCATCCACAAGATAAATTAGGTTGACAGCATTCTCATCCCTGGGTGTTTACGGAGCATTAGCTGCCAAAACATCCCATTTGTCTAATTCCTTAGACCAAAAATTGTGGCATTGTTGGTCCCTCAGCAGAACCACTGCAGTATAATTATCATTTCTTTCAGGTTAGTTGTAGCTGTTATAAATCTGACACAGTCAGCTGCAGTAGTGCACCATGTAGACTGCAAAGCAGCTAACTGGCCAGGGCAGATTGTCAGGAGAAAATATGATGAATCTCACATTTTTAAAGTAGGGTTATTATAGTACATCAAGCATTTAGTCCTGTCCTGTTGCTTGTCCTTCACAGGAGAAGATAAGGGCAAGATAACAATTACAATTACAATATTTCTGTCCTGGTCACTAGTCCCTAATCAAAGTGTGTCATTTGTCATAAGATACTGAGACAAATTGGATGATTGAACAGAAAATAAATAGAGTGAAGAAAATATTTGATCCCCTGTTGACAAAAATTAACAGTCTATAATATTTATGGTAGTTTCCAGAAAAAACATATTAAATTATGAACAAAATCATTTGTATATGATTGTGAAATAAATATTTAATCTCAAATTCTGGCTTCTGCAGATTTACTGTGTGCCCACGTTGCAGACAAATTGCAACCAACCAACCAACCAATCAGTCAGGACTATCTTTATCAATTAGGCCAGGCTCCAGACGTCCAGGAAGAAGCTAAAACCTTGAGTTGCAAAGCAGCAGCCAGGAAACCTAAAGGATTTAGAGAGTTTCTCTAAAGAGATGTGGGCCAAAATCCCTCCTCAGATATATGAAACCCTAGTAAAAAACTACAATTATTGTCTTACCGCTGTGGTTGCCAACAAGGTTTCTACAAGTATTAAGTAAATTTTCCTTTGGGATCAAATATTTATTTCATTTAAATGTTAAACGGGCTGATTCTTATATGGTGCTTTTCTACTCCGCCAGAGTATTCAAAGCCATAGCGCAAAGCTCAACCAGGAGGTAGAGCAGCAGAAGAGCATACCACTTTTTACCTTGCAACCAGAGGTTTTTGAAGATAAAAACACTTTTGCTTTATGAGCAAAGAAAGCCACCTACTGCTGATATGCATGGGACTGATAACTGATAAAAACCATTCAATGAGCAGATCACATTTGATATCTGTTCGAAATCCCTATATAGCTTCATATAGTTTTACCAAAACTGCACTGATTGTAAAGCAAGGATGCTTGACTAGTTTGATTTATTGTTTCATTGTTTCTCCTCAAAGCAGTTTTCAAGAGAGACTGGAGAACTTGCCACAGCTCATATGTGGATTTAGGGTTTCTGACTGTCTGCTGTCTCTTTATGTAATCCCAGACTGACTCTGTGAAGCTGAGACGGGGACTCTGTGGGGACTGCACCATCTGTTGCAGGGCTCCTTGTTTTTCCAGTGGCTGAAAATAATTTTTCATGACTCTTTCTACATGTTTGGGCTTGTTTTTTCCTATAAAACAAATTTGGGACAAATGAAAGACCTCGGCATGATGGGTAAAAATCTTGACAGCTGAAGCACCTCAACTTTTTCCACATCATTGTTCCATTTTTGTCATTTTGCTCTCAAATAAGAAGAGCTTTTATAACTTCCAAAAATATAACGTTGTAGAGTATTTCTATTCCAACTTCAAGAACTTGCCCATTCCTTGCCTAAAAGGACCAGCCTGCACCATTATTGCAGCATCATCACAGCACTCAGTGCCTCCTGTCGACACCTGTTACATAACTTGGTTAACAACAACAACAACCCTCGTTGCCTCTCAGGTCATGTTTGGAAGCTTTTACCCAAATGTAACCTTGAGTGTTTCATGACTTGCACTAGACCAGTGGCTGTGTGCTTGCCTCACTGGGCCCTTCTAATTATAGCAAATCAGACGAAAATGTTGTGACACAGGTCTTAGGACACTCTGAACTGAGTTGTGTTACGTACCTGGTAGCCATCCCCTGGATTATTTAGGCAGAGGGTTTCTGACTGCTGCTGGACCCCTCAGGTCTAATACAAACCCTTTCGCTGTGGGGAACAACACTGCAGGCCACACTCACACAGGCAAAAATTCATGAATCATTTTGTTTACATCAAAACACTGGGTCCATGCAGGGTTTTGTGGAGGGATTACAGTGTGTTTACTCGGAAACACCACAGAGGGCTTAAACAGAGAATGAAAGAAAGTTTTCTTCAAAACAGCAAAATGCACAGAGTGGTTCAACTGCTGCAACACATTAACCTAAAAAATAAATAAATAGAAAAACTGTAGCTGCCAAACATAATTGGCTTCCTTTAATTTCAGACACAGCTGTGAGGAAAATAGTGTTCACAGTCCAGACTAAAACTAAAACGAAGAAGCTCCTCAGTTCCGTGTATATGTACAGGTTCTTCAGTGTACTTCTAAAACGATACAAAGGACCCCATCCTTCTATATGATACTTAAATTGACCTTGTTGCTAACAAGTGGTACAGTGGTTAGCACCATCACCTCACACAAATAGCTTCTTCTACCATTATCTCTTGGGTTTAGAGATATATGTGAGACTACTGTACTTGGAAAAACTACCATTTTTTAAAACTTTCTTGATGTTTAATGGATAGTATAGCTGAATGTCGAACATGTTCATAGTCCCAGATAGATCAGAGAAATCAGTGTGAGCGGAATAAAAATCTTTAATCCTTTGGATGAGGAAAATATGGACACTAAGGCTGAAGCATAGTTGGTGCTGTCAGGCAGTGCGCTTCCTTGTTTTCCCAGTCTGATCATTAATCAAAATTCCTCACTGTTCTCACAGAGCGACTTCATGAAGAAATAACTTGAAGCATTTCCACAATCACTTTGAGGATTTATACTTTTCCTTCCATTACTTTTCTTTTTATTTATTTTCATTTTGTATTACAGTTATTTTCACTTTGGTATGCTGCACACTGGCTTTGTAAAGCACTTTTATTGCTTGCTTATATGAAATGCCAACACCACCATGCATGAATCATCAATATAAAACAGAATAGTGAGGATGTTTTACTTCCTGCCTTTATGACCTCACCTGTGTTTGTGTATGGTGAAACCGTTAGAGGGGTTAAGCCATATACAGGGTGGGGGAGATTACCCTTTGGTGAGCAGGAGGTCACACAAACGAACCCCCAAATACACACACACACACACACACACACACTCACACTCACACACACACGCACACGCACACACACACACACACACACTGTTTTAACCTTTTGTGACCATAGGGGGTTTTACAATGGGTGGTGCTTGTATTCACTGTATTCAATAAAAAGGCAGCAAGGAAGGCTGTTTATTTGAAGTTGGCTAGGAGACAGGTGAGGAGCGCTCAGCTCCAAAAGCCTGGTTCCGACCAGCCTCTCTTGCTAGGAAGTAAAAACAGGTTAAAGCTCTTCGTCTTGCTTCCTTGCTTCGTTAACGGGAATAAGTCTCTAAACCAGCGGGGCCTGTGGAAGCGCAGACCCAACACAGTGCAATCCAATGCAATGCAAATTATGGGCTATTCCCTCAGCCTAGTAGTGCAGTAACTACCAATGTAGCGTGCACTGCTTGCTATGAAGTAAACCCATGTGTCTTTGGGGTTTTTTATGCAACATTTGAAAACGATTCTATTTGGTTTTGAAATGGTTGTGATCAACTGCACAACGACTACGCTATGCACAAAGTGACATCGGAGTGACATCTTTATATGTCACTTTTGGACATGCAATTTTGGTCCACTGATGGGGTTGTTTTGTGATGCCAGGCAACGTCTTTTTTTAACGTCTACTGAATGTCTATTGTTGATGTCCTTGTTGATGACCTCCATGTACGGGCTACTTATAGTTGGACTTGGTCATTTTTTATGCTGTTTCTATAGGCCCTGTTTTTCAGTGTTTCCAGGGTGAAACAGTTCTTAGTAAGTTTTGTTGGTTTTGAACTTGTAGCTTTATAAGGTGTGTATTCACAATACACTGATAAAAATTAGTGGTTATAACTTGAGCTCCTTCTTGAGAGTCTGCAAAATAATCTCTGCTCTTGTGGAGTATTTGGTGGAATACTATGTCCATAAAAGTGCATGAGTTCTGGAGCTGTATCATTTCTTTTTGAAACATCTGTGAAAAATCAGAACAGAGCATCTGGAATAAACAGCAGGAAACATCTTTTAGGATTTGTGCAAGATTCAATTTAAAAAATTGATTTACAGACAATTTTTTAAAATTCTGAATTTGCAGGAAAGAAAATACATTGACTGACTACCCACAAGTGATACGTGGCTTCATAAGGAGTCTGTGTACGTATAATGAGAAATGGTGGAGAACTAATAGAAGTTGGTGGTTATGGGAGCACCTGCTGAGCTTCACTTGGAATAAACCTATTCATCAGCACAACCTACATCAGTATCACTGAGAGAGGTCGAATATATTGGTCCAACACTCTCATTTCAAATCATTTCACCTGTCCTCTCGCATTTGTCACTGTAATACCTGCCAACTTATCCACTGCAGGAAAATAAACCTCACTTCAGATAGCTCATACCGACACAAGCAATTGCAATCAGAGCATAAATCACAGCAGGAGTTCAATTTGTTCTCAGGACAGGAAGCAACTTCATTCTTCACTGCTGACAGTCTGATGTGAATTAGCAGCAGCCACGCCACCTCATTGCTTTGATAACCAACTTGACACCTCAGATGATTACTAGATGGATTCATTTAGATTTCTTTTATTTAATGCTTTCACACTGAAAGCTGATTGACTAAAGCTTGCTTGGCAGCAAGCCAAAGGCTGGTTTGCAGAGATCGGTAGACAATACTGGGAGCAAACCCTGAGGCTGCCGAGAGAACACTGTCAACGCTGTCAAAGTAGGCCATGCAGTCAATTCTCAAGTTCCCACTAAAAACGCAGTATCAACCACAAACAAAACCCTGTGAGATCAAAGAGAACAAGCTTGTCGGCTTAATGGGCCATCCAGTATAAAAGCTGAAGTCTGTTGAAAATGCCATGAAAGCTTCGGTTATGTTTTAATGTCTTTTTGGGGGGGAAAGGGGTGTTTCAAGGAAACATTGGACTGTTAGGCGGTACAATGTGCAAGTCCAGCATCTTCCTTTAAGCCTGAGGACTCTTCACTCTGCTGATTCTATTTTTGACAGCTACTAATATTATATCTCATTCAAATTCCCCTGAGCTTACAAAGCTTTTGTTCCTCTTTCCAAGAATTTCAAGACAATTTTTCCCAAAAGCTGGACTTTAACTTGCATATGAGGGCTGCAGTGAAAGTGTTGCCTTTTTTGTTGTTGTAGTCGTTTTTACTCACTAAATGACTAATCCATAAAAGAAACTTCCATAAGAACTCAACTGAAGCGCAGAGAGGTAATAATGCACCACTGCTGCAAAGCAAGAAGAACTACAGGTCTCATTATCATCTTGTAAAGCTCTCCTTTCACTCTCACTGCTATCCTTCTGTCACAAATCACCCCTGACACTCTCCACCCACTCCATCCTGCCTTCACTCTCTTCATCACCTCTCATGTACGTTGTATGTTGTACTTCAGGTATTACAATTTAGCTACCTTGCATTTTCACTGTTAAACCAGCCCTGCTCTCATTCACATACATATTTGGTCTTGCTTTTAGTCAGGGCTGGATCAGGTGACCCTGAAGCCTCCCTTAGTTATGCTGCAATAGGTCTAGGCTGCTGAGGATATCCCATGATGCACTGAGTATTTCTTCTTCACTCACCTATTTTAACTCTGTATGTTTATACACCACTCTGGATTTAATCATTAACTAATTTTATTTTTTGGCTCTACTCCACAATGTGTCTTTTGTCCCCTCCCTGAGCCTGGTTCTGTCGGAGGTTTCTTCCTGTTAAAAGGGAGTTGTTCCTTCCCACTGTCCCTGCTCATAGGTGGTCTTCTTACTCTCGGGGTTTGAATAGGGATGGGTATCGTTTAGGTTTTATCCGATACCGGTGCCAAACCGGTACTTTTGAAACGGTGCCGGTGCTTAAACGGTGCTCAAACTGGTGCTTAAAGAATGGAGAACACAAAATTGGTCCAAAAACCTCTCATGTTCAGCTGTTTTTTTGTAAAAAGATAACAATGTTAGCCTTTTCTGCAGCTATAGGGCATACATGGTATCACTCTTGGCTGGAAGCAGTGCTTAAACAATGGAAAAAACACAAACTTTGTCCAAAAACATCTCATGTTTAACTGTTTTCCACTCTTTCTTTGGTCATTATAGCCTTTTTGGCCAGGGTGAAGGGAGCATCTGCCATCAAACAAGAGGACAGCTGCATGTAACTACGATGATGTTTGCTAGTTCACCTTACATGCATTGGTTAGCCTACTCAACATAAATTACACACGTACAACATTAAGCTACTCACGCAGAGAAGAACGGATGCTGCTGCCATCATCATCCGTCATCATTTCTGCTACACTGGCAGGGCTAGGGGCCAGGACTCTCCTCTTCGGGTTTTTGGGGGATGTTGCTAACTCCGGGTCCGATAACAGGCACCACACCCGCAGTAGATGCGCTCGGTGTGAGGTCTCGCAGCAAGCTATCAAATACGGCGCATTTCTCGGCTTTTTAAAAAAACGCTATGCGTTGCCAGGTGTTTCATCAGATTTGAGGTGTTACTTCCTTTGACAGTATCACAGTATCAGCTTAAAGCAGTTGTTGCAGGCTGCTGAGTTTGCATATTTTACTGCGAAGTACAGCCAGACTTTTGACCGCTTCGCCTTGGGCATTTTTAATCTGTAGCTCTGATCTAAAAGAACGTACGTACCTGGACCCGCCTACTATCCTCGGAAACGTAAAATGATTGGCTCAGGAAAAAAAAGCACCGAAATAAAGCACCAAAATGTGCGCTGCTTTTCGGTCTGGTTACTACCGTATATGTCAGAACCGCTGCCATGATGGCACTGGATACCGGTACCCATCCCTAGGTTTGAATTGAATTGTATTGCTTTTACTAACTTCCTTTACTTTTTTCTCCAAATAATGCCTCCACCTCTCCAGGTTCTCTTTCCTCTATTCACTACTCTCACTACAGATTACAATGTCATCTGCAAACATTATAGGCCTGACCTCATCAGTCAGTCGGTCGATCACTATTGCAAACAAGATGGGGTTAAGAGCCGATACCTGATGTAATCCAATCCCACCTTGAATCTGTTGCTCCTACTGCACACCTCGCCACGGTCTTGGTGTCTTCATACTTATCCTGGACCACATTCACATACTTCTCTGCCACTCCTGATCAACTCATAGATTACCAAAGTTCCTCTCCTGGGACTCTATCACATGGTTTCTCTCCAAGTTTCTCTCTCTCATGGTTTTCAGTTGTTGAATCTAAATTGCCCATGGGTGTGAATCGTTGTCTGGCTCTTTGTGTTAGCCCTACTGGTGGCCTGTCCAGCATGTACCCTGTCTCTCGCCCTATGGTAGCTGGAATAGGCCCCAACCCCCTCCTGTGATCCTGCTAAATAAAAGAGACTGGATTGACTGGAAGTCCCTGTCAAGACTCCATAATTGCTATTGACTATAATCATGATTGTAATTTTCTCTCTTTATGCTAATGATTCTCAGCATCCTCTGTATTGGTACACTGCAGCAGTGTCACAGCAGCCGCAGAGCACAAAACTTTCATGGCACACAACAAACAAATTGTACCAAACCACCAAAGGCGAGATGCAATGTTGAAAATTGGGCTTGTTGTTTGGAATTTGTGCCTCACAGAGCCAGAAGCACATGTGTGTGTGTATGTTGGGAGGGTTGAAAACCTTGCCTGGGATTATGAGCTGAGTCACAGCGAAACTGTGAGGGAATTCAATCTATTTGCAAGTGGAATATGCATTTCGCGCTCTTTTAATTTGACGCGCATCATGGGCTAAACGCCTCCCTGTCAGGAAGATTCTGGGCTGTTTGGAACTTGTTTAATCATCTTTCAAGAGCCAAAAGGACTGTTTCACCTACCTCTCTCCCTCTGCCTCTCTCTCCCTCTCTCTGCTTTAAGGACGGGCTAACAACTGATCTCGCAGGACTCTTTCTATTAATAACCACTCCTTCACTCCTCTGTTTCCCAGTGAGACAGCCTCATAATTAAACTGTGTAAACGCTGCTGCATTAGTGTTTTTTGCTTACCAGGGAAGCTTTGGGCCACTTTTCATTGTGCCAACATGTTTGGAAGCGTTTTTAATCTTCTTCTTGTTTGTGCTGTTATCGCATGGCACGGAGAGACAGACTCCTGAGGAGCTTACAATTGTCTTTTACTCTTTAATTTAATAACAGAGACTGATAATGAAGCAAAGTCGCTCTACTGTTGATTATGTTTTCCAGTGATCACACTTCAGGTTGAGTGGAACAGCACTTTTCAGTCTCATTTCTCTACTGTAGATTAGTTTCTGCCAGCACTAGAAATGGCTAATATTTCCATGCCATTAACTCCAAAGCCTGTGAAAATGACAGGAGATGGCAGATGGGGGCCATGTGGACATCAGTCTTCCAGATGCAGACAAGAGCATCTATAAACTCTCTGACGCACCTGCTGCAGGTATTAGCAGACCTCGACATTCGGCTAATGATGCATGGGAGGTAATTACAAAGGGATCACGGAAATTAGTTTCTTTCTTTATCAGACAAACACGTGGGCCAGGGCCAGGGCTGCACAGAAACTGCTAGTGTATGAGACACCAGGAATTCATGAGTGAAAGGCAATTCTATGTGACTCCACTGACTGCATAAAAATCTGTTCATGGACTACCAAAGATAAAAACCTTGGTGGTAGTTACTGCTACCATACGTGTCTCCAAGAATGCATATTCTCACTCATGATAGCAGCTGGTAGAGATCCTTCCTTTGTGCCTCTTTGGAGTGATAGAAACAACTAGTACTCACACTGAACTACAGTGATTTACTAATCCTCTCCCTCAAAAAATCAATACTTGTAGAGGTCAAACTGAGCTGCATGGAAAATGCAGATTACCTCGTCAATAGCTGACACACTCTCCTACACACTCACATGCTACAGTTTAGTGATGAGCCTGTGTCAGTGAAAGGAGGAGTAACTGCTCAGGATTTATAAAATGTTGATTTCACGCTTTCTTAGGTTGTTTTGGGAGAAATTTGTTTTAAAAAGTGAGAAAAGCTGAATTTCAAATGCGATGCATATGGTCAGCAACAATATCTCTGGTAACTTTACATGATGCTCAGCTGGCCCAATGTGTGTCAAAGAAATATCCGCCACACTATCACATCACCACCAGTCTAAACTGTAGATACAAGGCAGGATAGATCCATGCTTTTATGTTGTTCATGCCAAATTCTGGCCCTACCATCTGGACATCACAGACAGTGTCTGCATGCCTGAGCTGCTGCCATACGATTGACTGATTAGATATATCTGTGTTAACATGCAACTGAACAGGTATATTTAGTTCACAAAATGAAAATCACAAAAGACATGCAAGCGTTGGAAAACGAGGACATCCCGGGATGAGACAGCAATGGCAGCACCCCTGAGGGCACATGATATCGTCTGAGCCAGTCGCAGTTATTAGGCCCTGTGGTCTTCTCTAGACATCTAACGCTTCAGACATATTCAGCAGTCTGATTGGAGTGCTGAATGTGCGAATACAGCAGACACAACACTAAGCTCATGAATGAGACAGGGACTTACATGCAGTGGAGAGAATGGAAGAGGAGCAGTGTAGTGCAATGTTGCATTAAAGTAAAATCATATTAAGATATGATTTAGCCTTGTTTGTGTTCCTATCTTGGTAAAATCTTTTCCAAACTGTCAACATGAAAACATAGGCAACACTAAGACACCCACCAGTCTGTTTTATGGACTCCCTGATAACTCCTTGATAACTTAGATCATAAAATCAGAAAATATAATAAACTATCTGCTCTGAATCCGGTAAAATAGTAACAAAAACTAAAGCATCACAAAATAGTCTTTCCACCATGGGATAAACTGGGATTTGGCACATTGAAAAACCCTAAGACCCAACGGAGAAAAATAAATAGTATGAAAATATCCATCCATCAATTTTTTTCTGCTTAACTGGGGCCAGGCTGCAAGGGCAGCAGACTAACTGACTAGCCCAAACCTCCCTCTCCCCATCCACCTCCTCCAGCTTATCTGGCGAAACACTGAGGTGTTCTCAGGTCAGCTGAAAGTCATAATCTCTCCTGCATGTTCTGGTCCCATGTTCTCCTGATAGATTGCACGGAACACCTCACCCAGGCGTCCAGGAAACATCCTAGTCAGATCCTAACTGACTCTTTTCTTCTGTGGGCTCACAACCTACAAGAGGCGCTGTAGAGGCCAGGTGCATGACATGACCGTGACATAAGCAGCTACAGCTGTGGTGGGCAGCATGTTTGACAGAAATAGAGAAAATCTTTGTGTCGGGTGGAAGTCAAGGGCAGAGGCCCTGGCGGTGGAGTTCAAGTTGGGACACTGTGTGAAAATAACTTTGATAAACCGATTTATACCGTGAGCTCCAGTGGACTGTACTTTTTTTGTGTACAAGCTAGATGTTCAACTAATTTTACATTGTAGATCTTAAGTTCACTGCTCTTTGTCAAATTTAGCCAACTACAATTTACAGTATGTTATCTCATGGATCGGTTATCAGGACAGGCAAGTCAATCAGTGCTTGACTAGTCAAATCAATAAAATAAACTTAATTAGCGTGAAACCAACATGAAAGCGATCTCTGTCTCAGAACAATGTTCTGTACTATAAATTATGTTTTATTGTCTGTGCACACTGTGATTTACGGTCCTCTTGTGACCAAATTTGGCATTATCTACACAAGCTAGCATGAATAGCAACTACTGCATGTATCGGAAGCAGATTTTTTTGTTGTAGTTTGAGTACACACGTTATGAATACTCCTGTATTGGTAGATGCTTTTCCTCTTTGTTGTATATTTTAAATATTTAGTGTCAGATCAAATAAACAGTGAAATATTCAGAACATCATGAAAGACACTTCTCACCTCAGCCATTTCCTGGTAAAACTGCTGCCCTCGGGCAGGTATAGGACAATCAAAGCAAGAACAAACAGATTTAAACACAGCTTCTACCCAACAGCAATATCGTATTTGAACATCAGCATTACCAACCATGCTGTGGAATAACTTGCAACTAATTGAGGCATATGTATTGGAATGAATGTAAATGTTCTGTTTTTTTATTGTTTTATTTTAAGGTTTTCAGCACCGATCGAAGACAATTCTTTTAATTTCATTGTTCAAGCGACAATTACAATAAAGATATTCAATTCAATTCGAAAAGAACACAAAAGTAGGAAAGAAAAAAAAACCACTATTATATATTAAACACTTGTTCAGCCAGAGAGCACTTCCGAAAAAGACATTCAGCACGGGAAAGAAAGGCAGTACAGAGTCATAAATGGTATGTTTTAGTCTGGTCTCTTCTCAGCACAGTAAACAGCTGCTCATTAAGATGTTGTAGGGCCGTGGTAGGGGGATGGGTGGTGGGAATAACTGGTTTATTGGCTCTGTTTGCCCCCTACACCACTATACTAGCTCAATGGACTATTTTACCATCATGGTTTCTTTTCAACCTTAAGCTTTAATAAATGTAACCAAATCTAGCCTAACACACACATGCATTATATTTAATTATGTACTGTAGTATTACACTGTATATTAGCTGAGCTCCTAAACCCTTCTCCTCTTCTTTACAAGCCAAGTGAGTCATTTGCTGTATAAAGCATAAAGCATAGCATAAAATGTTGAAAGGCAAACTCATTTTGTAATGTCTCCGAGATAATAGAAACCTATTAGTGAGGACATGAAGTGCACAAAGAGCATAGCAGTGAACAGAACAACACAAGCAGCCAATAGTGAGCTACTCGAACTTTAAGAGTGTCCCCAATGCAGTTGAATTCTGCTCTTGTTCGATCATGTTATGTACTGAGAGGAGAATCACAATGTAGTGGAGTGAAAATGCAAAATGTGAGCTTGATACAGCTTTCACGGAAAAAGTCATACATGCTGCAGCTGCTGGATTAGTGTGGTGGCATTTTGAAAATGACTCTGCAGTGCTGACAAATAGCATTTGACAGGCATTGTTCCTGGATGTGGGGAATGAGATTATTCAGCTTGAAGTGGCTGAAATACACATTGCCTTAGATTTATGAAACTGTGCAAAAGGTAGTCTGCTGTGGCATGTTTAGCTCATGCTGCTGAAATATACGATTTTACATCGTTTTCCAGGACTTCCCTCTGACTGGAAAGATCGAATCCTTGAAACCAGATTTTCCTGTATAGGTGAAAGCTCCAAACTTCATTTTGTATCTAAAGATTAAATAAAAAATTACATAACAATGGATCTCGTGTTCATTTCTCTCCTACTCATAAACCTACAGAGAATTATTTCAAAACTGAATCATAATAAGATTAACCTCAGTTCCATAATACAAGCTATTTTAGGGTATAATGATCTGATAAACCCTGCAATTTACCACACAGCAGACAGACAGAAATAACAGCTAGGTAAAATAGTGAGGCGTTTAACAAGTATTCAAATATTTCCATCCGTAGATAGTGGAGACCAAGACCACAGCAGATGTCACCAATGTCAGCTAAGAGGAAACTGAAATTACAATTCTCATGAGCTGACAAAATTGGACAGAGGAAGACTGGAAAAATGTTGTCTGGTTTGACAACTCTCAATTTCTGCGGTGATATCAAAATGTCAGGGCCAGAATTTAAAAAAGGACTGATCCATCCCGCCAACACCACCAGCACCAGTTTAGGCTGCTGGTGGTGACACAATGGTGTGGGGGGTATTTTCCTTGCACAGGTTGGGCCCCTAGTATCAACTGAGCATTGTTGTTGACTGTGTCCATCTCTTTATGACCACATTGGATCGGCCTTCTGATGCTGCTTCCAGCAGAATATCACAAAGCTGTAACATGTCACAAAGCTCGGATCATCTTAAACTATCTCTTTTCTCTGTACTCAATATAATAATACCTTTAATCAGATTTCAGTGTAATATTACCTTGGGGATGTGTGGACTGGAAGCACTAAGTATTTACATGATGTTATTAGGGCTGGGCGATATGGCCTAAAATTCATATCTCAATATTCTTTAGCTAGATGGCGATATACAATATATATCTCGATATTTTTTAAAGCCATAAAGTAAGAACTAAAAGAGAATTCTTAGTCACACTGTGTCCCAGATCTCACACAGGCACTTTTATTAACATACAGCGTAGATGTACATGAAAAAATTACTCAGAGATAAATTATCAGCATTTATTAAATAATAATTGTCCATAAATAAAATAAAACAATGTTGTTTTTGTGCATAACAAAACGCTCACAACTGTGCAGTCAAAATGTAAACTAAAAGACGCTGAGCATAACAAAGACAGACAGATTTCACCGCTGCTCTGTTCCCAAGTTCTACTGCGTGACTGACAGCCTGGAGTTTGAAATCCGCTTCGTAAGCGTGTCTCTTACAGGTGCCATTTGTGCTCGTTGTGCGCACACAATACGGTAATATTATATTGAAGCACAGTATGCATTACTCCACGAGGCTCCAGACTCCGCTAGCCGTAATGCTCCAACAATCCATCAAGCGGTGCAGCTTCGTAGCTTACCAAAGTCGTACTAAAGCATTTTTGACAGATTGCTCAGCCCTTTGTACCACATAAAATCGGTTCGCGGTCAGTAAGCACAACCAGAACTCATACATTTTTGAGAAAATGAAAGGATTTTAGTGTAAGGTTATATTAGGGCTGCACGATTTTGCATAAAATGAGAATCACGATTTTTTTGGCTTAGAATTGAGATCACGATTCTCTCACGATATTCTTTTCCAGTATAAATATTTATTGCACTTATTAACTGCACATCAACTTCGCAACAGTTGAGACTGAACATAAAAACAATAAATAAACATAAAAACAACAAAAGTCTCACATTTTGTTGTTGCCGCAAAATGTTGTACTGCTTGAAATTCCGTCTCCACCGTTGCTCGACACTGCGTGTATAGAGCAGGTAGTGCAACAATAGAAAAATAGTTGCGGGACGGCACTGTGTAGCGTTTGTCTAGGGTGTTGATCATTTCCTAAATCCCTCGTTTTGCACAGTGTTGATGGGAGCCATATCTTTGGTCAGGTGATAAGTGATAGCCTCCGTAATTTCTTTGTGCCTGCGGGAGTTCGACGTGAAGCGCTGTATAAGGTTCCCGTTATTGATGTTTGGGTGGTTGACCGGGACGGATTTTCTCCTGTCACTTTCTCGTCATCCCTGACGTGCTCTCCGTTGTTTTTTCCCTGCTAATTTTAGCAGCCAGCTTCTGTATCACGTGGTATAAGGCTCCGCCCTTGTCATTTGTTGAGCAGGAAGAGTGAGCGCTTGTTTTCATGCAGATTACGTCCCGGATCAAAATGCGGTACAATCGTCGTCTTTTTTTTTTTTTTTTTTTTTTTTTTTAAATCGTTGTCATTCGGAAATGAGATCGGACATAAGTATGAATCGAGATCGCGATTTTCTAACGATTAATCGTGCAGCCCTAGGTTATATGTAAGGTACTTTGTTTCAGGGCAGGAGGCTGGGAGACTTCGTGGTCTGGGATACAGCACACATTTTCACACACTCTTCATTTTGCACTTTATGGCGCTGTTGTAAATGGTGAAAATACTAGTAATGCTAGCTGCACGGCGTCAACACGTTAACGAGGTAACCGTTAACGCGTTGACGCCGTGCAGCCCCACGCACGGGGCAATCCGCAGTAACTCGTTAACGGAGATTTGCCGCGTTAATACAGTTATGGCGTTAACGTCATTTTAACGAGAGTAATGCTGCAGCACTAAAATAGTAATCTCTAAATGTTTTCTTTTTACCGACCAGCTCCTCTTTGATAGCTACCGTGTCCATCTTGTCGTTAACTGCAGGTGAAGCGATGGGGGAGGGGGAGTTGTGTTCAGTGAAGGAGAGAGGCAAGGCAGAGTAACGCAGCGTAGAGACAAAAGTGGACGAAAGAGAGGCAAACTTGTGGTTCCACAAGTATAATTATAACGTAACATAGACTATATCGATATAAACGATATTGTCACATCTCTTATTTCGTATAAAAATATATTGATATATTTAAAAACTCAATATATCACCCAGTCCTAGATGCTATCATGTATATAATCTGTATATATTATCCTCATGTTAATTAATGTTATGATTAATTAATTTTTAAACAAAGGCCATGTTCTGATAACACAAAAGAACTGAAGCAAGGCAGAAATGTACACCTGTTTCAGACTATATTAAGTAATAACTGACCACAACTATGAGGTCATTATGTAGCAGTCTGATGTCCATAACAGGTCCTGTCATTAAGGTATGGCACAATGGAAGCTATGCATTGCCACATCTCAAATAACAGACTAACAGACTGCTGCTTAGATTTAATTTGTTAAAAGAGAATATATTATATAAGACTTAACTACATTCTAAAAAAAGAGAGAAACTGGTGTGGAGGTGGGTTGCAAAGCGACTTGCAGATGAGCGCCAACTGTGGACAGGCTGATGCAGCTTATATGAGATTTGGCAGTTGGATGTGAAGAAAGCTATTAGGTAAGCATTCAGCTGATCTGTCAGAACTCTATCTGAGCTTGACTTTAAGGTCTCTCTGAAGTAGGGCTGTGCGATATGACCAAAATCTCATATCCCAATATAAGACATCTATCGTCCCGATAACGATATAAATCACAAAAATTTAACATTTTCTGTAAATTCTGTGAATCTCGGGCAGCTCGACTTGGCTGAAGTGTTTCCAGCTGGGCGTCGCGTACCTGGAGTCGAGTGTTTTAACAGATGCATGAAACGATACATTTTTAGACATAAGTTGTAACGGCCGCCATTTTCTTTGTGAGTATTTATTACACGGCGTGCTGCGGGGAAAAGCCTGTTCTAACGTTTGAGTCTAAGGTTCATTTTTAGCACCTGATGGGCCTTTTTTTGCTTCTCATCCGTGTGATGCCATAAAACAGTGCCTTAGATCACCCCTAAAACATGCCACACTCAAGCAAGTACTAATAAACTGCTGTTGACTCAGTAAGTGAAAGACACGTTGAACAATCAGACATTTAACGAGCTGTGTTATATTTCTTCAAGAGCAGTTACTCAACACTGCTAGGGAAAATACATTAAAACGTAATAGGCATCTAGTTTAAAAGAGGTTCTCTTGCACTGCTTGCAAGAGGGCAGCTTGTCAAGAGAGGCTGTAGTACACGCCCAAATCAGAAAACATGCAACGAGACAGATGCATAAATTAACATGCGCCACACTCATATCTTTGAACTGAGAACCAAAGGCCACTCTGATCCACTCTGCAGGGGAGCTCTTGCTTTGATGTATTTGAAAAGGAGGTTTAAAGATCAATTACATGTCTACTGTCACCCCAAAGACTGATTTAACTTTGGAGTTTAAAAATTCAAAGTAACACTGACTCGATCACAGATCATCATATTTGAGTGAGTTAGATGACCAGTCTGTCAAAAAGATTTCATCTGAAGGGGGGATACAGAAAAAGTTCTCCATTTGATAAAAAAGTCCCTACTATGGTCCAGGAAGTTTTAACTATGAATTCTTTTTCAGTTAGTTATTTAATTATTTATTCCTACCCTGAAAGCCCTTTACATGTCTGTCTCCTATTGCCTCTGATCTCTCTTGTTTTTGCAGAGTCGAACTTGAAGTCTGCACACTCTTCCCACTATACCTTATACAGTTGCGGAGGAAAACCATGACATTTGCCTGAAAGCTCACCCCACACTTCCTGACACTGGTGGTGTTGCCAGTACATCTAGAACAATATGCCTCAGGACCTACTTTCACCTCAAAATCCACCTGCAGGGCTTGAGGCCAAGGGAGGAAATCATTATTGCCTGTCTCCCTTGGAGATTCCTTGAGTGGGGGGAATCTCCAAGGGGTGATGAAGTCAGACCCTTAAGGCCAAAAATGTGAAATGGCAATAACAATAACATATTATCTGTTGCAAAAAGCTTAAAAAAATTGGTCTGCATCCCCCGTCAAAAGGAGTTTTCAACTACAGATACACAACTGGCCCAGCGCTTCACCTGAAGCATAGACGTAAAATCTTCTGGCTTCCTTCTTTCTTTGGCAAATGCACTTTTTCATTATTAATGACCATTATTATGATTTATACATATGTTCATATTTTTAATGAAAGAGGTCATGAGTTTCAGATGCAAGTTAGAAGATTTGAAGCTCTACAGTCTGATATACAGCAACTGTAAATCTTCAAATGCAGCACTGCTGGAATCAAATCGACAAAAACAAAATGCAAACACTTCACCTTTTCAAATGCAAAACTGCCATCTCGATTCAAAAGTTTACTTTGTTGTGGCACTTCCCTTTTTTCTTACTGTCGTCAACATGACCCAAACACGTCACCATGCATTAGACCCTAACTGTGCTAAAATAGAAGCCAAATACACTCTATCTCCAGGAGGCAACAGGCCAAGTGCTGTATTCTGCATTCACCACACAATAACAAAATTAATATTTGATTCGGATTGGTACAGCCACTTTCTGTCTCCTGCAACAGCCTGAAGAACACAATAGTTCTCCTGTTTCCCATAGGCAGTTAGGGCTACTTTAAATAGCACTCCGCAGCAGCAGCACAGCGAGCACTATGCCCTGCAGGAAACAGAGTCTGAGTTAAGAGTTGCAAAAGAAAAGTTGACTCAAAGTCAAGGAAAGCAAGCTTAGGACGAGGCAAAGTTAGGACAAAGTAACACTGTCAGAAAAATGTAAAAAAAACAAACAAACAAAAAAAACATTTCGTTTTCGTTTTTGAGATTTTACCTCAGCAAACTGATGCACAACAACAGGAAATCAATAACATGCTTAATTGACTCAAGGTCTCAAACTGTTTTCTTTCAGCCTCTCAAAGAATGAAAGTCAGCTGGCCAGTCTTTGATAATATTGCCTGGATGGTAGTGTTCATATGAGTCCCTTCAACTCCTGTTACTGCAGATGTCCTGTAGCGGCAGGCTAGCCATCAGACTCACTGGTCTTGAAACTCAGTTTGACAGTGAGTGAGCGGTGGCATCTGCAGAGAGATAGAGGTCCACTACCTGATGATGCTCAGGCAGGAGGAAACCAACTGGCTGCCTTCCTCAATTTGACCTTGAGTTGACTGATTGGGGCATCGCCAGTTTCAGCGCGTCGGGTTAAAGGACAGGTACAGATGTGTTTACATAGATTTACTACATTTTTTATTTTATCTTGTCAGAAACTCCTTAAAACTCACTTGCAAGAACATTAAAGTGGACGTGAGATGGTATTTGGCATACTGCAGACAAATTTTGTGGTTTCTTTAGTCCATCTCTCTATTTTGGTAGTTACTAGCCAGCTCCAAAGCTAGCCACCAAAATATCAAAATAATAGGGCTTTACTGAGATTATTCAATAATCCTATTGATAGAATATCATTAATTAGTGGGCTTCCATGTCAGGAACTATATTAACCATTAGAAACAAAGGGCAATTCAGTTTGTGAACAGTAAGGTTAATGAAGGGAAAATTTGGGGGATTTATTTGGATACAATACTTGGCTTTGATTACCAATCTAACACCAGTCCTAAATTTATTTTGCAGTAGTTAGTTGTATCACTTTGCAATACTTAAATACAAAATGAGAGATTAGAGACTTATTTGTAACTTTAAAATGCTTTGTAGCTTTTCAGTAATGGCTTTTCTTGTTTACTGCAACTGTGCTGTCAAAGTTTGAATTCAGCAATGATCTCTTGGGGTTAAAATGTTAGGTAGTGTGGATGAATACCCCTTAAAGTATGAGCTGTGGAAAATCTCAAAGTTCAGTTTCTCTTTTGGTTATATCTGTATTTCTAGGTTTGCATTCAACTGAGGCTAAATGAAAGAACAAACAACTGGGTGAACTCAGGTGTATGTCAGTGTGGAGCTGCAGGGCTCAGGTGGATAGATTTTCCAAGTGTCTCTGGGGGCAGTGCCTAAACAGCACAAATCTTGTCATTAGCTCCAATAGAGTAGTATAGTATATCAGGGTCATGTGACTCTCACCTCATAATGGGCGACCCGCTGGGACTCGGAAATGAGCTGAGCGCTGCACACTTTGCAGTAGCTGTCTGTGAAAAGCCCTTGGTCCACCTCTGTTGACTTCATCTGGAGAAGGAGAAAATGAGTTTACTGACTGGAGTTCCGTTTTTGGCAGGTGTTTTTAAGAACTGCACACATAATGCTGACTGTTTTTGAAAGAAAAAGCCCATTTCAGACAGGATGAGTCAAAAGAAGTTAGGGAAAATGTTTTTTTATTTAAACGGCAAGTCCGAATCAAACTGGACCTCTCTGACTAACAGTTTTGACAAAATGACATAATATGTCCACTGTACATTCACACAAACACAGAAAGCTGTCTGATTTCCATTGGTACTATCAGGCAGCCTTGTTTTGTAGGTCTACAGGGAGCTGTGACAAACCAACCAAGATGTAATAGAGCAAGTAAACAACAAACTCATATTTTCAACACAGTTAATCAATATTTTATTAACTTAGTGACAGATGCTGAACAGCTTTTGCAAGCAATGAGTCAGAAAAACTACAAAATATCCCACTTAAGACATGAAGCTAAAATGTTATTTGTTAATGAATAAATAACAAGAGATCAAAGACGAGCTGTTCCTGGGAATTCATTAAAGTATAAAATTGAACTCCAGGCTGTGTGTTGTTGGAGAAAAAAATGTATTCTAGGTGACATGGCTGCAAAAACCTTTTATTTTCATAGCTGAGCCCTCTCTGCTTTCTATTACTAATTCAGCCTAGTTTACAACAGAAGCTCGCATTTCATATTTGGAAGCAGTCAGGCTTAACTCATCCTCATTTACAAAGGTGCAGCTTCATTTGGAGCCACGGGACAGAGGGAACTTAGGAGGAACGTATCTCAAACTTGTTTCAATTTACAAATTTGATAGCTAATAGCTCTGTGCTATTAGCAAAAGTAGGAAAATTGTAACAAGTTTTAAGAAGTCTTAAAGATTGGATGCAGTTTCCCATCCGGGTGGGGATTTTGCAGTACAGGATTCTCTGTAGTGCAAAATCATAAGTCCTTCAGTCACCTGAGGTAATAACTGGTCTTCCCTCTCCGGCTGGATCCCATTCATGCTGAGAGGATGAAGGTTCTTTGCTAGTTTTCGGGTAATGTCCACTGTTATCTCTTTGTTGGTCTTACACACATTCAGCTCAAGATTGTCAAGCAATACTAAGATGCATTAATAACAAGAAGATGCATCTTGGTATTGGTTTTAGATTCAAAATCTCTACTCAAGGAATCATTGCACAGCATATGATCATCAAAGTTTTAATCCTCCTCAAATCACTTAGTAGGGCCATGGTGAGGATGAGTTTGGTCTTAAAAACTGCACCAGGTGTCCTCTGGTTTGTCAAGCACAAGCAGGAAACACAAATATTCTGACAGAGAGCTGGAAAATGCCAAGGCAAAGGGCTCATTAGAGACTTGTCAATCTCAAGGCAGACAAACCTTAAATTATACCCTACTTTAACATTTGTTTTTTGTTAAGGAGATGACATTCTATAAAAAAATTTGTGTCACAGTGAACAGAAAAATGCTCTTAAGCAGCAACAGAGTACGCAAAAAGAGACTGAGCTCACAAATCAGAAGTAAGATCACTGTCTCAAAGTCATCATTAAATTCAGAGTTTTCAGATGATTCACCCCTGTTGGCCATAATGTTTTAGACCTAGAGGTTTCCTCTGCCTTTTACATCCAGTCTGTGTGGTTTTACAAGCTTCCCATAAGTGTACTCTTTAATATTCACAGAGAGTACCACTTAGCTTGTGGTAATGTATAATTTGCATGGCTTATTTGGGGTCGGATTTTACATTTTCATTGGCAGAAAGATGAAAAAAAAATCTTTTTCCTTGTTATTACTAATTGATAGTTCATCATGCCAACAAACCAAGTGGCTAAATTTACATCCACTGGCCAGAGAATATCTACTTAGAACATAAAAAATTATATTGACTGATACAGCAAAAGAAAGAGACACACAGAAATTTGGTGGTCGTCTTTAGGCAAGGTAGGAGGATGGAAATTTATTGACAAAATGATTTTACACTAATTCTGTTTCTAGACCTGAATCTTTGTTTATTGCCCTAATGATTCATGATAAATTTTGTGTGTGGAAAAGAAATTCAGCCTACAGTAGTTTCAGCATCAGAGAAAATGTTGGATTCTTGGAATATGAAGCACCAGCAACAGAACAGAAGAATAAACTTGCATGTTATTCAAGTATGAAATATTTGCACTATCATTCAATTCAGTTTAATTCAGTTTTATCTATACAGCACCAAACAGTCACAACAACAGTCGCCTTAAGGTGCTTTATATTGTAAGGTAGGCCCTACACTACCCTACCCTCTGGCAGCAAAGACATTATGGTCAGACTGAGAAAACAGGGGCAAAACATGTCAGGAGTGTATGTGTCTGCAGATAAACAGCAAGAGAAGAAGAGAAACATAAATAAGTCAGCACTGCCACTCTCTTCCAAAGTCTTGTAATCAGTCGAGAGCACCGTCACTTCTAGTTCAGATTCTAGAGGACAAACAACATAAATAAGCATCTTTGAGAGCTCTATCAGCCTGTGCCAGTTGGAGCCACTCACTATTTTAGCAAGGGTGCACAGATGTGCAAAATGAATAATTAATCTGCCTAAATTCTGTTAAGAAGCAGAGGCATCAGGGGTAACTTCTGCAGAAGCCTGGGAATGAAAGCAACTCTTATCTCTGACTTCATTTTCCATAGTTAGAAGGAGGTCTCAGTTCTATTTCTGCCATTGTAAAGTCTGCATATTCATCTTAGTTTGGACTAAATGGCCAAAACCCTACAATGTGGAGTAAACAGAGAAATAAGTAAATATTTTTCTGTTATCTCTCTCCACAATGCATAATCCCGCGAGACACGAAAAATCATTCAGCTGGATTTATTGTTAGGATGTGAGCTCTGACCCTATATTTTGTCTGCATTTAAGGTCAGCAATGGTGGGAGTTTACTGTAAAAATCTCAACACCGCCTAATAAATAACAGTAAAACAAGGCCTCTTAAAAAGTTATTTGTTGTTAGTGGTTTTGATTTTGGGTAATGCTGTATTGACCTATTTCACTAAGAAGCGAGACCCCTTGTAACACCTTCGTTAGGCTTTTTTCCTCTTTTGTCCTGTTCTCTGAAACTCTGAAACCACCCTTGTGCATCTTCTGTTTGCCATTAGACAAACATTAGATTCATGTACTTTAAATCTGTATCTCATTGTGAGTCAGAGGTGTACCCAGACAATTTACATAACTAGAATTTGGCTAATTTGCCAAATTGTTCCCTCAAAACCTCATAATGTCCACAAAGTGGCTAGTGAATCACTTAGGGGTTAGGTTTAGGTAGCATTTTATGTATGATTCTACTTATGCGTAAGAAGGATTCTGAAAAAATACAAAACATTGCTTTTCAAGTCCAGTCTCTTACATGTATCCTTACCCTCAATCGGTCAAATGGTTGCCCCTCCCTGAGCCTTTTTAGTTAGTTTTTCCTTCCCACTGTCGCCAGGTGCTTGCTCATAGGGGGTCATCTGATTGTTGGGGTTTTCTCTGGGGTTTATAAGCACCTTGAGGTGACTATTGTTGTGATTGGGCGCTATATAATTGGATTTAACTGAACTGAATTTCGACCTAACAGATCTTCTGTTATAAGATTGGGTTTGGTTTGGGTCTGTCAGAAAATAGATGGAAGGGATAGCATTAAACCAAACCATAAGTCTACTTCCAACCCTTCAAAGGTCACCAACTCTGTGTTTCATACTTGATATTCTCAGTTATAGCCCAAAGAGTACACCTATGCTAATAGTTCCAGTCAAAAGCTTGTTAAGCCCTGTGTACATATACAACTATGTGTTATATAGCTAATGGTCGGCCATTAGTAGAGAGTTCAAGCTCTACCAACTACATTCACACTCCGATGGATGCATCGGAGAGCAACTTGGGGTTAGTATCTTGGCCAAGGATACTTGACATGCAGACTGGAGGAGCCAGGGATCGAACCGCCAACCTTCCGATCAGTAGGTGACCTGTTCTACCTCCTGAGTTACAGCCATCCCTGTGCTAACGTGGTGCCAAGTAAGCTGAAGAGGTCCTGAGAAATAAAGCCCCTTGTTGTTAGGTCTGAACCTAGTGGTCAGCTCATGTTTCATTCCTGTAAAGATTAACTTAATGAGAAGTGGTGGATGGGCAAAAATAGAAAAAAAATAATTATTTTTTACCTGAGAAGAGAACTTGTTCCTGAGTGTGTCTATCACACAAAGGCACAAGAGAGAAAGCAGGAAACGTCCTGCTGAGTATTAAGCACAGCGCTCCAAAGAGCAACAGCTTCTCACCAAATTAACATGTGCCTCTCCTTGGTGTTCAATTCATTAAGCTAATGGATTTTACTGTCAGATACATTGCTATAATTGCAAGAGGTTGACTCTCTTCTAAATGAGAAAAATATTAATTTTTACCCCGTGTAATTGGATAAGGGGAGGCATCGCACTTGTAAACCAACAGGGGGTCCTTTACACAATTCAATCATCAATATCTGATCAGAGCAGCTGTTGTTAACAACATTACAGGCAAGCTCTCTCAGCACAGCTCCGTGAGCTCATTACGGAAGTTATGTTGCCACTCTGTCCCTTGTTTCTCCTTCACCAGAGAAGTCAGAAGAAACAAACCAGCACATTTCACACCAATGATCAAATTAGCAGAAAGCCAGCTTTCCTGCTTACCGACCTTCTTTGACTACGACAAAGTGTTAGCACATCAACGGAGGCAAGCTCCGTAGAGCTGGAAAAGTGAGGCTGGGGATAGAAAAAAAGAAAAAAGCTGACGAAACAGAGGGAGAGAAAGAGTTCAAAGATGAAAAGAAGGTTACAGTGGCGAGTGCCCAGCAGATGCTGCTGCTAAAAAGGTCAGTTGTAATTCGTTAGGGAGTGTGTTAAGCTGGGAAGCTGGATGAATGCCCATGCAGATGAGCTGGACTCGTGCTGGCCTTAGTGGCAGATGACCCTTTGGCTAAGAATAGTTCAGATAACAAATAATGATAACCAGCTAAATGGGCACTGCTGCTGTCACAACATAAAAATTCCAGCTTTGATCCCAATGTCAGGTAGGAAACATTTTAATACACAATTCTATCGCCTCTGTCATTGCCTATCATATGAACAGACATTCTGACTTGACTATCAGAATGTCCCAGGCCTATTCTTTGGACCGGTTAGGCCTGTATTGGTTACACTGTGAATGAAAATAAAAGTGCATGAACAGGAAACACAACACGGAAAGACCTCTGGAGAGTGCACACACAGAAAAAAATATGCTGTTCTCTGCCAGCTTTTAATTAGATCTTAAATTATTTTTTGTAGGCCACATGAGAATGTCAGTGAGTACGGGACAAATGCTTCTTTTGATCAGACGCTGCCAATAGGTTAAAAATGAGCTGTCTGAACAGCATGGCATTACTCTGTTACACTTGTATCAGTACTACATTTTATCCTCAGTGGACTTTTCTCTTTTTCTGAATCAATGCCAACATACCAGGAACTGCAGATGAACGTCATGAAATCCCCAAAGTTATCTGAGTATTGATTTTGGGCTAATCTGTTCAAGTAGAAAACTAAAGACGAAAAATCACAATTAGAAATGTACACAACAAATGTATGCGGCAAATTTTATAGCAACTCAGAGCTGTTGCGATAACCCACTGAAATCCAAAAATACAGTGGGAATGTGTTCCTAGACAGACAGTGGATCAAACAACACCTGAGACTTTTTTGTTTGCTATCAAACTTGAATATCTATATCAGTGACTTTTTTTATGACAATCAATTCTTGAAAGACTCTTAGAAGTCAGGAGGTCAGAAAAATTATTAGTTAATCATTCACTGACATTCATTGTTGGAATGAATTTATCAGATTTCAATAAAAGATTGATCGGAATTGGACAGAAGTGAGAGCAAATGGAAGTTGCAGGTTTTGAAGGTTTAAGAACATGTAATGTAAGTTAATATGTCACACATGTTAAACCAGCCTTCAACACTAGCCCTGCTCAATAATGCATCATCACACTGGAGACTAGCTGATAACAACAACTGGGGTACGTTGTTTGATTGTCTGGTTCGGAATAATATCAGTAAATCTTAGATTACACTGAGCAATCATCTCTTAGAAGCAAAGCCACATAAATACCAAATGTGTTGTCTCATCCTTAACTAAGTGATTTTAGAATTCCACTGTATTCACATGGGGCGATTCTGCACTTCCCACACACAGGCCTCAAATTCCTCCGGTGAGGAGCTTTAGTGACTAGCTGCCCCAGATTGTTTCCCCCATCCTTGAACTGTCAGAGAGATGTAACACACAGCAGAGTGCTTTAAAAAGAGAGAAGAGGCATTTAAAAAGCTGTAGCTGATATCTGTGTTTCTCTGTGTCCTGCAGACGTACTAAGTCTTGCTACATTTGTGGCATACCAAACACACAAATAATACACAAAAACAGAGTTCCGACACAAAGAGACTTTATTTCAGTGTGCAGCCATGTTATACTAATACTATATACTAAACACTAAAGTCATATATGTATTATGTATTTTCTTTCTTTTTCTCTTTTTGTGACTTTATCAGTCTCTCTAATAGTTGAGTGAATTTCTGCCCCTTTTTTCTTTAACATTGCTTCAGTTCATCAAAGTTTGTGACGATTCCTTTATGCAATGCTCTCTTAATATTTTAAGGAAGCATTTTAATCGAGTTGAGGTCCAGCTCATTTGTACCATTTGAACTTTCTAAATAGGAAGGAGAGGATTGTTTACCATTAAGTCAACCACAGTTTGAGTTGTCCTCAGATGGATAAAAAGATTTACATATAAAAATGCTAAAATGAGTTGCCAGACTTATTTGGGCAGACATTATTATTCTTGTATACTGTCTACTTATATTTGTGTTGGATTTTTTGATACATACCAGGTTAAACGTTAACAGCCAAAATGACAGTCAGCAAGTCAAATAACATTAATAAAAACAAAAATCATCATCATCATCATCATCAATGTTGTCTCAACCAGACTGTAAAACTTTACTGTAAAAATGGAGCAAAGCTTTTTTTTTCTTTTTTTTCTCCAACTCTAAAAATGGCAAACACGACAAAACTATGGAAACATATTTGGGAAGCAATATGATGATATCACAAAATGAAGCCATTAAAAATTAAAGGTACTATAAGTAAAATTTCATCACTAGATTTCAGTACATTGCAGATTGATATCAGTACAATTCTTATTTCTTACCCCTCCCATTTCAAGTGCATCCCAGCTACAGTAGCCACTCCAGGACAAACAACTTTGGCTTCTACTCATATGTAGTGAGTAGATGCTGTCAGTCTTCTGTTTACTTCAGCTCAGCTATGTTGACAGCTTAGCTCAGCTCGGGTGTTCACATCTATTTACTTTAGAGGAGATTGTAAAACTCTGTAAAAGGAGACTGATATGATTCGATGAGACTGTGTAGCGCACTTCTGACCGACTACAGCGATACTGAGGTGAGTTGTTGAGAATATCCTAAACTTTTCTTATAAGCGCTGTTGTTAATTGCTGCTAGCTGACGTTAGTGGAATTTTAAAGTTGATTAAGTTGTAATCAATTATTTCTGTTTAATTATTTCTGTTTATGTGAATTTGTTGTTTTAAATACACATCAATTAATATATATTTATTAGTGCAAAAATGACTTACAATACCTTTAAGTTTGCATTTGCAAAGGCTGAAATACAACACCAACAAGGCTACAATCTAGGAAACATTCCAGTGAACTGCAGTCATCCTAAAACCCGCACAGTCCATTTGGTCTTTACTGAATTTTTGGCTTGCAAGTTCAATTCAAATTCATAACATTAACTGTCCTATTATTAACTGCACAAGAAGTGCTGGTCATTAGCTGCTAGCTTACTGTGTAAAGTCGTCATGGGTCTGTAGCTCTGTCCACCGTTTTAGGGAACATAGTTTGCTTTAAAGTAAGTTAATTATTATTACTTTATTATTATACCATTAAGAATAAACAATGAGGATTCTGGATCAGCACCATGACGCAAACTTGTGGTATAGTATATACAGTACTCTGGAGAAGGTATAAAATGTCACTGCATGTGCATGTGTGTGTGTTTTATGTGTATAGATTTTTTTGTTACATTCTTACACTACCACGACAACCCCGCTCTTTTGCCCTACTAATGTTCTGGTTTCAGTTTATTTCCCACAGTTTTTTTAACCTCTTGCCTTATGATTCCAAGCGCTGTCACCAATCTTTGTATTTTTTTATTATTATCTCATAACACGTCTTTAATCAGCTACCATCTTTCCTATGGATTTTTTAAATGTCTACCGTCTCAGATCAACACAGCCCTGTCCTCTAACACCACCAGGAGCAGCAGCAACCCCTCAACAGAACATTGTACCCCTTCAGTTAAAAACACGGGCTACATTTGGTTTGTGTTGTCCACACCTGATGACAGTGATACAGTATGATGTGATTTCATATTAGATTTTTGATGAATGTGGGTTGTTGTTATTCAGCCTGTTTCTATGTGCCCCTTTTTAACTTTGAGCACCCGCCCCTTCAAACATCTCTGCACAGCCCTGGCATCAGCCAACATTACAAAGAGGAAAAGGTAGAATCTTTGTCATGTTTTAGCTTTTATTTCTATTTATAAGTGCACACGTTTTGTCATCATATATAAAGACTGACTTTAATGGTGTTTGTACAGGGTTTTTTTCAGATGTAGAGTAAAAGTTAACTGATGTCAAAGGAAATAACATTTCTTTGATTCAGTAAGTATATGTGACAGTACTCAACATTTACTCTTTTTTTTCTTTAAATCAGTAATAAACAGACTTGGCTACTGTGAGACTCATGCTGGAGACACTGTCTGGAACAGATATACAGATGCCCCATAAATTTCACACTTTTCTAAGTTCCTCCTGTCTTATGCCATACCTTTGGCTTTACGTTTGGTGAGAGGTCATTCTGCTGTCATGCCCTTTCTGACTTTTCGTTAAATCTTGCCTTTGGATTTCTGCTGCTAACAAGAAATTAGCAACTTTAAGTACAGCTCCTGCTTCCACAAATTGCTGATTTAGATGCTTTCACTCACTCTTTCTATTGACTTGTTATTTGGGATTATTCTTCAAGGCTCCTAAAACAAGGAATTCAGCGGCTGCTTTTGTTTTTGAACATTTCTTTTTAAATCTCACAGTCCACCAGTGATTTCTCTTTTACTTGATGTTTTAATTTGATGTTAAAGTTCAAAGACTTTTTCTGTCTCTGTCCTTACCACTTACCAGTTGCTCCGTCATATGGCTCTTTTCCACTTGTACCTACTCAGCTCAGCTTGACTCGACTCAATTCAGTTTTTAGGGTTTTCCATTAGGTGGTAGTACATGGTACTGGTAGTACCTGCTCAGCTGGGGTTCGACGCAAGCTGAGTCTGAAAATATGACATCAACAGACTGCATGCCACAAATTGGCCAATCAGTGGCATCACTTGATGAGTCATGTGAGTGATTCCTTAAAAATGGAAAAGGACAGAAACTGAGTAGATTCAAGGAACTAGTTGAAAAGAGGCTATATATTCTTTGATCTCCATGTTGCCCTCTAGCTTCAAATATTACCTCAGCAGATGTAAAGGCATCCTTAAATGAAGCATGTACCACATGGCCCTGTTATGTGTAAACAATACATCTAAAAGGAACATGTTGCACCTTTTCAGTTGATAATTTACTTTTGCGTGCTGTTCCATCCATGATACAGATCATACTGGCAGCTTTTAGGACTGGAAGAGCTGCACAAACTCTGATATCTTGAAAATTGAAAAAAAGAAGAAAAAAAAAAACGACCCGCTGCTATTTTTAGGTATACAGTGTGATGAGCAGTGTCTGGGGAACTGTAAGCATTGTTTTGAGCTGCGACGATCAGATCCAGTTGCTGTACTGGAGTTACAAAAGCAAAGTTCCTGGATAAAAAGTCACACTTTATAATAATACAATGTAAAAAGAATCCATTGTGATTTAATGTCATTTAACTCCTCATACAGCAGATCACTTTACATGTCCTTATCGTGATCTTTATATGCCTCCAGTGCCAACATGTCCATTTGTTTGGTTTTTCCTCTACTCTCACTCTTACTCTCCCTTTCTTTCTCTTTCTCCCTCTTGGCTGGGCTTTGGTTCTTGTAGGATTCTGGCTGGCTGGCACACCAGGACAATTACCTAATCACGTTGCTGCAGTATTTATAAATGAGCTCTCACCACCCACTATCTGCCAGATTGTCTGTTAGCCATGGTGTTATAAAAATTCAGACTCCATTAATGTTATCCTTTCGGATTTCTATTTTCCTTGCTGTTTTCCAGCACTGTAAACACCAAAGTGTGCACTCCAGATTTCCCACATGTCCCGACCAGCTACTTCAACCCTAAACCAGCCACCTTCTTGCTGCCAGTCCCTGCTGGTCCACTCACCACTCTCTCCACTAGTGAAACCACAGATGTGACTGCAAATTTTTGTTTTTCCTGAAAATTCCTAAAGGTCTCAAGGAGACCATTCGCTGCAGCAAACAACTTCAAGTGTGACACATGCTATCGTGCCAATACACACTTGTTCACAGAGCAGGATCTGTTCAGATACACTAACACGATCTTCACTCAGCACACACCTTACCAGATTTGTCTCCTTTCAACTTTGTTCTCTACTACAAATAAAAATTCATGTTGAAGGCTCACAGTTCTGGTACAGTGGAGGAAATCCAGCACTTACCAAAGACACAGGTCTAAATGGTCAGAATAGGAGTTCTAGGCATTGACCTAACAAAAGCAGCTGGGATGGACGTTGTGCAGCATTGCACAAGGAGATGGCCAAATTTAAATTAAGTATATTTTTTTCTCTTTATGGGTGGCCTGAAGATGTTTCATAATTAGCAAACTATTATTATTATTACTAACTGATTTTAAAATGAGACTACAATCCTCCCAGTGAATTCAAGCCATCTAAATAATACCAAAATGTACACAAGAATGAGACACTTTCAGTTAGTGCTCAGTTGTATATTATTGTATTTCTGCAGAAAGAGGGATGCTCATTGAAATAATTTTTAATGTGCCTTCAGCCAAAATAATAATCTATTGGCAAAATAATGAACCAGACTGTAGACAGTAGACAGTAACCCTCAACTCCTAACATAAAGTAAGCTTCACCAATAAATTGTGAGCTATTTAATGAAGAATTATGACTACACATGGAGGACTGTAGAAACCCATAAATTAGAAGTTGGTCATTTATTCCATATGTAGTATAGCAAGTAGTAAAACTGCCAATTAATCATAGTAGCTCCACACATTAAGAGTAGCAGCATGAGAAAGAGAGGGGCTGCAGAGCCCTGAGTGAGCTCGTGCCACAAAGAACTGCTGAAGCGTTGATCACGTAAAATCATAATAAGGTCTTTTCTTAAAAAAGTTCACAGTATGCAAATTTCTCACTACGCTTAACTATGACGCTGACTATGACAAATTGTAGAAAGCAAGCGCTAGTGTAGTTATACAGCCCAGTTTCCACAGCAGTTAGAACATTGTGCAAAATGTAAATAAACACAAAATGCAGTCATTTAATCTGTATGTCTACTCTCTCATGGCCCTGAGGCAGCACAATTCCGCTGCTTCCCACTAGGGCTGCCACAAACGATTATTTTGATAGTCGACTAGTCACCGATTATTTATGCGATTAGTCGACTAATCAGATCATCATCCACTGGACGTAAAACGTACAGCTTATTGCACCAGCAGCATCTGCTCTTAAATAACTATCATTAGCTTACAGCTTTAAGTGTTTAAGGTGCTAACTAAAAATAAAGACAAGATGATAGTTTATTCAATTTTAATGAAATTTGCAGATTGTTTCGGTGAAGTTTAATAAACTCCTTGCTATCTAAAATATAACAGGACAACGGAGTATATTCTCCAGCATCTCACACTTTTGATAATCAGCTGTCTGCTTGACGTTTATTCAGCTGTGTAAAAACTATAACTTTAATCTCAGCCAAACCGATTTACTCAGGAACAAATAAAATACAAAAAAAAAAAAGCCAAACAACAACATTTTTAATTTATCTAAGTGACTCATATATATTTAACCTGAGTAGCGAAAGACGGCGGTGGGTTAGAAAACAATTTGCCGGGAGTCCGGTGTTCTCACCGCGCTAGTGACCTAGCCCCCGGCTAGCTATCGAGCTGGTGGGTAACAGACGTCTCCGAAAACGTCGGAGCGCTTTTGAAAATATGTGGTGTCCTGATAAACTGAGCCGATATTTGAGGTTTACACAGCTACATTCTCGCCTGAAAATACGTTAAACGTTTATTTTCTGACCCAGAAAGAATAATAAGAGTAACATTAAAACTAACTAGCTGCCGCCATTGTTGGAAACTAAGCTGGGCCGCGCTACGATTTCTGGGACACAGCTGCTTCTTCTTCTTCTTCTTCGGGGTTTAACGGCAGCTGGCATCCTTGTACATGCAGTGCTGCCATCTTCTGTTTCAGTCCGTTATTACACTCTTAAATCCTGCTACTTATTCCTGCGTCTTTTGTGATCTTACAAAGCTTCAAACGACGCGTCGACTATTAAATCAGTCGTCGACGATTTTGATAGTCGACATAATCGTGACTAGTCGACAAATCGTGGCAGCCCTACTTCCCACACAAAGACTAACGGATACGCAGAAATATTTGGTGACCGTCTGGTTTTGGCTTTTTTTTGTTGTCTACCACCAGCAATCAATTTACTAGCTTCTATTTTGAAATTCAGTCATGCCAACCAGTGACTTTTCTAGTCTCTAAATGCACTGTTTCTTACATCATGCTGTTCTACTCTACTTGAGTAGATTGATTGAACCACCAACCTTGTGATTACTGGAGAGCCTGTTCTAACAGGAGCTACAGGACCCCAGCCTCTAGTACTATTTCACTACACGATGGCTTACTGGCCATACTGCTGTTATGGAAGTTCTTGATATCATCCTACTACTTCCTCAAAAAGAATCTGGTCCATGGGTGGGACGGTCTCCAGAACCTGCAGGAGGCAGAGTGCTGTTTGTGGCACGATCAGAGACGCTGCAGAGCAGAACCACTAACCAGCAGCTTTCCAAGAGTTCATCTGAAGGATGAGACACTCCACTAATGGCACACTTCATTGTATTTTTAAGTTATGTAATTTTATCAAAGTGCTTGCCAAATAACATAATTGCTAAGGGAATTTTTAATTGGGTGCATATTCAACACTCTTACCTCCTGCATTGGAAATAAGAATCTAAATTCATGGAAAACTGAATTCTGATCTGATCTGTAAATCAGTCCCTGGGCACAAGAAAACTTCTGAAAAACATAGTTGATTACTGCCTCCACAAACATTAAAAATGCAATTCTGACAGTCCTCTGAATTTGAGCTCTTTTAAGAGTTGAAGTGAAAAGCATTCCTGTGGTGTGACCGTTCACAATTTGAAATTCCTTTTGGAAATAATGAAAGCTGCATCCTCCAGGCTACAGAGGAGAGGGACTATGAAACTGGCTGTCAGCACACAGCACTGATGGCATGGAGGGAGCATTAATGTGCATGGCATGAATAACTGACTATATAATATTTACATATTTTGAAACAACATCCAAAAAACAATGCAAAACTACAGTCAGCATGTATCACACTATCATGGTACAACTTCAAAAATGGAAACCCAGAGGTTAGGAGTGCAGCACCCTTTCAACTGCAAGGCAGTTGCACCGATCACCTGGTGGAAGGCAACTTGTCTCCAAGTCATTGTCGTGCGACTCAGACTGATTGCAATTACTCTCGGACGGATAGGCAAGGGTTTGAATCAGAGTACAACTGGTCGCAGACTTGGTCCCCATCTTCAAAGCAACCATTTCTAATGCAACAAGACTCCAAGTTCATTGCACACCGTCTCCAACGGTCTCCAACCACTGTTTTCCGAAGTCTGTCTGTAGCCTAATTATAAGGATTATTAGGAGATTTATATAAATATATTACATATTGATCACGGTTTTCATATATATTGATCGGTTTTATGTGTTTGACTTGTGTTTGACTTTCAATAAGAACATGTTTCTCTGCATGCAGGGAGGAGCTTCACCATCTTCATTTTAAAATGAGTAAAAACAGAAGGAGTGCTGGTTTTAATTTAGAGCTTACTGTAATAGTGCTTTTAAAGAGACGGTAGTACGTGAGTGTGTCTGTGAAGGACTCTTCTGTGTGTGAAGAGGGCACAGTCCACAGTCGAGGCGAGACAGGTAAACCATGTTATACACATAAAAACAAATTGAACAACAGGCCTCAACGGTGGAAAAAGGTTTTCTTTTTTCTTGAAAAGAGCCAATGTGACTTTTATGAAATATTGCTGTTTTGGCTGTGCATCCTTCCACTTGTATTTACCTATTACTCTAGGCTAAATCATCCATCATTTAGGAAAGTTAGACTAGCCTACTGGTAAATATGTTATTCTCTTTTGGGCCTGGAGGATGAAACTGTCAAATCTCTCTTTCTCTTCCTCTAACCAGTAGCAGTATATTAAACACTGAGCATGTAGTGGAAAAATCTTTTTTTTTCAAATGTGAACTGTACCATATATACACAACCTGATATCACGGCAAAGCGCGTAATAGACACGCCAGTCAACCGTGTTCATTTCACGCTTTGCCTCTCTAAAATGTGAAATCTAAATGCATGCAGACGTTACATTACCAGTAGGGGAGATAATATATTTAAAGCTACAAAGTTGGTAGTGAGCAGAAAACGTATTAAGTACAATCAAGGGTCCTTCGTCATCAGAAACAATGAACCTAGGCAGCTAATATGTATATACATGTAAAGGTGCTAATAATGTCTGTTTAAATGCTTTCTTGTGATTATCTTCATGCTGGCTTGAAATAAAATATTTCCCTGTGCTGGTACTTCGGATTACTGCATCTTCTGCGTGCGTGTACATTTCATGTTTTGGAGAGGCGAAGCGTGAAATGGACACGGTGGACCGGAGTGTCTATTACACCTTTTGCCATAATACTAGGTTGATACATACACCAAAAGTATTGTATTTCATTTCATATGCAGAAAATCCATCCTCAAAAAGAAGTTGATGTTGAGCTGATCCTGATCTTTCTAAACAAGAAAAGGAAGAAACTGAGATTCTGGATTCATCCAGTTCTCAAACGAAGGCAGCAGCAGGGAGAATTTCATGGTTTGATCCAGGAGTTGAGGCTGTATCATGACTGCTTTCGTACATATTTCAAGATGTTAGTGGGGCATTTTGAACTCTTGCTGGCAGAGTTGGGACCACATCTGAGGAGGCAGAGTAATAACTTCAAAGTCGAATAACCCATAGCAAAGTTTATATGTCTGAGGTAAAACAGTATTATTGTGCAACCTATATATTCAGCACTGGTGCATGTTGTTGCCGAATGTAATGGTCCCAGTGGTCAGATCTATTCATTCATATCCAAAAAATCTGCATGTTAAACATACAGCCCAGTGATGGCAAACATTTTTACCAAATGACAATGGGACAATCGCCAAATCCCACTCTGTAAGCAATTCTAACAGGAAAAATAAAATCAAGGTGATCTCTAAATTAGAAAGATTAAAGTTAAATCGCCAACAGTTACAATAACTGTTTTTGTGCTTAATAATAAGCACAAAACAGCTTTGTTTTGGTTAAGATCTTGACTGATTAGTTCCAGTGACCCATGCAGACCACCAGGGAAACAACAGTGTAGTGGAAATGCATGTATTCATGACTTGGCACAGTGAAGTGCAACTAGAGCTGACGATACCAGGTCTGAGGAGAACCAGTGTTTGGGTGTGTGTAGACTTGTAAAGTACTTCTGATAACCAAGTCAAAGTGTGGCGGGTGGCGAGTAGTTTCCATATGCAGAATCTTGGTCTGAAACTAAGTTTTGCACAAGTGGACCACCTACTTGTAAAAATAAGTGAACTAACAACTGACTGTCCAACCCCAATGAACACTATGAAGAAATGCCATGAGTAAAGTGAAACCCTTTGCCAGCACTGTTTAGGATAATGGTCAAACCAGCAGAATTTGCAGCCAGTACATACTGACAACATTGGGCCAACACTGACCATGGGCTAAGCTTTCATGTGAGATCACCAGCCAACCATTGTTAGAGCTTTTGTTACATTTGTGTTTAGATATAGACAAGATGTGCTGTAGTAATACATGTGCTGTAGATATGTAATAAATTGATCAATTTATTACATATCCACAGTGATTGTCTTTAAGTATGACTCTCTAAGTCACTTGGAACAGTTGCTGAAGTTGTTGAAGAATGCAATAATTCTGATCACTGCAGACTTTTACAGTTCTATGATGGCATGAATCATGTTAAATGATTTTTCAGCTTTCCTAGTCTCTGAAACCCTCATGATGAAAGAGCAAGCTTTATTCAAAAATGCAAAAACTCAGCTTTTTAGATTTTGATGCATTACTCTGAAACCTACATTATCCACTTTTGTCTGAAAATTGATGCATAGAAAATGAACAAAATTGCAATCTGAGCAGCTTGCAATGACGAAATTTTCAAAAGGTATAGACCTCATGGTCCACTATTTATTCGCATTCACCCTAAGTCCTCTCCACAGCACCTCCATTTCTCTCATTTTGCCTGACTTTGCAAGTGAAACAAATGGGTGCTAAATGTCCAGCACAGCAGAAATAATCAATCAGTGATATGGTACAATGGCCAGTATTCTACTGTGTGAATAAATGGGACTATAGTTATCTTTGCTCACCTGTTGCTGACAATGAATTATTATAAGGAATAAAGTGAGCTTGTCGGTCACCAGTTTTGGAGGGCCTCCAGCACTGTTCTCTGGGGCCAGATATTGGTGTAAAATCCAACGTGGGCAATAATCCTCTGACTAAGAAAACGCCATCTGAAAGTCCCATAGCTCAATCTATGCTGAGTGGAAGACAGAGATGGTGCAGAGAACTCCTGGATCAATGCCATAACTAAATAAAAGCAAAGCATTACAGAATAAAATGGCAATAATTCTTCTTGTTAATCAGATCTACACTGATTTTTGTTTCAGTTACTTACACACTCACTAGCACACAGATGTAGAACGTATCAATTAAATCACAGTATGACTAATATGACCTTTTGTAGTAATTCTCACTATCAGTATCCCTTGTAAAGCTATTTACGCATACGTAAACACAATATTTATACCCCACTAGTATTAATTGGGCTACTACTGATTTTGTGTATTTGGAATCTATTTTTATTCAGCTACATTTAGTGAAAGGCAAACACAGCATATCAGCTTAAACACCTCCAATAACCAACTGTCAGTCACAGTGGTGGTGAGGGGTAATGAGCTGGGCTTGTTTTCCAGCCACAGAATCTGGCAACTTGCCATCTTTGAGTCAACCATCAAGTATTGTAGGGTCAACTGTGAGGTCATCAGTCCAAGAGGACAATGAACATGAAAACCCACAGAACTGGGATTTATAATAAATCTTTAGAAAAACAAACAAACATCTAGATGTTAATCATTTCTCTTTGTGTGAAGATGATCGTACAATGTTTTGTTGAGATTAGACAACACAATAAGAAGGAGGTAGGCTACTGAAAGAAGGTGTACTTTCTTTTAAGCATGGTTTTACATTCACAACTACCTGTTAACTGCACATATGTAAAGAGTTAAGCTTCCTTCTTTCAGGGACAGCGAGGACACTGGACTTTGACTTTTTAGGGTTTGACTGGACACTAAAAACTCCCAGGGTTGGAAATATCTATTATTGGTGTTCACCAAGACAGAATAAAAAAAGGAAAATAGCAGGTTGCTTTTTTAGTAAAACACAGAAAACCCAGATAATAAATATCTGACATTTTTGCTTCAAAGATTGATGACAATGATTTACAAACTTTCTTCTTAGTTAAACTGTGATTGACTAGTTTGAGTAGAATTTTAATCTGGATCAGAGCAAAAGCCTTAGATCTTGATACGGTATTAATGAAGGAATCAGTATCTAAATAGCTACACTGGTGACGTTGCTTTCTAGCATGCATTGTTCCTTTAGCTTATTCAGAGATGGATAAAAAATCATTTGAAATTCATTCTCAGTTCTCACTCAAATCATTTGAACTAAATCTCATCTGTAAAACTGAACTCTGACAGTTTTGACACACAAAAAAAGAAGAAGAAATCAGTTAGTGGTAAATCAATCTGTACCCGACCAGGACTGTCTGTATACAACTGAAGTTATCCTGAACTGAAATCCAATAACACTGATATATACATATGACAAAACTGAATCCATTTTACATACAATAACTATCGTCGTCACCATCCTCATCTTCATTGTCCTCTTTATCACCATCTCTGGCATCATCATCAAATCCAAGCAGGATGTCTGTAGTAATCACTGTTCCTGCCACTCTCTGAATGTTGATTACCCCACAACTTGATTGCAAAGGACTTCACTCTCAGTCTCAGTAGAGGTCTCATGTTTGGCCTAATTGCAAGTCTTGTTAGCCAATGTAATGGGTGGTCTGCTGCTTACATATCCCAAAAGACATGAGCTTCAATCTCTGCAGACACCACAATGAGAGGCAACAACCCATGAAATACAAGCATTGTCTTATCCTTATATCTAAGAGGGTCATCAGTGACACATCTGGGGTTAGTGGTAGTGTTTGAGTTTAGTTAATGTTCACCTATTTTATTGCCCATTTGTAGAAGGTTTTAACAGAAAAAACATGATACCAAAATAACTGGATGAGACTTTATCTGAAAAAGGCAATAAAGGCTCTAAACTGACAGTCAGTCACTTAAGATACTTAAGATGATATCATATTTAACTGTCTGGGTATTTGCTAGGTAAGTAGTAATTCCCTTTCCTTAACAATTTGCAATTAAAAATACCAAGCCTGCATAATTTTTTTCTTTTGGTTCAAATCAAGCGCTTTCAGTCAAATTCTTTATGCAATTTAATGTCACATACTTTTATTTTCAATTTTCACCTTTACTGAGAACATGACACACAATGTTTTGGCCCAGTTACACACCATCACTGCTTCATGGGAAACTGAAGGATGATTTTGGGTTTGCTAAATGTCATATAAGACCATTTTTAAACTTTGACAAAATGATTTAATTCTGTCATACATGTCACTTTTACGTTATTATTCAGACATACTAGTGCCATTGTTTGTCACAGTACACACTCTCACTCTCGCCACCACTGTCACTAAGAGCAGGCTCTCTCTCTCTCTGCCTGTTTCTGTGTGCATGTCTGCATCTTCATGTGCATGGCACAGTGCTGCTAAAAATTTGTACCCTCCTACACAAGTCTCTCTTCCTGATTGGCTGAAGTAAAAGTCCACAGAGAGATAATTTTCTTTTATAGCAACTTGTAGATAGTTGGTAAGAGTTAATATCACATATGTGCATGCATTTGCTCTTAAGCAAGCAGAACAACTAGCTTAGATACACAACAGACACGCACAGTCAGTATCTTGTGCATACTTTTCCATTAATGCAACTGCTCTCGGAGACTGCAATAAATGTTAGATGCCAATGTTGCTAGGTCCAGCCAAGTAAGACTATTAACGCTTTTTCTTTGCAAAAGTTTAACTCTAAAGTTGACAAGTTCAGACACCTTCAGATTACTGAAAAGCAGTGCATGTTTGAAAGAAAATATAGTGTCTTTTAGGAAATCCAGCTAAAAAAAAAAGGAAATCATCTAAAAATACATGGAACTGAAGCAACTTGGTGCTGGTCAAGGATTTAGTAAGGAAGGAACAAAGGAAAGTACATATATAATAAGAGCAGCTGTCTCACTTCTCCGTGCACACTTTGAGCTGTAAGCTCTATAGAATCTGCCTACTCTATCATCGGCAGCATTTTGTCCAGCTGGTGCTCCGGGGCCATGTGAGAGATTCTAACATTGCTCTCAGGGGGGCAAATTAGCCGGACTGGTTGAGCGAGGCTGCAAAGACACTTTACATCCTATTCCACAGACCTGTGCACTGATCTGCCTCCCATTCTGTCTCTATTATTCTGCTGCTCTGGCTTTGGGGAGGCAAAGGCTGGCCAAATTGTAATGTCATGCCTTGAGGTCGAAACAATGAGCATTTGCTTTGTGTTTGCTGCTAAGTGGCCTATTCCCATGCAGTGTGACCCAAGCGGCATCCACAGATCTGCTGAGTGAAAACATTAGCACTCACACTGGGCATACTGCCTGCACTTCAGTAATATAATCAGCTTGGTGTTCAGCCAGAACAGACATTTAGGGCAAATGTTGAGTCGGTGCAACAATAAAATAGTGACACTGGTCGGTCTGATGAGATTAATTCTTCCCAGCGTGGGCATGAGATCAAGGAGGATTCAAACTCAAATAATCAAATAATATGCTGTCAGAGACATAGCGTGGCTTGGGACATGACAGCACAAACCTGTTGGATGATCCTGTAGTTAAAGTAACTTGGAAATTACATCCATAACAGCTTACACAAAAGCACTTAACTACAAGGTGACATATCCATGCATCTAAGATTTAAAAGACTCTTTTGGGACACCAGAAGTGTTTGCAAGCAAGGTGAAACAAGCGTTGTGTTCGACCAATGCCTTAGTAAATACATGGATAATTATTTTTCCATCTACTGGCTTGATTTCACTAAAGTCCTTAACCCTTTAACATCTGGGTTTAGGGTTAAGATAGATAATGTCTTTAAAAACACATAAAGGGAGGAGGCCTTAACAAAAAAAACCCTGTAATCTAACATTCTACACTCACTGGTCATTTTGTTAGGTACACCTTAGTACTGCTGGGCTGAACACCCTTTTGCCTTTAGAACTGTTTTAATTCTTCACAGCATGGACTATTTAAAAAATTCCTGAAAACATCCCTCTGAGATTTTATTCCATATTGTCATAAAAGCATTCCACATATGCTGCATACCCATTATGCAAATTTCCTGTTCCATTGCATCAACTATCTCTACTGGATTGAGATCTGCTGACCGTGAAGGCCATCTGCGTATAATGAACTCACTGTCATGTTTGCAAAATCAGTTTGAGATAAATTGAGCTTTGTGACATGCTTTATCCTGCTGGAAGTGGCCATCAGAAGATGGATTTAGTGTGGTGATAAAGGGGTGAACATGGTTAAGGAGCAATACTCAGGTAGTCTGTGGTGTTTAAACAATGCTCAGCTGATACTAAGGGGACGAAAGTATATCAAGAAAATATCATCCACACCATTATACAACCAACAACAACTTGGATCCATGTTTTCATGTTGTCCACACTTAATTCTGACCCTAACATCTTAATGACACACATCACATCAGGCAGTGTTTTTCCAATCCTGCTGGTGTGGTCTTCTGCTGCTGTAAGATTTGACGTGATGTGCATTCACAGATGCTCTTCTGCATACCTTGGTTGTACCGAGCGATTATTTGTAATTACTGTGGCCTTCCTGCCTCCTTAAAGCAGTCTGGCTGTGATTAAATATTTGCATTAACAAGCAGCTGAATGGGTGCACTGAATAAAATGGCTTTTGAGTATTTTGAATTTCTGAAAATATGCCTGTTAAGCACAAACTAAATACACAACTCTAACATTAGATGGATAGCCGATGACCTGGTTAAGAGGTAAAAAGAACCATGCTTTGTTTTATTCTTTATAAACAGGGGCACTTTTTGGATGCTTTGTTTAACATCTTATTCAGTAACTGCATTTTTATAAGCAGATACAAATGGTTCTGCATATTTGAGCTGGAGCTTGTCTGGAAGCTGAGAGAAGATTCCACACCTTTGATAAAGCACACATTATCTTCTGTGATGCAGCTGAGTTTTCTTAGTTGTTTCCTTCAAAACAACTTCCAAGCTCTGTGTAATAAATGTGCTCAGTGCCAATGGTTGGAGCACTTGGTTACTTTGTGTGCTATTTATAAAAATCTCAAGCCCCATCTCAGTTGACCTTCTGTGAAAGGAATAACGGAGAGAGAATGGAAACAACTTTGGGAAGGATGCAATGGAAAGCAACAAAGAAGCAGAGCAATTTTAACTCTGCAAAACAAACACATTATTGATGATGTGGAAGTGCAGAGCTTCAAAGCCTCTTATTTATAGGCATCACAAATTACAGACAGCATGCGGGGGAATGGAAGTGCTCTTTTCTTCAATTGAAGGTTTTCACAAACAGAAAGGATTGTAGTCATCCTTGGTGGTTGAAAAAAATCACTGGAATATTAAAGATAGGGTTGAAGGAGCTTTATTATCTGACACACTTTATAACATGTTACTGTTTTGGTGCAGAACCTTACTGCTGAGCTTTAAAAGAGAAATGTTTGTGTCCCAGGGAAAACTTGGAAGCCTTCAACAGTGCCATCTATTGTTCCGCACGAGGGGAAACTTGATGATATAACTTTAAACGTTCGTATTACTTTAAATAAGGCAGATGGCACTTTGAGCACCCACTTGGTAAAATGGTGCATAATTCTTTTATTCCTTTTCTCATCTTGCTGGGGGCTGCAGAATAAAACACACCTGGGATGTGTCTGGGATCCTTAAGTATGTGTTGAAATGATGCTGCAAGAGCCTTAGGTAAGAAAACACGTACAATACTCATATAGAACATGAAAGCAAACAGCCTTGAAAAAAGTTTCCTTTCTATTGATCTGCATGGGTTTCCTCCTTACTTTTTTCTTGTTTTACAAAGGGAGGCATTAAATATCAGCGGCCATATACACTATAGTGCCAAATCATTGAGTTCAGGCGTTCCGATCATGAACACAGGTGTATAGAATCTACAAACATTTGTTAAAGAATAGCTCTCTTTCTCTAGATCTCAGTGAATTCCAGCATATTACCGTGATAAGATGCCACCTGTGCAAGTAGAGTCATGAAATTTTCTCACTAAACATTTTAGTGGTATTATAACAAAGTGGAAGCCACTTTGCCTGGGCCTGGGCGCCTCCTGGGTGAGGTGTTCCAGGCATGTCCCACCGGGAGGAGGCCCCGGGGCAGACCCAGGACACGCTGGAGAGATTATATCTCTCGGCTGGCCTGGGAACGCCTTGGTATTCCCCCGGATAAGCTGGAGGAGGTGGCTGGGGAGAGGGAGGTCTGGGCCTCTTTGCTTAGGCTGCTGCCCCCGCGACCCGGCCCCGGACAAAGCGGATGAAGATGGATGGATGGATGGAAGCCACTGGGAATGACTGCAACTCCATGAAGTGGTAGGGCAAGTAAAATAACAGCAGCTTTCGGCAGATTCAAGACTTCATGTGGCCTTCATATTAGCTCAAGAACAATGCGTAGAGAGCTTCATGGAAGGGGTTTCCATGGCCGAGCAGCTGCATCCATGCCTTACATCACCGAGCACAATGCAATATGTCGGATGCAGTGGTTTAAAGCACCACACCACTGGACTCTAAAGCAGTGGAGACATTTTCTCTGGAGTGAGGACTCGTGCTTATCTGTCTAGGAATCTGAAGGACAAGTCTGGGTATGGCAGTTGCCAAGAAAACATTACTTGTCTGACTGCATTGTGCCAAGTCTAATTTGGTGGAGGGGGGAATGTGGTGTTTTTTCCTAACTTGGGCTCAGCCCCTTAGTTCCAGTGAAAGGAACTCTTAATGGTTGAGCATACCAAAACATGTTGGACATGCTCCCAACTTTGTTTCCCAACAGTTTTGGGCCAGTCCTTCTCATCCAACATGTCTGACCTCAAAAATGTCTTCTGTGAGAAAGGTCAAAAATTCCTATAAACACACTTCTAAACCTGTGGAAAGCCTTCCCAGAAGAGTTGAAGCTGTTATAGCTGCAAAGGGTGGGCTGACATCATATTAAACCCTATGTATTAATAATAGGATGCAACTAAGTTTTTATGTGTGTGAAGGCAAACAAACAAATTCTTTTGGGAATATAGTGTACTACTGGCTAATACGCAGAGCCTTCTGCCAGTGCAGAGCCAGGTTTGCGCAGCATCAAGGTGTTGCTGTAGTTAGAAATACTGCATTTTAATGCCATTTAAGCCAGCTATTTTTATTAAACTGATGTGAATGTGTTGTATTGTGGTGCCACAGTGTAACCCTCCAGATATCCATCCAGAGATCAGTTGTTACTAGTGGAACTGGCAGCTACTGAGAAAAGGGCAACTGTCAGCGGCTGGAACAGCATTAAAAAGGAAAATGCCTTTTTCCCTGTTTTGGAGTACTTGGGGACATGTTTTGTGTGTGTGTGTGTGTGTGTGTGTGTGTGTGTGTGTGTGTGTGTGTGTGTGTGTGTGTGTGTGTGTGTGTGTGTGTGTGTGTGTCCACTCTTCTCACATAACTTTCACTGACAGCCCACTGATGTGTCGATGTCGGCTAAGGCAAAAAACATCGCCATCACCAGCGCCCGATATGAATGCCAGAACTGTCAGCAAGTTATCTATGTATGAAAAAAGGGCTCCTATAGTCATCCACATATGCCAGTCCCAATCCAAGTATTTCTAAATGATACACAATACACTGAAAAATATTGATGGTCAACACAACTTTTGATACAATTGGAAAAAAAAAACATTAAAAAGCCGAGTGTAGAGCATTGTGAGAACGTATGTATCAGTCGCTGCATTGTGCTGCACAACAAACAAACAATTATAAGTTATCATTATCTGTGGAATAACAGTAATTTCAATAAGAGCACAAAGAGTACATATCACCACAAAGAAACACGAAGGAAGTTATGCAACAAAATTTCACCAAGTGCAGTTTCATTAATTTATTATTATTATTATTAATAATAATAATAATCATCATCATCATCATCATTATCATCATCATAATAATAATAATAATTTATGATTTCTATTCATCCTCTTTATCCTTTTAAAGTATAAAACATGAAGTAGTTGCTAGAAATTTCACATTAGTTTGAAAATTGAATGTTTATTGAATCTTTCTTTAAATTAATTAAATATTAATTTGCATATATGACCATATATGAGTGATTTGCTACATTCCTACAGCATTTTTGTTTTGTTTTTATTACTTAAAAATGTATGATGCAATTTAATTGTGTGTTTCGATGGGGAGGATGGGGGTTATATGTTGACAAGTGCATTTACAGTGGGTAACTTGGTCATTCCACTTCTGATGCTGTACAGACACTAAGAGAACAGCTTCAGTTCCATTCACCACCAAACACAACTAAAGAAAAAGTTCTTCTGTTTTTAAATCTGGTGTTGGGAACCATTCAGGTCAGTCAATACTTTTGAAACTCTTCCCTGAGGCTGACACAGGTGTCTTCAGCTCCTTCCAATCCATCTTACTTGTCATCTTTAAGAATCAGAAAGGGCGTTATTATGCATGTTACGAGCAACCTGGGCTGCTCTATGGGGGGCAGCTGATCGCTTAATGATTACAGTTTGTCCTGCACTGGATGAAGAAGCTACAGACTGCAGGAGAAAGCTTAATGTGAAGAGTGACACACACTCTCCAAAGGTTATTGGAGGATTTTGCCCCCGGGGTAGAAGAGTGTTTGCAGCATTGTGTGTACAGTACTGGACCGCGTGTTGAATTATTTAAAGTTAAATCTCTGAATGGACTAATACACTGAGATTGTTTCTGAATATGTCTTCATTTATAGCTTATCGAGAGGGACTCCCTCGGGGATCGACCAGGGACTGTCACCTTTTCAGCACGCAGGAACATTACACGAGACATAAGGTCAACCTAAAGCAACCAGGCTGCTCTGCTCACTTTTTCACCCCGGTGTGCGCCGCAGCGCGCCGGCAGCAGCACAGCTGCGCTGCGCTCCTTCTGACAGGATCCTCCGTGCAACAAGGACCTCGGTGTTAAAGATATCAGCATGCAACACCACAACCATGCTTGTCCCCTGCAGCAAGGCATCTACATAAAGTCACACTCATTCACTCCTAAACTCGCGTGCACGTCTCTCATCACAGTCTAGAAAAAACCGAGCGAAGAAAGAAAGAAAGAAGAAAGCAGACAAGAGCGGTAACGCGTGCAGATCATACCTGTAACTCCACGCTGTAGCCCTGATGGAAATGCGTCGGGAACACCGCCAGCTGATGTTGCACTTGGAGGGAAACTGTATAATCCATGAACCAGAAGAAGATGCTGAAGAGCGGGAGTGAGCAGGAGACGCGTCTGCTGCTGGCAGCGGTACTACACTGTAGTACAATCTAAGCGTGCTCTCCGCCCCGCTGCGCTCCCATTGGCCGCGCGCCGCTCATCAGCCACGTCAGTTGACTTTGAGGCAGCAGGTAGGCAGCGCATCTCCCATTAGCAAATGTCATCAGCTCAGTCGTTTGTGATGTGCAGGCAGGAGCCGGGGCTGGGGATGAAACGGTCTGTAAAGAGCCTTTTATGATTCATGTGGGAGTATCGTTATTACTGACATGAGCAGTGGACATTCTGTGTGGCAAAAGCTTTTCATTTTATCTCATTTTTAGTTTTTATTTCATGTATACATCGTTAACCTGACATTACATTCAGCCTTAGCATTTAAGTGCTGAGATTAGCCTGTTGGACAACTCAGCAGAGTAAGTTTAAAAAGCAGAGGTAAAGGACATTTGTGCCCTGCAAAGTAAAGGGTCCTTAAAGGGTGCTATCCAGAACCTACACAGCATGCTGTAGCTGTCTACTGCCACTAGGGGACAGTGTCAAAAACATGCGTAATGGTCACAGACTGTATAAAACATGGACATAGCTTCCAGGTCAGAATAATTAAAGACCCTGTCACATGACCATAAGTGGTGTTAAAGTTGGTGCTGTTTTGCGTCTCTTGATTTTGTAACCTGATGGGTTGCCAACTGGAAGACACGAGTATATGATCATTTCGGCTTTTGCAGCTGTTTTAATGATGTGTCTGTGCAGAAACTCAGAGATTCAGAGATTACACAGAGGGAGGTGCTGCAACAGTTTGAAAACTTGAGACTTTGTGGATAGAAATTTGAAAAAAAAGAAAAAGAAAACACTGCAATGTCTTTGCTTCCTGTTTTGACTTCTTCTCTGTCTATGTCAGTGCTGAGGTGGAGGTATTGTCTGAGTGGTGACAACTAGGCAACTAGACAACAAGGCTATGAAACATTTACTTCAACTCCAAACTTTTGAGCTTTATTTAGTGCTTGCAGAAGAAGAAATGGCAATAGTGAATGAAGGCTTAGTCAACCGTAACTAATGCAGAAATACAGAATGAATCACTATTTGATTTGAATTACTACTTTGCTCAGAGCCTGTTAGAATTCTGTGAAACTCATTTTTTACTGATGACTGAAAAATAAGCTGGTGTATAATGAAAAAAAAGAAACAAAGGATAATAAAATCAAATCAAATTTTAAAAAAATGTTTTGCAAATTTGCAGCAGAGCCAGGCAATCCTCAGCTGTATTCAGCTATATACAGAGGCCTTCCCAAACCTTAAGATCAGCTGGAGGTTTGGAAAGTTCTCTCGCAAGGCACAAACTCCCCCTCACTTGTTTGATCAGTATCCTCAAGCAGCTTCTCAAAATTCAGAGTCTGTATAACGCTTTCAGTAGTTGGATATATGATGTAGGCTTATAGTTCAGTTGCCATCAAATCAAATTGAGTTATTTTGCCCGTGACAACATGATCAGACATATTTTGTTACCACTGTTAACTTTTGATTATGTGTAATATTTGATTCTAACTATGATTATGCTGACTAAACACTTCAGTGTGGCTGTGTATCAGTAAATAATAAATTAATAAAAATCCTCTTTGGTAGTCAAATTAGGGGAAACTCAAAACTATGTAAACATGTGAAAACAACCTTGTTATGTAGAATAACTTAAATCTCATTCATGTATAAAGCTCAGCTTAATGTTAGAGAATGTTTTAGGGAAAGATAAAAATTCAAATTCAAATTTTATTTGTCACGTACACAGTCATACACAGTACGATATGTAGTGAAATGCTTGGACAACTGCTCGTGACCTAAAGAAAACAAAAAAGGAAAGGCTATGAATAAGATAGGAAATAAATATGAAAAATTAAAAAGGTTAAATTTAACTAGGAAGGAATAAAATATAAATTAAGGTTAAAAATGAAATAACTGTACAACACAAATTAGAATGAAGGGTAAATTTAACTGGGAAAGAATAAGATAAAATATATAAATTAAAGTTGAAAATAAAATAACTGTACAACACAAATTAGAATGTAACAATGAGATATTAGGTGCTTCTATGTCTGTCTCATCATTATTATTTGAGATTCACCAAGCACTAATATTTATTCCCATTTGCACAACATGCTGAAAGTAGACTGGATTAAAAAAAAATCTTTGCAAATTCTTTCTTTCTTGTTATGGTAGGAAGTCAATAATTCGCTTTGCACGAATTTTCTTTTCTCTTTTTTTGGAAATATGGACTTAACAGATTTGTTTTGCTTTCAAATTATAAAGTTATGGCTTAGATGAGTGATGAAACATTTCTCCAACTGAAAACGATACGTCCAGATGAACAGAATCAACTTTTGGAGATTTACTTTCCTGGATGATTGAGAATGCATCAAGACCTGTTCTATCATTGAACTGTTTATTACTTAAGTACTTTCGTTTAGTATGAATGGCTGTTGTGAGTCTGTGCAGTCTTACACGCCTCTCTGCAGCTTCTCTCCTCCTGCTACCCCCCCCCCAAAAAAAAAACCCCATCTCCATAGAGACTGTGTCAGCTCCCAAAGAGCCAAAAAACAAACTAAAAACCAGCAATGAACATAAACAATCACAAAGAAAGAACAATACAGTATCCACATCTGAACCAAAGAGTAAAACAGTGAAATGTGGATTATTAAATATTAGGTCTCTCTCCTCCAAGTCTCTGTTAGTACATGACTTAATAATTGATCAACAAATCGATTTACTCTGTCTTACAGAAACCTGGTTGCAGCAGGATGATTATGTTAGTTTAAATGAATCAACACCCCCGAGTCATTCTAACTACCAGAAACCTCGAAGCACAGGCCGAGGGGGCGGTGTGGCAGCAATTTTTCACACCAGCCTGTCAATCAATGAAAGACCAAGACAGACTTTTAATTCATTTGAAAGCCTGATGCTTAGCCTCGTCCACCCCAGCTGTAAAACTCAGACACCAGTCTTACTTGTTACCATCTATCGTCCACCTGGGCCTTACACAGAGTTTCTGTCTGATTTCTCAGGCTTTATATCTAATTTAGTTCTGATCTCAGATAAAATAATTATTGTGGGTGATTTTAACATCCATGTAGATGCTAAAAATGACAGCCTCAACATGGCATTTAATCTGTTATTAGACTCAATTGGCTTCTCTCAAAATGTAAAAGAACCCACCCACCACTTTAATCACACTCTAGAGCTTGTTTTAACATATGGAATAGAAACTGAACATTTAACAGTGTTTCCTGAAAACCCTCTCCTTTCCTGATAACATTTACATTTACAATAATTGATTACACAGTGGTGGAGAGTAGACTTTATCAAAGTAGATGTCTTTCTGAAAGCGCTGTAACTAAGTTTAAGAATATAATCCACCCACTGCTATCATCTTCAATGCCCTGTACCAACACAGAGCAGAGCAGCTATCTGAACGCTACCCCAACAGAGGTCGATTATCTTGTTAATAATTTCACCTCCTCACTGCGTACGACTCTGGATACTGTAGCTCCTGTGAAAACTAAGGTCTCAAATCAGAAGTACCTGACTCCGTGGTATAATTCTCAAACACGTAGCCTAAAGCAGATGACTCGTAAGCTGGAAAGGAAATGGCGTGTCACAAATTTAGAGGATCATCATTTAGCCTGGAGAAATAGTTTGCTGCTTTATAAGAAAGCCCTCCGCAAAGCCAGAACATCTTACTATTCGTCACTGATTGAAGAAAATAAGAACAACCCCAGGTTGCTCTTCAGCACTGTAGCCAGGCTGACAAAAAGTAAGAGCTCTTTTGAGCCAACCATCCCTTTAACGTTAACTAGTAATGACTTCATGAACTTCTTCACAAATAAAATTTTTATCATTAGAGAAAAAATTACCAATAATCATCCCACAGATGTAATATTATCTACAGCTACTCTTAGTACCATTGATGTTAAGTTAGACTCTTTTTCTCCAATTGATCTTTCTGAGTTAACTTCAATAATTACTTCCTCCAAACCATCAACGTGTCTTTTAGACCCCATTGCTACAAAACTGCTCAAAGAAGTCCTGCCATTAATTAATCCTTCAATCTTAAATATGATCAACCTCTCTAATAATCGGCTATGTACCATAGGCCTTCAAGCTAGCTGTAGTTAAACCTTTACTCAAAAAGCCATCTCTAGACCCAGCAGTCTTAGCTAATTATAGGCCAATCTCCAACCTTCCTTTCATATCAAAAATCCTTGAAAGAGTAGTTGTCAAACAGCTAACAGACCATCTGCAGAGGAATGGCTTATTTGAAGAGTTTCAGTCAGGTTTCAGAGCTCATCACAGCACAGAAACAGCTTTAGTGAAGGTTACAAATGATCTTCTTATGGCCTCTGACAGTGGACTCATCTCTATGCTTGTCCTGCTAGACCTTAGTGCAGCATTCGATACTGTCGACCATAATATCCTATTAGAGCGATTAGAACATGCTGTAGGTATTACAGGTACTGTGCTGCAGTGGTTTGTATCATATCTATCTAATAGACACCAATTTGTGCATGTAAATGGAGAGTCCTCTTCACACACTGAGGTTAATTATGGAGTTCCACAGGGTTCAGTGCTAGGACCAATTCTGTTTACATTATACATGCTTCCCTTAGGCAGCATCATTAGAAGACATAGCATACATTTTCACTGCTATGCAGATGACACCCAGCTCTATCTATCCATGAAGCCAGGTAACACACACCAATAAGTTAAACTGCAGGAATGTCTTAAAGACACAAAGACCTGGATGGCCGCTAACTTTCTGCTTCTTAATTCAGATAAAACTGAGGTTATTGTACTCGGCCCTGAAAATCTTAGAAATATGGTATCTAACCAGATTCTTACTCTGGATGGCATTACCTTGGCCTCCAGTAACGCTGTGAGGAACCTTGGAGTCATTTTTGACCAGGATATGTCCTTCAATGCACATATTAAACAAATATGTAAGACTGCTTTCCTCCATTTGCGCAACATCTCTAAAATTAGAAATATCCTGTCTCAGAGTGACGCTGAAAAACTAGTTCATGCATTTATTACTTCCAGGCTGGACTACTGTAATTCATTATTATCAGGGTGTCCAAAAAACTCGTTGAAAAGCCTTAGGTTAATCCAAAATGCTGCAGCAAGAGTCCTGACAGGGACTAGAAAGAGAGAGCATGCAGCAATAGACGTAGGCTGCCGGGGGATTCCCATGATGCATTGAGTTTTTCCTTTCCAGTCACCTTTCTCACTCACTATGTGTTAATAGACCTCTGCATTGAATCATATCTGTTATTAACCTCTGTCTCTCTTCCACAGCATGTCTTTTATCCTGTCTTCCTTCTCTCACTCCAACTGGTCGCAGCAGATGGCCCCGCCCCTCCCTGAGCCTGGTTCTGCCGAAGGTTTCTTCCTGTTAAAAGGGAGTTTTTCCTTCCCACTGTCGCCAAAGTGCTTGCTCAGAGGGTCATATGATTGTTGGGTTTTTCTCTGTATCTATGAAGCGCCTTGAGGCGACTTTTGTTGTGATTCGGCGCTATATAAATAAAATTGAATTGAATTGAATTGAACTGAACTGTTGGGAGGTCTGTATCAGCAGCAGCAGATTGGAGTCTTTGCCAGGCCATTTCTGGCCCCCGTGCCTTATGTTTGGCACTTCTGCTCTATGTGATGATGACAATGACATAGTTATCACGCCCACCTACCTGCTGTTTAAATCAACCTGCTGTAGCAAATCAAAAATGTCATCTTCCTTTTTTACTGTGGCTTCTCTAGGCACATGTTCTGGTGCTGTTTACTCTTTGTTGTCCAACAATTGACCAACTTCAGCTGAACAAGCTTTGTTTGCGTTGCAGTAAAACAGTCTGTGTAGAGGGGAACCATTAACCTCTGTGTGTCTCATGCAGCTGTGTTAGGCTGATGGTGTTTCTGAGTCACACTGTTTATATGGCAATGCAGCTGTGGCACTACCTGCACACACTAGGGTGCTATTTAGACATTGATAGGGTAAGCTCTTGGAAATGGTCCAGCTCTGTTTCAGAATGTGGATTAAGGTCTAAAGGCGGTGCATAGCTGCAGGACTACATTTATGTGCAAACAGGGTCAGCACTGCAATTTGAAAAAAACATCTCCACTGCTTCCAACTAGGTCAGAATACCAGGTCAGAACAGTTTCATTTGTTAGAGAGGGAGACAAAAAAAAAAAGGTTAGAGGTGGAAAAAGTCTTTCATCTGCCAACGGGTCCAGATGGTTAGTATGTCACAACAAGCGAGGTTCGAAACAGGAAATGTGTCACGTTGCCAGAGGCCTTATTTCACCACATTTTCATTCAGTGTGTTTATTGAAGCTGTCATACAGTTAACTTGCCTTTACTGTAGGTAGGAGGATACACAACCAGCAACTGATGTAGAACTGCTGCAGGAATCAGACCTGTGAACTTCTGGAGCCCGCCTCACTGCCAGGCCACACAGCTCCCTCTGGAGAAGCGTTCTTTGATCGCCGCCGCATGTTCGCAACCGAACGGAGCTCTAAGTTGAAAGTGTGTCAGAGCCAGATGATTTTTGCTCATTTCTGGATTCCTTTGCTTCTCATTACTCAGTACTCTGTAGCCAAATGTATTCACGACATGCATTATGGAGGAGTGGTTGTAACTGAGCGCTGAATATTAATTCTACCCTTTTTTCCCCCCACATCATTTCCAAAATCACATCCCATCCTCCTTTACAGGCTTAGCACATTAGGCAGATATTTGCATTACGCCATTTAGAGTGCATCTTTAATATGATTTGTCATAAACTGCAGCGTTTGAGACGCACCCCCCGAGCACAAAAAGTGCTAACACTCAGATGCATTATGAGGCCTGATAGGCAAAATATAGGCCACTTCTAAATTTGGTGGAATTCTGGGTAGAGTCTCTGCCTCTAGTAACAAAATACAAATCTCACTGGGCTCCCTGTGGGCAGAAGCAGGAACCATTTTACCAAAGACAGAGAGAGGATTCTCACTAGAATTTCAAACAAGTGCGCCTGCAAGACTTCATATTATCATAAACTACTGTAAGCAGGCAGCTGCAATTAAGCCTTTCAAACCTGGCCCAGTTTGTTGTGAGGAGCCATGCTGTAAGTCTGTAGCACACATGCCTGTCTGTGGCTGGCACATTGCTTTTGGCTCCTTGTCTGCCTCCGTTTTATTTATGTTTTCCAGCTGGAGCTGCCACACAAAGAGAGGGAATGCCACCATCAGTCAGTCACAGCCGGCTAGCCCATAAAAAGCAAACCCCATAGCCACCAGAGTGGCTGTGGCTGGGAGCACAGTGAAAGAAAAACCAGCCGGTGCTCGTAGTCATATTTTATCCTTAAAACAAGCAACTGTTGTAACTGTCATGCACTATGGCTGAAAAGGTAAAATGTGACCAAGTGATGTATTTGGGGTTATTTGTACTGCACAAAAATGCAAAAATACTGTATGACAATATGATAAGTAAGGTTAATAACATTCAGGGTTGAAAAGAACCTTTAAAAATAAAGACTTGTTGAAATAGTGAACTGGACCTCGCTGTCAGAGTCAAAAACAAGTCTTGATGATGAAAATCCTTTTTAAATGTTTAGTAATAAATAGCAAGTGAAAAAGTTTTTGAATTCTATTTTGATTTCCAAACAAACAATAAATAATAAAGATAGTTTTAAAAAGCTCCATATGGCATTATTATCACTTTGACTTTCAGATCAATCTATTGACTTTGATGGAGGGGTCAGAGGTCAAATGTGACATGATAAATCTTTATACTTTTTGCATATTGACAACATACAGCACATTTCATAGTGCATAGTAGTGTTTAAGTTAAAAGGCTTTTTGTCAGTTGTCGACCAACAAATCACTGAGTCAACCTTGAAGGCCTTGGTGGATGTAGGCCAAATTTAAAGGGATAGTTAACATGACTCCACTCTACATACCTACAAAGTTTTATCAGAATTTATTCAAAGGTTTTCGAGCTATTGTGTTTACAGACTAAAAGAACACCATGCATGCAAACGCTGGTGGGGGTCATGATGATCATTCACAGATGAAACAAATATTTTGATTACTTTTTTAAAAGGAATATGCCGAGATCTGGAACATATGAGAAAGAGACTGAACAGCCTGTTCTTGCAGTCAGTCGCTTGGTTTAGGAGACAGTGGCAAAACCAAAGATCTTACACAGAGGAGGAGAAAATAGCTAAAGCCACACGTGTCCGGAATGGAAAGGATTGTATGATGGTAAATATCTAAGAACAGCGGTGTGGAACTGGAAACAGGATGCTTTGAGGAATAGATGCTGTATTTTCTCCAGCTTACTGGGCTTACTGGGCTTTACCTCATCACAGGTGATAACCCTAGCCCTCCCAGAATATGTATTTATTTCTGCTTCTCTTTCTCTTTTTTTTAAAGAAAATTGTTCTCCAAATCTGTGTGTCTTCTATTTGCCAACAATTGTTTTCCAATTTCTGAAAAAGAAATCAGCTTTTTTTTTTTATCTGCAAAACAAAGGGTCAGGATTGAGTTCATGTCATCATCACGGAGGATGGGTTAGACCTCAGGAGGTTGAATGTTCTGCAGGTAATCCTCAGATGTCTTTTAGATTTTATTTCTAGTACATAAATGACGGACAAACACTATAAAAGGAAGCTTTGGTCATAAACTTGAACTTTTGGTTCATCATTTTGTGATACGAGAGCAAAAGGTAAGCTGTTATTACTTGGTGTGAAAAACGTCTGGAAAAAAATTCTATTATGTGCTCAGAGAAAATAAGGTCGTAAACCTTAGAATAGAAGGCTAAGGACCTTATCAGTGTCCAGATGTAATGAGATGTTAGGACATCCCAGGCTATTTAAATATGCCCTGTATGCCAGAGTGATGTCACATGTCATTAACTTCCTCACATCCAGCAGGTCATTAGGGAACCAACCGAGAGTAGGAGTTAGGGTTGGGCTTTGTCTTAGCATGCTAAATAAGCACATTTTATGGACAATTAAAAAAAAAGGCATGGACATAAACTTAACCCATATCCCATCCCTAATTCTCTACGCGACTCTGGTGGGTGTTAACCCTCTCAAGGCAAGCGTTGCAGATTTGCAACAGTTAAAAGCTAACAACCTGATTACCCCACATACATATTTTATGAGGTTTTTTTTTACTCAGAAGTACCACTGCAAGTATTCTTTTGTGCATTAGCAACAAAAACTTAATTTGAGCCTGAGAGGGTTAAGAGTTTATATGTAGTGACTGAAAAGATATCTGAAGCATTAAAAAGGGGGAAAGTTATTCAGTGACTTTTAAAATGCTGGTTTGCTGTTTCATTACATTTTATATGCAATTTTAAAAACAGGTACAATATACTTTACCTGTTAGCTTACATACTGATTATACTGAATAGCAATATACTCCAAGTTTCAACTGTCAGCCCAGATACCAGATGTGGATGTCCTAACTCCAAATGGAACAGTCTCATAAGCGTTTGCATTGCTGTGGAAAAGTATTTGCTCCTTTTCTAATTGCTTGTTCTTTTGTTGATATATATTGATCACATAGTGTGATAAATATGCAAAAGAATTGGAGATTAAACAAGATGCAAAAACCTTTTCACAGCCCTGTAATTCAAGCATCTGTTTCGAATGACCGAAACAGATGCTTTCAGGCCTCTGACTACTTTTTAGAATAGCTTGACCATTTCTGTGGTCAACTCTGTTTTTATTTTTTCTACTAAGTAAATTTTAACAGTCAACATTGGGATTTTAGGCTTCACTTTAATTTGGGCTGCACCTTTCATATTTTTTGTAGTACTTTTTCTGCATTGTCCTCCATGTTGAATTTGAATTTTAAATATTCTTATAGTTTTAATAGTGATTTTGCAGGCTTTTTCAACATTACTGGGTGTATAGTTCTCTGTGTGCACGGTGCTGATGACCCATGGACCTTGCCTGAAGAATGCCAGAGGATCAGCATGTGAAGGACTCGCTGTCTGTCTCTACTCGTTTTTGAAGTTGACCTGCCAGCTGGCAACTGTAGTTGTAGTTTTGCTCTGGAAATCTGCCTCGAGCTGAAGGAACTGCAGCACATGGAGGGCTGGTTCATGTACCACTACACCGATCTCACAGAGGCCACAGAGCAGAACAAGGACTACTGTCAATGGCAGCAATAGCACAGTATTTCCTACAGAATGTAAACCTGCAGGAAGCACTGCACTGTTGCTAACGAAAACTAAAAGCTCAGCATTCTTGTAGTTGCACATTTGGCCTTCATCAATATATAATATGACTTGCTTGTTGCCTATCACTGCTTTGTAGGGGTTTGTAACAACTGGTCACCAGAGGACAGCAGATTAGATTTCATCGGTAACCATATGCCAGTGTATCTCTCTGGATGTTCTTTCTGGGGTTCCTTATATTGATAATATTGAGATTAAAGAAGGAAAAGTGTGAAACTGCTTTCATTTCTTCAGGGCCTGTGGCTCATTCGACCGCTCATTCTGTTGCTCTATTCCCTTTGTTCGTGGGGCTTATTTAGCACATACATGGTGTTTTAGCACAGCAACAAGAAGCTGCAGACTGGCCATCATGGGCACATTCACTAACACAGCAGCGCAAAAGCCCAACCTGGTTCAGTGACTTCTAATTTCTCATGTGTTTCTTTCTACTTTATTTCTCCACGTTAATTCATTTGTTTCCTCTCTGAGAAGACGGAGTGTTTGTTGTATGATTCAGCTGCAGAGGTTGCTGGACTGCAACCTGTTGTATCTGTTTAACCGGAAAAAATGACAGCATCTGTTACATCACACTCTGACAAGATATTGCTGCCAAAACCCCCGCCGGCATCGACAGCCCTAAATTATCTCCTCAGAATTAAACATAATTTTATACTTTGAATTTGGATGTTCTCACTCAGTCAGGGGTAAACCTGACGCAACTGCTGGCACAGCTTCAGAGCAAAGGCGCTGCTTTTATTAAAATGTAATGCATGGTTACAATGAAAAGCCTTCACGAGGTAAAGATTCATAAATGTTTAATGAAAGAATTTTACTGCACATTATACACAAGAGTAATCTAATGAAATAATAATAATGATAATAGGCAACCAGATCACAGGGGAACCTTAAGTTAGATTGACTGGGTGATATTATTAGGGTTTTAATAAAAAGATGAAGACAGACACACATGCATGCACACGCACGCATCAGCTAAAAAAAAGCCAACAGGCCAGGCAGAGGAAGCTTGGGGACGGGGAAGACAGCAGTGGAGATGACAGATCCTGACAGGTGAAATATGAGTTCCACTGATGCAGTGAGCAGGGGAATAAGCCACCGGGGGTTCTCTGGCACACATCTAAACTCACCCTTACAAATCCCATTCTTTCTTTCGCTCAGAGCTCTCATACGCTGCCGCGAAGTCTCAAATATAGAGGAACATTGAGTCATTCTTCTTTCATAAATAGATCATCGCATACCTACAGACATCACCTGCTCTCAAGTGGAGGGGAGGGTTGGTTCTTGATAAGGTCACGCAGTAGTCAGAGGAACAAGCTCCTGGGACAAAAATGGAGCTTACTAACCCCCTCCAATCCCACGCAATCTAAAACAAATGTAAAATAAATAAAACCTTGAAGAATATCTAAAATAAATATGTAATGTTTTTGAACATTATACATTTACATGAGCAGTTTTGCATACGTTATCATGAAAGCATAGTTTAAAGTTTTGTCCTGGCAGAGAATAGCGTTGACGTAAGCTTTGTACAAAAATCACAGCTGGTGGTCGCCGCCTACCTGCTCATGAAACCACTTGTGAATTGTCCAATTATTTTGGGTTCTTTGATAACAGGCAACCATGTACACAAATAATAAACCCATTGAATTAAAGCTGAAAGTCTGCACTTCAGTCTCACCTTGGCTGTATGATTTAAAATCCACTGTGATTGTGTGCAGTTAGCAAAATAACAAAACTGTATCATTATGCAACAATTTATAGACCTAACTATTTAATATGGGTCCTCTTAAACAATATTCTTTCTCCTAGTAATTACAACCATTAACAACCAAATCACTTTCCTACTTACATTATAGTGTTAATGTAATTGCTCACTGTTCACTGAAAAGTCATCTTTTTTATTTTCATGTCCCTGAAAATAATGTCAAATTTATGTACTATAACAGAATGATCATTAAGTGGTTCAGATAAATGTTAAGTGTACAAGGCTGATGATCATTACATGTAAGCAACAAGTGCCTTAACCTAAGCCTAAGGTCAGGGAAAGGCAATAGTTTTGGTTAAATATCATTAAAAGTGCAATAAAATCACATCAGCCTTATTCTGTTAAAATTTCCATCCTGTTACAGTAAACTCCAAGCTGTACCGAAAGCTAACTCTAACCAAGTCCTGCCTCTCTACAGCATTACTAACAGTACTGTTCAATTCGCTATTTAGTACAGATAGTGTTGATGTGTAGCCAAATATTTGGTGAACACTACAAGGTGTCATCATAAAGTTTTGTTTATTGAAACATTAAAATCAAAAACCTTACCAGATTAAATCCACAGTTCAAAGCCATCTTCCCAGACTTACAGCACATCTGCTACTTTTAGTTTAAACTGACCAAAGCCATTCTGAGCTTTTTAAAACTTTTTTTTAGATAATAAGGATTAAAGTTCTGCACCATGAATTTTCCTCCCAGACTACTGTCACTGTGGAGTACATTAGCAGTGTGCTACAGTATACCAGCACAGTTCATTAAAACAAGTAATTCCTCGGACCACCTGACAGATTTGGCTCTCTGCAATTTAGTCCACTTCCCCAAAATGAAGATAACGTAGAACAATCACTGGAAGAGATCCAGCACAAATCGCTGAAGCACAAGTACAAAACTGGATTTATGGGCATATTCCAAAAATTACTTTGTAATTTTATGAGTTGCTTGTTTATGTTTTGTAGGTTTCAGCAAGTTAGGCCCGTCCCAAGATTCCTGGACTACACAGGTAAAATGTAGTCAGATCGAAGCAAGTGAGCAAGTTCCCCCCCTTTGAGGCATCTTAATATAACAATGCCTGACTGATCACATGGGGTCACAGCTGACTAGCGAGTTTGATTTTATCCTTCTCCGTCCCTGTCTGTCTTTTCTTATTTGTTGCTCACTCTCTAAATAATGCAGACCTCCTGATTTATATTCTGGACAGGCAAATGGGTAAATGGGTAGATATGGTAAGCGGGCATAGAAGGCTGGACATACTCTAGTGCGCCATTGTTGAGGGCTTGATTGAAATTGCTTGGTGCATCGCTGGAGCACACGAGGCAATTACTCACACACATTGCAATTATGGCACAGTATGGGTTGGCAGGCAAAAGAACTTGGGGTTGAGTGAGAAAACAGTGCACTTTACAGAGATTTAGTACTACATGCTCACAAATGAATAAAGCATGCCCATGCTGGAGGTCTGCAGCTGTTGATGGAGTTATGGCCTTTTGATTTGTAATTTCCCACTCATTCATCTTGCAGTGATAATATCAGTCCATGTCATTTGCAAGATATGAATACACTGGTAAAGAGGAAAAGATAGAATAGCTAAATAATGTTAGCAATTCTGAGACCAGGAAGTGAAACACAATAAGCCTAAGTGTGCTGTTGCTGTTTCCTCAGACATATGGACACATTTTGCATTTAAATAAAATAAGATGCTTTATACACTGTGTGGAGCAACTGACAAAAAAACAACAAACATTTAAACTTATGACTAAAACTAAATGAAATCTTAGTCAAAGGACTATAGCTAAATCAAAACTTGAGATCAAAATGAACACTGTTTCAAAGCTGCCTGATGCCCTGGAAACATGTTTGATGAAAATGCTGAAACAGAATAAAACTAGGACTTTTAGGACATGTTCAACAGTGACAGAAAAGGGTGTCACCAGGATGAGGATGGATTTTTTTAATCCTGTCATGCAGACTCTCCAGTCTGAGTCAAGCACGTCTGCTATCTGGCAGACAGGCTCTCTGAGTCCAAAATAATACTGCCAGCCCAAACATGCAGCTCTGAGTCAAGGATCCCTTGGCAGTATGCTGTCTTCACATCTCAATGCCCAAAGGCTGAAAATCTCAGGGTCATCACAGGCATCGTTATTTGATGCTGGCAGCTACTACTGAAGGAACTATGACTCCATTGTGCTACAAGGGTATGTGACAGGGAACGGCCTTGTCCTGTGTTCAAGATGACTCTAATCTCGTGCCGCCTTTTGTCTCTGCTTATTCATCTAGAGTTTTTTTCTCAGGGTCTCTAAAAGACAAAAGAATGAGTTTCTGAGCTGCACAGTCTTTTGTAGATTTCTTTTCACTGCTGTTGTTCTGGAATATATGTCTTTGTCTCGGTTTATAGAAAAGCAACTCAGTTCCTTATTTTAAGCCTTAAAAGCCTCCAGTCATTACGCTGCTTTGGTATATGTAACATATCAAGTGCAGCTGTTTGCATGATAACACACACACACGCAAAGACATTCCACTTAGGTGCACTCATAAAATGCAATGGCGCATTCTCAGGCACGTGCTAATCGACTAACATAAAAGCTCAACCAGCTTTTATTACCATTGCAGACAGTGAAAAGTGGATTGCTTGAAGTTAAATTTGCCACACAAATCATCAGTATGTATCAACCATCAACATCTACCTGGAATATTGTAGGGAACTAAAATCTATGAGGTACAAAGAACGGAGGGCTTCTGCCATCAGTGCTTCCTGGCAGTTGAACAGATAATACTGCAACTCCTATCCCTGCTAGTGCTGGTACTTCTGCTAATATGGTGTCTCATGGCTTTTACTTGAACCAACAATTCCATAACAACTTGCAGGTTATTTTTTATTTCTTTCCATGCCAGTCATGAAATTTGAATGTGAAATCTCTGCACAACTGAATGAGCAACAGGGGTGCTGAAAAAGTGCTTCATAAAAACAATAAAATAGAGCTCCCACAAGCTTTTGCTTACTGTTTATTTGCTTACACAAATCAGAAATACCAGCTCTTTATGTATTTTAATTTTCAATGTGCAACACATGTGAGTGAATGGAATAAACATAACTAAAACTGTTACTCTCACAATCATATAGTGGATTGCAAACTGAAATGGCAAAATGACACAGAAATAATCAGGGTGTATTATCAATAACTTGTAACAATGGTATTCAATAAATGCTATCTTTAAAATAACAGCAAATGCATTGCCGTACAACTCCAAATGATCTGATCTGAGTCCAGGATCTGTGGAATGTGGTCTGCAATGTTTTGATTTAGAGCTACTATCTTTTATTCTAATTTTATTTTTTATATGAAGTTTTGAACCTTTACAGATGTTGTAAGAAACTAGTGTTGTCCCATTAATGACCCCATTAATAATACAGGCTCAGTCCTGGAACTCTTACTTGCAAGGTGGCCATTTGTCAGACTGTTCTCATTAGACCTTTTTTTTTGCCTGTCCCGTTTGGCTCTTTTGCCATCAGAATTGTTGTCTAAAGGCAAAGAAAGATGCCCAACGGATTTACTTTACCCAATGGACCATCCCAGCCTTGCTGGTCTATTTGATTCACCTTTGCTTTTATTGTTTATTTTATTTTCATTTGCTGAACACGGGACAGACTTGACTGGGGAAAAGAAAAGGGAGAAAGAAAGAGGGAAAGAAAAAGAGCGGGGAAGAGGGACGAGGATAAGGGGCAAAAAACAAAAAAAACAAACAGACAAAAAATACATAACAATCACCTGGATCACCTGATGAGAAAGAAAAAGAGAAAACAAGCAAAGAAAAAGAGAGAAATATAATAAACAACATCATCGCGATGATCTATGTGAATATAACAGTAAATACTAAATATTAAAGATTATTGTGCAGCACGTAAGATTGACAGCGCACAGTGGACTTTGAGGTAGCAGCCAAAAAGGGTGTAGTTTGTGAGCACCTGTGTGTACACCTGTGAGCATGAACGCGCTTGTATTAGATTGAAGCATTCCTTATACGTGGGTGCAGGAATGTTGTCCATGTACACGATGAAGGTCAAATATTTAAAATGAATGAATATGGTAAGTGGTAAGTGAAACAGTCTGCACAAGTTCTGTTTAATGTTCTTTTGTTTTATGATGCCATGAATTTCTGCTCTGTTGGCTGTCTGGTTTTTGTTGGGTTTTTTTGCCAGAAGTAAGTAACTACCGGTAAGCTGGATTTCAAATGCCATTTTACAATGTGCTCTTTGTTGTATGGAATAAGGAATGATATGGATCGATCAAATATTAGGCTTCTCGATTAATTACCTGCCTCATCTCTGGCTCTGTGCTGTTACCATCTGCACCGTATCTGCAGACTCTCAGCCACAAAGGGCTTTCAGTCCAACGGGGTGATTTATTAGGAAATACATGCTAGATCAGCTCCCGGGAGCACTACATGGACCTGTACTGCTGGCTGTGGATTCTGTTTGCAAATCTCATTCATCATCCCACCCACCACCCTCTTCTACTCAAACAGAGGGAGGGAAATTAACACTGGCCAGCAATTATGAACCAGCACTGAAAATCCAATCAAGCCTCTGACACTCATCTCGTGGCGTGGCAGAGCTGCCTGATGGCACCTTTTTAGATTCAGCCTTTGTTGATGGTATTCATTAGGAGCCTGTTGAAATGGCATTCAGAAATGCACCGAATACTGCTCAGAAGTGTACATTAAACGCCTATAAAGTCAACTGAAAGTTAATATGCTTAAATGTACTTACATGTACATGTTGTACATGTGCTTGGCTGCCCCAAAATTTTGAATGATAGTTTGCTGCAGTGGAGACAAAGTTTTGTGTTTTACACTACAGACAGGTTAGGCATAAGTGACTCTATTGGGCTTGCATGACAGATGAAAAGCAGTATTATTAGCACCTTTATGCCTTATAATGCAAAGGCTTTACAAGCCTCCTCCATCCATTGCACATTTTATTGCCTTTTCACAGAACGGCATTCTTCAGTTCATTTCTTCTCAATTCAAACTCCTTTATGTTTGACAGGAAAGTACTGCAGAGGGTCATCAACACAGCCCAGAAGATCACTGGCTGCTCTCTGCCCAGCCTGGAGGTCACTGCAAACTCTCGGTACCTCAGCAGAGCTGGCAATATATTCAAGGATCACTCTCACCCCAGCAATCAACTGTTTGAACTATTACCGTCAGGCCGACGGTACAGGTCACATAAAACCAGGACAAACAGATTCAGGAATAGCTTCTTTCCCAGAGCTATCACCGTAGTAAATAAGCACAAAAACAATTGAACCTGCTTAGCTATACCAGCTATACCATACGTCACTGCCATTATATTATGCTGCTATTCATACTGTCATTATATTAATGCTGCTATCCTGTATATATCTTACTTACTATTGTTTGAATACTTGCGATTGTTTTATTGTACTTTTTATATTTTACATTTATATTTATTATTGAATCTTGCACCAAGGGAGTGGCACTCCAATTTCGTTGTACTCTGTACAATGACAATAAAGCCTATTCTATTCTATTCTATTCTATTCTATTCTATTCTATTTAAAACAGCCACCAACAGAGTTGTTGGATTGGTATGGAAGATTTTTAGAGTTACAGACCGTGATGTTTTCATCTGCACAGGTGCTGTGATCAATGGAAACCCATCTCAGTGCTATTTTTCAGGGGTTCTCTGTGCTGGTGTGAAATGGTCAAGTCCCTGTGAAATTGGGAGCAGGTAATCGAGTGCTGATCAGCCAGTCTATTGGCTCTGAGACAATATACTGTGAATCCTGCTGGATGCTTGTGCTCTATGTTGTACAGCCAGCCACAAGTTAAACCTGCCGCTAGCCTCCTGTTATGAGCCTTATCCAGAGTCGAAACTTGCATTTTGACGAGGATAGAGAGGGAAAGTACACTGTACAAAAAATACATCATAATTAAATGGTAGCAACCAGAATCAACAATAAATTTTATGCTCAACATATTTTGCCTCTTTATTGATCGACATAAACTAAAGCTGACTTATTATCAGAGTTTCACTTTACACCTATTGTGGAATTGTAGACGAATGCATGAGCTCTACAGACATTTAGAAAATGTCTGGTTAAACCTGTCCTTAATTTAGCAGAGTTTTGTTTTTACTTTACTATAGTGCCTTATAAGGCAATTTACTTACTCACTGAAATAGGATTACTAAACTACAGTGGCTCAGTCAGTTTAATTTCAGGAATGAAGTGATCAGCAGCAGAGAATTTATAGTAGCAGCCCCTTGATCACACTCACCTTCAACCATAAAAATATCCTGTACTAAGGAGAAGCAGATGACAATGGATGATGTAATTTCTAAAGTCCAATTATTCTTTATAATGAACTGTCATAAATCCTGAAAGTATAACTTGTTGATTACAGTTTTTTGTTAAATCATATATGTGTAATGTGAAAAGGTTATGCATGACTTCATGCTTTTAAAAACAAAGTCTAAAGTTCAAAATGCTTTTCCCCCGACACATACCTTAATTCAAGTTCATACAAACATCTTAATTCAATTAATTCATTGCTGAGCGTGTTCTCAGTGCTGCTGTTTAATTCCAAAGTTACAGCTGCCCATTAGAGCTCTGAAGCTTTAAACTGGATGCATTTAAACATCAAAGGTTACAGTCCCACAGCCAAATGAAGGAGAGATAAGATAAGATAAGATAACCTTTATTAGTCCCACACGTGGGAAATTTGTTTTGTCACAGCAGGAAGTGGACAGTGCAAAAGTTATGACGCAAAAATTAGAATACAATAAGAATAAATACAGTACACAGCTGTACAGAATAGAATAAAATAATATACTATATACAGTAGAATAAAATAGAATAAAAATATACAATAAGATAAAAATAGAATACGAATGCTATATACAACTGAGTAAAAATACAACGATGCCAGAAAGGATTATTGCACTTAGTGTTATTGCACATGTGTGGATGTGTGTGTTTGTTCAGTTAAAGGTGGTTAGAGGTGGAAATAGCTGAACATTTATTCCCTCCGTGTGTTCGGTGTTTTTGTAGCAGTGATTCCAGCAATGTAAAAGAGACTTAGCAGCAGATTAGAGGCAAGTAAGTAAAACATATTTTTCTGCAGCCAAATGAATACAAAGTGAAAGGTATGGCTTAACAAGCTGCACATATGAAGTGTATTCCCCTGTTGTAAAGGCTCACCTTTCAGCACACTCACTTCACCAGATGCACCTTGTTTCTTTTCCTCACCTTTGATTGGGTGTGGTGCTTGCCTTTAATTGCACTCACCTGTCACCCATTATATAAGGACTGCACTCACCTACAGCTCACTCTTTCTTCACTCCCACAGCTGAGGTGAGTTTCTGTTTGCTCTCCTGAGTTCATCTGTTATTTTGAGTTACTTAAATCATACTTTATTTCCTTTCAGAGATAGCAGTCCATGTGTCTTTCCTTTTGCTCATTATTCAACAAAACGAAAAACCCTGCAAGTGACTACTGACTGTTCATTCTCATCCTGACCCGATGATCTCCAACCTTCTCTGAACCTTCCTCCAAAACACCCCCAGTAGATCATTTATTTTGCACTTAAACATGCTTTGTCTTTTATCCTGTCTTCCTTCTCTCTCCCCAACCGGTCACGGCAGATGGCCCCGCCCCTCCCTGAGCCTGGTTCTGCCGGAGGTTTCTTCCTGTTAAAAGGGAGTTTTTCCTTCCCACTGTCGCCAAAGTGCTTGCTCATAGGGGGTCAAAAGATTGTTGGGTTTTTCTCTATATGTATAGGGTCTACTTTACACAATCGTCTTGAGGCAACTGTTGTTGTGATTTGGCCCTGTATAAATAAAATTGAATTGAACTGAATAAATAAGACCCAATGAACATGTGGCACTTCCACCAGATTTTAAACCAAGCCTTGGAACATAACACCAGTTTTAGCTTTAGTTACTTCACCTCAAGTACAGTGTAGGTGTGTAGTGTTAGGGTCATATGTTAATGCTTTTGGAGCAATACAGGTATTGCAAAATCATTTGCAGGAAAAAAGGAGAAAGTCTCCTTCTGATATACTTAAAGTTGGACACAAACGACATGGCTTGTGTGGTTTGTATATTTGTATTCTGCTCCATTTGTTTTGTGCAAAAATCGTCATATTGGTTAGAATAAATAAGTACTGTCTCCACACAGGGGAAGAAACAAAGCATGATTTTATGCATCTGACAGCTGTGGTGTTATCTGAGTTATTGTAAAAGCTGTCCAATTTGTTTAGATTTCCTTCTGTTTATCATATTCAAAATATGAGCATGAGAAATCTGACAGACATGTGCATCAGGATGTTTCTTTATAGGGTGGGTCGAACAAAGAGACACACAGTATGTACAATACTGTGCTCAAGTCACCCCGGATTTGACATTTGGATTCATTACTCCTTAAGATCTCCATAAAACCATACATGTTTGTCTGATCCAGATAGGTGTGTTTTTTTTTTGTTTTTTTTTTTTGTTTTCTTTTTTTAGGCCCTCCAGTTCCTCTTTTGCACTCCACTTTTCCAGTTCTTTCAAATCGCTTGACACACTTTAAACCATGCCCAGATATTTAGCAAATAGCGCTTCAAGAGCTATTAGCCACGGATGTCGTCTTTGAGGATTTTTAGATCAAACCAAAGAAATGTTAAAAAAGTTGTCCATTATGTATTCGCATAACAGTTGCTGTTAGAGGAGATAGTGGATCACATTTACTCGAAATCACTCCCAAGTTGTTACCTTGCACTTGTCCTCAGCTTATCAGACAGACATACAGACACAGGGGGAAAGAGGAAAAAAAAAAAAAAACCGACACTAGAGGATTAAAGCTCAGTACCTCTGCTAGGGTGACAGGAAAGAGAGGAAAACAATGCCAAGCAGTAAACCACTCAGTAAATCCTTTGCTAAACTCATTATAACCTCAAAGAGAGATAACTGAGGCAGAAAGAGAAAATCCCCCAGCTCTCAGTCATGACAGAGAGCTGATCATTCCTTATCAGCATCACGGACCTTCAGTTCTCTCAATGAAGGTTTTAGAAGGGAGCAGACGGCAGCTTTTTACTGCATATGCAAATATTTATTTTTCCAGATTTGACAAATGTATGAAATGAAATTAATAACCACAGAAGTGTTGCTACAATTAACATTGACAAACATTTCTACAGGTCTCATTTAACCACAAAGCTGGGAGTTAAATCATCCACTTCATTTTTCTCCCACCATCCACTAAAACAGTCATTGGGAGATTTCCTATGCTTGTGGTGAGCATGGGCCACACAGCTGCTGATTAACTGTTCAGCCAGCAGAATGGCCTCTTGTTAGAGGATCATTGGCTCTCTGGAGATGATACAGAGGACGGGAAAGCACATCTACGTGTAGTAACTGATCAATAGTGCACAGCTGAACCAATCAATCACACAGACACATGGGACCCTGAGGCACATTGCCTCATACCCTCATTCATGATGATGAATAAACCATGACTCCTGGGGCAATCTATCCAAACCTCAAAGGAATCTGTTCTCAATCTTCAATGTACAATAGGATAGCATAAGAAATATTAGAAGGTTCCTTTCAGTAGATGTGTGGCGCTGGCTGCCTTTCAGTAACATTGGAGAACAGCACCATCTTCAGGTAATTTGGATAAAGGACATCTGCATGGCCTACATTTTTTCAGGGGTCTGAATCTGTTGCATCATAATGGTTTTTTTTTTCACCCTTTTTTGCATAAATATATGGGTTCCTTTGAAGTAATGTAATGAAGTAAATGTACCATGCAGGCAAATGTGAAACATTTTCTACTACTGCAGAGAAGGCTTTGCATAGATTATAAAGAAAAATAAATGACAACAAACAAAATAAAACTAATGTTCTTAGCAAAGTGTGCTGAAAAGCATGACAATGTCCATCATTTATCATCTGCATAAAGCTAATAAATCAGCCTTCCACCTGATTTGTTAAAGTTCCACTATTCCATATAACATTGTTACATCACAATTAGTTCCTTTTCTCACTTTTCCCTGTGTGCCGTCACCAAAGTGAGCACTGAAAATAAAATATGATCAGTTTAATGTTCAGAGATGAATCACTGACCATTTCTGATCTGAATCACAGTAGTTATAATATGAAGAAACACTGGGATGCTACTAGTGTACTCTTCTGTTATCCAGCCGAGACTTACTCTCTCACTGCTCTCACCTCACATCATCTACCTCATGAAGACACTGAAAGAAAGATCCCTGTAGCTGATTACATTTAATCAGTCGTTAGTAAAGCTACCTATCATAGCCAAGGACAATTACACAGCACAGTCTGAGTGTGTTCTAAATGAAAAGCTATAGTTGTCTACAATAAATTAGACATGCAGAACATGAAGAATTTATAGTTTGCTCAGAATTTCTGTGGCCTTTCTGACAAGTATAATGTCTGATGTTTGCTTGAGTATAACTGATTAATCAAACACCAAAAACATTTCCACTCAAGAGAATTGCCCTTTTTCTGACAGAAATATTTCCACAATTACAATTCATACTCAAAATGAGCTGTTTATATTACTGCTGGTGTTTACGGAAATATGCATTGTGATTATAGAGCTGTTGTCCAATATTTACAACTTCTGAAAAATAAGTGGGGAAAAAATGGTGGTGGTGGTGGGGGGGGGTTACTGAAATAGGCTGTAAGTCATCATAGGCTGTAAAAGAAAGTTATTTATGCTTATTATTTTCACTTGGATAACAGATGGCCCCTTTAAAGGCAGTCACGCATTGAGACATTTAAAATGACTGCAATGAAAAACAAATTATTGTCTCGTGTTTTCTTTCTCTCTACATTTTCCACATTAAAAAATTCTTAAAAGCACATCAAGTTTTTCTCCCAGGACTGAGAAATTATGGATCTTATGCAAATATGCTGTTTATTTAATGCTCATGGCCAAATCCCAAAGCAAATTGGAAATGATCACTGGACTGCAATAAGGTGAAATCAGGGTAAAGCTTCACTTTCAGAATTTAAAATGGCCCAGTGTCAAACCAAACACATATGATTACGAAATGTGTCTGAGTGATACATTTGTTGGTTCTTGTAAATATGGGCACTCTAAAGTGCAGGTTAATTGTTTAAAAAATATCTGCAGCTTTAAAAACATATCTGGTTTATTCTGATTATTTCTGTTTTTATAGGTCCAATTAATCTTTAATTTTTAAATTTCCCTATTTCACAGCTGAAAGGAAGCAAGTAGAGGAAGAAAATGGTGCATGAGGGGAAACATATAAGGGTTCACCCTTCCACACCTCATTTAATAGCATTTTAACGTAAACCACTGCCATCCCGCTCCAGCAGCCACAAACAGGCAATTAGGACTGTTTCCATTTAAGAACAGGATTCCAGAGAGTTTGAAAAAAAAAAAAAATAGAGTTAGGGTAAATCACTGGGGTGAGGGGAGTGGGTACTCACTACTTGTGACCACAGAGATGAAGCACTGTCAGGCAGCTGCATGTTTGTCTTGCATTCAGACGTGGTGCGAATGGAGAATAAGGAACCCCCTGCGCTGCCAAGGACAAGGATTGAATATCGGTGTAAATGTCCAACAGCATCTCTCACTTCATCTTGTCCAGGCCAGAAGAGAGAAGAAGCCAGTTTCCAGAGACCAGACCTGAGGTCATGCGGTATGCGAGAATCACTTTATCAACTTGGTTTAAACTACTTGGAAGCCCTGTTTGGTTGGATTTAGTGGACTCAGCTTTCAGCCAGAAAGGGATAATAAATTTAAAATGCTGTCAAATTTGTGGCTCTAGCACTATCCTTAATCTTTTAAGAATAAGGTTTTTAAGTAAATAATCTTTGACATTTTCAAATGGTATGTTTTCAGTCAAAATCAGTGGCTGATGTAATAGCCATTTAGAAAATGTGGAGAAAAAGCAAAAAAAGAAAGAAAGAGAATGTGGGAGGAAATATGAAATTGCATTTACATATAAATAAATATTCAGAGGGCTTCTAGATGAAGACTTGTCAACTCCCCAGCCAGAGTGCTTATTTAGGCACTTGCACTAAATAAATAACTTGTAGTAGTATTTGCTAAATTAACTTTACCTTAAAAATTACCAAGACAAACAACCCCCCGCCCCCCCCCCAAAAAAAACCCCCCAAAACTACATGTCCTAAATCACCATTAAAAAACCCCGTTATTCTGCACTCAGTCTAAGCTGTGTTTTGTTGTGAATTTGCGCTCGTGTAACACTAGAGGGAGCCCCGTGCCAGCCTGTCATACCCCTCTGTTGAGTTACATTAGAGAAACAGTTGAAAACATTTAAACAAAAGCATATCACTATTTAGTGTCGTCCCAAGGCATGTATTGTGAAATTTATTCCTTAACTCAGAGGTGGGGAGCATATTCAGAGGTCAAACAGACCTAAAGAAGGCACAGGGCTACATGGATAACTTAATCAAAACATGCTTACAGGATAGAATGAGAACATTAAGAAAGCAAAAGAAAAAGCCATGTTAATGCTATGTGAACATTTGAATTAGCCTGCGTCTTGCCAGTTGTCTGATGCATGTGCAAATGGCAACACAAACTCATTGCCTTGAGATTCCTTAGCAAATGTTGCCTTTTATTCATTTGGGAGGACTAAAAGTACTAATACCTACATTATTAAAAAATGGTTAGGACAAGAGAACCCAAGGTTTGAACTCACTGGCTGGGTCTTTCTGTCTCAAGTCTCCCTGTGCCTGTATGAGTTCTATGTGTGTACTCTGGCTTCCTACCATGATCCAGAGATGTGCATGCTGGGTAATTTATTACAGTAATTGGCAATGTTAAATTAACTGTTGTTGACTGGTTGTCTGTTAGCCTCGTGACAGACCGGTGACCTGTATTGTTTCAATGTTCACTTCTCACCCTATGGCTGCTGGGAAGGATTAATAATCTGTCTGTCTGTCTGTCTGTCTGCCTGCCTGTCTTTCTGCCTGTCTGTCTGTCGGTCTTCTTTCCAATACCAATTGCTGCTGCTTATCCGTCTCAATCTCATCTTGTTTTCAACTACCTTTGTTGGTGTCTCCCATTGGGACATGGGGAATTCAAGTCCAAATGTGGCACAAATTCTCCTGTGTAGTATACAATTTCCCAGCCACTTTCATTGTACAAGCTTGCATTTTTTTTCTGTATGTTGGATAGTTTCTTGTGCACCTTTGCAGACTTTGCAACTCTATGGCTCTAGTGCTTAGGGCCTGTTCTTGTGCTGCCATGATCAGACCCTCTGTCTTGTCCTTTTGGCTGGGTTTTTCTAGCTGCTAGCAGGATGTCTTGATGTCAGCCACTTAATCTATCTGTCAATGGTACAGCCCACGCAGGAGCTTGGTCATCCATGATAATTCAATTCAATTCAATTTTATTTATATAGCGCCAAATCACAACAAAAGTCGCCTCAAGGCGCTTCATAGGTACAGAGAAAAACCCAACAATCATATGACCCCCTATGAGCAAGCACTTTGGCGACAGTGGGAAGGAAAAACTCCCTTTTAACAGGAAGAAACCTCCGGCAGAACCAGGCTCAGGGAGGGGTGGCCATCTGCTGCGACCGGTTGGGATGAGAGAAGGAAGACAGGATAAAAGACATGCTGTGGAAGAGAGACAGAGGTTAATAACAGATATGATTCAATGCAGAGAGGTCTGTTAACACATAGTGAGTGAGAAAGGTGACTGGAAAGGAAAAACTCAATGCATCATGGGAATCCCCCGGCAGCCTACGTCTATTGCAGCATAACTAAGGGAGGATTTAGGGTCACCTGCTCCAGCCCTAACTATATGCTTTAGCAAAAAGGAAAGTTTTAAGCTTAATCTTAAAAGTAGAGATAGTGTCTGTCTCCTGAATCCAAACTGGAAGCTGGTTCCACAGAAGAGGGGCCTGAAAACTGAAGGCTCTCCCTCCCATTCTACTTTTAAATACTCTAGGAACAACAAGTAGGCCTGCAGAGCGAGAGCGAAGTGCTCTAATAGGGTGATATGGTACTACAAGGTCATTAAGATAAGATGGGGCCTTATTATTTAAGACCTTGTATGTGAGGAGCAGGATTTTGAATTCAATTCTGGATTTAACAGGAAGCCAATGAAGGGAAGCCAAAACAGGAGAAATATGCTCTCTCTTTCTAGTCCCTGTCAGGACTCTTGCTGCAGCATTTTGGATTAGCTGAAGGCTTTTCAGTGAGTTTTTTGGACATCCTGATAATAATGAATTACAGTAGTCCAGCCTGGAAGTAATAAATGCGTGAACTAGTTTTTCAGCGTCACTCTGAGACAGGATATTTCTAATTTTAGAGATGTTGCGCAAATGGAAGAACGCAGTCTTACATATTTGTTTAATATGTGCATTGAAGGACATGTCCTGGTCAAAAATGACTCCAAGGTTCCTCACAGCGTTACTGGAGGCCAAGGTAATGCCATCCAGAGTAAGAATCTGGTTAGATATCATATTTCTAAGATTTTCAGGGCCGAGTACAATAACCTCAGTTTTATCTGAATTAAGAAGCAGAAAGTTAGCGGCCATCCAGGTCTTTATGTCTTTAAGACATTCCTGCAGTTTAACTTATTGGTGTGTGTTATCTGGCTTCATGGATAGATAGAGCTGGGTGTCATCAGCATAGCAGTGAAAATGTATGCTATGTCTTCTAATGATGCTGCCTAAGGGAAGCATGTAAAATGTAAATGTGTGTGTGTGAATGTGAGAGTGAATGAATAGTGGCATTGTAAAGCGCTTTGGGTGCCTTGAAAAGCGCTATATAAATCCTATCCATTATTATTATTATTATTATTAAACAGAATTGGTCCAAGCACTGAACCCTGTGGAACTCCATAATTAACCTCAGTGTGTGAAGAGGACTCCCCATTTACATGCACAAATTGGAGTCTATTAGATAGATATGATACAAACCACTGCAGCACAGTACCTGTAATACCTACAGCATGTTAGATTAGATTAGATAGAACTTTATTAATCCCTCGGGTGGGTTCCTCTGGGAAATTCGATTTCCAAAAAGCACCGACAGAAGTTTCAGAGTTACAGAATATTATATATATATATATACACACACACACACACACACACACACACACACACACACACACACACACACACACACACACACACACACATATATAAATACAGAGACAATATAAATAAAATATACGAAGGGGATAAATAGAATAAATAGGAATAAAAAATAAAAATACAAGTGAATGAATTGCACATTTCGAGTATTGAGGTCTATTGCACTGTTGACTATTTACAAAAGTATTGCACAAAAGGTATTGCACAGTGAGGTGAAGAGGCACTACAGCTTAGTTGTTCCCCCCTCCTTTGTCCTCCTGTTTCCCCTCCCTCTCCCCTCCAGAGAGGAGTTAAACAGTTTGATGGCGTGTGGGACAAAGGAGTTTTTAAGTCTGTTAGTTCTTGTCTTGGGGAGAAGCAACCTGTCACTGAACAGACTCTTCTGGTTGTTAATGGCCGTGTGCAGAGGATGCCTGGCATTGTCCATAATGTCCATCAGTTTCTTTAGTGTCCTTTTCTCTGCCACTGTCACCAGAGTGTCCAGCTTCATGCCGACCACAGAGCTAGCCCTCCTGATCAGTTTTTCCAGCCTGGATGAGTCCTTCTTTGCTGTGCTGCTCCCCCAGCACACCACAGCATAGAAAAGTACTCCAGCAACCACTGACTGGTAAAACATCCTCAGGAGCTTCCTGCAGATGTTAAAAGACCTCAGCCTCCTGAGGAAGTACAGTCGGCTTTGGGCTTTTTTATACAGGTGCTCTGTGTTGCATGACCAGTCCAGTTTATTGTCCACCCACAGCCTGAGGTACTTGTACTTGTTGACCACCTCCACCTCCTCCCCCTCTATCTGAACCGGCAGTGGACCTGCTCTAGACCTCCCGAAGTCCACAACCAGTTCCTTAGTCTTTGAGGTGTTGAGTTGCAGGTGGTTTGTGTGACTCCATGCGACAAAGTTCCTCACCAGACTTCTGTACTCCTCTTCCTGATCATCCCAGATACACCCCATGATGGCTGTGTCGTCTGCAAACTTCTGAATGTGGCATAATTCAGAGTTGTAGCAGAAGTCAGAGGTGTACAGGGTGAAGAGAAGAGGGGACAGCACAGTTCCCTGTGGTGCTCCTGTGCTGCTGACCACTGTGTCAGACGTGATGTCCTTCAGCCTGACGTACTGTGGTCTGTCGGTGAGGTAGTCGGAGATCCAAGCCACCAGGCAGGGGTCCACCTCCATCCTGTTCAGTTTTTCCTGAAGCATACAGGGCCAGATGGTATTAAAGGCACTGGAAAAGTCGAGAAACAGGATCCTGACCGTGCCTTTTCCCCCATCCAGGTGTGAGTGGGCTCTGTGTAGGAGGTACAGGATGGCATCCTCCACTCCGACACCCGCCTTGTATGCAAACTGTAGTGGGTCCTGGGCATGTTGTACCTGTGGTCGGAGGAGGTTGAGGAAGAGCCGCTCTAGAGTCTTCATAAGATGTGACGTCAGTGCCACCGGTCGGAAGTCATTCAGCTCATTGGGCCGGTTCTTTTTGGGGACCGGGACGATGCAGGATGTCTTCCATAGGGCGGGCACTCTCCCCAGTCGCAGACTGAGGTTGAAGACTCGTTGTAGCGGCTCCCCAAGTTCAGCAGCACACGCCTTTAGCATCCTAGGACACACCTTGTCCTAGGATGCTAAAGGCGTGTGCTGCTGTTCTAATGTTCTAATCGCTCTAATAGGATATTATGGTCGACAGTATCGAATGCTGCACTAAGGTCTAGCAGGACAAGCACAGAGATGAGTCCACTGTCAGAGGCCATAAGAAGATCATTTGTAACCTTCACTAAAGCTGTTTCTGTGCTGTGATGAACTCTGAAACCTGACTGAAACTCTTCAAATAAGCCATTCCTCTGCAGATGGTCTGTTAGCTGTTTGACAACTACTCTTTCAAGGATTTTTGATATGAAAGGAAGGTTGGAGATTGGCCTATAATTAGCTAAGACTGCTGGGTCTAGAGATGGCTTTTTGAGTAAAGGTTTAACTACAGCCAGCTTGAAGGCCTGTGGTACATAGCCGATTATTAGAGATAGGTTGATCATATTTAAGATCGAAGAATTAATTAATGGCAGGACTTCTTTGAGCAGTTTTGTAGGAATGGGGTCTAAAAGACACGTTGATGGTTTGGAGGAAGTAATTATTGAAGTTAACTCAGAAAGATCAATTGGAGAAAAAGAGTCTAACTTAACATCAATGGTACTAAGAGTAGCTGTAGATAATAATACATCTGTGGGATGATTATTGGTAATTTTTTCTCTAATGATAAAAATTTTATTTGTGAAGAAGTCATGAAGTCATTACTAGTTAACGTTAAAGGGATTGTTGGCTCAAAAGAGCTCTGACTTTTTGTCAGCCTGGCTACAGTGCTGAAGAGAAACCTGGGGTTATTCTTATTTACTTCAATCAGTGATGAATAGTAAGATGTTCTGGCTTTGCGGAGGGCTTTCTTATAAAGCAACAAACTATTTCTCCAGGCTAAATGATGATCCTCTAAATTTGTAACACGCCATTTCCTCTCCAGATTACGAGTCATCTGCTTTAGGGTACGTGTTTGAGAATTATACAATGGAGTCAGGTACTTCTGATTAGAGACCTTAGTTTTCACTGGAGCTACAGTATCCAGAGTCGTACGTAGTGAGGAGGTGAAATTATCAACAAGATAATCGACTTTTGTTGGGGTAGCATTCAGATAGCTGCTCTGCTCTGTGTTGGTACAGGGCATTGCAGATGATAACAGTGGCTGGATTATATTCTTAAACTTAGTTACAGCATTTTCTGAAAGACATCTACTTTGATAAAGTCTACTCTCCACCGCTGTGTAATCAATTATTGTAAATGTAAATGTTATCAGGAAATGATCAGACAGGAGAGGGTTTTCAGGAAACACTGTTAAATGTTCAGTTTCTATTCCATATGTTAAAACAAGATCTAGAGTGTGATTAAAGTGGTGGGTGGGTTCTTTTACATTTTGAGAGAAACCAATTGAGTCTAATAACAGATTAAATGCCATGTTGAGGCTGTCATTTTTAGCATCTACATGGATGTTAAAATCACCCACAATAATTATTTTATCTGAGCTCAGAACTAAATTAGATATAAAGTCTGAGAAATCAGACAGAAACTCTGTGTAAGGCCCAGGTGGACGATAGATGATAACAAGTAAGACTGGTTTCTGAGTTTTACAGCTGGGGTGGACGAGGCTAAGCATCAGGCTTTCAAATGAATTAAAAGTCTGTCTTGGTCTTTCATTAATTAATAGGCTGGTGTGAAACATTGCTGTCCCACCTCCCCCTCGGCCTGTGCTTCGAGATTTCTGGTAGTTAGAATGACTCGGGGGTGTTGATTCATTTAAACTAACATAATCATCCTGCTGCAGCCAGGTTTCTGTAAGGCAGAGTAAATCAATTTGTTGATTGTTGGGTTGATAGTTCTTCCTCACTGAGTGTTTGCCCAAGGCACTCTTAGAGCAACTCATATTGGTGGACCATCTTCCTGTTGTATTCGCGGAGGCTCCTTTATCCTGGTTTGTGGCTCTAACAGTCACTAATCCTCACCCTCCCTCTTTCCATTGCTCATAGAGCCTTAAGGTTCTAGTCTTTGGGTGGAGACCTCCATGTATTGTGAGTTTATGTGTTTCCTCCTGTTACCAGCTTATAATTCCATGACCAGTAGATCCATGGTCTGGATCTTATTCCTACTGGCTTCTAACCACCTATCTTGTCCTCTGAATGTATGTGGGTCACGTTCCCTCTCGTTGCAACCATTAGGCCACAATTATCCAATCTGACTGACATCTCGATATCCTTGTTGTAGATCCTGGTGAGCTGTATTAGTGAGTCAAGGCTGAGGGTTACTGCACTTCTGAATCTAAATCCATGTCAACTCTTGCATCTTAGGGGGTTGAGGCCTATGCAGAACAACAGCATGGACAGTGGATGACCTTGGTTAGGTGAGTCCAGGTGCTCAGGTTAGTCTACCTGGTCTTAAAGTCTTGCATACTGCTCTATCAACCAGGAGCTAGTCCTGTAGTGTTATTTCCACTGCCTTCCTGCGTTGTGAATCATGTATTGACTCATGTGCCTACTCAGTTTGGTTGCTGTGATGCCTGAGAGGAGCTTCCATCTTTTGGAGAGGCAGGTGCTCAGCTGATAGTTTGATACTGCAGTACCCTTGATGTTGACTGGTTTTTGCTCTGGGAGGTTGCTGTGGGTTACATTTAGGGCCACTAGCCACTGTGGTCTTGGTGTTGTCTCCTGTCTCTTTCTCCATGATGTTCTTCAAGTATTGCTTTGTTGAGTTCTGGTTGTGTTTGCCCTTGTATTATTTTTCCCTTGTAGCTGAGAGAAAATCCTGGATAGATCTTTGGAGAACAGGGCATTTATTCTCGTGGTCTATGCTTTTCTGGTATATTTCTTCAACCAAGTGACCAGAGCTGTGAATCTTTGTTTTGCATTTTCTACAGCCTTAGTTATGCCATCTTGCTGTACTTCTTATTTATCTGGGACCTATCTTTAATGACACCCTTCTGCACCTCAGTTAACCAACCAACATCCTTCTGGGCTCCTTGATTTTGGCATCCAGCCTTCTTCTCCATAGGAATGCTTTCTCTACATGCATCCTCCATGTTTCCATGTTACCATGTTACTGTTGCAAAGGCATATATAAGTTCACTATCTGGATTTCCAAATCAAATGTGCACATGTGAATATAGGTGTGCTTTTCTTTTGGTCCTAGTGTACCTTGGGCTCAAAAATATAAAAAAGCATGGACATAGAGAACTTTATTACTTTAACTTTCATTTGATTATCTGAAGTAAAAACTGATGTTGTACACTTTAATCTAAACTTTAATCCACTCATCCATTTTCTGCTACCTATCCAGTTCAATGTCAAATCCCAGTTGTTAAAGAACAAGAGGCACAAGTAGAGTTTGTAAACCAGCTAAGTTGGGTAAAATAAGGATAGGTAAAACTAAACTCGAAAATTTTGTTGCTTCTTCACGTTATGTTTTGTTTTCAAAATGTTATATAAATAGCACGCAATAGTAATTTCAAGCAGACTATTCTATAAAGTTTTCTTTTAACCTGCAAATTTAAGGCCTACTATGTTTGTTTTATTTACCACCTGTTGATTTGTTTATAGTTAATAATTAATAGTTATGTAAGTATGTTATGTATAATCTTTTGCCTTCTTGGAAAGACATGATGTTTTTTCCATGAAAAAACATCGCCTCTATCCCTTTGACTTACTACTTACTGTGATGTGTGCTATGCCTTCCCATAATTAAGATTTATGTCAGCCTTGGAGGCAGGAACAGTGATTTTATGTGGGGTTTCCCTCTCCTACATCAGCCTATATAGTATATGGAGGCAAAGAAAAATATTTGCTGAAATGACCCTTGAAAAGGAGAGATTGAAGAGTTTGAACTAGAGATACATGGAGGCTGTGTGCAGGGCTATCCACGGCGGTTAACAGAGTTTTTGTTTTCCCCTGCTGTAATTTAGTTTGTCACCTTATTGACACAGAATCCATCTACAGATACATTTGGATCTCAGAGGTTGTTTCCAGACCATCTGATCTAGGTTTTTAATAGTATCTCAGTAATGACCTTTCAATAAATGACAGCCCCCTAACCTCTTCATTTAACATTTTCTTATAAGCAGCTTTTGTGCAAAGATACCCCTCAGATTCAGCTTTCAGAAACAAACCCATCTCAGTTGAAGTCCAGGCAGTATTGTTTTTTGCTGACACTTTTGAAATATAACCTGATACCATTGCTCTAACAGAAACACCATGTAGGTCATTATGAGCCCTGCAGGCATGGGCAAATAGCAATTCAGTCTCCCATTCAGGGTCAGTGAAATATGAGTCAGGCCTTTCTCCAGACTCATTTCTTCAGATTATCCTTCTGTCCAAGGTTAGCACAGGCATTCCTCTATTTCGACTGTAACCTAGCTAATAATGGGTAATGCAGCACAAGGTGTGCATTATTTCAGCAAGCAGGAAACCAGTGTCACTGTTCATGGGTAGTTATTCATCTTTGGAAGACGCAGATGATAAGTTGAATGATGAAAATCTTTCTGCGTTGTATCATTTCCTTAGAAAGATGTCATTCAATCACTCATTTATCATCCTCTCTGAAGTTTCACAAAGCTTATATCCTTATGTGAAGCTCAAAACTAGTGAGTTATAGGACAGATTCATTTTCAGTCCAATCAATCAAGAAGCCTTGTCTTGAAAATACATTTAAAATCTGGGACTCAGTGAAGGATCTCATGTTTGTTATTTGAATTTCAATTTCCTTCCCATGCAGCTCTACTAAAGCACAGTATGGCTTTAGAAAAATTAAAGTCCAAAGTGCTTCCTCACATAAATTATGTGGTGTCAATATGTCACCTGTCACAATGCAGATATTTTGACTTGATGTAACAGAAAAAGCAACAGTGAAACTAAGTTCGTTGCCTGCAATGGCTTAGTTCCATTAAAGGTCTCAGCAAAGCATGGCAGACAGCAGGCATTTACATTTTAGAACTCATCTGTATTCTCAATAAGGTTTACAGAAAGGACTTTTTTTGTAACTTTTTTTTCACAAATCTTATTGTAATGAGAGTATTCTTGGTATAAGGAGCTTGGAAAGCGTCTGGACTTCGCTTTTCTTTCCAAGCTCCTTAGACTACAATGACCTAGATGACTGAGAACCTTCACAGACGAGAGTGTTCTTGATTTCCTACAGTCCTTCCTTTTTAACCAGCCAATGATAAAAGGCATTGAATATTCTATAAATAGTCCATCCATCCATCTTCATCCGCTTTGTCCGGGGCCGGGTCGCGGGGGCAGCAGCCTAAGCAAAGAGGCCCAGACCTCCCTCTCCCCAGCCACCTCCTCCAGCTTGTCCGGGGGAATACCAAGGCGTTCCCAGGCCAGCCGAGAGATATAATCTCTCCAGCGTGTCCTGGGTCTGCCCCGGGGCCTCCTCCCGGTGGGACATGCCTGGAACACCTCACCCAGGAGGCGCCCAGGGGGCATCCTTGTCAGATGCCCGAACCACCTCAGCTGGCTCCTTTCGATGTGGAGCAGCAGCTGCTCTACTCTGAGCCCCTCCCGGATGGCCGAACTTCTCACCCTATCTCTAAGGGAGAGGCCAGCCACCCTTCGGAGGAAGCTCATTTCTGCCGCTTGTATCCGCGATCTTGTTCTTTCGGTCACTACCCACAGCTCGTGGCCATAGGTGAGGGTAGGGACGTAGATCGACCGGTAAATTGAGAGCTTCGCTTTTACACTCATCTCCCTCTTCACCACGACGGACCGGTGCAGCATCCGCATTACTGCAGCTGCAGCCCCAATCCGTCTGTCGATCTCCGGCTCCCTTCTCCCATCACTCGCGAACAAGACCCCAAGTTACTTGAACTCCTCCACTTGGGGCAGGAACTCATCCCCGACCCGGAGTGGGCACTCCACCCTTTTCCGGCTGAGAACCATGGCCTCAGATTTGGAGGTGCTGATCCTCATTCCCGCTGCTTCACACTCGGCTGCGAACCGTTCCAGTGCGAGCTGGAGGCCTTCACCCAATGAAGCCAACAGAACCACATCGTCTGCAAAAATCAGAGATGAGATTCTGAGGCCACCAAAGCGAAAGCCCTCCGCCACTTGGCTGCGCCTAGAAATCCTGTCCATAAAAATTATGAACAGAACCGGAGACAAAGGGCAGCCCTGGTGAAGCCCATCACCCACCGGGAACGAGTCTGACTTATTGCCGGCAATGCGAACCAAGCTCTTGCAACGGTTGTATAGGGATCGAATGGCCCGTAGCAATGGGCCAGACACCCCATATTCCCGCAACACCTCCCACAGGACACCCCGAGGGACACGGTCGAATGCCTTCTCCAAGTCCACAAAACACATGTAGACTGGTTGGGCAAACTCCCATGCACCCTCAAGTATCCTGGAGAGGATAAAGAGCTGGTCCAGTGTTCCGCGACCAGGACGAAAACCGCATTGTTCCTCCTGTATCCGAGGTTCGACTAACGGACGAACTCTCCTTTCCAGCACCCTGGCATAGACTTTCCCAGGGAGGCTGAGGAGTGTGATCCCCCTGTAGTTGGAACACACCCTCCGGTCCCCTTTCTTAAAGATGGGGACCACCACCCCGGTCTGCCAGTCCACAGGTACTGCCCCTGATCTCCACGCAACATTGCAGAGGCATGTCAACCAGGACAGCCCTACAACGTCCAGAGCCTTCAGGAACTCGGGGCGGACCTCATCAACACCAGGGGCTCTGCCACCAAGGAGTTGTTTAACTGCCTCAGTGACCTCGCCCCCGGAAATTGGCGGGTCATTCCCCTCATCCCCAGACTCTGCTTCCTCCTCGGAAGACGTGTCAGTGGGATTAAGGAGGTCCTCGAAGTATTCCTTCCACCACCTGAAATTTCTCAGTCGACGTCAGCAGCGCTCCGCCAGCACTATACACAGTGCAGGTAGAGCCCTGCTTTCCCCTCCTGAGACGTCTGACGGTTTGCCAGAATCTCTTCGAGGCAGTCCGAAAGTCTTTTTCCATGGCCTCTCCGAACTCCTCCCACACCCGAGTTTTTGCTTCAGCCACTGCCCGAGCCGCATTCCGCTTGGCCTGTCGATACCTGTCGGCTGCCTCCGGAGTCCCACAGGCTAACCAAGCCCGATAGGACTCCTTCTTCAGCCTGGTGGCTCCCTTCACCTCTGGTGTCCACCATTTGGTTCGGGGATTACCACCACGGCAGGCACCAACCACCTTGCGGCCGCAGCTCAATGCAGCAGCTTTGGCAATGGAGACGCTGAACATGGTCCATTCGGACTCAATGTCCCCAGTCTCCCTCGGAATGCTGTTGAAGCTCTGCCGGAGGTGTGCGTTGAAGATCTCGCGGACTGGGGCCTCTGCTAGACGTTCCCAGCACACCCTCACTACGCGTTTAGGTGCACCAGGTCTGATCCCCCGCCACCTGATCCAACTCACCACCAGGTGGTGATCAGTTGACAGCTCAGCCCCTCTCTTTACCCGAGTGTCCAGAACATATGGTCGCAGGTCTGCTGATACGATTACAAAATCGATCATCGACCTACGGCCTAGAGCGTCCTGGTGCCACGTGCACTTATGGACACTCTTATGTTCGAACAGGGTGTTCGTTATGGCCAAACTGTGGTTAGCACAGAAGTCCAATAACAGAGCACCGCTCGGGTTCAGATCAGGGAGGCCGTTCCTCCCAATCACGCCCCTCCAGGTCTCGCTGTCGTTACCCACGTGAGCATTGAAGTCTCCCAGCAGGACAACAGAGTCTCCAGGTGGAGCACCCTCCAGCACCCCCCCAGGGACTCTAAGAAGGCTGGGTACTCTGAACTGCCACTCGGCGCATAAGCGCAGATGACAGTCAGGACCCGTTCCCCGACCCTAAGGCGCAGGGACTATAAATAGTCTATAAGTAAAATAAGAAAATAAGGGTACTACATAGGATAAATCCCCCAGTTTCTTCTCCCACTACTCTGAAGGCAATGTGGAAAGATACAGAAACTTGACAATCACAAATTTAGAGTTTGTTGTGCCAAAGTTAACACGTTTTAGAGTATTTCAGCCTAAAAAAGGGTAGAGACCTGAGCTGATAGACTTACAATGTCATTCTAAGAGTCCTAATACTGGAAAGTCTATAAGATGTCTTGTTCGGAGCAATTTTTGTTGAAATAGCTTTAGGATTAGCTTAAGAACCGTGGTCGATATTTTGACAAGTACATTTAAAATTAGCTGTGTGCTTCTGGTTGTGGTTAAATGGAGAAAAAACAACAACAACAGAATAACACCCACCAAAAACTGTAAACTCCTCTCACAGAAGAAAACATCTTGGCATAAGGTTGGAATTAAAAGCAGATCTTCAGGGCTTGGAGTAAATGCGTCCATCCAACCTCCTCAACCTTGCTTTCATTTCAATGCCAAACTGCTTATTTCTCAACAACGCTTTCATTTTGTCCTTTGGTGGAAGGGAAATGTGTTTTTAAAGTATGGAGCACAGCCTGAATTCATTGAAAAAGGCTGTCATTACACCATTGTGAAAAGTCCATCATTGACGTATGGAGAGTTTTGAGTCTTGTTATACCTTGGCTCACTGAGATCTAACCCTAACCCTTTGCCAGACTTGAAAAAACTGTACGTTCTCTCAAGTCTTGGCTTTAAAGGGAAAAAGAAAATATTAATTCTAACTGATATGTCAAAATCTATTTACATTTTATCATAGCAAGTAATTTTTGCTTGTTCCAATTTCAGGGTTGTGGTTCAGGTCTGGTGTTCAGCTTATCACCAGTACTCAGTCAGACTTCTGAGGATTAAACAGTATTCTTACATCAAATTAAAGAACTAGGCTCCTGAAATATCTTCTTATGGTGAATGGTAATTGGATTGGTACTTTTCTACTCTGAATAACCACTCAAAACACGTACTAATTCAAGCCACATTCATTCATGTGGTTTGGAGGTGCTAGGGTTTGGTCAATTAATCTTTAAATTAGGAGATGATTCACTTATTTAGTGTTTTATTCTGGTAGGAAGGCCATTTGAGAAACCTAATTATCTCAGATGGATTTCTAACAGAAAACACACATTACTTGGGACTTTACAATGATGACAAATGCTTTTAAATTTCTGTCTGCTTCCCAGTTGGTAGCAAATCTATGCTTTACATCAGTTCCATTTCCCCAGCTCATTGCGACATCACTGGTCTGACCATCTTCTTTAGACCAATCAGGCTCTGCTCTGCATACTTTAAATATCAGTGCTCATATGTCATTTTCCATTGCAGATGCCTTCCTGCAACCCACCTCCTCACAATCTCCAGCTCTCCCATATTACTCAGGCTCCAAGGCGCTATCTTCATCTCTAACACCAGCGTCTAGACTCTGGGGGGTCCGGCCCAAATCCCTATAAATGCTGGGATTCTGTTCTGCTGTGATGGGTCATGAGAGTCTAATCACCAAATAGCTTAATTAAATTCTGTATATCACTAAGTCATGTTCAAACCTTCAAATGATCTCTGCTTACTGAACTGAAATTATCAGCTGATGTTCTTTGTTTGATACTGTAAGCCCTATCAGTAAGCAAGACTTAACAGGAATGTAATTTTTCACAAACAAAGTACTGGGAAACATCCAATTTTGACCTGATGATAGATCTTACAATACATAACAATATTGCGGATGAAGTAAAAGATACTGGCATTAACAGAACACTGCCTATAATTTATAGAGAGAGATTTACACTCACTAATGGTAAGTGCACAAGTTTGTGCTTTTCAAACATATTCAGTGGAACAACATATCAAATTTCTACTAGTGATTGGGAAATTGGCAGGTTAGCATACAATACCTGATCAAACTGTTTGGGAAATGTAGGCACTGTTATAGGAATGTTCAGGACTGCAGTATAAATATCTACAATTATCCAATGTTCAGCGTGCCCTGACCAAACTTGAAGACAGTGATACTTCCCAGCATCTGCTTTTGGGCCAAGAAGTCATTTGGAGTTCCAGGAATCTACTGTTAAGAAAGTGTGTTATCAAATCCTTGATAAGGCCTGCCCCTTATCGGCAGGTGATAAGAAAACTAAAAGACTGGATAAAGGAATGAAAGCAATGAGATGCAGAATTATTTGTGGAGGAGAGTACAATATCCAGTAAGTCTGAAGCAATGACCAAGATAGTCACACTTGTGATGATGCATTTCCTTACCTTCATCATTCTTGAATTGGAATACAACTGTAATGGAAACAATAACCATTCTTAAATGGTTAAAGTATGAAGACTTCGATGTAGTCATGCAGAGATTTGAAATTGTTGTTCATAGAGTCGTAGCATGTGACATAATTCACAAGCTAATATTAAAGCCTTGAAAATGCTTAGCACTGAGGTTTTGATTGCGATTCCTTTTATAACAAAAGTTTGTTGAATATAAAGAAGAAAAAACAGGTGGGGAAAGTGTACCACACCATGACTGTTAGACCACACTTGACTGAGAGATAAGTGTAGAAAAATGTGTTGATGAGGCATGACTTCCACTTGAGTATGTGGGCGTGAGTATGTGTGCACACCTAACAACATGAAACAGAGGCCCTCGGGGAGATCTTTTTGTTTCCCTTAAGTGAGTTATATAAACAGATAGAGCTGGAAAAATCCTCCCACTGGAATATCAGTCTACAATCAGATTTATGTTTTTCCTAGCAGCTTGTGATTTCAAGTTTATTTAATCAGTGCGATCACAAAGGGACAAACCATTCGGCATATTGTTAACAAACCACTGTCAAAAGCCGTGCCCAGGCTTGATAGGCTCATTATGGGGTGCCGAGCAGCCTCTGGTCTTTTTTTTTTCTTTTTTTGATGAGCTGTGACTTGGCAGCAGCTTTCAGTGTCAAATGTGGTAGTGAACAAACAGACTAGACAAAAACAAGATGTGTTTTTTGTGATGTAGACTGACAAGACGGCAGATTCTGTGTGAAATAGTAAGAAAAAGTGAGAGAGTGTGAACCCTTTCATGCATTATGTGGTTGGGGATTTTCGACTATGGAGATACAACTCTTCTGATTCATATGAAGCAGAATAAATGATAAATGTGCTTTTTAGAAAGAGGAGGGAAAAGATCACACCCAAGACTTTCACCCAAGAGACTGGCTTTGTGTCCTGTCTGTGCTGACCATTGGTAATTATTTCTTTCAAGTTCCTTGAATTTTCCATCACTGTTTCGTTGCAATTTATGGTTTACATTTTATCACTGATTGCTTAGATTTGAGCACAATGAATGGATTAAGGATGTCAACACAGCTGATGTTTTTCAGTAAGACAATTGTGCCATTGCGACCATTTAGTGTGTGTCTCCTGATCATGGTAACCAAGACAACGAAAAATAAACGTATCTCTTTCCTGGGCGTTGACATATTTATTGAGCCTATTGTGTGCCACCACAACATAATTTAATACGTAGAGGTTGGGTGATCTCTGACACTTGTCTGAATGTTTTCACTTTAAACATCACTCATTTATCATCAACATAATGAATAAAGGCTGCTAGTTATGATTTTTTAAACTACTTTAGGCCCCCAAAACACAGACCTGGAGACAGGTCTGCAAACGCCTGGCAACCTGAGGTCTCTAGGAAAAAATGCATATTGTTATACAAGTAGTTGCTGGCTTTTGCAGGTTGGAAGCGGTTGCACCAAAAACCTCTTTGCAATCACTTTGGCCACTGGTAGATTGCTGTGGTCACCTGTCATTTGCATGAAAGATGACATCATCTGTAAACTAACCACTAGGCAGTTGTGAAAGTGAGAAGAGTGCAACATAAACCAGGAAGAGAAAAGTTGTGCCTTTCTTCTCTCTTTTTGGTTACTGAAGTTATTTACTGAACTCAACATATTTTAAAAGGCACAACATTTATTTTGAAAGTTCTCAACTTTCAGCTTGTGGTGCACTCATAGTTTCACTACTGCTCAGTGAGTAGTTGATTCAATTCAATTCAGATCAATTCAATTTTATTTATATAGCGCCAAATCACAACAAAAGTCGCCTCAAGGTGCTTTATATGAATAAAGACATGCTGTGGAAGAGAGACAGAGGTTAATAACAAATATGATTCAATGCAGAGAGGTCTATTAACACATAGTGAGTGAGAAAGGTGACTGGAAAGGAAAAACTCAATGCATCATGGGAATCCCCGGCAGCCTACGTCTATTGCAGCATAACTAAGGGAGGATTCAGGGTCACCTGGTCCAGCCCTAACTATATGCTTTAGCAAAAAGGAAAGTTTTAAGCCTAATCTTGAAAGTAGAGATAGTGTCTGTCTCCCGAATCCAAACTGGAAGCTGGTTCCACAGAAGAGGGGCCTGAAAACTGAAGGCTCTCCCTCCCATTCTACTTTTAAATACTCTAGGAACAACAAGTAGGCCTGCAGTGCGAGAGCGAAGTGCTCTAATAGGGTGATATGGTACTACAAGGTCATTAAGTTTATGACTGCTTGCTGACAACGGTGTTTCCCATACAAACTAGAGGTGAATGCTCCAATGTAATAACGGCCACAATAATTGCAAAGATGCTTTTGGTGCAGGACTGTACACCTTTGCGTGACCAATTTCACCTAGCAACAGTAAACCACCTCCGGCAACCACTCGGTAACTGGTTGGGGAGTGCACATTTTTACTAGTGATTACTGGTTATCAGCGGGTCGCTGGTGTAATGAGAGATCTCTAGGCCTGCATGTCTATACCCTAACACTGTACAAGCACTAAGCTGCTGTGGACTAGACATAGTTCAAGAGAACTGCACAACGTTAGGAACAGGATTTTTTAATTAAGTTGGTTACTGGAATATATGGAAACAGCTGTAACATGAGTGCTCCAATGAAAGTAAATTTTCACTAAAGCATGCTAACACATAAAATTGTTAAATACATAATTTAAACACACAAATTGTTGTTTAATCTTTTAAGGTTGATTGAGGCTTTTAAACTTCTAATAGCCAGCAGCTGCAGCAGGCACACACTTGTTCTAAGATGGATTTAATATTTTAAATTCAATTGAAAATGTAGCTAATGCTCATGAAAACAACAGCTAGCTTACAGACATGATGCCAGTATTATTTTCTGCTCTTAAAGAGATGTACAGTTCTACGGGGCAGGGGGCTGAACTGCTTATACAGCCAGCTAAAACAACCAATTACATCATGCTTGTTAAGCCACCATTTTCATTTCCTGTCACACACAGTAAACACTCCATTAGGCTATGTTATGTTTATAGCTGTAATCTTTCACCTCCTTTTTACAGCTGGTTTTGTAGAATAGATTTTTTTTGCTTTCTTTTTTAAACTTTAGTGAGCAGAGTAAATGGGTTAGATCATAAATGGGTTAGAGAGAGGTTTGTATGGAAGCTGATGTCTACCAGGGGAAAAACAGATGGACAGAATGAGACTTATGAGATCTTATGCCAACACTTTGATTTACTGAGTCATGATCAAGGCATAGTTATTCAAAATTATTTTTCCCCCTTGCAGATATGAGTTTCCATATAGTTTCAAAGGCACCTGTTTAGTAGTGCAATGCACATAATGACTCACGGGGCTGATCCAATTCATGTACCAAATCAGAGTTAACTTTAATTTGCCTCAGCAATGAAAATTATAGGCTTCGAAAAAAGTCTCAATTGCAGGCCATTAAGCAAACAGACACTAGACTGTTTTTCCACATCACCTGCAGCCACCATCAACCATAATTTAGAATTATCTGAGCGTTACAAGCATAAATTTGTCTTTTCATATGTCTCTGAATTGTCAACGTGCCCACGTGTTTCACAGTAATTGTGGTTTTTACGGCAGCTTTAACGAAACCTTTGTTCCCAGGTCATTTTTCTTGCCATGCAGCATCTAAACACATAGAAAGATGTAGCTAACATTTTCTGAGTGGCTCTACTTTTCATTGTTTTCTAGGGAGATATTCATAATTAAAAATAAGAAGCACATGTTTTTTCTAAAGACTTAACCTTCAGCATTTTCCAAGGGGAACTCTGCCAGAAAAACTAAATATGCCTTGTTCATTCAATTCAGGTGGAAACCCCCCAAAGAAGTAATTTTCCCCCCCTAAATATACCATGATAACATAATAACTAAGCAGCCACGGTTCAAAGCCGCCCATAAGAGTGAGGAGAGAAAGTCAGCCGGGGACATAATGACTTATGTACGGGCGTTACAAAGAGCATGATGGAACTAACCAAAGAGAGCTATTATTCAGTGAAGGCTGTCATTATAAACGATTAAATACCTTTGGATAGATACACTGTTAATTTTCCAGTAGACAGTACCCTTCCTGGAGACACTGGAGTCCAAAACAGAGATATATATTTGGTTATGCTGCTGCATCTGAATGTATGGTATTATTTCACCTACATATGACTGGGAAAATTACTCATTTTACAGAACAGTGTAGGAAAAGAGACAATGCTGCTTCTGTATCAGTCTGTCAGTATAAAACCTTGTGCCACCTACCTTTACAGAATATTCAATACATTTATATATTTTCTAAGACACTCTTAGTATCCGGAACATGGCTCCTAGAGCCTCTGGTGATCTGGGTTTTCCTCTACAGTGCCCCCACAGAAAATCAGATTTTTCATAAGTGGTTAAGAACATGATAAATAGATGGATTTCGCTGTCTCTGGTGATCTACTGATATAGATCTGATATCAGAGTTAAATTTGAATGATTTTAAATGAATACTATTGGATTTTTTCCTCTTAAAATGAACCTCACATTCAAATCTACCTTAAGATAAGATTTTAGATAAGATAAGACATAATGGTCATTTAAAGTAGCATGATCACTTGTTACAAAAGCTTAATAATTCCTGTCATCTGAGAGCATTTTAGCTTCATAAACTCATTACCATTAGTGCTGTTCTTTGAGACCTGATTGTGATTACTGGCCATGTGCACTGCCCAAATCTTCTATTTATTGCGCATAGACTAAAAGTTGTAAAAGACATTTCATATCATGCAAAGAACAAATAGTGCTGCAAAACTTTTAGAAAATGACAACTGCAGCCTTTTTCTTTAAAATTATACGATTATTGCAGGGAGAGGTGTGATGACACATGGGAACTATCGGGAAAGAAGTTTAAAAAAGTTTGGATTGCTCTGTAGTTCTTCTGAGATTGGCAGGTGTTCATGTCTTCAGTTTCTCATCCATCTGTGTTCATTTTCGTGTACTTGTCCTGCTTTTTCCCTTTTACATTACAAATTTCCATTCAGTAAAAGACATTTCTTCATAGCAGAGTTTTGTTTTGAGTAATCAGTAACACAGATAACAAATGAGAGTCATTTATAATCACATTTAATAAGTCAGAATCAAAATCGTGTTTTAAAAAATATCAAAACTGCTAACAAAATTGTTTAGCTGGCAGATAAATAATTGGAGATCTTTCAGTCTTACCAAAAATAAACAAAATCTAAGCAACACTTGGGGGGGGGGGGGGCATTAAGGTGGAAATGATGCAGAGCTAGTATGTGTACACAATGAGGAACAACAAACCGTCAAAACAAAAGACATGACCCTTTACCAGTTTATATATATATGTATAAATCAGCTGAATTGTGTATCAGATCCAGTGATTACTGCTTGTTGGGGTCTGGGTTGTAGGTATATCAGTCTTAGCAGAGATTACCTCTTTTTTCTTGTTATCCCATCTAGCTCTTTGATGGCTTTGCCATCTCCATATCTCGACTGTGTCCTAGGTCTGCTCCCAGGTTTTCTCCCATCACACAGAGGAGGCATCCTGGTTAGATGTCCAAACCAAGCTAAGTTCTGCTGCTGATATCTGGGATCTCATCCTTTTGGCGACTACCCAAAGTCAGAGGCATAAGTAGGAACACAGACCTGTATTATTGCTTGGGGCACTTCACACTTTTCTGGGTAAGAACCATGGCCTCATACTTGAATGTGCTAATTCTCATTGTACCAATTTTACAGTGGACAACAAACCGCCCCAGCCCACAGAGAGTGGAGGTCATCACTCAGTGAAGCAAACAGAGCAATGTCAAAGCACAGATAAGGTACTGAAACCTCCTTATCCAGTACTCTCTTTATCATTTTAAAGGAGAAACTCCTTCCATAAGAATTCTGAACAGAATTGGTGACAAAGGGCAGCCCTGGTAAGGAAGGACAATGAGAAACAAGCTCTGATTATGGTTGTACAGAGACAAAAAAGCATGCAACAGTTCAAACTGCATTCCTCCTCCTGAATGTGAGGTTCAACTAAAGTATTGTTCTGTCCACTATTGGTATACATTTTCCCAGGGAGTCAGAAGAGTGTGACCCCCCTGACAGTACCCTCTTAATAAAAAGGGGTACCACCATAATAGTTTGCCATTCCAGGGACACTGTCCCTGAATTCCACATGATGTTGTATAATTGTCTACCAGGGCAGTCCTACAACATTCAGAGCATACTTTTATTTATTCACTCCACATAAAATGTAATAAATACATCATATAATACAAAAACCAACTAGTCACAGTTCAACTTTTAACTATTTAAATTTTCAGCTTTTTCCTTTTAAACAAATTTTAAGTGAAACAACAGAAAACACTGCAAACCACAACACAATTAAATATAAATTAAAATATGAAAACAAAAAGAACATGCATATTCTCTGTCATATGGACCTGCATGATTAAACTTTCTGAATCCTTTATCATCTGCAACTGAAAATAGTTGTGGATGATTACTATACCTTTCTAATGTGACGTTGTTGTCCCTGGCTCTCTTTCTCTGTCTCTCCCTCCCGCTCTGTTCCTGTGCTACTGCTAGTGTAACTACCGCCCCTCCCCCCTCTTCCCAGCGCAAGCACAAGGCTCGCATGCGGAGTGAAGCAGAAAAAAGTGCGAGAGTACGGAGCCCCTCTGATGACATGGTCCAAAGATTAAATAAATTGTGGCCACAAAATACTACTTTGTGCCATCAAAATAGTATAACGTGCCCACGAAATACTTATTTGTGGCCATGAAATACTATTTCGAGGGCACGAAATGGGAATAACGTCGCAACGAATTACGCATTTGTGGCAACGAAACAGAGAACGTGCGCACATCATATTGATACAATTCCTGGACAGCTGCGTAGAGACATAAGCATAAGAGTAGGCTAAACCATAGAGACAGTATGATTGAGTTTTATTTTAGGCTGGGAATGAGCAACAAATGCATTTTGAAAAGCCTGGCAATGCAAGGAACCATTATTACGGAGAAACATTTAAACAGGATATTGAGAGCCTACTGCTCTACAGACGTCAGTAGGACCTGGACGCCAGGATAGATTTTATTGTCAAGTGTTTCGTGCCCACAAATTAACATTTCGTGTGCACGTTATACCTATTTCGTGCCCTTGAAATAGTATTTCGTGGGCACAAATAAGTATTTTATGGGCACGTTATACCCATTTTTGTGCCCACGAAGTAGTATTTTGTGGCCACAATTTATTTATTTTTTGGACCATGTCATCAGAGGGGCTCCGTACGAGAGAGAGGGTGAGAGAAAGAAAAAAATCCCCCATGGCTCGCGATAAGGAGTCGGCTCACGTCGCTCACGTCAAAGATCCGGCTCTAAGAGCCGTTTCATTCGCGACCGACACATCACTACAGCCCACAGAGAGCTTTTGAAGTAACAGTAATGGGTAAGCTATCCACCAATCCCCAGACTCTGCTTTCTTTACAGAGGTTGAGAAGAACCTCAAATTATTTCTTCCACTGCCTGACAAAATCCTCATTTGAGGTAAGCACCCCATCCCTATTTTAAACAGAGTGGGCAGGAAACTGCTTACTAATCCTGAGTCAACTGGGGGTTTGCCAGAATCACTTTGAGGCCAATTGAACATCTTGTTCCAAGTGAATTTCTGTTTCAGCCACTTTCCACTTGGGCTAACGTACCTGTTAAAGCTTGATAATTCTTCAGTTTGATGGCTCACTTTATATCTGGTGTTCACCATGTGGTTTGGGGCTTGGCATCAACCAACATACGAGGCAGCAGGTTTCGGCAGTGGAGGTGTGGAATATGGTTAAACATAGACTTAAGCCTCCCTTAACCATGGAAGGCCCTAATATTACTGGCTCTGGCAAGGGTTCCATGAATCCATCATCACAGATGTCTTTTGAATTGCACTTAGTATGGGTCCTCATCAAGGACCAATATATTACTGTATGTGTGGTTTTAGTTAAATTGCTTTGGTAATGAAGATGCATGTCACAGTTCTGAGTATACTCCTTTGTTCTGAGAAAATGGGTTTAGGTGGGTTTTATCCTCCCCTATGCTCCCCTAGTCAGAATTTTTCAAAGTAACAACCACATGTGGTTTATTGGAGGAACAATTTATGAAATTCACCTTAGATTGTTGGCTTTAGAAGCAGTAAAGTCATTATTGAGCAACAACTGAATTTAAACAGCCCCTGATGATGGATTCAGTCGCAAAGCTCTCTTTTCATGCTTCAGCTAAAACTCTGTTGCTGTCAGTGTGCTTTGTATGTGGGGTACAAATAGAAAAAACATGCCACAATTTTATTTGCAGAATAGTTTACGGTACTTTTTAAAAATCTAGTAAGAGGTAAATTTAAAAAATTTATATTATGCAGATTTATTGTTTTGTGAGCAATGATGACACCAATTAATGCTAAATGGTTTGAATAACCGTAAAACCAGGAATCTAGTCAAAACCGGTTACAAACTTATTACAGATTCATTTCAGTATGTGATTCTTGTTAAAAGCAGTGAGTAACAAGAGTCAATACTCTTCAATAATCAATCATCTGAGAAATTTTAACATCAGGTCTATAACACCGACCTAGCTGCTTGCATTGCAGGACAACTTCTAAATACTTTCTGTGGCTGTTTCTGACAGGTCTTCATGGTTTTTAATGACTAATCATAAATCTTCATTTTTTTCACCACATGTTTTTACAACCTGGGGCTGGTCACCGCTGATTGATAGTCACTAAAGTGCTCCCAAAAGAGAACAGCCATGTTGACGCTGGCACTACGTCTTATCCATAGACTTGTAATTGCTCACATCTTCACCCAAGTCCACAGGCAAAGAGGATAAGCCTCTCTGAGAGGTTTCTTAAGAGGAAGACTTTTAACTGCTTGCTGAAAGCTATGATTTAACATTAGAGTGAATCTAAAATCCAGCACAACTGCAAGTATAAGTATATATATATATTGCCTTTATTTCTAATGTAACCAAAACCTAATTTGATTTAAATCTACACATGTCAAACTCTGGAAACATACTTACCAATCAGTCCAGTGCAAATAGCTCTTCATGTTTCTCAGTGAGGATTAAGAATCATTCATGGCAGGAGTCATTTAAGGGATCAGATCCAGGACTGTGAGAATATAGTTACTGGAACAGCAAACCTACAGTGACATCATCCTCTTAAAACTAATGGCTATTATTCAAAAAAATATGGCCGCTGGCCACGTATGTAGTCTCCCTCTCTCTCTCAAACACTCATACACACAACCCCACACACGCACACACACGCACGCACACCTCCCCCAGCTCCCTTGTCGACCTGCGTGAAACAGAAAACAATTGTTTCTCTGTTCTATTTTCTTTGCAGGTTGTCCACTTTTCTGACAGGATTTCAGTGACTGTTATAGTTATATCACATGCCGCAAGCGCAGCTAGCGGGAGGCAAACAGCCTGAGGTGTAACCAGAAGATTGATGTGAATAGTCTGCCAATTTGACTGCAGTCCCAGAATTCCAGAGGAACCAGGTCTGCAGTGCTGTGTGCAGACTCATCCCTCCTGAATCCTGCATACAAGCCAAAGACATTAGAGGTTATAGCTCTGTAGCTCAGGGTCAACAAGGGAGCCAAAACACCACTTCTGCATTTAAATAACTGGAAATTTATACACTCTCACACACTGAAGTTCTAGAAAAAAGGCTAATGTTGTCTTTTAAATTGTAAAACTTCAGTCCAAACTGTGTTAAAGAGGATATATTTCTTATTTGTAGCTATAGGAAATCATTTTAATGTTACATCTAAAAATGATTTGTATTCCTGTTCTAGCTTTATGACACCGCACATAATGGCTGCGTGAAATGCCAAAACAAAATCGTCCAAAATGTTCCTTTTAAATTGCTGGCTACTGACTGTGGATCATAAAACAGAGTATATAGCTATACCTTTAAATACAAAGGATGGTTTTATAGCAGGTGGGGGGAAGTGGCAGCAGCTTTGAAGGCACAAACATGGATTACGAACAGAGAAGGGCCTCACTTTTTAAAACCTCCAGGCTCAGGGATCCATAAAATGAAACATTTGGACATGGTGAAAGAAAAAAAAAAAACATGTTACGATAGCTTATTTGCTGCCAAATATTTAAGCTATAAGTCTTAATAGCACTTTATTGTTTCCTCCTGTTAATGTGAGGATGTGGAGTTGCATCTTAAACAGACAGTGGTGCCCAAGAGTTCTCCAGATGTTTCTTTAAATCACAGAGGAGAGGAAGACTGGAGCCTCTTCTGCTATGCGGTTGTTCGAAATAACATCCATCTTGACCTCTGTCTCAGGTGAAGCATATTTTTGGGTGCGCAAACTTTAAACTATACACAACTGTATAGAAAATGTCTCAGTACAACACAGTTTTCAGTTTTTGCCCAACTTAAAATGATTTTTCTATAGTTGGAAATCACACAAAATGTTTTCCCAATGTGCAGTGGAAATTAAAAGCAAACTATTTACACAACAAGAATATAGCCCCCCACCCCACCCTCCACCCAACTGGTGAAGGCACATGGTTCTTTTTCTTGTTAAAGAGGAGTTCTTCCTTCCCACGGTTGCCAAATGCTTGATCATAAAGGATCATCTGATACCTGGGGTTCTGCTGTTGTGAAAGAACGTTATATAATTAAGCCCAAACCAAATTTGCCAAGGTATTTCACAAGATCTGATGCACACAGTGTCTAACCCTAAGCTCTCAATCCAGCTGTCAACTTGGTGACTGAAATCAAGTGTGCGGTATTAATACTGGAGGGATAAATAAATACAGTGCCTGACTGTGACATGGAACAAATCAAAATAATACTTCATCAGCTTTGTCAATTTGAGGTTTTCAGTAAAAGGATGAATCCAACAGGATATTTTTTGCAGATCATCTCTTAATAGGACAAAGCTGCATTTTGGCCCCTAGTTTTCTGGCGCTCTTTTGAAGGCAGCTGAAGTGATGATTAGAAAGCAAAGTCAACATCTGAGATATATTTTCCACTACCAAAGCCATTGCTGAAACCAGATGGGCAAGACACTGGTCTGTTTGATACCGCCTTGTTTTTAACAAGCGTTTTTATTAACAGAATGGTTTCATGTTTTGCAGTTTATACATGTTGTACTGACACGATGAATTTCAGTTCTGAAAAGCATTTATATTAAAATATTTATCAATGGGCTGCTGAGATCTACTGCTTATCTTGGGGGCAGCTTCTGTGACTCTTGCATTAGAAAGTCATAGCTGTTCAACTACAGACACTTGATTAGACAGTGCTGCCCTTTGGTTAAGAAAGCATTACAGTTCACCATCAACATGAGCTTTTAATGATGCATAACTCGGGACTGGCATTTACACGCAACATACCAACGCACCAACAGCCCATGAAACCACAATAAACCTGGATTTAAAGCCACCCAGACAAGAGTTTAACATCACTGGAGAAGTGGTGGGAGTAAAAACATGCATGCGTCAGAGATCCTCTGGCATGGAGATCTGGCAACGCAATGCTTTATCTTTCCATAAAGCATGCAAATGTTAGATTGACACGGCCCTGTTTGACATGTCAAGGCAGAAGCCAGTTGTTCTGGCAGTGTCACACATCGTGTACAAAGAGCAAAATAACATCTTACATAAAGATATGAGACTGTTGTGTATCTGAAAGAAAGTTTTAAAAACAACAAGTGTTTACATGTAGTAAAGATGTAGCTTTGAGAAAGTAATTTTTTTCCCAATATTTTAGATTTTCACTCAGACTTTGGTTATATTTATTTACACTTCACTTAGTGGTATGACTGACAGTGTTCTATTTGGTATTATATAAAAGCATTTTGCAATGTATGAAGCTGTCACTGGGGACAAAAACAAGACTGTCTACTTTGCCCCAGCAGGTTCGTTACTCATCAGTTACTGTATCATAATTGGATTACCTAAATAACTGAAACTAGAAGGCTGTAACACAGTAATTTTACACATACGTTCCATGAAAGAGGTGCTTTAAGCAAGAATTACAACATCTTTGAGTCCGTGAAATTTCATTCGATAGCAAATACGGCTCTGCTGTCTCCACTGCCAGTCTTTCATATGCTCTCTTTTTTTTTACGATTGTAACTCACTTAACAAATTCACTATAGACGCTGTGCATGATGTCATGTGCACATTGCTTGTGAGTTGGCTGACATGTTAGATATAATACAGCTTCTGGTCATTTTGAAAAGAAAAAACTGTATTTCCCAACTGGCTGCTGGTTGTTGCTAGGTGAAATAGTTACAAAAAAGGTGCTTCATCTTAGCCCTTTTTGTGATTGCTTTTGTCACTAGCAGATTGCCTTAGTCACCTCTAGTTTGCATGATAGACAGCAACTTTTCTGTAAGAAGAAAGAAAATCTATCTGAAAATACAAAAAGGTTACCTGTTAATTTCACTTAATAACTACTTAGCCAACTTGGCTGGGGTGGCAATGCGATTTAAATAATCTGTTTCTTGAGAGACTCAAATTTTAAACAAATTTAACCTAAATCTTTCACTGGATGATAACACTGGAGGAATGTCAGTATTCATATTTTAGTAACAACGTGAAACCAAGAATTTCAATTTTAAAGATATTTTACTGAACCAAGTTTTGGTCCAACCACCAGAAAGAAAATGAATGACAAAAAACAATCAAGAAAATAATCTCGGCAACACATTTAGTTTTTTTTTTTTTTTTATACATTTATGTAAAATTTGTATGTACATGTAATAGGCAACAATGTACTGCTGACATTCCAATTTGCAATAATAGAGTGCTGAAAATGAAACATGAGCAGAACAAACGAGAAAAACAGAATTGCCAATACTTGCTCTTTGATAAGTTTTGCAAAACTGTACGACTACAAGGCGTATTCCATGACCAAAGAATAATGAATACTGCAGACTAAACGTATACCAACATAAAAAGAAATATTTAAAAAAGGCAAAATCAAGTAATCTGCCACCCAGGCTTACAAATTACTCTGTGATTGGTGTTAATGCTTCTCTTATGGATTTCAAACAACAATGTTTAATGATGAAATGAATGAGCTTCAGAGAAATGTTCATAACTGCTGATAGTGCAGTCTTCAGTTAGACAGAATAATCATGGCAGCATATTCAGACTTCTGTCAATAAGATATTCTACAACAAACCTTTATTGGCTTTTAAAGTTTAAAATACACTGATTTTAAGAGTTTCTTTATGATCAGAAAGAGCCATTTTATAAAAGGCTGTTGGATGTATTTATAACAGTTAGCCAGCAGATTGTTAGCCTACATTAATACAAAGCCTTAAAGTAAAAGGGAACAGCTAGCTTGACTCTACCCCTGTTTAAAATAATACATTTTATTTGTAATACACAGAAAACTCAATGTAAAATGACAGTTTATGCTTTCTTTTATTAAAAGGTTTAGACAGAGACAAGCTAGCAGTTTCCTTCTTGCTGAGCTAACACTTTTTCTTCTTCCTTTTTCAGAAAAAAAGGGTAAGCTAACAGTTTACTGGCTTTAGCTTCAAATTTACACACACAAAAACACATTCTTGGAAAGTGGTGTTAGACATCTCCTCTAATTGCTAGCAAAAAAAAAAAGAAGTATGTATATTTTCCCAAAATACACAACAAATCCACAGACCTTTTGAGAAAGCATGTGAATGAAGTATCTATATACTGGAAATGATTTCAGCAAGGTAGGGCTTTTACTACAATGTCCTTTTAAGTTGAAGCGGGGAAAAAAAGAAAACCCAACCCTGTCGTCACATCTTCAACATAACACGACAGACAGTCCACAGTATCGGCTATCTGCAAATGTACAAAGACATAAAGATATATTAAGAGAACAACAGAAAGTTTGTGAATGCTTGTGCAAGTTCATATGTATGATGAGATGCAACCAGTGATGAAGGGGTAGGTCACATTATTTGAAAACATTCTCAAATACGGGACATTTGTAGGTCTTCATTTTCTTGATGGCATTTTTGAACTCTCTGCTGGACTTGTTCCACTTGTGGATGCCTGTGAGGAGGTACTGCTTATCAACCTTGCGGCCCATGATTAGATACTGGTTTCCCAAGTTGTCCAGCTGCTGGCAGGGGCAGTCAGCACCATTCTTCAAGTACAACACTAACTTCTTTGTGTCCTTCTTCTTCAGGTTTCCCGGTTTCAACATCTTCTTCTTCTTCTGCAGGATCACCTTACGGTCCGTGTTTTCTCGCTTTACCTCCTTGATCTTGGCCTTGAAAGCTGTGGGCGGAGGAACAACAGAAAGATGAGTTTACTCTAAAATGTGAATGTCATTTTGAACTCAACGTGTTGTACAGTGCTGCGTCTGACAGCTCCTGGTAGTGTAGTGCACTAGTAAAATTAATCATCATGAAGGATATTAGGCAGGTCAGTCTCCCGTGATCAGAATCAGAATCAGAAACTTTATTGTCAATCTCATGAGAACAACGAAATTAAGAATGGTCCCCGATCATTGCATCATCCCTAGCAATATCAAAATATAAATAAAACAATAACACAATAATAGATATAGATATAATAGAACAGATATAAGGAAACATGCCACTATGGTTCCCCATCCTTTACAGATGATTCTTAATCATTTTTACCTCATATACACAACTAATTTTTCCAAATGAGAACCATTAAAATTCAAGGAATCAAACCCATAAAAAAATATATCATTGTACTCTTTACAGTACAATGATAGAATGAGTGTAATATTAAACTTTAAGAGAATGTTTTTGGTGCTTTAAACTTGCATTTTCAATTTGCAAAACATGACTTCCTGTTGTATAGAAGTATATGGGAAAATACTTTTTATTTGACATTAATAAAAAACTCTTGTTGAATCAGTTATAGTCTCAATCGCTGCCATACTTAATACAATATGAAGTACATTACCACACTCTTAACATTGCCAAAGTAGCAATGTTTATTTTAGTAGTAGCACTTATAACATACTTGCTAAGTAAAAGTGGTCTATGTACATCATGGGCCCATTATTCAAATCAACTATTGAACAGTGTGGCAGTAAGTCTAATAATGGGAATAATCAGTAAGAATGAGGTTAAAAAGTCGTGTGAAGCGCACGACTGCTAAAGCACAAAAATGTGTGTTTTATTTCAGAATGCATACACAATCAAAGTACATTCATAATCTTAATACTATTGGTGGCTCAGGTCAACAGTATTGCACAATAACATGGATTAATGACGAATAGCTAGCCAAGATACCGCCTTATACAATTTGCTGTTTACTCATGTTTGATTAAAAATTGGATCACCGTTTATTAATAATACATAAGTAATTTAATTAACATAGACTGAAACTCATTTTCCCACAAACAGTGCATTGTTGCAAATCCTGTTCATGCAAAAGAACTTATCCATGATCCTCTTAATTCTGGGGTTTAGCCTAATACTAATAAATAATGCGGTATGTTTTTTCAGTGACTTCTGATGTTCAAAGACCAAATCCAATTATGGACAAAGCCACTTAATTTTTCTGCTTTTCACGACATAACAAACAAACAAACAAAGCACAAATAAATTCTCAGGAATACTGCGCTGGGCTTCCAGCTTGTCAATAGTGAACCACATAGGGTTAGGGTTAGGCTATATTTTAGCCACATGGTGAACAACCAATGTTTCAGAAACTAAATGTTCCCTTAAAATCCAGCCTCTTACCTGCGCATCACAAACACATCACTAGTGACCTGGCGGATGTTACGAGGTTAAGGTGTAAATATAGACAAAGCATATATCTTTATCACAATTAGCAATGCAATATAATTTTTTTTCACCTTCATTTAAGTCCAAGTATGTTTTTCAGACCAAAATACCCCTGATCTTTCACTAAACTCTATTCAACCTTCTAATCTCTAAGTTTCCTCTGAAACAGAGCACGAGTTGGACTTTGGTGGTCCAAATGTCCATAACCCCCCCCCCCCCCACACACACACACACACACACACATTATGACTTGTCATATAGTATATCTAGGTGCATTATGTCTGACTTAACTGACATTTGTGTCAGGATAAATCACGATCAAGCTGGGAATAAAGCCTTGTGACCTTCAGTAGCGGAACAGCCTGACCAAGCATTTCCCCACTCCAGTAAGAAGAGAACAAACTTAGGCTTCAATCTAATTTTCTCCACGATTTTAAACACCAGATCACTTGCTTTTTTAACAGAATTATAGTAGACAGAAAAACCTGTACTGGATCCTTGCTCTCCAGTTGCACTCGTATTGCTAATTGCTAATTAAAGTGTTGAAAAATAAATAAATAAAGAGCCTCCCCCTGTATTAACAGTGCACATGGTACGGATTAAGACTTATCCCCCGTCAAACAGTCTCTGTGAGGGGGCTTAGTGTTCAGAGAAGTCAAAATGCAGCGGTCATAATTAGTGTGTAATAAAAGAAAAGGTCTGGCCCACCACTGAAAGGACTTCATCTTGATAAATCCTCCAACCTCGATAATCCTTTAACGCCCTGAACTTTCTTTGCACCTCGCGTTGTTTGAGGGCTTAATCTCTTCAGCAGCAGAATACAATAAGACGTTCAAATGATCAAATAACTGACAACAGTGTTTCTTTTCTCATGGTCAGTGAAACTGCCCTTGTTTGTGTTTCTTCCTACATTAGTTTTTAAAATATTTTCAATTTTTAAAGTTACCAAACAAAAAAATAAATTCATCTTATACAGTGAGCAAAAGAAAGAAAAGAAAAGAGAAGATAGCCTTTCTGTGAGAAAGCATTTCTCAAATCTGCCCACTTAATTCTTATGTCATAACCTATAACATTAGCATATTAACTGTAAAACAGCTATGAATATGTTCACACTGACGTGACCGTGTTTTCAGAAGCCCTTCCTGGATCAGAAGATCAAACAATGCTCTTAGATGCATTTGGGCCTTACAGTTTTCCTGTGACAAGATATTTATTTGAGTAAGACTTTTGGGTAAAAGTCCACTGTCAATTAGTTGGATGTTAAGAGATTAAAGTTACTGTCACTAATTATTTTCCTACTCCAGTGTCAAGGTATTAACCCACCAGTTTTACAGTGTAAAAAAAACCCCAAAAGGTCAGAACTAGTACATATATGCAGCTTATAACAAGGGTTTTCATTTTTAGGAGTCAAAAATAGACGATTCTTTAAATAAAATGGGAACGTCTTCAGTGGAATCAAATATATGTGCATGCTGCACCTTTGTTACAGTACAAAAGTTAAAAGGAAGATATACTGTCAGTGATTTGGATGCTTTTACGCATGCCAGCACACTAAAATAAAATGACTTCTATTGTAAGATTTCTTTTTGTGATGTTGTCTCTGAAACCTGACTCGATTACCTCTGCTGGGTCAGATGTATTAATGGGATCCTTAAGTGCCCAACGTGTCATAAACCCAGCAGGAGGGCGAGCAGTGCTCCTCATTCACAATAATGGCAAGTGGTCCAAGCTAGACTGAACAGTCATCCAGCACAGGAATGCCCTGTTGTTTATCACATCAGCAAAGGGAGGGAGCAATTCGGAAAAGGACAAAGTGAACAGTTGGAAGCCGAGGAGATTTAATTGAAGGGCTTCTGGAGGTTTTGGGACAATGAGGTACCATAAAACCTTAAGCACGGAGAAAAATTGCAGTGGGAAGAAAAAGCTGATGTTGTGATGATGTTTGAAATCATTTACAGCTGAGTGCGGCAAATAGGACGTGTGTGCATAAATACATGCCCAACAGCTATATTAATCATGAGGATTTCAGGGAAATAAGCGATATTTGTCCTCACCAGGGAAACCTGTTACTCGTTCTTCTAACTCTGATGCATTAGCTCAACAACACACAACTTACAGCCATCCTTCCTCCTGTGCCAGAAAAACTCCACATCCAGGGGACACAAGTCAAAAGTTTCACCACAGAATTCTCCACTTTTATCAAACCACATGGAAAAATCAAACATGCTCAATTTAAATGCTGGGAAGCACTGCAGTGCAATGCATGATAGACACTATTTTTGGCATCTTTCATTTTGCAGCTTCAAGTAAATGAGATGGACAAAAATTCTAATTCACTGCTAGGTTGAGTTTTTTTTTTTTTTTAATGAACACATGATTGGTCCACGCAGATTAACAAAGGCTTCAGTCTCTGGTTCATCCCTCAAGCCCCTCTATGGTTTTCCATCCCTGTGTTCCACTGAGAAAAGCAAAGAAATCCATCACATCTATTTTTGCAGTCTTCTCCAAACAAAACAGGCTTGGATTTAAGATGCTGCCTTGTTAAAGTTTACTGTCCAAATATTTTTTTTGGAACTCAAGAAAGATATCGGGATGACCTTGTGGGATAAAACACATAATGATTAAAGCGTGGGATATTTCCATCTGCACATTTTCCTTTTTGCTCAAGACAAGGCATTAACTCATGTTTAGCTTCTGCTGTTTAGCTGCTGTTGGATGTATTTATAGCATTTCTCTCCAGACCAAAACTGAATTCCGTCGGTCTGCTGAAAAAAAAAATTAACAAACAAATCTTTGGCAAGCTGCAGTGCTGTGTCGTGTCAGGCTACGCATTAGTCGTTTACCCGCCACAATCGAGCCATACTGAAGCAATAGAGAAGTTTGTTGCATTCCAGACTATGTCCCTCCCTCGCAGGGTCAACACAAGCAACAAGGTCTCATCCTCAGCCTGACACTAAATCTGTCTGTGTATCCTCATATGTCAGCTGGTTAGGTGACTTATGACAAGCAAGCAAAACAACATCTGTCTTCATCCAAGATGAAACAAGCCAATAATGCAGCCCGCTCCCTTGGCAAACCGGGACGCAGACTCAAAGGGGCAAGTCTCATCACCGCAGCATAAACACCGATGCAATTTGTTAAACAAATGTAACTTTAAACTTTTTCTTGAGAACTGGAAGAATGTGTGTTTTCAATGTGCGTCCAGTCTATGTTTGCTTAGCCTGGCACCTGGAATTCGTGCTGCCACAAGCTTTGGTGAATAAAAGATGAAAGTAGAACAACTTGCATCTTGTGTGCATCATGTGTGTATTATTTCTGAACGTTCTCATGTCTGCAGTTCAATCTGTGTTTGTGTTATTAATTGAACTCAAAGCTTTCAATTTCCTTTTTTTAAGTACATATGGTTTATACTGGATTCCTCATGTAAGACCTCCAAATTTCCACAATTAAAACAAGTGCCCTCATCAGCTTAAGATCGTCCTTCCTTCCTGTTTTTTTTTTTTAATGTTGTTTTCCATTCAAGTTGGACTGAGGATCCTCTAATGAAAAGAATGTGTGAAGCTGGCTGCAGCAGATTCTGAGCCATCTCTTAATATTTCCAAATAGGCTCTGACGTGTTCAAAACCCACTTCCAAATCCCCTTCAGAATATGTCTTTAGATTTGATAATGTTCCAAAAGAACATTTCTGGTACGACCTCAGAACATGACTGCAGAGCTGAAGAATGGCCTTTCAAAATGAACAACATCCTTCTAAAACTGATCTTCTGATCATCACCAAGCTTTTGATCTTACAACTACTCTTAAAGTAAAAAGTTGACATATTAACTGCAGAAAATAAGAAATTGTGTTGTCTTTCAGCAGGAAACATGTTTTACAAAGTTGAGAAAAGGTCAACGAAAGACTGGAAAAGTTGTGTAATGGCAAAGAACCCTCAAGGTGGAACATGAGACACTGACTTAACTGTCAATACTAGATTCAGTTGGCGTAAGAAAGAACATCCCAGAATGGGTTTCTTGAAATTCAGATGGGAAGACGGAGAGTACTTCTCCCTTAAAAGATTAGATTCATGGGAAAAATAGCTCCACAATTTAAAATTTTCTCAACCTAACATTGTGAAACATTTGGAGATTTCATATCTTTGGTATGCAATATGATTGAAAGATTAAAAGTATCTAGAAGAATCCCAATAAACAAGGCCAAAAATTGGCAGTTGAGCTATTCGTCAGCCATTCAGTTGAGAATAGCCGTGAATTTTAGATCCTCGAGAAGCAATGCATTTAAAACAGCAAGTTCTCTGGCAGAAATCACCACACAGGCTCATTTCTGAAAACCTTTGTAAGGAAACACAGTCCGTCACTGTGTCCATAAATGCAAGTTGAAACTAGCTAGTAATTCTCTGCATTCTGTTTTCACTCAGATCTTATTCTGACCAAAAACAGTGATACCAATCAGGCTTCTACTCACTTCATGTTTATGGAAAAAAACATAAAAAACCCATGCACTACTAGGAATGACATTTAAGGAGCGTCCCATTTTTGTTGGAAACAGGTTTGTATTTGGGAAATCACCTAACAACCTGAACTAAAAATTTTAAATCCATAAAGCTAACACTAAAGTAAACACGAGCATTTTTTTTTAACATCTGAATAAAATCCAATGCCTTGCATGTAGCAAATAATTACGTGTGTTAATTCTCATTTACCCAATAATTCTGTGTTGCAATTCTCCAACAATAACCCAGCAGGGTTTCCTGCATTGTATTAAGTTGTGGCCTGTGCACTGGAGTTTTACAACTACAGCAATTAAGCTTGCTAATGGTTCTTGTTAGCCTACCCTTCCAGTTGACCATTTGTAGATTTAAAATAACAGTTTGAGAAAAAGCTATAGATGAATAGAACGCTAAAATTCTATTAAAAAAAACAAAACAAACAAACAGACAAATGTTGGAGAGCAAGTTTTCAGAACACCTATCACTCTTGAATGCTAACCAGGATATTAGTTGTGCTAATGTGGAAATTTCTTGTTGAAAGTGATACCACGTATTAAATAGAATATTTATTAGCCTATATTAGCTTAGATGTATGAACTATTTCACTCAAAGACCTTCCAGCTCAGTTAGATTTTATTACCATAGAACCAGTTCACTAGAACAGCTACCTCGGCTCTTTATATTACAAGATAACAGTTGCAGAATATTAACACAAGTCAAACACCCAATGTCAACACAATGAGAAACAAATTCTTATCTTTTTCCATGAAGAAATGGTATTAGCATTTAAGAATTGTTTTTGGAGATGGTTTATCATTAACTTTTTTTTCCATTTAGGATATGAAGAAGGTAATCTGTAACATCAGTCAGCCCAGACAACAGAACAAACATCCCAGTTTACAACTGCAAAGATCTGCCACTTAAAGACTTCAATGACCCCAATTCATTAGTCACAGAACATCATGGTCCACCAGACCAGACAGGGATAGTATATCTAACCAAGAGATAAAACGTCACATTAAATTGAACTGCCAAATATGACCAAGTACCGCCAGGACACAGTGTACTATGGGGGGAAAAATAAAAGTTGCACACTTTATAAAACTTTATGAACTTTGAAGATGGGAAATACAGTAAAGAGTTCTTTTGATTTTATGCAGTGCATCCAACTGTCTGTGTTTTGTGGGTGTTGGGACTCCGCTTACCAAACTCGCTGGCACACATGTGCTCAAGAATGGTGTCTGTTTTCATTTCGTTGTCACATGGAGGGCAGATGGGAGAGTAACCTGTGGATGAAAACACACACACAAAAAAAACAAAGAAACAATTGGACAAGAAATCGGTGCAAATAGAAGACAAAATGTCAAATGGAATTTATGTTGCCCGTTTGGTGACCAGGTCAGGAGTGCTCATATTCAACTTCAGTCAGTTATCCTGCAGACTTCTACGCATCTTAACATCTCTGAGGATGCACAGATCCTGTTTACTGTCAGTAGTCAGTCACCTACTCCCTTGGGTTTCGTACACTCTGATGACCTGATGTCAGTGAGGAATGCCTTAAGCTTTTATAGCCAGCTGTAACTAAGAGCCGCTCTTCTTTACTTTTTGCTACACTAAGGCAGTTTTCAAAATGCATCTGCTCAACACTCATCTATACACCTTTAAAAAAGTATTAGAAATATGGAAGGAATAAATGGTAAAGATATTCAATTCAACCTTAAAAGAATGTTCTGAGATTCCAGAGTTTAAAAATGGTGTAGAGGTGTATAATAGCCAGCTCAAAGACAAAAATCCCAAAAGAGCCAAAAAGTGTTTTTGCTAAAAAGTAACTCAGTTGAGGCATATCTGCAAACTTTTTACTGACACAATTTTTCAATTCTTTTGAATACCACAAACGATCGTTTCATGCCAAACAGCTGAGCCGACCTTCCAAACAAACTTGGACCTGCATTGCGATCGCAGCGTCCTTGCAACATTAACCCTGACTACACTGCGGTGTCCCACTGTGGGCCTGGATCGATCAACCAAAGGGGAAGGTAACAGCACTCTACTCTCTTCCAGTTGTCCATTTACATGTGTTTAACGAATGCTTGTGAAAGCATCGCTCGGGTGTGAAGAGCTTGTGAAAACAGACAATGTTTACAGAGTCACTGGGTCCCTTTGCCTCTGAGCGCCTGGTTCATCTTTAAATCACTTATCACGGGTCCCTATGCTGCAGTATTCAAGCACTGTTAGCTGGCCTCTATTAACAATCATTAACAGCTGAGGAGATTAGCTTGCCTCTGTTAATGTTTATCACCCTGAAGATCAGATACTGAGAGACTCTCCAGAAAACAAAACTCTGAGTAGCCGAGCTTCAGCCGACCTGTGGGAACAGGCTGGCTTTATTTAACCCCAGTGCTGACAAATGATAACAGGTGAAGTCTGGAGAGCATGGAGCTCTGTGTGGTCCCTTCGTCTTACCTTGAAAAAGGAGTCTTTTTCAGAAAAACAGGCCTCCATCCATACCACTATGTCAGTCAGCAACAACCCCCCCCCCCCGACAAAACACACACTCACAAACACGTCCCTTCTCCCCCAAAGATACAGTGAGCTCTGTGTTATCGCAGGAAGATCCACAGTCCCTCCATTTATGGCCAACATGTTCAGTAAGGGGCTTTAGATTGAAATATAAGTAGAGGCCCCACCCCTTTAACTTTATGGTTCAAGTGAATGAGGCAGTTGTAGTCCCTCCACCCCCACCCCTCGGCGTACACCTCACCTCGCCTGAGCAACCGATAGAGAACCTGGCACTGCAGCCTTGCTCTCAGCTTTATCATCCAGAGAATTGTTATTTTCTGCGATTTTTATGGGCTTCTCTGGCATTTCTCAACTTGGCTTGCAGAGGTTAGTGCTGGAAGACAGTTTTGCTGGACTAATGCTATTGCCCTCTACAACCCCATTTGCTGATGCAGCGTCTTGGGGAATCTGCACCAAAGCACCCATTAGTGATAGATGATAGGGGTAAAAGAATGTCCTTGGAAGCTCTGTTTACAAACCGCCCTCCCGACGTCAACTTGGACGCCGATTTTCCAGATCTCCATCTTTTCATCAGATGCACAACATTTGCCAGAGCACAGGGCTTAAATATATTAAGGTATTCACATTTTTTTCCTCCAACCTTTTTATTCTTTGTTTTTTTGCTGCTTGACTTCCTCCCAGCATTGTCCTCCAGCTCAGCGAACACCTTGAAATAAATGACTAACATCTGTTTGAGCTTTTGCAATATTACAACATCACTCGTTGTCAATAGCAAGCAACTTCACCTGCACATTAAAGCCAGGGGATTATAGAGTGAAAGGAAAACGTAAACGTGATAGACTTTCTTTAAAAAACATGAGGGGTGGTGGGTGTTAAAACAGGATCAAATCCAGGTTTTCATGGCTGAATTTGCTCCCCCAAAAGGTCGCATTTGCTTTGTTTGTGCTCGGATTTGCATCTGCAAACACACTTTTCACCCCTGAAACAACAGTTGCATGCCCATTTAACTGCACGGGTGTCGTCTTTTACACGGTGGCAAAAGTGCTGGCTGTTTGTTTTCTAAGTGAGCAAGTTAGTCAGGGTTAGGTAGTTAATACTATATTAAGAAATTGGAACTGATTCAAAGAATGAATATTTATTCATCAAGCTACACTGCAAAATATCTCGTTTTCAACTTCTTCCTTATGAGACAACTTGAAGATTGTTTTCTTTCACTGGGATTTTAAGGGAATGCCTTTAAAATTTTTTAATATAAACCCCTCACCTGAACTCTTTATTTAAACATCCGTCCTCTTCCGCTTTTCCTTATCAGGGTTGCAGGGGTAATATATTATTTATACAGAATATATAAATATATATATAAAAAGTATAATTCTCTTAAAAGGTTTTCAACTTTATATTGAAGTTTGACTTCAAATTTCTACATTTAAATTTCACCTTGAGAAAGTTTGTTTATTTAACAAAAATAAATAAATAAATAAATAAATAAATAAATACATCATATAGACAACATGTTAATAAACCTTTTAAATGGCAGGTTTATGCCCAGGAAATATTCAGCTATTAATTTGCATATTTCCTTGTCAAACATTTATTCACAAATATACAGTGTGTGTGTGTCTGTGTGTGTGTGTTTGACCTTTTGAAGTTGCTGTTAGGTGAGTTACCTGTGGGTTTTGTAACCTCCGTGGCGTTGGGTGTCGTCATGGCAATGCACACTTCACCTTCGGGAAACTTGTCACAGGTGAGCATCTCCGGCCAGGGGAAGCCGAAGGCCTCCATGATGGGGGCGCAGCCGTCCCTCACGGCCTCGCACATCCAGCGGCACGGGTAGATCGGCCGCTCCAGGCACACGGGAGCAAAGAGCGAGCACAGGAAGACCTGCGTGTCCGGGTGGCAGTTCTTGTGCACCAGAGGCACCCAGCTGCTGGCCTGCTGCTTCACCTCGGCCATGGTCTCGTGCTCCAGCAGGTTGGGCAGCATCATCCGGTTGTAGCCCACGTTGTGACAGAGCCGCAGGTCGTCCGGAATGTCCACGCACTGGGGCGACTTGCCGTAGACGGGCGTATTCCAGGGCAAGTACTCGTACTCTGACGCCCTGCACCCTGACAGGAGTGCCACCGTCACCAGCAGCCGGAACATCCTGCAGAAGCACTCACAAGTAGAGCTCATGATGTGTCTTTGCAGCCACTGAATGATTGCTAACCGGAGTGCCAGGCAACACTCAGTTCATGAAGAAACGCACAGCGACAGCGACGCAGGAGAAAGGCGCTCTGCAATAAGTCCACTATCTCCTCTGGCTGTAGTCCCGCTGCTGGGCTGCGTGCGGCTCCTGCGAGAGTTTGGGGAGGTAATGCGCTGAGACTGTGCGGTGCTCGGAAACAAGAGGGGGTTGTAAAGTGCGCTCTGACCAATCGGAGCGCGTCTGCGCCTTTTGGCACTCGGCTGTCAGTCAAAGCGCTTAATGACCGCGTGTGTAAAAACTCTCCGGGAGACTCCCCAGCGTTCCCTTTGCGCTTCATTTGTCGATATAAAGTAATAATAATAATAAATATATTTGGATATGTGCGCATAAACTGGGAATACTTTCAGACTGACTGGGGTGTAGGAATAAGCTCGATTAGAAGTTGCACAGCTTTAAAGTGTGACACTGGGTTTGTTTTATGCCTGTAACAAGAACGTGGTGCAGGGAACAACACGAGCCCCTCGCATCCCCGAATGTGAGGAAATCCTGATTTCATTCATATTAAATAAAGCAGCTCTATAAGCTTGTTGCCATCAGCTGTTACTGTACGGAGGCCTGAAACAGCCTAAACGCAGAAACAACTCCAAATGCATTTCCTTTCTTTTATTTTCATCTATTGTTATTTTCCTTTCATTTTTACACCTGTACATATTTACGTATTCATTGTTGTATTCTTTTTAACTCATTTATTCTTTTGGCAATTTATGTTCTTCCATATAATGGAGCACAAACCCAGATCATCTCCTAAAGCATATCCACTGTAATGCCTGCCTGATGCACACATTATTTGGTTCAGAAAATATGATAGACAAATAAAAAAAAATCGACTTTTATAACTTTATTGAAGAAACATGACAGTTTTGGGTGTCATCTTTGACTCAGCAAAAACTCAGCAAAAAACTCAGTAAAAAATAACATTATTATTATTATTACTTTATATCACTTTATTTCCTTGAAGGTTGAAGTTTCTTTGAGGATTTTGAATTTAAGAGTCTGAGCCAAGACTTAGTGAGTAATAATAATGATAATAATAACACTTATTTAGAGGTTTTCTTTTAATTCCACTGCTTCTAAAATGTCCTGCAGGGAACACGCCGAGACACAGAGGATAAGAAGCCTCCCAAGTAAAGACAGGAAATAGTGTTTTCATTCATAATAATTATCTCTGCAGGAGAAAGGTTCTGAAGGAAAATACCCGATAAGCTGCCTCTGGGAGTTCTTGGGTACATTAACTTATCAAATGGGGAGCTGATGATTTAATACTGCTCTGTTTGTGCTTGTTGTACTTGCAACCTGCTGGGGAACACTTTCCTTATCCAGCTCAGTTTAACACTTGAGGCTAAAGTCAATTTGCTGAGCCCCAAGTGTCCATCTCCTCCCTCCTCCCAGCCTGCCCATATCCAATGATAAGGGCAAAGGTGTGAAATCCCTCTATTTAAATGGAGGTCAATTTACATTCCATTGTGATGTTAACAGCCCTTGTAGAGCAAGAGGAAAAAGAAAACAGAGGATTTAATTTGATTTTAAGTGTGCACATAGCAAACAGAGGCCTTTGAGAGGAACGGCCTAGTTGAACTTATAGAATAAATGTGTTTTACAGCTGTCTCTGCTGCAAGAGACGCCGCTCACCTAGACATTTTCCTCTCATTGAACTGAGGCCAAGAGAAAATGTTCTGCAACAGCACGCAGAATGTTTAGTACATCATGTGCAGGATGGATGGACAGTGACAGATGGTACCACTTTAAAGAAAAAACACAATTTACTGGGTGCAAAAGCTGAAATGAAAAATAAAGATGTTGAAAGAAAACTGTAAATCATCTCAGAGTTATAATCAAATCAGAAATAATCCAACTTCAGATTGCTCATGAGTTAAATTATCCATTAACTCAGACCTCTGTGCTGCAATCTGCATGCCAGAGTGGTGATGTGTGCTCAAAAGAAGGCCAAGTGATTCTCTGAAGCACTTTAAAGATGACACCTCAGTTAACATTTTAAATTAATGGTGAAGGTTTAACAAGCAGGGCTGTGTTTGAGGCGATGCTGTACAGACTGCTTTATGGGCTGATGGCATCCAACAACAGTTTGTGCATAGGTGGTTGCTAAAGCAAATTCCAAATTTTGGAGACAGGAGGCTTGTTTTCTTTTTCTTCTCCAGACGAGACCTGGCTTTGCTCAAATGCATGGGGAAGCCTCCCATCCAGCGTGACGGGCCTGCTAAAAACTACCGTCAGCACAGCAGCAAGCCAACAAAACTGAGCGAGACAAAAGAAAGGCTGCAAGAGGAGAGGTCTACAGTGACTTTCCATTTGAGAACAGAGCAGAGAAATGGATACTAAAAAAAAAAGGTCCTACAAACAAGAGCATTTTGGCCCATTAGGCTCTGGTGCTTTAACAGCGTGTGACTTACACAAGAAAGACTAAATATTTGGACTTATAGGCCTGCAGGAGAACAGAGTTTCTTAAAGACCACCAATCCATCTATATTCACCAGGGTTTAAAGCCACAGTCTGCATCTGGGGGTGAATGTGCATGTATTGCCTTGAAAGGGCATTTTTGGCCCTGGCAGAATGAACATATATGTTCATTTAGAGTCATCTGTCACCAGCGAGCCCTGGCTAAACACTGGATCTGCTCCAGAACACGACGTCAGCCGTGCGCTGATGAGGTGCATGACGGACGCTGAAAAAAAAAAAGCTTCATTATAACACTGTCAAGGTTTGGAGAAACAAGCACACCTGCTTTTTGTCAGGTAACACTGGGAGAGAGTGGAGAGCTTCTTGATTTGGCATCATTTTATTTAGCAACGGCCTGCAAGGTTTCATTTAGCTTTGCCCAAAGTCTCATGAGAAGTCCTTTATGATGGATGAGGTGTGCTTGACTTTTCCATGAGAAGATCTTTAGAAAGATTGTCTTGGAAAAATCATAATTGCTGCACCAATCGGTGATTGGAGAATGATTGTGTGTGTGTGTGTGTGTGTGTGTGTGTGTGTGTGTGTGTGTGTGTGTGTGTGTGTGTGTGTGTGTGTAGACTTCCAAGAACTGAAAGTGGCGTATCTTATTTATGACCTTTTCTTTACAGTGTTTCTGACGAAGATGGATAGCGCTCTTTGCATTTTTGGAGCTGTATTATATCAGAAACATTGGAAGGAGGAGACATGGCACTGCATGAATTCTGGATAGAAATCATTGGGAGAAATTCCACAATGCTAAAGACAGTGGTTGTCCTGCCCCCAAAGAGCTGATCGACAGCCAAATCTGGAAATATACGAACTACGTGTTGCTCTAAAATATGTAAAACAGCAGAGTTTCGTGCCAGTTTCAGCTGTATCCTGTATCTGCTGGTCTGCTAGGATACTGCAAGCAAAGACAATAAAACAATAACATGAATTAACATGGACATGGGACTGAATTGACTAAGCTGCTAATGAAGTCATAATGTTGTGTAACTTTGTGCATTTGCAGTGGAAGTATAACCTGCATGGGGGGAAAAGTTTTCTAAACCATATTTTGGGGCAAAGTCAGAGTTTATGAAGTGGTTTCTATCAGATTTGACTGGTGATTCTGTGCAATCAGTCTGTGCATGATCCCAATAATCACTGAAACTGACGTTCTGGCTTTTAATGTTGGATGGATCATAATTACTGCCTGGGTCCAACACACAATTAGATGACCTGCTCTTCCTCCAGAGACCTAGAGACCTAGACCTAGAGACCTGCTGTCAAGAGACCTAGAATAATAATTTTACAATTTTTATTTTAAAAAGATCAAACCTATGTCAGGAACAGAATCTGACTTTTAACTGGCTTTGCTTTAAGAAAGAGAAAATACCATACCATATAATCTGTGCAAATCAGAAAAAAAAACATCTTACAGTTTATCCAGCCAACCATTTCAAATTATATTTGCCTGCTGAATAGCCTTTATCAGTTGTAATGACCTCCTTAGACATCACCTCCACATTTACTCCTCCCCTTAGTAGGCTGCTAAATGAAAAATGATAAGCTTTTCATTTAAAGACAACAATGGGACACCATGAAGGAGGAAGGAGCAGTGGGAGCATACACATAGACCGTAACAGATGGCTCTAACCACCGTAAAATCACCTATTCCTATTTTTCAATTATTACCACACGTAAATCTTATGCTTTGTTTACTCAGAAATTTGCAGTCTAGGCCCAGAAAGGTTCTGGTCACATTAGTGTCATGTCATAACAGTAAAGTTGACTGACTATGTTTCTAGTGTCAGTTAAATTATTCCCACAGTTTAAATGAGCTTCCACTGAAAGCCTGGGTTGCTGAAGAGAAGCAGGGATAGCTGTGATTTTCGTCTGTATGGCAGGGATAGAAGAAGGTGTGATCACATGTCGGTGCCATAATCTACACCATTCTGGATACACATTCAGTAAACAGAGATGATTTATTCTGATAGCACAGTAGCTATCTGGCATTTAGGCTAAGGCAAATTCAAAGACATTCAGAGGATACCTGGAGGGTAAAGGACTTGGACCCAGTACCCTGTTGTCACATAAAAACTATGAATTGCTATGTCCATTTTTTTGGTTTTGTTTGTTTTTTTGTTGTTCTTTGGTGGAGGGAGGGAGGTTTGGAGCCTGACATGACCATATCTGAGAGGATTTGATGAGGGATAACAATTATCAGCTAACATGTGCTATTTAGTAAAACTAACATTAGCAATGTTAGGAAGACCGAGAACACTTTGTGAATTCTTAGTTAAAATCCATGGGAGAATTTGAGGCTGTGCCCTCCTGCCATTAGGTGAACTGTAAAATAAATGAGCTAGTCCTGCTGTTTTACTGATATAGATTGTTATAGTTTCAATTACATGATGCGGTAGCTTTTTCTTGTAGTAACATTTTAGATAAGTGTACTTTACATATACTTCCTTCTCTTGGCTAATATTATCTGTATCATGAGTTAGCTTGGCAGTTTTCCAGCTAATAAATTATATTTTTTTCCCTCCTATATAGATGGCACTACTCCCTCACTACTGAGTTACCAAAAGACCTATTTCTACAAGGATGTTGGTAACATACCAATGTTAATTAGAATTTTACACACCAAAGCTGGAGAGTACAAAGTGTTGGAACAATTAAACACATAGTAAGCGGTGCTGTTTGCCAGGTAATTGCATTGCAAAGACAGACAACACAAGAAACAGTCAAGAGGTCCAGTAAATGATAGCAACACCGAATAATGCAAACTTGAAGCCTTAATAAAAAATGTAAAGACATTTTAGTGTTGTGCTGATTTTATGAAAGAAAGAGCAAAATCATTTTTGTACCAGACTGTAAACATGCTTATTTCTGCTGTTAATTTTAACACTGAAGTCTAATTATTGACCTGCTTTTGGAGCCAGCCTCAAGTGGCTACTTGTGAAACTGCAGCTTTTGGGACTACCTGTGCTTCACTCGTCAGCCCCTGATTTTTCTGTTTAGACTTTTGTTACATAACTCTAGACTGTGATGCTTAACTTTGATGCTCGAGACCTGGCTCTTGGATTTAAGCTTTACTTGGATTTGCTTTTTACTAACTGCTATAATGTTTGAACTTTGATGTTATTATTCAGACAAACGTAAGAAGCCTCCCACATAGTCTGAATTACTTTCTTCTTATCATGGATTAAATTAGAAGATAAACTACTATCTGGACTACCAGCAGGGCGCCCATGGGCCCTATCTATGGGAGTGATAGACTGAAGTGATAACATGATAACAGCAATTCAATGAAACTAAAACAGTCAAAAGCAGGTCATTCATCATCCAGGTTGTTCTTATCTTTAGAGGAAAACGTAGTTGATAAATGTTAAGTCAACAGTCTATTAATTTGTATGTTAATCCATATGAGATGTCTGTTGGAATGCCCCTTGTATTGCTGTACAGCTACCACTTGTGATTTCGAAAATCAAAGCAAACAACACTCTGTGAGGGAGTTTCGCAACACATTGTACAGCTGCCTGTGATGACTTGCCTGGATGTACTGCTCTCGCCATGACTAATCCAGGCAATTTGTGACATTTAGATGCAGGAGAGAATAGAGGCGAGAAGGAAAGGGGGGAAAAAAACAAAAAACGTGGCAGTTACTTCGGCTTAATGATGCTTCTGTGTGTTTCAAAACATGCCAAAATACCTCCTACATAAGTCATACCCTGCACTTTGGTGCCAGCATTATTGCTCAGCAGGAGTGGGAAGTGAATGCTTTTCTGGCCCACAGATATACCCACTCCAAGGTAGATCATTGTAGGTTTGCACTGGTGTGCTTTTGTTTGTTAAAAATTAGCAGTAAAACACATCTAGGCTCAGGCCGCTGTGGTCATCCCATGATGTATAGAGTTCTTCCTCTCTAGCACCACCAAGTACTTGTCTACATGAAATCATCTAATTGTTGGGGTTCTCCAGCTCGTTCTCATCCCCAGGGCATCAACTGGTGCAGTTTTGTTAAAACCACTGGTGTGGCTCATTTGGCGTCTGTGCCCTGACATAACAGGTTATGACATTGATGAGATTGATCTTTCACTCCCAAAAAGACAGTTTGTGAGTGGGAAAGCTTACTGCTGAGGAGTGAAAATCATTTCCTAATCTTGACCAGGTAGTTTTTAGTGTCTAAGCTTTACTAACTGAGCCTCCTGGCAGATACTCATCAAAATATCCTTCCACTTCTCCAGTTTTAAAATCCAGAATTTGCAGCTATCTAAAATGAGATTGCAGGATCACTGTACATGCTTAGACATCTATAATATTATGCAATCTTTACCTTATGATAGTTCAAGTTACCTCTACAAAGTTCCATCAAATCTCTAGCTGCTCGTTTAAAATGAGGGTTAGGTTCATATGTGCCTGTGTGGACATGATGGAACTATAAGGCCACAATATATGTAAGAGAATTAATTTGAAAGCAAATAGCTTCTGTTCTTTGGAACCTTCTGGCTAAAATGCAGCTTAACTCTAACATCACAAACCAACCCGGTGGATGTTAAACGGTTAATCTGCCTCCTCACCCCTACCTCCATCCACCAGATGAGGGCTCATGCTAATATGTGGTGTTTTTCTTCGCTCTCAACACACATTTACCCACATCTGTAAGCCAAAAAATGACAGATTGATATAAACAGAAAAAAGATTCAACCGAATAGACACGTCCTTGCATTTTTCTTATCCATTTCCCACAATATACACATGCACCATCTGCATTTCTGTTAAACCGCACAACTCAGAAAGCAGACGAGGCCAGCCCACTTTAAAGCTGTGCATCCCTCCTTCATGTTCTGAGCCAGCCTTGTTTTTCTGATGCTGACCATGTCTGCAGCACTTATGTCACTATAGCAATGAAAGTTTCATCAGTGTTAAATCTGTGCTCCCCAACCTTCTAGCCAAAAGGTCCAGGAGAAAACTATCAGAAATAATCATGCTGTAAGACACTGAGTATTAAAAGCTGTGCGAGTGAAGTGCTGCAGTTGTGCATGTGGTCAGAAGATGAGGACTTCAGCTAAAAGTCATCCATCTGTGTACAATTACATAGACTTGTTTGCAGCCCCGGCAGCGTTCCATTCATCATCATAATTTATGGTATTAATTTTCAATTGGGTAATTATCCTCAGCTCACTCGGCCTTGGGTTCAATCAGCCAAACATTTCAAAGGTCTAAAGCTGCACTTGGCAACTTTTGCACTTTGGTGACTCCAGATAAGCATAAACAGTAATGAAAGACTGATCTTCGGTATCCAGGAACGTGGCATCAGTTGTCTATCCTAATGGCATATCTATCCTAATTTTGGAAAGCAGGATGACTTACGTCTCTCACCAAGCTGTGAGCTACGTGTTTTTGTTTGACTTTAGCTGTATGCACTACTGTTCAGTACTTGAATACAAGCCTTTAATGCTCTGAGGCCTAAGTTGCCATCAGGGAGTCGATTTGGGTTTTCTTCACAATATAGGGTAAGGCTGACCACGTGTGATGCCTTAGACCTCAGAGGGTCAATCCATTAGTGAAAGCTGGACATGGTACTGATCAAGTGCAAGAGTCAAAAGGATTTTGCTTCAACTTGATTGTTCCTGCTGTTTTATAACAGTGGTCTATGGAAAAATGCTTTTTGGGTTGCAGTAGTTTTTCTTCTACTTGCGACACAATGGAAAAATGGCTGTGAGGCAGAATTGGTGGTGCTTGATACATCCATGGGCAAAGTGGTATTCAAACTGCTGCTGGCCACCTGTTGTTCAGACAAGCTGTCTCCAGTGCTTCATGTATCCTGCACCAAGCAGAGGTCTCTGAAGAACATAAAAGAGCATTCCTCAATCAAATGTTGGCCATTCCTCAACCACTGGATGTGTTTGGATTAGGCATGGGGTAAGCAATGGTTGAAGAACTGCACTCTTCAGAGACTCTTTAAGCTTGATTTAAAGTACAGGGTCCTTATACTCCATGCTGGTGACGTCAAACAACTGGCTCTGGGGCCAGTAGTGTTACTTCAAAGTGTCATATTTAGTTCACTTGGCTTTGCAAAGTGTAAAGATTACAGGAACTTCATTATCATTACTTAAAAGAATTAAATTGCCATTTATTTTGTGGTGATGTCAAAATTACTACAAAGAAGTGAAAATGTATGGATGTATTTGTAGAACTAGAAAATTTGTATTTACACAAATTAGTATTTAGTGTAGTGAGTTGTCAAGTTGTGAAAACCTACATGTGGAGCTTTTGTGCCTGTGAGCTGCAAATGATAACTGTAATGTAAGGAAAAGCTTGGTTATATTTGTGACATTGAACTTTTTTAACGTTTTATTTTTTATCATAAAATCCTTCATTAAACAAGGAGATTAACTTCTCAAGAAATAATACTTCCTGCTGTCTGGTAATTTTTTAAACAGATGAACTAAGGAGTGTCTTTGGCTCTTGGCTCTGGCCCTGGTGAATATCTTCAGAATGTACTTTACATTCCTATTTTTTAAGCAAAGTCGTTTTATTGGTCTGGCTTGCTTCTGATTAAATTGGGCTGTATGTGGTCCAGGAAATAAAACAAGTTTATCCCTGACATGCACGTTTCCAGAAACAAAACTATATATCCTGACGAGGCAGACCTCAACAACTGTGTTTGGGTTTAGATAGAGAGGTGCAGATATGTCATGTTTCCTGGTTTTCATAGCTCTGACCATCCCTATTTCAGTCAGTTTTCTATGTCTTTATTCTTATCTGCACAAAAATAACTTGTTCTATGTTTGCCTCTGGTCCAACATAATTTACTCAGTTTATGCTTATGATGAAGACATGCCAACACACGATAATTATTACAAAGAATGCAGTTGTTTACTACTGCACAGGCTCCAAAGGGCTTCTGGAGTGACTACGCACCAAGCTTCATCAGAGTTTTCAAGCATCTTTATCCCCTACAAAATGTGATCGCCTAATAAGAAGAAAAAGAATTCTAATAGGTATAAGAAAGCTCAATGCTGAATCACTTATTAGAGAGTGTGCCTTGCAGAAACAAATGATACAACATGTGGACTACATCAGAGAGGTTTAGATTTCTTACTCTGACCACAGCAGAAATAAGAATTTAAAATAGCCCTGGGTTAAAGTCCTTTGTCATCATTTATTTGTTATAAATGCTTTATTATCAGATTATAAACATCAACATCAATAGTGCTGCCATATTTACTTTTTTCTGAAATTAATAGAACATACATTTCAACACAGTTCAATGCTGAAAATACTCAAAACATTCAGAGGTACACCTGTTCAACTGCTATATCTGTACCCAGTGAGCCAATCACATGCCAATAACTTAATTCATTTAGGCATGTAGTACATTAAAGTCTGATAAAGTTCTAAACAAGTATCAGAATGGGGAAGAAAGGGCATTTAAGTGATTTTGAATGTGGCATGATTGTAAATGTTGGACTGGCTAAAGTGTTTCTACTTTGATTTTCACATATCACCATTAGAGTTTACAGAGAATGGTCTGAAAAACATAAAATATCCAGAGTGACAGGTCTCTCAGTGAAAATGTTTTGTTGATGCCAGAGGTCAGAGGAGAATAGACAGACTGTTTTGAGCTAAAAGGAAGACAACAGTAACTAAAGTAAACATGCAGAAGCAGAAGACCACACCAGGTGCTATATTATCAGCTAAGAATGGGAAGCTGTTCAACAGAAGATAATATAAACAGCAATTTTGTATAAACTGTCCTTTGTATCAGTGGTTCAGGCTGCTGGTTGTTTAATTGTGTGGGAGATATTTTCTTGACACACTTTGGCCCTCTTAGTACCAATTCAGCATTGTTTAAAATCCACAGCATGCCTGAACATTGTTGCTTACCATGAACATGACAATTAGTTCACTGGCTTCCACGGTAACTTTTGGGATGTGGTGGAGATTCACATCATGGATGTGTAACTGACAAATCCGTTGCAACTGTGTGATGCTCTCATGGCAACATGGACCAAAATCTCTGAGGAGTTTTTCAGCACCTTGTACTATCAATGTGCAACTAGTGAAGTGACCATGAGTATTTTCATATCTTGAGGTATAATTTGGATTTAGTACATCTGTGACCTTAATCTGTTTTTGGCATCATTTGCTCTTGTAATATTGTACTGACTGAGTTAATCACAGATAACAGAAAATGTGTCAGCAGCATAAGAACCTAAGGTCTCTAGGAGTAAGGTTTCAGAAGCTATGAGATGCTACCCCATAAAACAAATGTTTCTCATACACTTTGATTTCACGGTACTTCTGTTATAAGATACTGTTTGGGTATAGGTGAATATTCCATTTAAAGTGGTAGAAGTAAACCTAACCCCTAGGTCATGCGCACTTGGTAAGAAGCTCATCTTTATTCTGTCTCTGTGTGAATTTGCAAAGATTAAAAACCATTGCAACTGTAAAAAAAATTCAGGCCTCACCTACTTTCATAGCTCTGCACACCTGCTGCACAAGTAGTTTGTTAGTTTGTTAGGCTTTCAGACCAAATCAACACCTTGTTTGAAACATACTGACCCCATTACAGTCTGTTATTTAAATGTAATGGAATGTTCCTGCGCTCGCTCAGTGCGGTGACATAATTCTTGGTGGAGCTGATGGAATGGGTTTGTTTTTACACATTAAATAAAGCTTTCACGCTCCGTTTTTCCATTTTATCCCGTAACAACCACTGGCCACTTTGTCTTCACATCTAAACATTGTGACTTGAAGAGAAGTATTTACAGCTGAGATGCATTGCAATCTGGCCCATTCAGCAACTTTCCATCTTTGCAGTACTCCCCTCAAGGTAGGTGAAAATCTTGAGTGAAAGCAGTTGAGGACCTCTTGGGTGCACTGGGCACGCCGTGGATGCAGAGATGGGCCCTGTGGCACCGGCCTCTTGCGTCCAGACGGCCCTCCAGGCTCTCCTGTGATACATGCTGCTTGTTTGACACGAAGCAGGGCACACAGGGCGTTCTGGCTAACATTACCATGCATAAACATTACAATTAATGAGCCTTTGTGACAGCAGAAACTAAATGTCCTTCTCACCACCTACACGCTAACAAATGTCTGCCCATTTTTCATGCAATCGATTATGCTCTGTCCCTCACCTTGAGAGTAAGGCTATAACTGCAATGATAAACAAACCCAGCAGCACTGGCCCCCTCTTCTCTTGCACAGTTCTCAGCCTCCAACACACTCCTACCTAAACAGAGACTGTGTGGGGCCTTTTCTTCTTGTAGCTCTCGCGGAATAAATGCAAACTGCCCATAGGATCACCACTGAGAATAGACAACAGCTTTTCAAATGCAAAACAAAGCCCTGGATCATTACTACCGGTGCTCCATCTCACATGCTGGCAAGCAAACAATTTATACTAAACACTTGCATGTTAGTGAAGCCACAAATTGCTCTAATGAGAAACATATTAAGGTTTACATCAAATAAACTAAAGTTATCCATCCAGCCTTAAAGCGCAGGATTCTGCAGAGGCAAGAATAGCCTCAGTCTGGAATCAGGCACGTCCAGAGAAAGCGCCTGTATTCCTGCAGGTTTAACGCATTTTAACAGGAGCTGTTACTCAAACCTGGTGTGATGCAGGCCAAATGCATTATTCTTGTCTTACAACAACCAAGCGGGAACCTCTCCAGCTGTTTTCCTTTTTCCCCCTTCCCTCCTAAAATTGACCTTGGTGTGGGTTCAACAAGAACTCACTGCAGTTAATCAGGAAAACCTTTCCCAAGTTCATTTGGAAAGGATGGACACTCCTCCCTAGGGATGGGTACCGGTATCCGGTGCCATCATGGCACCAGATACTGGTACATAAACGGTAGTAACCAGACCGAAAGGCAGCGCACATTTCGGTACTTTATTTCGGTGCTTTTTTTTCCTGAGCTGTGATACGCTTTAGATTCTAGCCAATCATTTTACGTTTCCGAGGATAGTAGGTTCTTTTAGAGCAGAGCTACAGATTAAAAATGACCAAGGCGGTCATAAGTCTGGCTGTACTTCACAGCAAAAGACGCAAATTCAGCAGCCTGCAACAACTGCTTTAAGCTGATACTGTGATACTGTGCAAAGGAGGTAACACCTCAAATCCGATGAAACACCTGGCAACACATAGCGTTTTTTTAAAAGCCGAGAAATGCGCCGCATTTGATAGCTTGCTGTGAGACCTCACACCGAGCACATCTACTGCGGGTGGGTTGCCTGTTATCGGACCCGGAGTAAGCAACATCCCCCAAAAACATGAAGAAGAGAGTCCTGGCCCCTAGCCCTGCCAGTGTAGCAGAAATGATGACGGATGATGATGCAGCAGCAGCCGTTCTTCTCTGCGTGAGTAGCTTAATGTTGTTCGTGTGTAATTTACGTTGAGTAGGCTAACCACGTTATTGAATTAATGCATGTAAGGTGAACTAGCAAACATCATCATAGCTACATGCGGCTGTCTTCTTGTTTGATGGCAGATGCTCCCTTCACCCTGGCCAAAAAGGCTAAAATGACCAAAGAAAAAGTGGAAAACAGTTAAACATGAGAGGTTTTTGGACAAAGTTTGTGTTTTTTCCATTGTTTAAGCACTACTTCCAGCCAAGAGTGATGCCATAAATCCCCTATAGCTGCAGAAAAAGCTAACATTGTTATCTTTTTACAAAAAAACAGCTGAACATGAGAGGTTTTTGGACCAATTTTGTGTTCTCCATTCTTTAAGCACCGGTTTAAGCACCGTTTATGCACCGGCACCGTTTCAAAAGTACCGGTTTGGCACCGGTATCGGATAAAACCTAAACGATACCCATCCCTACTCCTCCCTTTCTCCAAGCTCACACTATTGTCAAATTCCTGCAGCTTTGAAGAACTGCCCAGGTATACTGGAGTGTAAGACCCATTATCATTTAAAAATACATTGTAGTCCATACAAACGTAACCTGTACTGAGCTGTGGATGTTGTATAACATTCTGCTTTGTTAATTAGCATTAGTTGGCTGAATGGAGGGATTTATTATTAATTATTTGTATTAGACATATTCATTAGATAGATAGATAGATAGATAGATAGATAGATAGATAGATAGATAGATAGATAGATAGATAGATAGATAGATAGATAGATAGATAGAATTAGTATATAATACAATTATATAATATTGCATAATACTGTCTGCACAGTACTAACTACTAGCCAAAGTTAGTGAATAACTGGGAGCCTCAGTGTAGAATAAATGGGTGGCCAAAAACATGGCTAACACATGCTAATGTTGCTGTTTGCTAACTTTGCCGTTTGCCTTAATGACTTGATAGAGTGATGATATCTTTATAATTACAGTTTGATGCCTTGCCCCAGAATTGCAGAAACATCCTTGATTAAATTCTTAACTGTAACTGTAATTTTCTTAGAAACTTCTCACAGTGCCCTGCACTTAAAGGGAAAAAATCCATAGCATGTATAAAAGTACAAATGTCAAAAATGATAAATCTAACATTTATCTTTTCAGATGACCAACTACACAATACCGGAGCCATCATCTGTCAAAGGATTGCACACCTTTCTTGGCTGCTACTTCGAAGCACATCTGTCCTGCGTGCTGCACAACAACATTGAATATTTAGTATTTACTGCTGTTTACACTTAGCTAGATTAATGTGATGGTGTTGTGTTTAGTATGTTGCTTTGTTTTTTGTTTTTTTTTGTCTTTTTTGCTTGTTTTCTATTCTTCTCTCAACAGGTGATCCAGGAGATTTTTATTTTTTTTCTCCCCCCCTTTCTCACTGTCCCTCTCCCCTTCTGTTTTTCCTTTCCTTCCTCTTTCTTTCTCCCTTTCCTATCTCTCACTCATGTCTGTCCCGTCTGTAACATCTGAAAATAAAATATAATAAATAATAAAAACAAAGATCGACCAAATGGACCAATACGGCAATGCCACGATGATCCATTTGGCAAAGTAAATCCATTGGGTATCCTTGTTGGTCTTCAGACAACAATTCTGATGGCTAAAGAACCAAATGGGACAGGCGAAAAAAAAAAAAAAAAAAAAAAGGATTGCACTAGTTATGCTTGTTAGCTAATGCCCATTAGCAGGCTAATAAACTAAAATGCTAACAAGGGTAAAATCTAAATATATCTTATTCCCTATGTGCAATGTCCTCCTGCTTTGTGATCATTTTCATCTCTTATCCCGCAAAAGTATTAGTATGAGAAAGAGATTGGAGCTCATAAATAGGCGTACTACATGTTAATACAGTTGGCCTCAGAGTACCTTGAAAAAGTAAATATAAATTACACTCATGATGATGTTTGAAACTTGTTTATCAGATTAAGAGGTGATCTAAGGTGAATACTTTTAAATTACTTTTGGATTACTGTATAAAAAAATACACATTATACTAAAAAGACAAACTCAGCTGCAGCAGTTTGGGTTCCATAAAGTTTCTATGTTTTTCAGAATCTCAATACATTATAATTGCAAATCAAATATATTTTGCATATTCACCATTTACAGAAACCAAGTTATTCTTACAGGAGCAGTATTGGTACAAAGTAGAGAACTAGGTTTGTTGTTTGTATTATGAGAACTTCTATACTTTTATGAATGCAACAAAATCAAATTATTAATTTCTCAAAATGTAAACTAATTACACAAGTTACATGAGCTTACTTTAAAAATCTGGTATTGTAATCTTCGTTATAAATGATCAGTTAATACGAGTCATGCCTTGGGGGGTTCATTAATCATGCAGTAGTGGCACATAATATGATATAGGTGATGATTAAAAAACTACAGAGGCACCTAAAGATGCTCCTGACCATGAATGAGGAGTTTTACCACCTTTCATTATGGCTTAAAAAAATAAAAGTATGTATTTTGAAAAAGAAAATGTGAGGAGACTGCTTTAAAGCTGGCATGCTCCTGACATACTTCGCTGACGTACTTCAAGTCTTTCTTTTAATCTAAGTACCAGAGGCAGATGCTGGAGCAATTCCCATCACTCCAGTTCTCAGCCCCTTCAGCACCATGGGAAAGCCAGCCAAGTGAGTGTGGGTCAGGTCAACCATGTCTCCTCGCCTGACTGTCAAAATAACAGTACCTTCCTCTCCAGCTTCCAGCACTGTCTATCAGAGCCAGGCTGCTGTGACAGAGGGGCACAGAGGGGTGGAAAAGCAATTAAATGAAACATGGCTGAGTGGCTGCAGGACAAATGCCTCATCAGCAATTTTTTAGCTCTGCTGTAGAAAAGGTGGCTTTTTACATTTTTTTTAAATTGATTTATTTATTTTTTTAGGATTTTCTCAAGAAGGGGTATTGAAATAAAGAGCATTGAGAGTAAAAAAGAACCAATGCAGGAGCTAGGAAGAGAGACACAGGCCCAATTCAGACCCTCTTTCTTCCCCAGCGCTGGCCTAAAACTTGGGGTCAGACACTTACTCCGACCCCTGACCCCCAGGTTCACGTCTCCTTGTAATTATATTTGCGCATCAGCCCCTTGCCCATCCCCACCCAAAGACAATGTAACAATTTGTCTTTTCAATTGTCTGTCAGTCACTCTCTTACAGGCCCTTTCAGTGGGCGTATATGGTTTCTTTTTCCATTTGTATTTATTTATTTATCTCGTTCTGAGAAGTGGGGGGTTGTCTGGCCCCCAGAAACAGGGAGTCTTTGTTTGGGCTGGTTTCACATGGATATAACCCCACCTACCTCCACCCCCAATCCTCCTGTGCTCCTATGGTTTCTATCCAAGCTCAGAGCCTACGGATTCTGTTTGGGGGCTGGAGGTTAGGTGCCCTGAGGGTCATTGTACATGACATTTCCATTTCCATTAACCAGTCAATGAAACATTTCTCCTACTCCTGGAACACTAAGGTGCTTTTCAACTGCTACTGAGAAGTTAAAAAGAATGTCTGGCTGCTGTTAGGCTCAGGCTCTATTTTCTCTCAAATGTTACCTTTATGGTCAACTTGCAGCCTGTGCTGCAAATGCAAGAAATGTTCTTACTTTATTTAAATTAGTCAGTTTAAACTGCATTATGCTAATTTATGCCTGGATGTGATCAAAAAACGTTTATAAGTGCTTATTTTTATAGTTTAAACCCTAAATATGCATTTGGGAGACATCTTAGAGCTTTAAGAAGAACAAAACAAAAAAAAAGAGAACACTTAGCGAAACACTACTTATCTGCACATGAGAGCTACACGCGGTAAACTGTGTGGGAATGCTGGACTGCATCTGCTGGAAATGCAAAAAGGAAACATGAATAATGCTCTTAGACTGACTACTTTCAAACTTCCCGCCTCTGACTGCACAGGTATTTCACCATCCCAAGCCACCTTCTCCTCTATGTTTGTTTTGTGTTCTCTCTACAATACTAAAAAAAATATACAATAATGTATAATGTAATTTTATATAGAAATTTAGTTGAATTTATGTTAATATTTATTTAATATATTATAACTTGTTGATCATTAAATGAATACATGAAAAAAATGATATATATACAAAAAAAGACATAAAAAAAGTTGCAGAGGAAATTTAAATTTCTGTATACAATTATTAGCTCAGGTCTAAAAAGAAATCCATGAACAACTGAGGCCACGTGACTTCATGAGGGTATACTGTACTTCTGCACAATAAAGCTCAAACACTCATAGGACAGTTAATGCTTAATTTCAAATTCTACACTACAGAGTAGTGCTGTGATCATTATTTCAGTTGTATTTATTTGGTATTTTATTGCATTTGCATAATATTAAATAAAATCTCTTTTACATACTATCATGTTATTATGATTTATCCTCAATCACCTCTCTAAACAAGTGAAAGTAATGTGTCCCCCTTTAGTGTTTTTTAGTGTTTTTAAGGCACTGACTTACATACAGAGAATGACTTACATCTAAAAATTTTTTAAAGTGAATTCAACATAAGAAACATACATTACATACACAACAGTGCAGTACAGAATACAAGTGTTACAGCCTTGCTGTTGCTGACATGCATAGCCACCATCTTGGATTGTAAATTTCTTTCCAAGTTGGAAGCCTTATTTGAGGGGGAAGTCCAGTTGAGAATTCCAGCTGTGAACTGGGAATGCAGCATTAGCTTTAGAGAGTGCAGAGACTGTGTGCACAACAAAGAAAGGCTTGATCTGCTGACACAACCAAGTGTGCTGCAATAACATGCAGGCGATGATGAGGACAAGTGTGAAGACGAGGAGTGAGCAGGGGACAGGTGCTTTGTCAGGTCAACACGTGATGAAACCAAGCTAAATGAACTGAAGAGTTTTTTGCCATTTTTTATGTCTTGCAGGTATCAAATAAAGAAATTAATATAATTTTTAAAAAAGTATCCTAAGCTCATTAAGGTCATACTTTCTCAAATCATTGTGCCCTTATGCTTGACCACATTAAAGAAAATCCTCCTCCTATGTTTCCTCCTGTGTTTGATGATTTCAATCAAATATTTCTTTTCATTTTTTTATGTATATCTTTATTCTATTTCTCTCTTTTAACCTTTTTTTCTTGTGATGAACCCATTCATCGGTTGTCCATGTGAAGTTTCCAGATGGTACTAATTAGAACAGAGAAAATAATTTGGTTAAATATGTACATATTTTGCATTTACACAACCTCTTCTACCATTTCCTGACCTGCTACCATGGAGGCGTTTTATCACTCAGGTTAATTTTAAACTATTATAAGAGGCAAAAGCAAATATGATAAACATGTGATATTTGCTCAATCCAGCATTACAGTTGCATGAAAAAAAAGCTTTTTCTTCATTCTTGAAGTATTCAAAGTATAAGTAGAAAGTATTTTATGTTTAATTTAGCATTACTGTGAAACACACCCATATACTGTACCATTCAGAAATTTTCTCTAGTCATCTTTTACAAGGACAAGTTTTTTATTACTGTGGCCTCAAATATGGGACTATACAGGTATACAGTTTTTTGCATATTCATGATATTTATGGGATATTCAGCTAGTTGTTTATGCGGCCCCTTGATTAACATCAAAATTAAGGCAAAGTTGCCAATTGGCTAGAATAACTACCAAGTCAGTTACAGGCAGCCATCTTGGCTCATTTTAACTCACTATAACATTCTGTTAACTTGTCTTGTCTTGTAAATTACTGGTTCTTGTTACCATGACCACTGCATCACCAAAAGTAACTGTTCTATATGTCAGGCACATCCACCATCAGGTGTGGAAGGAAGACATGACCCTTCTTGAGAGCAGAGTTCAACTCAAAAGAGATCATCACGCTTTCAGAATTGACACCAGGAGCAATACTTGCATTACTCTCTTAGTGTACGTATACATGGCATGTAAGCACAAATCAAAAACAAGCCCTTAATCCCCTCATTCTTAGTACATTTAATCTCTCAATTGTTTCTCATTTTTACTGCACCCTGTTTTTAATTTTGTCATAAAATTTTTGCGCTTTTTATTTCCATCTTGGAGCAGTTAACACTTTGGAAATACTTGAGAGACATTCTCTGATCAATTCTTAGTATTACTGATGAAGAATTTAAAAAAATAAATAAATAAGGGTAAGGTAGGTCTTCTCAAAGGGTGGTCACTTATAACAATAGACCCTATGTGAGCATGTTCTCACAACAGGCTTTAGCAGCACCTTATTGTTTGGCAATCACAGCATAAAATTATATGATGTGTACCATTTCTCCGTTGCATTCCCAGGCGAGGTAATGAAAACCAGAGGAGAGAGAGGACGATTCAATCCCCGACTGTGTGATGTCACGCGGTTTTTGAGGGATAAACACAATCGGTCTTCTAGACAGCTTGGTTTGCGCAAGTCACTCATTCTGATTGTCTGTCATGTTGCTTATGAAGCTCATAATTACGACAGTGTTGGGAGGGAGATATGTACAAAGACTGTGGTTTCCTTTGATCAGTTTAATTTGCTCCCTCCTCAATGGGTGAGAATTTGTGCCAGTAGTTGCAGTTGGTACGAGTAGAAACAGAGCAGCGAGAAATCCTTAACAAAACAGAGCAATTAATCCCCAGTGGTATTTCAAACTGTGCAACAGATATACATTTACTGTGCTGGCTAGCTCTTCTGACGACATACAGGAATAAAGTACAAGCGGTTAAAATCTTGTGGTACTGAGGATAAACTAGGGCGGATTTGCATCGTACGTCTACAAACAGAGGCGCTCTGGTGGTCAGAATAATCCTATTAGTTGATTAAAACCATAAAAGCAGGCGGAGGCAACTATAGAAGAGAAATAACATAACATGGGTTAACGTAAAAGTAGCATGCAGAGATGACACTGGCACCCTGGCGAGGTGTGGGTCTAAAAAAGGGACTGAAACCTTTCAACTTTCTTCCTGCATCAGGACACACCTGAGAGAGCACCTGAAGACAGTCTCTAGCATTGGATTTATAGCTTCATCCTCAGGGAAAGGGGTGTCTAAGGTTTTCTATTGGGATATCAAAATCATTTCCCAGTGTAGCCCATAGCTTGACATGCTTTAATTTAATGTGAAATGCACATCTCACATAGGTTTCTTGTGTAAAGTTGGGTCCATATAAAGCCCTCAGTCAATCACCAAAGATCCTCAGCTAAGCTAGTTAAAGGAGCTTGCAAAGAAAAGCGTCTGGACTTCTTTAAGTTGCTTGAAGACGTTTCACCTCTCATCCGAGAAGCTTCTTCAGTTCTAAGGTCAAATGGTGGGGAGTCCCAGATTTAAACCTAGTGGGAGTAACCCCCCACAGAGGGAGAAAAGGACCCCCTGATGATCCTCTAATCGCCTGAGCCAAGGTGTGAAACTGGGTGTGGGTCCCAATCAGCCAGAGTTTCGGGTGTGTTCACTGTGAAATCTGGCCCTACCTTATCATGCGAATTCCTGAGGTCAGATGGCCCAGGATGTGAGTGGGCGTTAAGGCGTCTGGGGAGGGAACTCAAAACTGGATTATAGATGGCAGACAGTTGGTGTCGTAAACCACCGCCTCTGTTCAAAGATGGTCGCTCACAGTGGACATAGATGGCTTCTTTCACTCCTCTTTCAAACCATCTGTCCTCTCTGTCCAAAATGTGAACATTGGCATCCTCGAAAGAGTGTCCTTTATCCTTAAGATGCAGATGGACTGCTGAGTCTTGTCCTGTGGAGGTGGCTCTTCTGTGTTGTGCCATGCGCTTGTGAAGTGGCTGTTTGGTCTCTCCAATGTAGAGGTCTGAGCATTCCTCGCTGCACTGTACAGCATACACCACGTTGTTAAGTCTGTGTTTTGGAGTTTTGTCTTTCGGGTGAACCAGTTTTTGTCTGAGCGTGTTGCTGGGTCTGAAGTACACTGGGATGTCATGCTTGGAGAAAACTCTCCTGAGTTTTTCTGATACACCGGCTACATAGGGGATGACAATGTTGTTGTGTCTGTCCTTCTTATCCTCCCTCGCTGGTGTCTGATCTTCTTTTCTGTGCCTCTTTGCTGACTTTAAGAACGCACATTTAGGATAGCTGCACGTTTTGAGTGCTTCCTTTACATGTGTGTGTTCCTTCTTTTTTCCTTCAGGCTTAGAGGGAACATGTTCTGCCCGGTGGTGTAGGGTCCTAATTACTCCAAGTTTGTGTTCCAGAGGGTGATGGGAGTCAAAGAGGAGGTACTGGTCCGTGTGTGTGGGCTTCCGGTAAACTTCGATGTTGAGGTTGCCATTCTCTTCAATGTGCACAGCTCAGTCCAGGAAAGGCAAACAGTTATCCTTTGTGTCTTCCCTGGTGAACTTGATGTTTTTATCCACAGTGTTAATGTGCGCAGTGAAGGATTCCACTTCTTGTGTCTTGATTTTGACCCAAGTGTCGTCCACATATCTGTACCAGTGGCTGGGTACTCTTCCTTTGAAAGAGCCAAGAGCCTTCGTTGTATTTGAATAAAACAAAGGCTTCTACAGCCAAAAACATGGCTGTGCCATGGGCTCCCCCGTGTCACCTATTGTAGCCAACCTTTACATGGAGGAAGTGGAAAGGAAGGCTCTTGAATGACTGAGAACCTTCACAGATCCTCAGCTAAGCTAGTTCTTTCATTCATTCTCCAATGGAATCCGCATTTGGGGAAATCAGTATCTTACCTAAGGACACTTGGACATGTAGACTGGAGGAACTGAGGATCAAACCAACAAGCTTGTGTTTAGATGATGTCCGCTCTAGCTCCTGAGCCACAGCCACCCATTAACATGCAAAGAAGACACAGGTTGAACCAGTAAGGGCAAGGCAGACAATAACAAGGATGGAAACCAGCCAAAATGTCACGGCTCGGGGCAGCGGCCGTGTGAAGAGTGGAAGGAGGACTCAAACGCAGCACTATTTCAGACGTGAAGGGTGATTTATTGACAATACTGAACATAAAGTGGAGATGGCAAACAGAACTAAGGACGAACTAAACTGGGAGAAACTACACAAAGGAGTGGCAAACCTGAACATGAAGGGAGAACAGCAGGGAGAGCACGCAGGGGATTTCACAAGGTATGAATACAGACGACGCGACGAGGAACAGAGGCAAACACACACTATAAGTACACAGAGAGACACTGGGAAATCACACACAGGTGGGAGACACAGCTGGACCTGATTAACCTGACGAGACAGGGGAACACTAACACCAGGGACCAATAGAGGGAGCACAAACCCAAAACCCAGTATCTAAAATCCCAAAACACAAACCATCCCAAAACAGCCCAAGAATAATAAAGAGAATAATAACAATAAGGAACACAAACACAAAGTCACTGAGTCATGGCCGCAGGACCATGACACAAAACCTCCCATCCCCAGGCAGTAAGCAAACCTCAAAACTGTAACAAATTCTATGAAAAACATTGAAATGATATCTGTACGTGTAATTTACCTGTAGTGTCCAGTGTCTTGTCATGAAATTCTATGTAAAAATAAATATAAAAGGAAACAAAATTTCAGATTTCTGAGATCATTTCAAAACTTTGAGATAAAAGTAGTGTACGTCTTATTTAATTGAATGGCACAGGCAACATATATTAATATGATAAACTAGAAAAGTTAGCCACTGTATTTTCACTGCATTCCCCATTAACGTAGAGGTATGATTACCACTTTAAATGTGCACGATTCTGCACCCATTATTATTCCCCAAATAGTCAAAGGGATGTAACAAAAGACTCTTGGTGAAGGAAACACAGAGATGTAGAACTGGGACAAAGCTGGGTTCTTTTTAATAATTAAACTCAGAGAGAAGGCCAAGCTGTTCACAACGTAGTGCAAAAATAAACTCAGCTGAACAAGGGAGTAGGTCAACTGCTCAAAGTAGGTGGTAAATCAATAAGGCCTGAGGCTCTCCTCTTCCTTATCACTTATTTTTCTTGCTGTGCTAAAAGGGGAGTGACATGTAGAGCAGGTATCTTGCATGTGTGCTTTATTGTGTAGTTTGCATCACCTTAACATGCTCTGACTAGGTACACCTGAAAGTGAAACATTTTGGTTTGTGGGATTGGTTCATGTTTAGTCTGGGTTGTTGATTTGATTCATGTAATGACCTCTTCACCGCTACCAGTGAACCATTTGGCATTTTAGACACATTTTGGATTAACTAGAAAATCAAATCCACTCATACATGCATGCTGGACTTACAGTTCTGTTATAAGATTCATTCATTTATTCGAGTATTCCAAAAAGGTAAAAAACCTTCATGTCAAGAGTTTGATATAATAATAATAAACTTTATTTATAAAGCACACTAAAAAACCAAGGGTATACCAAGGTGCTTGACAAAAATAAAATAGGAAAAGGGAGATGGGAGGGAAAAGAGAAAGGACCTGGCACATATCAATTATAAAAACCTTGACAATCATAAGATATAAAAGTATTCACAAGCATAACGGATAAAAATGTACCAACGCATCACCAAGTGTTAACTAGGTGGAAAGGCAAGATTAAACAAATAAGTCTTCAGCCGTAATTTAAACAGTGGCATTGAGTCAGACGCCCGAATAGCAACAGGAAGGTTGTTCCATAAGACCGGGGCAGCTACAGCAAACGCGCGGTCACCGCGAGACTTCAGCTGAGAACGAGGTTGCTCCAGAAGAATTTGGGTAGCAGATCTAAGTGCTCTGACAGGAGTGTGTAACCTGAGAAGCTCATTGAGGTAGCTCGGTGCCAAATTATTAATGGTTTTGTAGGTGAAAAGTAATATTTTAAATTGAATACGGTATTTAATTGGAAGCCAGTGCAAGCCAGCAAGAACAGGAGTGATGGAAGAAAACTTCCTGCTACCTGTCAAAAGGTGTGCCGCCGCATTCTGGACAGTCTGCAATCTAACGAGAAGGGTGGAGGAAAGGCCAATGTAAAGAGAGTTGCAGTAGTCCAACCTGGAAGTCACGAAGTCAATGTGCGGAATATAGCGCTTAGCCTTAGAAATGAGGCGCAGCTGATTAAAACTAGACCTCACAACAGCAGACACTTGCTTGTCAAATTTAAGGGAGCTATCCAGTAGTATGCCCAAATTACTGGCATAATCAGAAGGAGAGCTAGCAAAAGGCATCAGAGTAGCACACAGTTGGTCGTGGGGGATTTTACTATCAAACACCACGATCTCCGTTTTCTTTTCGTTCAGGACAAGAGAATTACTCTTGAACCAACCTTTAACCTCACGCATGCATTCATGAAAATAGTGAAAAGACATAGCAAGATCATCAGTAATCTCAAAATAAATCTGTATATCATCAGCATAGCAATGAAAGGCAAAATTATACTTCTCAAAAATTGCTCCAAGAGGGAGCAGATATAGCGAAAAGAGAATAGGGCCTAATACAGATCCTTGAGGCACACCACAGCGTACAGGTACCAAGGAAGATGAGAAGTTGCCCAAATTAACCGAAAAAGACCTGTCAGCAAGATAAGATTTAAACCAGTTGAGGGCAGTGCCTCTTGTACCCACAGTATGCTCAAGTCTTTGTAGAAGAATGTTATGATCAACCATATCAAAAGCAGAGGAAAGGTCCAATAAAACCAGGACCACAGAGCGTCCAGAGTCAGTGCTTACAAATAGGTCATTGAGAACTCTAGGCTGTTTCAGTGCTATGCCGTGGCTTAAAGGCAGACTGAAATTTCTCTGCAATGTTGTTTGCGTCTAAGTACGCCTGAAGCTGAGAGAGAACTAGTCGCTCCAGGATCTTAGACAGAAACGGAAGCTTAGAGATTGGTCGATAGTTCAAAAGATCATAAAAATCAAGATTCTTTTTTTTTTTCAGAATAGGCTGGACTACAGCATGCTTAAAGGCCAGTGGGACAGCTCCAGAGAGTAGAGAAAAATTCATTAAAAATACAATGCTCGGTCCAATTACATCAAAGCAGCCCTTAACAATGCGTGATGGGAGAATATCAAACACAGCATTGGTGTTTTTTAGTTGATCAACCAGCTGCTTCAGAGTCGAAAGCGACACGGGCTCAAATTGATGAAAAGCTGAATTACACTCAGAGGAAAAGACTGGATAAGAGGCAGACGAAAAGGAAAGCTTAAGGGATAAAACCTTATCTAAAAAAATAATTTGAAAACGCTCACAAAGAGCTTGTGAATACAGTAAAGGCATATCAGGACAGGGATTAACATCAGAATTAAAATTTTTAAATAGCATACGGGGGTTGTGACCATTAGCCAAAATGACTTTGGAAAGAAAAGATGCCTTAGCCATTCTAGCAGCAGTTTGAAACTGTGAGCGGCTGGTCCGTAAACCTAACACCAATCATACCTTGAACCCTAAACAGGTAACTAGAGAGCTGAGCATGAATGCCAACATCACCTCAAATTTTTACAGGTGTGCAATTGAGAGCTTGCTGACGAGCTGCATCACAGTTTGGTGCGGAAGCTGCTCGTCCAGCAGCCGTAAATCACTACAGAGGGTGGTGAAGGCAGCAGAGCACATCACTGGCACGAGGCTTCCTGCCATTCAGGACATTTATCTCCAGCGATGCCTCCGTAAAGCACACAGCATCATCAAGGACCACAGCCACCCAGCACATCAGCTGTTCTCCTTGTTACCATCTGGCAGACGTTACAGGAGCCTGTCTGCTCGGACTACAAGACTCAAAAACAGTTTTTACCACCAAGCCATACGACACCTCAACCACAACACTTAAAATACACACAACACAGCACTCAGAAGCTACCCTGCAGCTTCACAAGTACTCTGTTTAATCTGCACTGGTCACTCCACTTTATTGTCATTGATATTTATATTTAAAAAGTGCAATACTGTAATTTTCTGCTGTTCATTCCTGTGCAATATCCCATCTGCCCTCCCGTCATATTTCTTTTCAAGATTTTCTTATTTAATCACTAGTGTACATATATTTATATTTATAGATACATATATATTTAGTCATCTTTTCTCTTTTACCATGTCTCTCTAATATTTTGCCCCTTACTATATTTCTATTTTCTTTATTATTTTATTTTCTTTATTATTTTTACTCCTACTGTATCATGCTGCTGAGTGACTGCTGCTCGTCAAACACATTTCATTGCAATGTTGACCCTGTGCTAACTTGCATATGACAAATAAAACTGAAAACTGAAACTGAAAACTGAGGGGTGCAGAATGAACTAAGACTAGTGTTACTGAGATGTGTAAAGATTAAACTCAAAGTTTCCATTTTAGTGTTGCATATCTGCTGGGGGAATATATTTTACATGTGCAACTGGTTAAGTTGTTCCTTGCTAAAACCACTGAATGAAACCTAACTATAAAGTTGCAAACTGTGCGTTGTCCCTGGAATATGAAAGTATTCTTAACTCCTACCTTAACACCCCCTTTCTGAGGAAGCTCACATCCATAAATATGTGCAGCACGATTTTGGAGATCTTCTACTCTCTGTGGTAGCAAGTGCCAGTCCCATCACCTCCGATCAGTCCTGCCAGATGATTGCCTTCAATGAACCTGGTTCTACTTCTAAGAAAACTGCCTTTCTGTCAGTTAACTGACTGGAGATATGTCTTTAATTATTATATTACCATTTAATATTGGTCTGAGTGTCTGTGTCTGGGAAGGTTCTCCATCATCCAGGTCATCGCAGTCTATAGAACTTTGAAAGAAAAGCATCTGACTTTTTTAAGTTTCTTGAAGAATCATCCATGATGACACTACTTCGAAGCTTCTTCAAGAAACTTAAAGAAGTTCCGACACTTTTCTTTCCAAGCTCCTTAGACCAGTCTGAGTGTGTATGTTACTCATTATTAAAGCACAGATGAAGCATTGATTGATTCATCCATCCATCTTCTTTTCAAGGTTGAGCGTACCAAAAATGCCTTTTTTTTAAGCAGGAGCTGTCCAACACACCGAACAGCAGAGATGGGCAGTAACGCGTTACTTGTAACGCGTTACTGTAATCCGATTACTTTTTTCAAGTAACGAGTAAAGTAAGGGATTACTATTGCAAAAACGGTAATTAGATTACCGTTACTTTCCCGTAGGAACACTGCGTTACTGCGTTACTAAAACCGTGATTTTTTTGCGAGAATGTCTCATGACAGTGACGTAAGCAAGTGCGACGTTCGTGACAACAGCTGTGTGCAGATCAACAATGGATCATATATCGAGTGCAGGAGAGAGTATGAGCGTGCAGCGTTTAAAGCGTGGAAGTACTGACCTTACTTTAAATTTGATTCCATAAAAAGTGACAAAAACATTAGCATCCGTTGTGCGTGGGAAGACAACTTCTTTTTACAGCGAAACCCCCCCCCCCCTAAACTTCCAAGCAAGCACCGAATGCGCTACGACGTAATGGGAAATTCACAGAGAAACTCGTGGATTCTTCCACTGACCGCTGCGGCACACCTGCACCAGGGTAAACCTCCGCCTACCCTACTCCTGCTTTACAGGTGAAAATAGAGCAAAAGGACCGCTAGTCTTTGATTTTATTTATTTTCTGCTGTGTTTTACTTGCATCTATTTGAAAGAGTGAGTGTAAACACACACACAAAAAAAAATTATGTGCTGGAATGTGCAAAAAATAGGTTTAAATATTAAACAACTTTCTTCCAGTCAGAGAATGTTGCATATAATTAAATTTTTGCTTGATGCATAAAGTCAAAAGATTAAAACTAATAAAACAAGTTAAAAAAAGAGACTTTTCCATTTGATTACATTTTGTATGATGGATTATGCAGAAAAAGTAGAATTGGGCTGAAAGATCTATCGCTTTATCACCTCTTCAGGTTGTAAATCGTGTTTTTAAAAAGTAACTAAGTAACTAAGTAATTAATTACTTTTGAAAATAAGTAATCAGTAAAGTAATGGGATTACTTTGGGGGGGAAGTAATCAGTAATTAGTTACTGATTACTTTTTTCAAGTAACTTGACCAACACTGCCGAACAGACAGGAAAGGAGGAAAGAAAAGCAGCAGGATGTGGAGAGTCACACACTGTGACAGTACTAACGGGAATACTGGACTGTTTGTACACAGAAGATTGGGTAATAAACAACAGGAGGGTAACAAGACACAGGTAAAGGCAATCAGGACAGTCAGGGGAAGACAAAGAGGAGAGCTAAGAACAGACCTAACACGGGACAGGAACGAAAACAAGTCTTCTAAGTAAAAACAGGAGATGATAGATGTCTCTTAGGCATGTTCATGATCATCCTAGAAATGCCTGAAAAACATCCAACTGAAAGATGCTCCGCATACATTCTGATCAGTTGCCAAATCTCTATCAATGGACCACTTTGAAGTAAACATTGGTGGCACTACTCCATGCTTCCCCTGGGTGTTTAAGCTCCCCTGTTTCTAAAACTGAATTTGCTTTCTGTGAGAACTGCATGTCAGTTCGTGGACTACACCTTTCAGACATTGTTAGCAGAAATTATCAGAAGTTTAACAATCTGATATTCATACACCAATCCAAAAATGTGTTTTTAAAACTCAGTTGTTTGTCACAACAAATGCAATGCTACCAATCGTACCCATCCTGCCAAGTGTTTCTGTGACTTTCTGTGACTTTCTGTGACTTTCTGTGACTTTCCTCTTGGTCACTGGAGGTCTGGCAAAATGCACAAATTCCTGCTGTTGCTGTATCACTCTGCTCAGAGTTCTTTTTTACCCAAAAAAGTAACAGTGTAACAGGTTTCTTGCTTTATATATGGGACGTTTTTCTTAAAAAACAAAATGCTTTTCTGATCCCTCAATAAATAGGCTAGAAAAGGAGCTGAAAAAGAATTCCAGTCTTTGTGGAAGGAAGAGCAGATGTTATGCTTCTCTTGTAACCCTGGTGGTAGGTGTCTGGGTGTAGGACATGAGAAATGTCAAGAAAATACAAGGCTGGACTAAAACAAGAAAAGATACAGAAGCTTTTATAGCCAAGACAGATTTAACAGCTGCCAAATAAAGCTTGTTTCCAGACTGTGCTGACTAGTCCTCCAGTTTACTAAACACGCACAGGAACTCTATTACTGGCAGTTTGCAAAATCTGAAGTCATGTTAGTTGCTGCAGGGAATAGCTGCACATTTTACATGAAAGTGAAAGAGATGGTACAAACAACAAATCTCTGTTTCTGATCTAACATTTATTAGTGAAACAAAGTTGAAGAGAGCTGGCTTTGTTTAAAGGAAGGGTGAGCATGTTGCCAGAGGCTACAACATTTCTGTATAACATCTGTGTGTGCCTTGCCAATCACCTCCACATGACTGTTTGGTGTCTTCATTAAGAAACACTGTGAAGTTTCTCTTTTCTGTCCTCTCTCTCTCTCTCTCTGTGTGTGTGTGTGTGTGTGTGTGTGTGTGTGTGTGTGTGTGTGTGTGTGTGTGTGTGTGTGTGTGTGTGTGTGTTTGTTTATAAAGAAGTGCAACAGTACATGTGCTTAAGTACTATATTAAAACTGTGCGCACGCCAATTTTCCAAATCTAGTTACTTTTAAGTAAAAGTCAGTTAGCCAGTGAACATTAACATGAACAAAAGCTTGAATCAATGTAGCCTTTTAAATTATTGCTACATATTACCTTTTATTTTTTTCTAAATAATTTAGAGAAAATAAATATTAACCCAAAAAATGGATTAGCTGAGACTTTAAGAAAAACATTCTCTCTTTAGCTTTGCTCTTTGGTGCAGGAAATAATGCAGGAGGACTAGATTTTGACAGAGCATCATACTATAAAAAACTGTCTTCATGCTGTCTTCCCTATATACTGTTTTTAAAGCAGTGACATCACCCATTTCATAGCATGCTTGGATAACTGACGCTGTGAATCAAATAAATCTGAAGCTGAAAAGACCAGTGAGGGGAGTTCTGTTTCCAGTTCGGATCCGGATTTTGTTTGTGAGGTAGATGAGCTAATCTGGAGAGGGAGGTGGTTCCAGATGTTCAAAGCTCCAACTTAGTTAGTTGTAAGATATTGGAATTACTAAAACCTGCTGTTTTATGCAACTACAGTAACCATATGTGAATGTGATAAAGGCACGAAAGGCCTTCTCAAGGTTGTTGATTCAAAAATGTTTTAGCTTTTGTTAAAAGTCTCAATTGCTTTAAAAATGTTAACTACTGTTAAAACAAGCATTAACAACTGATTTTATCTGTAGGTCACATTATCTGAGGTTTAAAATACAATGCCAGAGACCCATGGTATGAAGAAATATTGGGATGTTTGCTGATGAATCACTAAAACAATAGGTTTAACTGGACAGCTTCACATGGGAATCCATGGGGATGGACTCACCTTTGAGACCAGCCTCAAGCAGCTAGTATATAGGAACAGCCGATACAAGCACTTGGTTATGATTTTCTCTTCTAAAATGAGATCATCTACTCTTGTGATAATACTGATATTTGTTACTCGTAAAAAAAGAAGAGCGATTGTCACAACTAATGCATGAGCATGGAACTGTTCATATGCAAGGATGGTTGAACTCACAAATCTGATTTGCAATTTTAAAAATAATGGCAGCCTTTACAGACTACAGTTAAATAGGCCTAAGGACCTAACATTAAATTGGTAGTGACTGGTGCAAATACATCGAGTAACCTTCACAGCAAAATGAAATTTGTGTCTAAAGACAAGCGATCAGGTGGAATTAATTTCTAACTGTTTGGGTTTAAACCAGTAAAACCAAGCAGACAGGAAAAAATTCACATTAATATGAGTAGTTAAAAGATTTTGGCTCCGTTTTGGCGCGCGGAGGAACTTTTTGGTCATTGGAAGCGTGAAGCACAGCTGTACAGACTTCTGCTTGTTAAGTCGGACATTTGGGTGCAGAGGTCTTAAGTGAGCAGTAATGTTATGTGCGTTCCAAGAACTTTCACACACAATGCTATAAATCTGTCTCAGTTTAATGGGATGATTAATGCCTTTCAGACTGCTGAATGAAACATGAGGTAATGTGACTCCCGATCCCCAGTCAAAACATGCCCAACATGAGGGCAACCCACATCCTGCCATGAAGAGGGACATTTGGCATGTTGTGTTGATTTTCGAACCACAGAGTAAGACCTGCATTTTTAACACCAGAAACAAAGACTGCACATTTTATGTTTACTGTGTGATGATTAGGATTCATTTAAGACTGTATGTTTTTCAAAGCTCAGTGGAATGGAGTGGCTAAGCAGGAGACTGGTACAGTGGTACAGGAAACGGTAACTTAACTGAGGGACTTAACAGTACCAAACTGATAAAAGACGCCCTAAACAGGATATTAAGCAGCTAATAAACATTTAGAGGCATGTATGTTTCCCTTTAAATCTTTCCCAGGCATCTTGAGGAAAGTGATTGAATTTCCACGGGCTGTTGAATGCGTGCTGTTGACTACATCTAATGCCAGTGAGTCATGTGAAGGTGAGGTAATAACATCATGTCAATTACACTGGTAATTTGGGGTGGCATGAGGGACTCCAGAGTGGCACACACAAATCAAGTGTGACGGAAGCATTCATGCATAAAATGCAGCAAATTTCTCTAATCTTTAACGTGTGCTTTGAAGAAACCCCAGAATCCTTTGAACGCTGTATTAAATATCCAAATGATAAGATTAAATGATGAATTTAGACTTCGTTTGCCTGATTTTTGGCTTCGGTGGTTAATGTGGTTTCGGGTGAATGTCAGCGGCTGAATAATTATGCGGGCAGGTGCTGAGATTTCTGGCTTTCATTTTCTAGCCTGGAACAAAAAGTCCACAGTGAGTGGAGTTTAAACAAAGTTCTCCACACACTGACTCTGTTTTCTTTTCTTTTACTTTCAGGTTCAAAACCTTTTTGGACAAAGGCACAATGTTTGTACTTATGGAATTACAGGCACTTTTTTACACACTTTCTCAGAGGCTCAAAAGCAGGTGGACAAACCGATATATATTTACATGCAAGGATTGTTTTTAGTACCTCATTTAATATTTAATAACTTCCTGCACACATCTAGAACCCATGCAAGCAACCAAATGCTGAGTTTCCTCCTTTAAGATGATGTACCAGGTCTTTACTGCAGCAACTTTTTGTGTGTCTCTCTGCTTCAGTAACTGAAAAGCACAATCTATTCTATTGAGAGCTGGTGACTGACTTGTTCATTAAACAATATCCCATTTCTTTGCTTTGAGAAACTGTCGGCTTGTCTTTGCAGTAAGCTTTGGGCCATTTGCACTTTGAAGGACTGCCAGGTTTGCAGCATTTGGCTGAATCTGAGCAGAGCATAGTCCTGTGCACTTCATCCTTCTACATCTATCAATAATGACCCCATTTCACCAGGAGACTTACATGCCCAAAGAATAACATGATTCCAAAGGTTTAATAGATGTGGTATGATTCAGCTCATGAGCTGTTCCTTTCCTTTTCCATACTTTCCTTTTCCCATCATTCTGGTACAAGTTGATCTTGGTTTCATTTGACCAAAGAATTTTTTCCTGAAATCTGCACATCCTTTTAGATGTTTTTCAGTCTAGTCCAGTCTAATCTGGTCTTACTTTCCTCAAGTGTAACAAGTGGTTTGCATGTTCTAAACACGTTTTTTCCCCCCCAAGTCATTCCTGTTTGTTGATTTTAGACTTTGACAGTCTGTCGCTTATCTTCTCAAGAGTGTTCCTGACTTGTTTAAATGGTGTGAAGAAATTTTTCTTAACCTAGGAAAAAGTTGATGATCACTCACTTTAGTTTTCTCCCATGGTTTTTCAGGCCTTCTGGTTTTGCTGAGCTGCCCCATCCTTTCTTCTTTGTAACAATGCACCAGTTTGCACCATAAGCCATATAATTGTTTGTAACTTGAATTTGAAAAATATAACCTTTAAAGTTTATAAGATTTTTTATGAATTAATAATTTTTAAAAGCTACATGCTACACAGAACTAAATAATTCATATAGAGTAGAGGAGGGCTATATGGGATAAATGATAAATATTTTTATTATCCAGGTTTTTTAAGGATTAGATACTAGCAGCAGTCAAAAACAGAATAGCAAAAATATCAATATATAAACAGAGGTGTACATTGGGGAATATAAACACAAAAATAACTACAAGCAGTAACATTAATACAATTAATTAAAGGGATAGTTACATAAAAAACACAATTTACATGAATGTTTAAGGACTCTGTAGGACTTGTATGTATTTTTGCCTTTTTAGTTTTTAATTTCAGCTTCTGTCTTCATGGCTCTGGTGTCAAAATTTAATTGCTGCTGTTCCAAAATGTTACCAACAGAGGTCACTAAAAGTTGCAGATTTAAATGACGCCTTAAAAGTGAATGCAGTACAATTCCCAGATCAAATCGGCTGTATTCTGCTGGTGCTGTTTCAGCTTCGCTTTCAGTGCATGTTCACCGGGAAGCATTTTGGAGCTTTGTGGCCATAGAGAACATTAAATGATATAAGGATTCCAACACTGCAGAAGAAACTCTCAGTCAAGGACACATATATGGCAGAGGATTTCGATTGTAGCTCCTTATTATTAGTCAGCCGGCTATAAATGTCAGTTTAAGAGCAACCAGCTTGTATCCAGATGGACTGCTGCATGTGCCAATCTCCGGCCAACGCATGAAAGGCCTCAATGTGATCTAGATCACTTCAAAATGATAAATCAAAGTAAGGAGGCACAGCATATCCTTGAGAGATTATTTTATTTAATTGAGTAAACATTGCAAAACCACTGTGAAAAAAAGCTTTATTTCTGACAACTTAAGCATATCTTAGCTGATGTTTCCAGAACAATGGTGTATATAAAACCAGGCCACACTGGTTATTCAGGGTATTTGTTGTATACGCTGTAAACCTGAGGATCCACATCCATGTGTATATGTGTTTATACTCCACTTTGAAATTAGTTATCATTAGCTCATTATTTAGTTATTATTAATCTCTGGCTCTCTTACACACCGAGTCTTTTGTCCTGTCTCCTTCACCCCCAACCAATCACCAATAAGATGGCTGAGCCGAGTTCTGCCGGGCTCAGGGAGGGGCCTGGTTAAAAGAGGTTTTTTCCTTCCCACTGTCGCCAAGTGTTTGCTCATAGATGGCCATCTTTTTGTTGAGGTTTTTTCCATCATTCAGCTAATTTAATGCTATTCGTTTGGGGGAAATGGTAGTAACTTTGTCTGAGTTTGTGTGTTTTCCCTGTGCCTGCATGGCTTCTCTCCAGACACTCCAGCTTCTTCCCACAGCACATGTTTTCCCACAAAACATGCATGTTAAGTGGTGATTTTAAATTGTGTGGATGTGAAGTGGTTGTTTGCTATGATGGACTGGGAAATTGCCCAGGCTGTATCCACTCTCTTGGCCAAAATCACCTGGGAGCGCATCCAAAGTACTTTCAGGTCAGGTAATTCCATTCAAAATGCTCAACAGAAGGTAACAATGCAAACAAGGTTGAGATGTCCAGTTCAGTGACTTTGATTAGCAGAAATAAAGCCTGTCAGCTACCATGTGCTACTGCTGTTTGTCTTGGCACATAAAAGCATGAGTTATAACATCTTGATGAAATGTAAACATATTTGTAAGTATTCTTTTCTTTCTCCTACAAAAACCTTTATCTAGGAGTGTATTAAAAAAATTAACAAGAAATGCAGTGAGCAGCTGTGTAACCTTTGAACATATTTTAAGTCATTTGAGCTGAAAATAGATTCCTGGATCTCTTGTATGCTCTGCTCTAGAATGAGACTGTGAGATTACTCAAGTGAGCTGTTTAAAAACCAGAATCCATACAAGAAGTGAAATGCGGTGGTGGAATAGGTTATGCAGCCAGGAGAGTGTGGTTTTAAGTCTGTGAAGCCAAGAGTCAGAAGTGACTCATTTTTAGCTCATATGAAGTACCTGCATATGTTTGTCCTCATGTAATGATAAGACTTTTCAAATTCTGGCTTATTTAAAAAGAAAAAAAAAAACAAAAAAAACTTTTTTTGAATTTTGCTCACTACAGTTTTAAGCAACTGTACCATTTTTTTTTCCTTCATTGAAAAACTTTCTATTAAGAGGTCAGGCTATGTGGATGTGTTGTTTTGTAAGTTTTTTTTCTTGTTTTTATTTAGGGTCACCAACAGCTGCAGTCACGGAGTTGTGGTTTTTCTGTATAAATGGCCAGGGTGAGCAGCTACAGAGGCTGTAGTACACAGCCACATTGTCGTGGGCTGTTAACCAGCATGTGTTGTAAATGAAGGGCCCAAATGGCACTCATTAGTGGTCCCTCCCCACACCAGCCATCACATGAGAGGGGTTTTAAGACCCCCTCCTTCTTCTCCAAGGAGACAAACAAGCCCAGTACAAGCCTCGTGATGCATGGGGTGGCATTCTTCACTGACATTTCACTCAGATCTCCAAACCGAACTGCATCTCCTGACAGACCGTGAAAGTCCGTCTCAGCTTTGCCAGAACTGTTGCTCTAATACCAGAGTTAGGAAGGAGGGTGTTATTTTTCTGATGCTAGCTGTCAAGCCAGGCTTATTACAGCTCATCGTGTTTTACTCAGAATTACAAATGTATCTGCTTGCACAAATGCGGTTTCTGAGGTTTGTGATGGTCTGAGGCCAGCAGCGTCTGTATCTCCTGGGTATTATGGTCTGCTGTTGTGGAAACAGAAATCCAAACTGAATGCTCTGTTCTTCTCAGAATTTTCAAATAAAACAAAAAAGAAAACTAAAAGAAGGACAGAAAACCACGAGTCACATCAAAGAGTTGTGCTATTCAAAAGACAATACCAGAGTTTGTTACTATGAATCTTTCTACCTTTTAGAGGATGCGGCAGTGTCTTGTGTTCTTTATTTGTATATTTTGCTGTGCAAAACCCCCCAACAAATGCAATTGCTGTAATTTTGCAAGCCTTTCTTGTTATGAAAAGCATATTGTTGTATTGCACTGATGTGTGACAATTTATTTGCAAAAGCAAAGTCATTTGACAAGTTTACTTTGCATCGTCGCATAATACAGGTCAGTGATGAAAGCTGCAAGATCACACACACACACACACACACACAAACACACACACACACACACACACACAGACTTGCTTTTTCCCTGTCGTCACACACCTTGCAAAATACCCTCTGTCAGAATTAGATAATTGCTGTTGGTTTTAAGAGGCTGCGCTGTAAGTGGAGCTGATCCTTTTTATTTTAATTATAGTTTGTATTGTATTTGGATTTGTTTTTCATTTCAATGTGAAGGTTTGAACTCAAACTGGTAGTAGTTATTACTGTCTGGGATATAAAAGTTAAAAGTGCAGTATTGCTCTTTTTTAAATGTACAGTAGAATAATGAAAATTAAAATATGAGAATAAAACATTCAAGCAAAGTAATAGGAGTGTTTGAGTAAATCTATTTTGTTATAGGGAACTACAGTTTACACAGTCTTCTCATAGATTGGATTTTTTTTATGTAATCTATGAATCTACAATTCTTTTTGAAACCAGGAGTCACCCCTGTTGGCCATTAGGAAAAATGAAGATTTAAGACACTCTCTTAAACTTCTCTGAAGATAAATGTTATTCCTTATACAAGTTTTAAATATACTGACATGTGTGGTCAGATAAAAATGGCAAGTTGACAAAGAAGGTTTATTAGGCCTTTAGTTGGGGCCAGTTTGGATGATTACATGGCTGATGAAGTAACAGCAAAAGATCATCAAGAAAAAACTAGATTAAGAATATTAAGACTACTAGGAAGTTATCTAAGCCACAAACATTACTTCACTAATCATATAGCATCCACCTATGGGACCAAAGACAGTTGAAAGCTGCCCAATAGTTGTCAGACCAGGACGCAGAGAGGACAGGTTAATGTTTTTGATGGGAGGCTAACAAGTGACTAAAGGAACAGAAAATAGATATAGAACAGCAAAAGAGAGGCACAGAGCACTCCGAGAATCCTCAATGGAAATCTTTTGAAACTAAAAGACTGTGGACTGTGGGAGCAGTAAAACTTTGGGAAACTGGTGATTCTATACATGGAGTTTTTATAGATCAGTGACCACTGAAATTTTGATTAAATTATATTATCATTTATAATAACCAAAGTGAAATGATTTAATAAATCACTGCCGAAGACTACATTAGTAGTCTTCAGGAAGAGTTCTCCAGAATTCTTGAAGGACATTAAAAGTTCTTGTTGGATGTCGGCTTCCTTTTGTTCCACTCACTGACGAAATGATACTACACAGCTTGGAGGCCAATCCAAGACTGTTTTTTTTCTATCCATGTATCCCTTTACTCCATTGGCAGTGTGTTTGTGATCATTATCATGCTGAAAAGTGAAGCCGTTGCCAATCACATGCTTCCCAGATGATATTGAGTTGTCAGTCACAATCTGACCTTACTGTTGTGCATTCATAATTTCATCAATTTGGCAAAATCTCCGAAACCACCCCCCACCCATCACCTTCACTCAATACCAGGTTGAGATGCAAATGAGGAGACTTCACTCAGGCAAGTCTGCTGGACCAGACGGAGTGAGTCCCCTCGTCCTCAAGACCTGTGCCCCCCAGCTGTGTGGAGTCTTTCATAAACTGTTTATGCTGAGTCTGCAGAGGGTCCCAGTGGTGTGGAAGACATCATGCCTTGTCCCTGTACCAAAGACGCCACGTCCCAGTGGCCCCCAGGATTACAGGCCCGTGGCACTGACCTCCCACATCATGAAGACCCTGGAAAGGCTCATCCTGGACCAGCTGCGATCCCCTTCAGTTCGCTTATCAGCCTCGTCTCGGAACTGAGGACGCCATCATCTACCTGCTCAATCGTGTCTACACCCATCTGGACCAGCCGGCGAGCACTGTGAGGGTCATGTTTTTTGACTTTTCTAGTGCTTTCAATACCATCAGGCCGACCCTCCTGGGTGATTAGTTAGCAGCGATGCAGGTGGATGCTTCTCTGGTGTCCTGGATTGTTGATTACCTGACAGGAAGACCACAATATGTACGTCTCCCACAGTGTGTGTCTGACAAGGTGATCAGCAACACAGGGGCACCACAGGGGACTGTCCTCTCCCCCTTCCTCTTCACCCTCTACACCACAGACTTCAGCCACTGCACAGAGACCTGCCATCTTCAGAAGTTTTCTGATGACTCTGCGGTGGTTGGATGCATCAGCAGGGATGATGAGACAGAGTACCGAGCTGTGGTCGACTCCTTTGTCACGTGGTGTGAGCAGAATCATCTGCAGCTCAACGTGGCAAAGACCAAGGAACTGATCGTGGACTTCAGGACGACCAGGAAACACTTGACCCCTGTTTCAATCCAGGGGGTCAGTGTTGACATTGTGGAGGACTATAAATACCGTGGAGTACACATTGACAATAAACTGGACTGGGCTAAAAACACCACAGCACTTTACAGGAAGGGCCAGAGTCGTCTCTATTTTTTGAGGCGACTGAGGTCCTTCAAAATATGCCAGAAAATGCTCAGGATTTTCTATGAGTCTGTTGTGGCCAGTGCGATCCTCTATGCTGTTGCATGCTGGGGGAGCAGGCTGAGGGTCGCAGATGCCAACAGACTTAATAAACTAATCCGTAAGGCCAGCAATGTTGTGGGGGTGGAGCTGGACTCCCTCAAGGTGGTGTCGGAGAGGTGGATGCTGTCCAAGATGAAGACAATGTTGGATAACACCTCCCACCCACTCCATGACATGCTGGTCAGTCACAGGAGCACGTTCAGTGAGAAACTGAGATTACCGAAAAGCACCACTGAACAACATAGGAAATCTTTCCTGCCTGTGGCCATCTCCCTGTACAACGCATCCACTTAACACACTGGTTACTGCTACAACTACACGTTTCTTTTCCAGCTATTTATTAATAAGTGACTTTTATGTATATATATGGCTGTATATATTGTGCTATTCTTAGTTAGGGTCTTGTCTGTCTCTGTTAATTTTGTTTGTAATGGAGCACTGTAATGAAAAGTAATTTCCCCCAGGGATCAATAAAGTATTCTGATTCTGATTCTGAAATGTGGTCACAAACCATGTCAGAGCCCCCTGCATCTTTTATAAATGGATGCAGACACTCACTGTTGCACGTCTCTCCTAACATTCTCCATACATACTTGACTATGATTTCAACTAAAAGCTTCACAATCAGATTCATCAATCCATCAGATCTATTCTTGTGTAATTTGGAACACCCCAGTCTCCTTAAGAATGTGCCTCCCTGCTGCTGCGGAGCCTGGGACGGTCTGCTTGCCTCCACCCCGGGGGGAAGGGTAACATCTCTTGGGTCTGGGTGCTGTTTCCCCCTCTGGGGTCGAGGGTACCTGGACCCGGGGTATAGAGTATGTTTGGGGAGTGTGATTGTGTGTACATGTCCATTTATGTCAATCCTTACGTTGGGTGAGTGCTGAGTATTTGTATATGTGTGCATGAGGGTGGGAATGCATGTTTGTGTCTGTGTGTGCCTGTTTGTCTGTGTCTATATGTCAGGTCGGGTCTTACACTCCACCTCTCTGGGAACTCCCAGGCCCTCCAAGGCCTATCTCCCCTCACCACACTCCCTGCCGGTGACTGATGCCCTCAGGGGTCGGTGCATTGGTGGTTCTTGGTGTCCGGGGCTGGGCGCTCAGGTATGTACTGCCGGTGGCTACTTGGCGGGGCCTGGCGCCTGTTGCTTGGTCAGGCCTCCTCCGGGGTGCGGGGGGCCCTCAGGCCTCCGGCCTCTGGGCCTGCGGCTCAGTTCACTCTGGCACAGCTGGCTGCCGGCAGAGCCGGCGGGCACGCCGGTGCAGCCCCCTCTAGCTTCTGCTCGGTGGCTACTGGGTGACGCCTCGTCTGGGGATCCTCAGCTCTTCCCATGAGGGTGGCACGGATGCCCCTCTGGTGGTCCTCCTTGGGCTCTCGCACTCTGGGGCCTCTGGATGTCTGGAGCCTGGATCTCCTCCATGCCTGCTTCATGCCCTGGGGGACGGGGCTATGGCTCTCTACATCTTCTAGCAGACCATTACATGTGGAAACCATTTGAATACAAGCGCGCTGATCCACACAGGTGTGCACACGGGTGTTCACTGTTCGTAGACTTAAATTACACCTTTCTTGGCTGCTACTTCAAAGCACATTGTGCGCTGTCTGTCCTGCTTGCTGCACAACAACATTGAATATTTAGTATTTACTGCTGTTTACACTTAGCTAGATTAATGCGATGGTGTTGTGTTTAGTATGTTGCTTTGTTTTTCTTTGCTTGTTTTCTATTCTTTCTCTCTCAACAGGTGATCCAGAAGATTTTTTTCCCTTTCTCTCTGTCCCTCTCCCCTTCTGTTTTTCTTTTCCTTCCTCTTTCTTTCTCCCTTTCCTATCCCTCACTCATGTCTGTCCCGTCTGTAACAACTGAAAATAAAATAAATAATAAAAACAAAGGTCGATCAAATGGACCAATACGGCCGTGATGATCCATTTGGCAAAATAAATCCATTGGGTATCCTTGTTGGTCTTCAGACAACAATTCTGACGGCTAAAGAACCAAATGGGACAGGCAAAAAAAAAAAAGAAAAAAAAAAAAAAGAATGTGCTTGTGATAGCCACCTTTCCAATGAGACCATTTATGATGAGGTCTCAGTGGCCGTATTTTAAAGCTCTAATTCCTAATGGGAGCTACACAACACCACTATCTTTGTTGTTGCAATTCTTCCATAGATTTCAGTTCAGAATTTTTTGAGTGGCACATCATATACTAAAAAATAATCATCACTCTTTAGTTGGCTGAGGAGGTTAAGCCAGTTAAATAGTGTTATGCTCGGATTCTGTAACAGAGGTCAGTGTGAGTTTATTGAATCTACAGAATAGATGTGTCTGTGAAGGTTCTCATTCATCCAGGTCATCGTAGTGTAAGGAGCTTGACCTCAGTAAATCACATGATAAGGCTAGGTTTCACAGTGTGTTCACCCAAAACCTTGGCTGATTGGGACCCAGACCCAGATCAATAGCGGGTTGCGGACACTCCCATAGGGCTTAAAATCTGGGACTCTCCACCAATTGCTCTTAGAACTGAAGAAGCTTCTCAGATGAGAGGTGAACGTCTTCAGACGCTTTTCTTTCCAAGCTCCTTAGACTACAGAATAGATGGTTTTGAATACCAACATATGTTAAAATAAAAGGAATACATTTGCTGAAAGGGTATTAAATAGCTAAGATACGATAAGAGAGTGGAAAATCAATAGTTTGTTTGTCACATAACAAGTTATTTACAACTACAAAGACTTTTATTTGAATATACATCCTCGATAACGTCCTGCTATATACTCCGGTACAATAGGTGGCGGTATAAACCTGGCTCATAGGCTAGTCGTCCACGAGTGAAACCAAAGAAGAAATAAGGCAGTATTCACCATGGCAGAGGTAAGTTAACTGTGATTTAAACCCTCATTTTTACATGTCTGCGGTGTGATAATAGTTTATTGCTGTTGAGTTGCCCGGGAGTGTGTTTAACGAAGAAACAAAGGGAACGTGGACCGGTGTTAACCTGCCAGCTCACTGGCTGGAAGCTAAGTTGTCTGGCCAGTGTTTACCTCTACTAGCGCCTCTCCTAACAAGCTAGCAGTAGATCGACGCACATATCCAGAAACTGCGTAATTTAACCAAGCAGAGCTGTGCGTATAAACTAAAGATAAAGCTGGCTGGGTTTGATTTGCTTATATGTGCTAAATGATACACAGTTTCTCAGAGAATGGTGATAATGTCAAGATGATGACACGATTGTGCTGCCATAATCCAGCAGTAAACCAGCACTGAGTAGTCCAAAGAAGGAAGACATGCCCTAACATGGAAAGGAAACATTTTCAGCAAACACTTAACATGTGTTCGTAACATGTTTGGTATAAGTAGCTTATGGTAATGAAAGGTCACATAACCACGTACTGTTGAGGCCATAAATACTGGGAGAGTTGTCATATATTCTTCCGGCTCTGAGTTTCAGGACAGCAAATACTTTGGCATCAGGTATCTGCTGATTTCTTCATTTTTAGGAAGACACCGGGAACGGTTCTTTTATGTGAAAGGCAGGATTATTACACTTTGGTATCTGCTGTTGTCTGCAACACAGATGAGTGGTCAGTCTGGTTATACTTTTCAGATCTGCTTGAAGTACCTTAATGATGCGTAGATGGTGTTATTGTGAAAAACAGAGCAGGAATGTGGGCACGTTCAGATCACCCTGACCCAAGCACACATTCATGGCAACATCAGGCTCGGCATTCTTATCTAATTTGTAAAATAAAATAAAACAAAACAAAACAAATAAATGACAATGGGACCGGGATAAATACAGCGAAAAAATAAAGATAGGTTTACGTTATTTATTTAGTTTAGTCAGTTTGAGTCTTTCCCAAGTCTCACAGTTCATGAACTTCCTCAAACACACTGTCATGGGGGGAGTGGAGCCGAGTAAAAGCCAAGAACTGTTAAATTTAATTTAATGAGAGCGACAGAGAGAGAGAAAGAAGCTGATGAGGACTAAGAGAGTTACTGTTAACACACGGTAATTAGTGGATAATAGCTAACATAATGGTTGTGACTTCAGTATAAGAAATAAAAATCAGCAGTCGTGAGGACAACAGACATTAGCTTGATGGACCCCCCCCCCCACCCCCCCACCCCACCACACGCGCGCGCGCGCACACACACACACACACACACACACACACACACTCGAATATAAAAGTTTTACAGTCAATTGTAACTTTACTTCTGTTATCAGATTAATTGTTCACAGCTTTGGATAGAGGCAATAATGAAAACATTTTATAGAAGATATTGAATTTGTATTGCTGCTGTAATTAATACAAAAAGCAAACATAAGAAATCCATTAACAATCCAGTTAATGACTAGTTTTGCCTGTAAAATGAATAAACAAAACAGCTGGCTTGCTCAACTCTAAAAAGCTTAAACAGTTTAATGGCTGCTAAAAACGCCACATGAAAAATGTTAAAATCTATCAAAAATGTTTTGAAGTTTCGCTGGATTCACATCCGCAAAGAAGACTATTACAAAGCAATGGTTCTGTCCTGACATTTGTATGGAATCATTCTGGAGACGATGTCTTATCCGTGTTATTGGTTTTGAACATACCACAGCAAAATTAAATAAAGCTCGACCCACGACTGTTGACGCTTGGAAAATCTTCTCATCCAGAGTTATCTCCTGGAAGAGGCAATAATTGGTTTTAACTTTGTGTTTTTGTGTCTTTTCTTTGCTGTCCCTATGCCTTGTTTGCTAATGTTTGCTTTGCTACTGCAGTTTACAGTTGTGCTGTATATGTCTGTACCCCCCTCCCCCCCCCCCCCCCCCCCCAAACCCCGTTTTAGTCAAAAGTCAAAAAGTCAAAGTCAACTTTATTTGTCGATTCTTCCACATGTACAGGACATACGGAGAATAGAAATTGCGTTACTCTTCAATCCCTAGATAAATAGCAAATGAACATTTAAATATATTTAAATATAAAAGTGATTTAAAAAATGCAAGTAAAATAATTAAAAAGTAAAAATTTAAATAAATACAATTTTACATATAACAAGAAAGCTATACAATATACAATATAATGGGTAAGTGACATTGAGTGTAAACCAGGCAGAGTAGTGCAAATAGGCAAATAGTGCAAATGGAGATTTAGTAGTGTACGGTAAGAGAAAGTGTAACAACAAAGTCTTATGAGGTAATGGCAGTCCAATGCTCCACAAAGTGACTGGTAACTGGTGCAGGCCAGTGAGTGAGTCAGAGAGTGTGTGTGTTTGTGTGTGTGTGACAGAGTTCAGTGAGACCGTGGAGGAGAGAGGGGAGAGGGGGCAGAATCGGGAGGGAGTTAAGCTTCCTGACAGCCTGATGGATGAAGCTGTCCTTCAGCCTGCTGGTCCTGGCCTGGAGACTCCGCAGTCTCCTCCCCGACGGCAGCAGCTTGAAGAAGCTTTGCATTGGGTGTGTGGGATCAGCCGCTATGCAAAGGGCTTTTTTAGTGAGACGGGTGCTGTAAATGTCCTGGAGGGAGGGGAGAGAGACACCAATGATCCTCTCTGCAGCTCTCACTATGCGTTGGAGGGTTCTATGACAGGACGCATTGCAGGCTCCAAACCACACAGTGATGCAGCTCGACAGGATGCTCTCGATGGTGCCTCTGTAGAAAGTGTGCATGATGGGGGCTGGTGCTCCTGCTCTTCTTAGTTTGCGGAGAAAGAAGAGACGCTGCTGTGATTTCTTGGCCAGTGCTGTGGTGTTGTACGTCCAGGAGAGATCCTCTGTGATGTGCACACCCAAGAACTTGGTGCTGCTCACTCTCTCCACAGACGCTCCGTCAATGGTCAGAGGAGCATGTTGGGTGTGCATTCTCCTGAAGTCCACAACAATCTCCTTCGTCTTCTCCACATTCAGAGAGAGATTGTTGTCAGCACACCACGTGGCCAGGCGTCTCACCTCACTTCTGTAGTCGGTCTCATCCCTGTTGCTAATGAGACCCACCACCGTTGTGTCGTCCGCAAACTTGATGAAGAGGTTGGAGCTGTATGATGGAGTGCAGTCATGGGTCAGCAGAGTGAAGAGGAGGGGGCTCAGCACACATCCCTGCGGGGCCCCCGTGTTTAAAATGATGGTGCTGGATGTATTACTGCCAACCCGTACTGCTTGAGGTCTTCCGGTGAGGAAATCCAACAGCCAGTTGCACAGTGAGGTGTTGAGCCCCAGCTGGACCAGTTTTTGAATGAGCTGTTGGGGGATTATGGTGTTGAATGCTGAACTGAAATCTATGAACAGCATTCGAACATATGAGTCATTTTTGTCCAGGTGTGTGAGTGCCGAGTGGAGTGCAGTGGAGATGGCATCATCGGTTGAGCGGTTGGGCCGATAGGCAAACTGGAAGGGATCCAGGGAGGGGGGCAGGACAGTCTTGATGTGTTGCATGACTAGTCGTTCGAAGCACTTCATCAGGATGGGAGTAAGTGCAACAGGACGGTAGTCATTAAAGCAGGAGGGAGATGACTTTTTTGGAACCGGAATGATTGTGGTGGCTTTAAAACATGTGGGGACGACAGCCTGGATGAGTGATATGTTGAAGATGTCTGTGAAGACATCAGTGAGTTCCACTGCACAGTCTCTCAGTACACGACCAGGAATGTTGTCGGGACCCGGAGCTTTACGTGCATTGATCCTGCTGAGGGATCTCCTCACGCTGTCCGGTGACAGAGTCATCACCTGGTCACCAGGAGGGGGTGGGGTCTTCTGTGCAGTGGTGCTGTTTTGGACTTCAAAGCGAGCAAAGAAAGTGTTCAGCTCGTTCAGCAGGGGGATAGTGCTATCACAGGTCTGTGGTGGGGGCTTGTAATCTGTGATGGTCTGAATGCCCCGCCACAGGCTCCGTGAGTCTCTGCTGTCTTTTAAATCAATAAAATGTTGATCACAAAAAAAAAATGTTTTGAAGTCACTGAAAACTCTAAATTTGTGCCTAAAAATATTCAGAATGTGTCACAGGTACAAATGAGCTCCTTAACTGTTTATTATTATTATTTTATTTTACAGGCTGCATATCAGTTGTACAGTTTATGGATTTCTGCACTTCTAAACTAAACCTGGCTGCTGTGTATTAGGTGTATTGTAGTGTGGCCATATTTCAATGGTTACCTTGTCTTTCCACAGACTCACAGCTTGCAGGACATGAGGCAGCAGGCTGCCATCACTGCCAAAGTCTTCATTCAGAGAGATTACTCCAGTGGCACCATGTGCCAGTTCCAGACCAAGTTCCCCTCTGAGCTGGAGAACAGGGTAGGTCTTGCTACTCCACAGTGTTTCTAAACATGACTTCAGCTGCTTAAACGGATGACTTATGTTTCCACGACCTGTGCATATTATCCATACTGGGGAGTGTAGAAGCACTATTTTGTCACTAGCAACAAAAGAACACAGCTGGGTGTGAACATGGAGCCAAAACATGGAACAGCAGGATCGTCAACAGCAGCCTGCTGGATTTTGTCCTTATGCGACCTAGTGGAGGTGGGCTAAAAGGAGGAGTAGGCTGCAGAGACTGAATAGGAACAGGCTGCACACCACATTAAAGCCGGTGGCAGCACCAACAGTTCAGAGTTTGCAGGACAGAGAGCTGCACTTTTAAAAATGGTCGTACCACATGAAAAGAGCAGTTTCACATCACTTAAATCGCTCGCTGGTGGTTTATTGGCACTTCCCTCTGGACTGGGTGGTCTACCATGTTTTTCCTGTAGGATTCAGTTTTCTCTCTCACACACACACACAGATACACACTCAGACACAGAACAGCTGGACAAAGTAAAGAATGGATTTCCTCTGGGAAGTATATGCTTAAGTCCCCATCATAAAAAAGATTTTCTCGTATATATTTTTAATGATCTACTGTAATTCCAGTTTATGAAATATGGAGTATAAAACCAAACCATTAAGTGGCAATAATTTTTGGACATTAATTTATGCCATTCTTTGAAGATGTTTGCTTTAATAAAGCCTTATATTCTTTGAGGCTAGTTTATTGCTCCAGTGCCTGATTTCTGCCATAGTTACCCTTGTTTTGTGCAAGTTAGCTCTAAACTTTTCCTTATTGCAAGCAGTTGTCATAGACTGGGATTTACTATTTGCATTAAGTAATAAAGAAAGATTTGTTTGTGTAGCACCTTTTAAAACTACAAAAAACAGAAAGTTGGCTGACTTGACTCCCAGGGTGACGTTTCTGCTATATGGGATCCTCATTTTTTTGGCTGTGGTGCACATTATTATTCTTGCCAACTGTGAAGTCAGCATAGGCCCCATAACCGTTTGTACTGGTGGTTGAGTGATGATGGACTTGCAGCATTCTTCTTTTGAATGATCAGTGTACCTGTTTGGTGAAAAAACGAATAGATGGATTTGAAAGCAGAGCAATCACCAAGTTTACTTCTAAACTGAAGGTCAAAGGGGTTTAAATTTACAACTTCCTCTGCTTGGTATCAACTGCATCTGGTCGAACTAAATGAATTCTAGGTATTTCTAAACAACATCGAGGAAGTCACATCTGGCTAGCCATCGCACAATTGACCTCCAGTGACCGTGATGAATAAATATTCAAATGTTTCTCCTTAGTTTTTAAGTTTATTATTCTGATGTTTCTGATGTTTTATTTATATGCATATACTCATGTGTTTATCACTGTTTGTACTGTTATGGAACCTCTACTGATTGAACTGCTGCCTGTCATGCCAGAAGACTCTTGCAAAACAGATTTTAAATCTCAAGAGTCCCATTTTTCTGGTGAAGTAAATATCATTTTAAGAAAAAGCAAATGGCACATCGAAAGTCCAGTGTGAGAAAGTTTGCCAGTCAGATCAATGGGAGGAATGGGAAACAATACAGCTGGCGATGGTGGGCTCAGAAGATGTGGGTGTTTTGCGTGTAGCGTGTTGGGTGTCACTGTGCCAAAATTGGGCACAGTCTCTTTTAAAACCTTTTCTTTTACCTCTGTGAGGTCTGACAGACTACATGTTGTTCCCCAATCCATCCTGCCTCCTTGCAAATTATCTATCAGTTACACAGGCAACATTACTGAGTTTTGCTTTGCCGTTATTGTTGTGTACAGCTTAACAGCAGAAAGAAAACTGAGCAGAACTGTGCTCATTTCGGTCAACCTAAGAGAACTAAAGGGACTGTCATGCAAGACCCCCAAAATTCCAACTCATTAGTCTTTCTGTTGGGATATCGTGAGTTCTCCCAAATGAAGATGTACAAGTAGTGTGCAAAGTCCTCGAGCCACCGTTCATTTCTTTATATTTTATTTTGCAAGAAAATCTGGCTCCTTAGATTGTTTTAAAAATTGGTTTTGAGCAATAGTTCTCCAGGACTTCTGAAAGCATTTCAATGTTTTTCTTTGGACACTGACTGCTTTTTAGCTCATTTTCAGTCAAGTCTTCGTACCTGATCATTTTTAGAGGGACATTTTTTGTTAAACTGCTCAACGCTGACCTTTGAATCATTCATGTGTAAAAAAAGACAACTAACTTGAGGGTGCCTTGAGGAATTTGGATAAAATAGATGTGTCAGCCCTAAAAAGATGAAAAGTATCTGAAAGTCATGTCCTTAAGAAAAATAAGAAAAATCATCAGGTACCTGACACAGGACCTGAGAGATGCATCTGGTCCTTCAGCTGATCCAGCTATTGTTCACTGAAGCCTCCTCAGAAATGGTCTCAGTGGAAGAATGACAGTCAAGAAGCGTCCTTAGGGAAGCCAAACGGGGTCCTGAAGATTACATTTAAAAAGTATGTTAAAGCTTGTGTAATAGGGTGATGAAGAATAAAGGTGGGCATACCAAATATTGACTTTCAAGCTGTATACAGTTATACAGATTTTCCGTGCATGTTTGCACATGTTTCAATAAATCGCTGCAACTATTTCCCCTTTTTGTAGCAAAATATGAAGAAATGACAGCTTGGCTCAAGACTTTAGCACAGAACTGTAGGTTTTCATCCATCATGATGGATGATGATCATGAATAGATGTACTTACTCTGTTTATTGGATTTAAACATGCTGGAGGCTGGGTTACCTAAACAGTGGTCATTAGAGTCAAACCTTGAGATTGTGTTTGTGGATTTGAGATTTTTGACGTAAGCAAGCAAGACCATCGAATCTTTGATCGGAGTGTAGCAGTCAAGCAGTCTTTTTTTTTTGTTTTTTCCATTTCCATCTTCTCAGGTCTCTTTTCTGTCTGAATGCTTGTTGAAACTAGTGCCGACGAACTGGGAAAGCACTCGGACTTCTAAATGCATTTGGCAGCTTGCTTGCCAAACCATTCAAAGGGTTTTTCATTAATTGACTCTTCCTTCCTCTCTTCCTTAATTGGATTTGTAAACCCCGTTCACCGTTGTGCTCTCATCTAACATCTCAAGAACAGTGATGGGCACATCACACGTAATGGAAAGATGGGCATTCAGAGAAGTGGGGTTTTAGTTGCAGCCTCTGAATTGGTGAATTTAAAGAGAAACAGAGGCTCTCAGGGTTTTTTCTTACATAGAGAAATCTTTTGGCACTCCCCAAAAAAACATGCAAACCTATTCTTGTAGCCCAGCCAGCATAAAATCCAGAGCTTGTAAACAGCCAGTCCAACAAATGACAGATGTTGAAAAGCCTCCCTGGTGAGAAAATTGTAAATGTGATGGTTGGAAAGGAGGACTCTGAAACTGAACTTTATAATTTGTAAATGCAGTTCTTACAGTACATTTTTACCATGTAACTCATGTTTACTCCTGTCAGTGATGGGTTTTTTTTCTTTGCTGAAGATGGAACACAGCTCAGTGTGTTTCATCACGTAGGGCTTGTGTGTAATGTCTTTACTAATGGACAGAATAACCAGAGAAATGCATAGTTTTCAACAGAGTCATTGCAGGCAGGCTGACAGCACTTACTGCAGTGTATAGTCGCCACCGACCCCTGGCTCTGGTTGGTGAGTAACAAACACCTCTAAGACTGCTAATATCTTGGCGCCTTTTGTTGGATACTTCAGACAGAGGGAAAGAAAAACTTGGAGGGTTTTCAGAGGTTCAGGAGGCCCTTGGCTGGTTTCTAGTCTAGTCTGGTCGGAAGCACCGTCATTTCCCCTTAGTATCACAGAAGCTTCTTGGATACTAGCATGCGACTAGTGTCAACACCCCAGTGAAAAAAGGCCTGTGAAACCAGCAATTCACCACACTCTGACAGCTTTCCCTTTGGTAAGCATACATTCAATGAATTCTCAGTATTCTTGTATCCCAAAGGCTGTCTAAAGGATACCAAAATGCGGCGGTGTCTTTATCTTACTTTGTGCCACTGGAGAAGGAGAAATATTCCAGAACTGCGTGTGTCCTGCTTTCACCGCGTTTGTCCCGTCTGTTATTAAGTGGAAACATTTATGGAGCACACGGCCAAGGTATCCGAGTCATTTCAGGAGGTGTTTACAAATGCAGGAAGGAAGCCCAGTATTCCCTTGATATATGACCGGTCCAAGAAAATTCAGCTCCTCATTTATCTAGAAATGGAAAGAATGGAAGAAAATGATCTGGTGCTAAGGAGATTTTGTTTCCACTCAGATATCCTAAACACACTCACACTACTAATCAAATTTACGCCTGGCTCTGGGCCTCGATTTTAACCCTCTTGTCTTTCCTCGTATTTCAGATCGACAAACAGCAGTTTGAGGAAACGGTGAGGGCGCTGAACAACATGTACGCTGAGGCCGAGAAACTGGGTAGCCAGTCATATATTGAAGGCTGTCTGGCCTGCCTCACAGCGTACACCGTCTTCCTGTGTATGGAGACGCACTATGAGAAGGTAGGATTTCTTTGAATATAATGGTACTGAATACGTCAAAACTGAGTTTTGAAGCACCATGACAAATAGGCTTGTGAAGATGTTTTGTAACTCGATGTTCTTTGGAGTTTTAATAAATATGGGTTTTTATAAATCCTTTGTGTTTTTATTTGGAAAATCCTTTATTGTGAAACATGAAAACATTTAACATAAGAGTGATGGGAATAAATTATTTAGCAAAAAAAATAAATGGTGTATACAAAAACTGTTTACATGTATTGAGTTTTCAACATTGAAATTTAATCTACGCATAAAAATGTCTTGATGCATCCTCAATCATCCAGGTAAGTAAATCTCCAAAAGTTGATTTTGTTCATCTGGACGTAGAGTTTTCAGTGGGAGAAACGTTTCATCACTCATCCAAGTGACTGCTTCAGTCTCAGCAGACTGCAGGTTTCCCCAATCTTATAGGTTATAGGGTATAGGTTTCCCCAGCCCATTGTTCCTTCAGTGGGCTGGTTTCAGTCATTATGCAAATGTACTGTTTATAATGTTTATAATGTACTGTCCAGATGAACGCAATCAACTTTTGGAGATACGCATAAAAATGTACAGGTGTTTTGGCTATGCCTCCTTTAAAGCATAAGTGAGGATTTTTATGATACTAATAAATCCTGATTTAAAATATTATATATGGCTTCTTTTTTTTTTTTTTCAATCAATTTTCAATCAACAGTCTTATACAAAAATTGTCGTTAAAATAAGTTGTACTGTGTAAATTTGTTCAAATGTTGGCTGGCTGGGTCTAATGGTGCTTGGATGATTTAAAAGTAATTTCGACAGTGTTTAAAGTATCTGCCTTCGGTCCCCGCCTGGTGTTTAAATAGCTGCCAAGATGCAATGCACGTAGAAGAAATATAAAGAAATTCAAATTGTTAGAAGTACTCCATGTTGGATAAAACAAGGAAAGGGAGCTGCAGGGATCGTGTGTGTCTGTGTCTTGTCACATTAGAGAAAGCAGTTCTTCTGTTTCCCCAACTCTGATGTGTTGGAATGGAAAAAGTGATGCAGCCACAGAAAATTCATAATCTGGAAGGATTATTCTATCAACATGAAGCTTTTTGAATTTTCTCATTAAAAAGTTGTCTTCAGCTAATTGTGGAATGTGGAATTTGACCCGCCTGTTTTCCAGTAAAAACTTGTGGAAGATTTCCTCTTGTGTTGGGAGCATCTTCATTGGTTTGCAGTAATGGACTGCAGGGCCTTTTTATTTGGAATTAAACTGCTCGGAGGGTTGATCAGTGATGGGTCTCAGTGAAGTGGGTGAGTAAAGTTGAGTATTTACAGAAAGGTATTTTACTATAATCAAAACTTGTTTTTAAAAAAAGAATAAAGACATAAAGGGAAAAAAAGTCTGACTCAAAAAATGATTGGCTTCACAACACTTAGCAGCTGTAGATCTAAAGTGGACTCCTTTGTAAGCACCCCTATGGAAGCAGAAGTCAAGAAACTGAGAGTTTCTGAGTATTTAGAAGTTCTTTTCTTCAGTGATTCTGGTAAGCACTGCTGCGTACTCTATAGGCCAGTATGAGCCCACATATCCACACAGATGTTTCTGCAAAGCCCTGCTGTGTGTGTAATTTGTCTTGTCATGTTGTTGTCGACACCTTCTCCTCTTCCAAGCTCCTGTGACAGCAGAGTGAGGTTCCACCTCCAACGCTGCTGGAAAGATGAAGTATGCCTGAATTGTTTGAATCAAAAACCTCTCATCCTCTAAAATCATTGGGAATATATGAAGATACAATTTGTCATATTCAAAAGTGCATTCAGGTTTTGTTCAGGCTCTTATAAAACAGATACGTTTCTTCAAAGTTTTCATTGATCATGTAAAAATGAAAGCCAGCTATCAAAGATTTTTTTGATGCCAGCTTAGAGGAAAACTTCTGAGAAATAGAACAGTATCAGATTTAAACATATCGAATAACTTCAAAACAGTTCGAAACTTTTGGATACAGAAAGTAGGGATGGGTATTGATAAGATTTTCACGATTCCGATTCCATTTTCGATTCTGTTTAACAATTCGATTCTTTATCGATTCTATGTTTTTTATTTATTTTTTTTTTTTTTAAGGTCGATTAGCTTAGAACTTTGTTTTATATCTCTTTGAACAAGATAGAAATTTAGGAGTAACATGGCCTTACAAACCCAACAGTGAGATCTTAAGAGATCCACAGCCCCTTCAATGGGGGTGTCACAGGGTCCCCAGGGAAAAAAATTGTAAATGTAAAATAATAAAATAAATATTCTTCTGTAGCAATAACAAAGTATAACATAAACTGTTCTGTAGCAATTACACAAGAATATCCAGTAATGTCCCTGCCTACAATTAAACACATTCACTTACCGAAAATCGGGGCATCTGCTGTGGCAAATGGGTGCAAGCCTTTGACCACAAACTTAGTCACTGCTCGGAGACATTCGTCTATCCTGGCCTGAAAGGAGACGCTACCGGTAGACTGCAGCGAGAACTGCCAGCATCTGAGCCAGCCAGACTCTGTCTGTCTGTCTCATCATGGTCACCTAAATGCACAGTAATGGCAGGTTTTGTAATAAGGCAGATCGCGCTAACATAATATGCAATGTTAGTTGATTATTTACCTGCCGCATTAACGGGAGAGGACGTGCAAACGTTACCGCTGCTGCTGGGTTGAGATTCACGAGTCCGGAGCGGAATTAAAAACACGACATTCATTTTAAGGTTATCGCGTGTTTTGTGAGCAAATGCTTTTGCATATTCGTAGTGTTTCCTCCCTTAAATGAAATATCCACTTTCCAAGTATTGCAAATTTTCCTGTCGTCATTCGTTCTTGTAAAGTATAACCAAACTTTTGAGCGTTTGAGCCGCCATGTTTCCTGCCACCACACTAATCTACTAGTGACCACAGGATTTGTGAAAAGGTTTTCAGTGCAGCCAAGTATAAACTCATTTGCTACCAATTTCAAGCTATTGACATCAATCAGCTCTCTGCAACTACTTGCCAACAAGTCACATTTTTCCCTGGCAACAGGTTATCACTGTGGGGTCACTTACAATCTTTGGACCTGCATGACTAAGGCTTAGTCAGTTTCACAGCAACTGTGAGAAACATCCCGCGACCACTTTCAACCAGCTGATGAATAGTCATTTTCCCCTCGTGAATGGTGGTTGCCAGGTAGTCGCCAACTTGTCTCAGGCCCCTGTAACTGAGGCCTAACCACAACCTTGTGTAAATTTTACCTGATGATGGAGTACTGACTCAGTGTAGCATCAGCTCTCAGCCCAGCATGAAAGAAAGCAGTAGAGCTGCCCAGAGAGTTTTTCTTTAAACTCATCAAACCAAAGTAGAATGGCCAGTTCAGGTGCAAAGCCAATGTGTACTACTGTAAAACAAGAGTGACCACTACACTGAATGCTAGACACAGAACATTACATTTTCTTGCATTTGTTTGATGCACATAGAATGGAGTTTGTTTAAAGGTTTCTATCACTATTTGAAATTTAAGAGTGAATAAAGAGGAGAGCACATATTGTGTTATTCAGTCCAGACTTACAGACATCAACAACTGTGTACTGTATTAGGTGCTCATAGACATGTTTTGGTCCAAAAGTAAGGTTGGATATTCAGTCCAGTTCAGGCCTGAACGCAGTAAGACTAAAGCCAAACTTTGAGGCTTTACCTTGGCCTCCAAGTGTTCCTCTCAGTTTATTCTAGCACTTGTAGTCACAATAATAGTTGCCTCAAGGCACTTATGTTTAATGCAAGTAGCTGCATACTAACATTCTACTTACTTAGCACCCAGTACGCTTGGTATTACATGCAGACCTTGACAGGATCTCTTATTTGGCTACCGATTTTCAGTCTGTAGTTGCTTTGAGTATTAAAGTGCTTTCTCTTTTCTCTTTTTTTTTAGGTTTTGAAGAAAATTGCTAAGTACATTCAGGAACAGAATGACAAGATCTATGCACCGCGAGGCCTACTGCTTACTGACCCCATCGAGAGAGGCCTGCGGGTCGTATCCTATAATTTTGTGTCAATACAAACAGAACAAATCGAGCATTTTTCAGTTCTTTTCTTTCTAATTAGAGCACACAGTAGATGAAAAAGAGGAACCTTATACTCAGATTGCTAACAAACAAAATCAAAACACAGTTAAGGCTAAATGGCACTATGTTTTTACAAGAAAAGTAGTCTTGTGCAAGAATGAGGATGTACGGGAAAGGGGAATTGCAGTGAATAGTTTGGCGAACTTTAACTTGTTAAACATACACTGAGATCATGAAATGTGAATGTAATCGGACCACATCTTAAGCAGAACAAGGAGCTTTCACAATGACCTAATAGATGTAGTGATTTACAGGCCTTCCACCCCCACTAACTGCTGGATGAAAATGGAAAGCAGCAGTCACAGGCAACTTACAGGAAATCCAGCACTGTGTAGGGATAACCTGTAAAAACACCAGATAAAAGTTAGTATGTAATCTATAGCATCTGTGCACCAACATCCTGCCTGTCTTAGCGTATGCATGTGTGGGGTGACTCAACATCCCAATTAATTGCAACTGGGCAGCAATAGGAGATTAGGGATAACAAAATATGACCAAAATCGTTACCAGCTGAGCTTTGTTCCCAGTCCTGCTTATGATTTTGTAGTTTTGACAGTGATCTGGATTTTTTCGCCAGCACTGTCAAGAGCTGCGCTGACTTTGGCACGCGAACACTGGGAGATTGACAGGAATGCCTCACCTTTAACATTTGAGCCGTTGAAACCTGATCGTATTTGTAACTGTCTAGTACGTCTGCTTCATTTTACCATCTGGACTCTGAAAATGTACCGTTTTCCTCTAGTAGCAAGGGGTTGAGAGTTGCTGTGACTGTTGACAGTGGTTTGCTGCCACCACAACTGCACCCTTGAAAAATCAAAAGCTACTGCTATCCAGACCCCCTACTTTTTTATAACACAGGAACACAACACTATGAGAACTGCTGGTGTTAAAATAACATGAAGTTAAAGTGTCGTCCGATGGGGATTGATGTCAGGCTACTATGTGCTACTGGGATGGCTGTAATTAGCCATGATGTCAATTTATCAATTGTCTTGAATTCTGCTTTTCCGACAGTTTATCTGTTCCACCCTTCACGTATACGCTTCAGCCACAACATTTAAACAGTCGAAGTAAATAAATAACATTTGTTCTGATATGCAGTGTTGCGCTTTTGAACCCTTGGGTCACAGCATTTATGTGGGTGTTGCTTTGACAAGTACCACCCACATTAGCATTGTTCCAGACCAAGCAAACTCTTTAATGACAGCTTTCCTCAGCAGGACAGCGCTACATTCACATACAAGAGTCTCCAAACTTCCCACATCCCAATCTGAGGAAGCATTACAGTGATGTGCCTTACTAAGCACGATCCACTGAGGTCACACATTAACACTTCAGGCTCAGAGGATCGGTTGTTAAAATCACTGACGACAGTCAGTGGTCGGTACTACGTTAATGAGAAGTGCCCATTAACAGAATAAAGCAAAAAATCTCAGAAGATGCCTACAAATACATTTTTGTTTAAATCTCAACTAGCAGGGTGTTTGACTCCTTTAGCAAGGCCATGCTGTACTGACATTTTCAGTGCTAATCTGACACTGATGAAACTGACATAGTAAAAATACTACGCTGTCTACTGAAAGTTTTTAGAGTGAGTTTGTAATTATTACTTACTTAAATGCTTTGGTTTTGAGCACTCATTTAAAATTGGCTTTCATTCAACAAGGAAAAACAACACAAGAAAGAAACTGTGTCCAAGGGCTTTGACTACATTTGTTATGAAAGATTTAACAGTCTTTATTAAACTGGAGTTAGGATGGATAATTAAACGAAATGGTTAGTAAACCCTTTGATATTTTCTGTTTCTGCATAAGACAAAAGAACATGAAAGATTCATGAGATTTTCCTAAAGATAGGAAAAGACAACTTAATTTAAAAAAAGAAGAAAAGAAATGTCTGTGTCCTTGAAACATCTCTGTGCTGCTCCTCTTTTCCTGCTGGCTGGCATAAGTAATGTTTTCCATTCCATAGCCTTTGACCCTGACATTATTAAACAGTCCAAAATGCTGGGTAAGAAGTTGAGATGGAAAATCTCACTGATGAACTTGCCAGTGTGATAGAGGTAGCTACAGTCAAAACTTGTACCTTTTAGTTGACACAAAAACATGGAAAGACGGAAAAAAAACAAGAGCATTGATAAACAGTTTTTATTTCGTGTGTGTGTGTGTGTGTGTGTGTGTGTGTGTGTGTGTGTGTGTGTGTGTGTGTGTGTGTGTGTGTGTGTGTGTGTGAATTAAAATTTGAATTCCATGTATCCACACTTGCTTCAGCTGCATTTCCTTGACAGAGTCCCATCAAGGTTGAAATCACCATCTTTGAAGACAGAAGCCTGACGAGATAAAAGCTAACATGGTGAGTCTCATAATTAGAAATTTCACACATAAAGAGGACTTTGGTCCTGTTACAGATTTAATGATGCTCTGGGTTTACAGCATGCTGATACATTTCCCAGCTATGAAACCCAAAGGGTTGGAGTCAAAGAGCAGTAATGAAAGGGACTTCTCTCCCCATATGTGCTATAGTTCTCATGCAGAATGCTTGTGCTGTTAAAAAAAAAAAATCCCACATCAAAGTGTAATGTGAGTAATAGCAGCGCCATGAGAGCAGTTTCATAAAGCTTCTAATGGAGAATTCTGCTTATTTTATGACTTCAGGTTTTGTCATATATTTACTGAGGGATTTATGTGCTCACTGTCCAGAGCACATGCATGAGCCAAACCCCGCCACTGAACCAGAAAAGAGAAAACGTGCCCTTTCAGCACCAAAGCAATCTCCTTGCTGTTACATTTCCTTAACTCAGTGTAATCAAACAATTATCACATTCTACTTAAAATGGCCAATTTCCTTGTTTACTTTTCTGGCCAATGGGTTCCTACCACATTTGTGTCTGGAGAAAGTGGGCGAGGGCTGTTAGGCTTCAGTTCGAGAGCAGACTTTTGATCTGCTGAAAATAAGCTTGAAAACTAATTAGAAAGCAAAACTTACAGCTGTAATATGATGGGAAAAACCCCTAAAACAAAACAGACTAATATGGAGTGCTATATTGTCATAAACTCACTTTATTTATTGACTCAAAGTCAAAAATGACCTTTGCTGCTATTCTTGATGTTGTCATCTATGCCAAATAAACCCGTTCAAAAAGGCCTTTTTCAGGGAACACAAAATGGGTTTATTTTAAAGCTGTTCTGCAGCAGTGCAGGTTGATCAAGCCTTGAAAGTTGGTGCTACTTTGAGGATTTGGACTTTAAAAGATTTGGAATATATTTTGTTCTATAAATGGATTCCATGATTTCTTTTTTTTAACTCCAACTGCTTATTTGTACTATGCTTTCATTTCAGAGTCCAACAAGATATTAAACTGCATAATATTCAATAAAAAAGTGGAAAAATTGGGGTTTTCTACATAAAACTTTTAACTGGTAGGGGAGCTCAGTAAAATATAGAAAAGTGAAGAGCTCAATAAATCAGTCCAATACTTAAATGTAATAAAGTAAGAAGCTTAGCAGACAATTAAATGCCGACACCAAACATTGTGTCACTGTATGGAACAAGATGACATGACAAGATCAGAAGTGGATCCTTGATGTAAGGATTATATGTTTTAAGAAATTAACTGTCCACCCCCATCTGCTTCTGCTGGAGGTTTCTTCCTGTTAAAAGGCAGTTTTTCCTTCCCACTGTTGCCAAGTGTTTGCTCATAGGTTTTTGCTACATAAATAAAATTAAAATTTTGCCGCATGGCAAAGTAGGCAGTAGTTAAAATCCACCGATTCTGTGTATTTTGAGAAACAGGACCTCTTTAATGGATCGTGTTACTATAAGAATATAATGAAAGCTATCAGATGTTAAAGACAGACTTGGGCATTTATTTAATTAAAATCAATAACTAGAGTTCCTAAAAGGTTTTTCTAGCTTGCCTTTAATTTATTTTCATGTAATTGATTTATTTATTTTTTGTGTGTACCTCATAATAAGTAGGTATGGAAACCTTTCCTGGTCCTTTACTTCACTGGGAGTAAATCACTGTTATGTTTAGCTGCACTTTAAAGCATTGCTGTTGTTTTTCAGTCAGCGGCACTCCACACTGACTGTAAATTTATGGCTTAGTATGACAACTACTCATTCACTTTGTTTTAGTAATGTTGAGACAGTCAACAGAATGAGCACTTTGCTGCTTCTGTTGTAGATTTTCTGAGTTTACACCTGAAAATGGCCAGCTCAAATAGACATGGATAGACATCATCAGCAGGTTTTCTTGTTTGTTGGCAACAATCAAATGGTGCAGTGTTTAAAAACCAAGCTCAGATTACTCATACACGACACACAATGTCCTGCATTACATCTTTAAGCTTGTCCTTTGATTTTATTACACTGGAAATGAAACCTAATGAGAACCAAGTGTTAGAGGAAGCTACTAATAATCCACTGCTTAAAATATGATGGCGTGTCAGTGATTTGCAAGATATTTTTCAAGGAAATCTGTTCCAGCAAATGAAATTTTCTCCTCATTTATCCAGTTGTAAAATTAGTTTCATTAAGAGCACTCTCAGCAGCAATCATTCCACTGCACTGATTTTTCTACCCAACAGCTCACCTTATATTCTTAATGCTAAGACCCTTTGACACAGTGCACTATGATCATCAACCACAGATGGCTTTTGGATATCTGCCGGTCTTCCCCACTGGCAGACGCCCTAAGAGCTCATCCCATAAATAGTTTCTTTCTTTCTTACAGTAAATCCTTTCTTTTTTTCCCCCTCATGTGTGGAGAGATGAATAAGACAGGGAAGCTCATTGAGGGATATGTTGGGTTCAAATCATACTGAAAAGTACTTTGTATAGAGTTTGGACTGGACCCAGTCCTGCACTGATGCATAGACATTACCATGAGGATGAGTATGACATACAAAGTAAATGTTTTACCAGGAAAATGTTGCACTTGGCAGTATTTGAGATACCATAGACCCCTCTGGATGGATAAACTATTGCATTAATACAGCAGTGATGCATACAGGGATTAATCTTCTCATCTGAAATTCCAGTGAGTGCCTGGTTTACATGTCCTGTTAAGGAATGTAAACCCAGGATTTTTATAAGTAGCTGTTGATAGAAAAGTGCATTGGAGCTTTGCCAGTGTCAAAGACGGAAACCACAGGCAGCAAGCAGACTAGCGGATGGATTTTCTCTGTGTGTTCTCAGAGGTTTTAAGCCTCTTCATTCTGCAGTTTCCTTCTACTGTGTCCTCCAGGCTTATATCGGTCTCATTTAGTCATATTGGCCAGTGAATTTTCACAGTATTTATCTTCATCTACTGCATGAAACTTCCTCACCTTTACTATGTGAATATCCGTCCATCTATCCATCCATCCTCTTCTGCTGATTAGTAAGGTTGCGGGGAGGCTAGAACCTATCCCAGCTACCATTGGGCGAGAGGCAGGATACACCCTGCACAGGTCGCCAGTCTGAACATCCATCGTTTAAAAAAACTAAACTAAACTTAAATAAAAGTCATGTGATCTGTTGCATTTGTGATAACTAAGAATTATCACCTGAATCTGATGTAGTATCGTAAAAAGTTCATTATTTGTGATATAAATGAGCCACTGAAAACAAACAGGTGTTGTCTGTTTATCCAGGAGAACAGCAGGACTCATCAACTCTATAGGCATACTTATAAGAAATGACACAAGGGGAAATCGTCTTTTGTATTATGTTAAAACAGATGAACTGAACAAAACTAGCAAAGGATACAACTCTACCAGCATCTGAATAATGTCTGGCTTTATAGCTACCTAGGTTTCCATAACTTGAGTTGCTAACTCTGACACTTCATGCTAGGCAAGTAATGTACGCCAGACTTATGAGACAGGCACAGGTGATAAAGTTAGAAGATGGCTGAAACTCATAAATGATGCCTCTGTTTGTTACACATAATCCTTTGATTTATTGTAACACTGGAAAAATTACAGATTAAAACAGATTTAAGTGCTGGATTCTGCTAGAAATGAAAGTATAAGTAAACAATTATAGTCTTACACATTTTTAAACTTATTATTCAAAACTTAAAAATGAAAAATGTATCAAGAACACCAGACCCTTCTTTTCCCGGCCCTATTTTCTATCCTAATTGTAGTGGATTTTTAGCTGCTGTGAGCCTCCCGGTGAAGGTCTGAGCAGCATGATGGATCGGCCTCCAGTGGGATGAGTTCACTGTAGAAAAACAGGCTTGGCGTGCACAGCTGCTGACTCCTGAGTATCCATTCAGAGGCAGGTGGTGCCAAGTCGGTGTCCTGGCAACTCATCCAGGAGACGTTCTGCTCCTGATAAGGTTTCGCTTGGCTCTGTGTACGAACAGCACAGCACGTCAGCAAACCTGTAAATTAGTCTGCACACATGAGAGTATTTAATGTCAGCGGAGAACATTTTGGACAAGGTGAGAACAAGAATGGTATCCATCATTAGATCTCCTCATTGTCTGAAATTGGAGGCTTTTTTTCTCTCCTGCCAAGAAATTTATTTACAAGCTGAAGGAAAATATCATTTTGACTCGCGTGTCACTTCCTGAGTTTCTGCAGCTCATGTGAATCATCCTGAGAACATTTCCTGAACAGCAGCACGCTACATTATGTTTATACCTGCTTTATACGTCACTAACAGAACCGCACCTGTGTCTGACACCATATACTTTTATATAACCAAAGACATTTTTGTTTATATGACATACATATTCACCACAGCAACAATGTGATGCTTTTTAACCTTATGAAAGCAGCCTGGAAGACCTTCTGTGACTACAGAAGTGAAAAAGAGCCAGACTAACTTGACTTCAACCTTTGACTTTCAGTTTTTACGTTAATATCCATCCACTCATGTTCCCAAATGACATGAGGCTAAGTTATTCGCTGCTCACACCGCAGCAGTGAATCTGGCCTGGAGCTACACCACACCCATACACTGTATCTATTTTTTAAACATAACCCAGAAGAATTGACATAATGCTCAGTCAGTGTGTCATGTGATTAACTGATGTCACTGTTTCTGCAGCAGCTGTTGGGCTGCGCGGAGCTGCAGGGTCTACAGCATTCCGTCAGCGGAGCACACCTCCCCCGAGGAATTCCGAGGCCTGGAACCTTAATACTGCGTCTCTACAATCTGTCATCACTGTCATATGCATGTTCCATTCACATGACTAGGTTTGAGATGTTGTGCCTCACAGGTTTTAGCATTATTTCTTGCCTTTCTGTCACCATTGATGAGGCCGGTATCAAAGTGTTATATGCTTGTATTCAGCTGACACCCGTGTCCTCCTAAAAGAAAATTACCTTCCCATTCAGCTAAAATGCATTATTAATCTGGTTTCATGGGAAGTGTTGTTTTTTGTTTTGTTTTGTTTTTTACTTTTGTCCTTGTTTAGGCGCTAAACTACTATGTCTACTGAAGAAGTAGCTCAGGATCTGAAATATGAAGCAAATTCAGATGTGCCTTAAATCTGCACTCTAACGGCCTGCAGGGGGCGACTCCTCTGGCTGCAAAAATAAACCTGACTGTAAGGAATACAAAGGAGAGACGAGCCTGCTGCTCACTTGTTTTAAACACTTTCTTGACGAATCACGCCAAATATTAAATAATGCAATCTGATTTTTATTTTGTAATTGAATTTTAGTCCCATTTTGGGTCAAAGAAGATGACGTTATTCTTTATGCTGCAGCTACCTTGTGTTTGCTACCATGAGAGCGTGGAGTGAGCTCAGTTTCCTGTCAGTAAAAATTCATGGGCCCTCAAACTGGACAGTACAGTGGCCACTGTTTTCCATCTTTAACCAGTTTTGGCCCATCTGGTCACCTAAGATGGAAAGAAAGACTAGTACCCACATATATGTGAACATGAGTGTTTGTTTCCCTTGAACCACAGTAGAATGCAGTTTAGTTGTATGGAAAGAACATTTTTAGGAGTACATGCGTTTAGCTGGACTAAAAGGATTTATATCTTGGAGAGATTCAGAATTTATTAACATTCTTTAAGCCATTATATTTTGGACGATAAATATTTTTAATGATATTTGTGGGGACTCTGACCTTTTATATATGCCTGTCCTTTTTAAACAATAAAGCTGACAAACAGGGTAACTCATTTTTATGACGCTCTATGGAACAGCCACGCTGTAAGGAAGGCAGTTGTTATCAGTGCCGCATCCCTGAGCTCCCTCTTTGCTTGCTTTATTTTTGCTGGTGCAGTTTTTTGGGTGCATGGTATTTTAATCAGCATGTTTCCCCATCAGTTTTCAGGTTATAATTTCCAGCTCTTGACATTCTAGTCAGTCCCAGATTAAAATTTTACTGTATGTCTCATGGTTGATTTAAGAGATTCTTTTGTGTGTGAAACAAAACTTGTGCCTGCTCGGTATTTAAGCATGTCATACTGTAAATGCACCTCCTCGAATCATGGTTCGTTTTCTTTGAAGACTATACATAATGTTTGGTGACTACTTTTTATTTTTTGACTCGCATTCAATAAGTGTATACTTTAATCATATCTTGTGAGCTTGCCTTTGACTGAAGTATTAAAAGTGCTCTTGTTAGTTGACCTTGAATGTTTTCTGTGAGAATCTCCAGGTATTAGACAGTAACTACATCTCAGTCCTGCTAATCTGTAAAGTTCTTCAGAGACCTTAATGTCGCTGTGCCAGTTTCTGGTGTGACCGGGCCTCATCGTGAAGACCGTGTGACTTGTTTTGTTCACTTTCTGCTTACACACTGAAATCTAACACTACGATTCTTACTCTGAGGAGAACCTCAGTGCTGTTTCTGTTAACAAACCTTACCAAAGGTTGAACAGCATGTACAGTTGGTTGTGTTTCTCTTGTGAATGTAGTCTGACAGAAGCATCTTGTAAAAAAAGTGTATGTACAAGTAATGACCTTTGAATGCCATCAGTAACAAAGATTTTTAATTTTTGTAAATAAATGTTTCTTTAATTTTTTTTAGTTAGTCATTTATTTATCGTATACATAATTAAAACTCAACTCAACTAATTTAACTTTTCTCAGTTGAAATCAAGATCCTAAATTAACCTTGAAATTGTACGCTTACAAATAAATCCTGTAAATATTTTACACCATGCTTTCTTCTGTGGTTATTTGGCTTATTTTGGGTATTTTTTTTCTCTTACCCATATAGCATGTGGCCTGCTCAACACACTGAGCTAAAGCACCTCCCGTTATTTGGGAAGTGCTTTAGCTTATTTGATTTGAATTTATAAGAGGAGTATTTAGGTCACTTAAGAGTTTAAAAAAAAAAAAAAAGCAACAAAGGGCTGAAAAATGAATCCAGGACAAAAATGGCCCTTTCTCTATTGACCACATGAAGGTGTCTCCAGAAGTGAGTCAAACCATTTTTTGGAAAGTTTAGCTCAATTTCACTAGCCCACCCAGACCTGTGGTATCAAGAACACACTTAAATTGGACCCGTCTGACAAAAACATCTCAAAAAGCAACACATTCTGCTACGATCTAAAGAAATTCAGAAACAAAATCTTTCAATATCTCAGCCTGGAAAGGGTTATGAAGCCATCTCGAAGGACTCCAGTGAACCATGGTGATTAATCTTTCACAAGTGAACGAAAATACTCCAGAGACACAACAACTCATCCAAGAGGTCACAAAAGAACCCAGAACAAGATGTAAAGAATTACCTCAATGAAGGTCAGAGTTTTTTTTAAATGAATTAGAAAGAGAGTGAGCAGAAATTCCATCCATGGGAGAGTTCCAAGGTGAAAGCTACTGTTGGCCAAAAGAAGACTAAGGCTCGGCTCATTAATAATAAAAAAAACCAAAACATGGCCACGGTTTCCATAGCTGAACGGCTACATCCAAGCCTCACATCACCAAGCAAAGTGTTGCATGCAGTGGTTTAAACAATGCCACCACCGGACTCTAGAGCACTGAGGTGTGTTCTCTGGAGTCTGGCAATTTGAATGAGTCTATGAGAACCTTCACAGACTATGTTTGTAACCAGAAGGCCAGTACTTGTGACAATTGTAAAGAATGGTGGAGGGAGGATTATGGTTTTGGCTTGTTTTTCAGGAGTTAGGCTCAGGGCCTTAGTTCCAGTGAAAGGAACTCTTAACGTTACAGCATCCAAAAACATTTTGGACAATTGGCTGTCTGTATCTATGTGTTAGCGACAGACCGGTGACCTGTCCAGGGTGTACCCTGCCTCTTGCCCTAAAGACAGCTGGGATAGGCTCTGGCGACCCTGAATTGTATAAGTGGAAGAGAAGGGATGGAGGTTGTTTGTTGTTGCGTAAATATCCAAATGAATACTGGTTTATACAAGGGATGTCACTTTGTTGCCTTTACAGTGCATCTCCGTGTTTAAAAATCCCGTGTGTGTGTGTGTGTGTGTGTGTGTGTGTGTGTGTGTGTGTGTGTGTGTGTGTGTGTGTGTGTGTGCCAGGAGAATAAAACCTGATTGGCTTCCCTTCAGGAAGCTGGGTGGTGTCTGGTCCTCTTTCTGTGTGATTGAACTGCTCCTCACTTTAAGGTCCAGCATAATAGACTACCCAAACAGAGAAATGTCTGGCTTCACTCTAGGATCTATAGCTAATGTCCTACAACAGAGAAAGATGTCCAAATATTAAGACTGCATAAAGAGTTGGGGCAGCTTATACTGCCTTGCTTCTAAATAACTGTGCCTATGACAGATGTAATTCATTGGGTTTGTGGTTTATTGGATGTTTTCTGGCAGAAACTTCATAATTGGGCTTTACTGTAAACATTTCCACCCCCTTTCTGCCTGTGGGTGATGGGCTAAGATCTGTCTGTGGCAGATGGGGAAACAGGATTGTTTGGTATGTCGATGCACCATCCTGATTTGATTTATTGAAACAAGCTTTGGCTACTTCTTCCCACAGTGCAGAAACATTAAAACGTGTTGGTTAGCAGAAGTGGACACAGAAAATGACCTGTAGGTATCTCATATGGGCAGGGCTTGTCACTCTGTCCTAGGCTTCCTGCCAGTACTCCTTCAGCAGACAAAAACACACCTGGACACAGACACTGACTGTAAATCATTTCTACCGCTTCTTCTGCAGATAAATGCTGTAATGTGGGCTTTGCTCCACATGAGGTCAGTGTTGTACTACTGCACAGGCTTTGGTTAAACAGTGCCTGCTGCAGTATTTAAACTGACCCCTACACTACAGGGATCCAGTGAGTCTTCAGTGCTACAGGGTTATTTTGCATGGTTTCTGATATAAATGCATTCTGACTGATCACCTTTATCCTGTAATTAAACTTTTCAATCATGCTGGCAGTCCTTAAACAAGTATTCTGTCCCTATCCACAGGACACAATGACTGACTGAATGAGTTGGCGACTGTGAATTAACATGAATCATATGTTATGACTTTCTCCCTCTCCTCATCTCCAACCTGTGGCAACAAATGGCTGCCCCTAAGTAAGCCCCTCCTTAGTTATGCAGCAGATTTCTTCATTGGAAAAGAGTTTTTCCTTCTCACAGTCACCAAGAGTTTACTTAAAGGGGGTCATCTGATTGCTGTTGGGTTTATTTTCTCTGTTATTGTAGGGTCTTTATGTTACAATATAAAACAGTCTTTCTATCGCCTGTTGTTTGGTGCTATATAAATAAAATTAATTTGAATCGAATTGAATTGACCTCACAGTCACCATATCTCAACCCAGCCTTATATTCTAATATCTGTTAAACACAGTAATGATGGTGCATCAAGGACAATGTGGCTTTAAGTAGCTTGCCAACAAACATTTTGACTCTACTCATGCCAGCCTACCTTTGAAATTGGTGGGCAACAACACTTCTCCCATAAGTGTTCCGTTAAGAACACACAAAGGATTCCCAGAAAATATCCTCCAACCATTACACCTCTACTAGCAGACTGGACCACTGATACAAGGCAGGATGTATCCATGCTGTTTACACCAGATTTGGACCCTGCCATCTCAGTGTTGCAGCAGAAATAGAGGCTCATCAGAGCAGGAAACATATTTTCAATCTTCTGCCGTCCAATTTTGGTGAGCCAGTGTAAATTGCTGCCTCACTTTTCTTGTTTTTGGCTGAGAGTGGAACAAACAACAATGCCCCGTTCAGTGTGCCTTATATCACCTTGTTTCCCATTCTGTCGCTTGGTTTGAACTTCAGCAGGTTTTCTTGATCATGTTATGCATAAATTGCTGCCATTTTATTGGCTGATTATATATTTGCAATAGCACACAGTTAAAGAAGTAGAGCTCATAAAGTAGCAGTTTAGTATATGTCAAGCAGCTCTCTGCACTGCAATAATCAAAACATCAAATGAGGTAATGTCTTTGGAAAAATCATGCTAATCTCTCCAATAGTTCACGAGAATCAATACCAAGAACCAGGAAGCTCTTGTGGTTGTGCTGTCTTTTCCTTGAAACCCACAGGTTGATTCCCCAGACATGGGTTAAGTCCAGTCCTAAACTATATATTTTTATTTTAAACTTTTTAAACTATAGCTAAATTGGGAAAATTAAAAATTTGAAGGTACCTTCACAACACTTACAAATGTTTAGTTATTTAACCCTTTAGCAACTAATCTAAAGTTATCTTACAATAAGTAATCTTACTATACCTACCCTAGCTACCTTTATGTCACCCACTGGTCTCTGAAGGCCCCTTTTAAATTCTGGGAACTAACGTTTCTGCCATTGCCATCATGGTTAGAAAAAGCAGATGCGACAAAGAAGGTTTGGTCCGACTCTCAAAGCAAAGGTGCATTAGCTAACAACTTGTGATTGACAGGTCGTTAGCTAATAAGTCTCCATTTTGCAAGATAATATGACGAAGATCTACAAAATAGATAACGTTTTAATTGAGCCCATAAACTCAGAAAGAGTTAACAGATCTGGGTCAAATCAGAAAGTTGTTTTCCCAAATATCTCCAAAGGTTGATTCTGTTCATCTGGACGTAGCGTTTTCAGTGGGAGAAACGTTTCGTCACTCATCCAAGTGACTTCTTCAGTCTCAGTTGACTGCAGGTTTCTCCAATCTTATAAAGAGTCAGTGGTCATTGATCAATGGTCATTAGAATTTGCATAATCATGATGAAGGAACTGACCTCCCAGCCCATTGTTCCTTCAGTGGGCTGGTTTCAGTCATTATGCAAATGTACTGTTTATAGTATTGGGGAAACCTGCAGTCAGCTGAGACTGAAGAAGTCACTTGGATGAGTGACGAAACGTTTCTCCCACAAAACGCTACGTCCAGATGAACAGAATCAACCTTTGGAGATTTACTTTACCTGGATGATTGAGAATGCATCAAGATGTTTTCCCATATACGTCTAAAATTACTCTAAGTGGTTTTGCTACCACAGCTATTGCCATCTGGGAGCCTTCAGATAGAATGCAGTTTTATTTTTCATACCCAGAAGCTACACCGATCTTTTATGCTGTCTACGACTACAAAATCAGGAGTTAGTCTTGCAAGTGTAGCTTATAGCCATTATCCAAGCGAGGCTCACTAACGTCTTATAAATGGAAATATTTAAGCCAAAATGTGCAGTCTGTCCACAAATTATCCACACACTTTTACAGTTTATTGTGTTGTAAATTTAATTGACTCTACACCCAACAACTCACAACAATAAAGGAAAAAATATAAGGTTATTGCAAATGTACTAAAAATCAAAGCTGAAATGTGAATCACGTCTGAGCGAAATGACACAGAACAGGAAAAAAGTCCATCTTATGCAGGGTGAATGCTGCCAAAGACAGCTGATTTTAGCAGACAGTCCAGTCTGTGGTTCAAAGTCACAAACTTTCCTGATACTTGGCTTTGGAACTGAACAGCAAGACAGCACTAAAAACTCGATATCCCACCGTGACAGGAAGAGTATTCCACAATCAGACATTGGTCTAAAAACACCAGATATCAGCAGTTTAAAAACCAAGAGGATTACATTAGCAAGGGGGTAACAAGGTCATTAATAAGAAAACACAATTACAAATGGTTGTGTATGCTCAGTTCAAGTATACTATTAGTATACATATATACATGTGGCTGTTCAACATGTAAAGTGTCCTCAGAAAACAGAGGACCAGTTTGATAGCACCATTAAAATAACACTGGATTCACACATTGTTGTACAAAAGAATAAAAGAGAAAAAAACATATCTGGAACAGACAAACAGGGAGGAATGCATTCTCTATTTGTTGTTAGAGGATCTGTGGTGCCACAGGATGGAGATCAGGTCTTCTGTTGCCTTATGAAGCCAGCATGTAAAGCAGCAAGACAAAATTTGACAGCATGTTACTGTAGAGCAGTCCTGTGATCCTCATGTTAAAAGAGTCCCACTGACTGGAAGCCTAAAAGCCACACTGGAGTTAAATATAAAATCAAATGTCTTAAAGTACTTTTTATTGTGATATTTGAATTTGCAGCTGATAGTTTTTGAATTGAAGGGAAAACATCCGATGCATGGTACCTGCAGATACAAGCTAACGACAGGAAGCAATCCATTTACACTAGCTTACAACAGAACACTGATAACATAACAGGACCAATGACATGGATTTGTGTTTCTACTATATCATGTTTTTCTGAAAAAAAAAACAACAACAACAACTTCTAGGTGTAACTTGGAAAGAAACTTGTACTTTTAAACCAACATTTAGCACATCTCTGTTGCTAACAGGATTATAAAGTCAAACAAGACACATTTATACCACATAATGCCTGTCTCTTAAATATTTGCAAACTATCATGTGAAGCGTCAACAAAGGTCTATATATTAAAAGCTTATTAGCTAAACCAATTGGGAGCTTCCTGTATGTTTGACAAGCAGTTCTTCACTGCTCAGTCAATGCATCATCATAATAGCTTGAAAATGGTATGTGTTTGATTTAGCTGATGCAGCTAGAACGTGATGCAGTTAAAATGATTTCACTGGTTACATAAGACCCCAATCCCACAGGTGTAGACACCTGTTTGTATTTACTCCCCAAATGGTTGCAAGTATTTGCTGGTAGTTGCTGTGAAATTGAATGCTTAAGACCAATTTATGCAGACCTAGAGACCAATCAGTGACTTTTTGCTAGCATACATGCTAGCAAAAAGTGTGTATTCCACAGCCAGTTGGTGTATGGTTACTGGATGTTGCTAGCGTGAAATTGGTTGCAAAAAAAGTATACAGTGCTACACTGAAAACTTCCTTGCTATTGCTTTGCTCACTAGCAGGTTGTCACAGTCAGCAGTAGTTAGCATGGAAATCAGCGACTTGTTTGGAAAAATTTACAAACTACTCTATAAGTTGTAGTGAAGCTGTGAAAACCGTGACACCAACCAGAAATGGAGACTGTTTACCTTTAAAGTAAACGTAGAAGTTGAAACATGTTGGTTTCAGTTGTAAGGTGGAACTTTTTTGCTGACCAACAGCCTCCCTGTGGTTCTGCAATGGACTTTTTGAAGTTTCACTAATGCAGAGTGGTTAGGTCACCAGTGTTTGCACTAAATCGGCATCTCAGCCAAATCAAAAGTAGGTTTACTGTAGCCAATATTTGCAGCCAATAACATTCAGTGACAGCTAGCAACCTCCAGTAACCACTTGCCTACTGGTTGATGAATGCATATTTTTCCTTACTCCTTGAGGTTGCCAGGGGGTCTCTAGACCTGTGTGACTGAGGCACATAATAATAGTAACACTGAAGGTTTACAATAAAAATAATTAAAAGGATTAGATTTTAAAGAGTTTGTTTTAACTGTGTTTGTTTCACTTTAGAACATTTTTTTCGACAGTTTGTGGGTTCTTATGTTTTAACTTACTGTATAACCTGCACCTCATAGTAATATAAATGTGTACTGACTGTAGTACACGTTTGCAACACTTCAGCAACCTGGAAATTGTAAACCACTAGAGGGCAGCATAACAAGCTGATCAGAGGATCTTTAAGCTGGGCAGACACTGTGCGATTTTTGGCCCATTTTGAGCCGATTTTTCAGTCGTGCGACTGATTTTGGCCTTCATCGTGCGTCGTGCATCGTGTAGTATACGTGGGGTAACGACAAGCGATTAACACCTCACGACCAGCTCCCGATCATCAATCGCTTGGTCGTGAGGATTTCAAACACCGCAGCTTCTCACACTGCGCACGCGCAAACACAGATTTCGGTGAAAAAGACGGAGCAGCGCAGCAGTGAGTGCAGCGTGTGATCTGGACACAAGCGATGGAGGCACTTGTAGAACTTTGGAAAGCTCATCCGAGCCTTTTCGATGTGGCCTCACAAAATTATCACGATCACAACACAACAACCGTGAAAATAGTTGGATGGACATTGCTGCTCAATCACAGCTGCCCGATCAGTGTTTTTCATTAGCAATTTAGCAAAGTTGATGGTGGTGGTGTGCGTGTCTGTGTGAGTGAAAGACAGAGAGGGAGACTGAGCGACAGATTTTCTGTTAACCTTCATTTTTATGGATGCACAGTGTGAGCACTCAGGTCGCATCAGAGCATCAGGCCGTATAGTGTGAGACCCTGCATCGTGACCTATGAACTTCTAACCCCTGCGAGTCAATCGCACAGTTTGAGCAGGAGCTGAATCGCGCGACTGACAAAATCGTACAGTGTCTGCCCAGCTTTAGCCCAGCATAAGGTAATGTTGGCAGGCATACTAAATCAAAAGCCCCTATTAGAAGTAATTATTGCTTGCTGTAAATAGGAAATATAATATTCCTTTCTATATTTCTTTCAACATACTTTTATATGATCAGCTTCTTCAGAGACTTTTAGTGCTACTCTTCTATGAAATGTGACCACAATCTTGTCAGTGCAGTGTGCAGAGCTAAAATGGCTTTGGGCACTTTAAGGCACTTTAATACGTCACGTTTCAGCCATGGTAGATTAGTTTTCCAGCCGAACCAGGCAATTAGCACTTGTAATTGGTGATGAACGGGCTGTTTTGCTTTGCAGAAATTGCTTCTGCCACAGCTTAATTTGAAAAAAATTCCTCACTGAAGATGTGACGCTTAAATAACATTTGCAATAGGAAGCTTAGTTATCTGGGCTTCAGCATGTAAAAAACATTTCTGAAACTGCTAAAAAAATGAATGGAATGAAAAATAGCCTGCATTTCCACACACAGGCTGCTGTGTTTGCTATTGATGATTCCTGTCAATCTTCAGGCGACCTGGCACAGACAAACCAAACTCTTCAGGGAGAGTTTCGGGGAAAAACACACACAGACATACACACAAAAGAAGTGCAGCAGGGTTCTTTTAAAAAGCTGCATTTCAAAGTAGGCAGACTCGTAATGACATTCCTCGATACTTCGCCTTGTGTAATACACCTGCCACTAACCTGCAGGTCTGTAAAAACAAGTTCTCTCTGTCACAGGGCGTACAGAGAGTTTCACCGTTCTCTTGCTCTTAACCAGAGAGGTTGGAAGTGTTGTTAAAGTAGCTGCCTCTGCACGGACAGAAGGGGGAATCAAATATTCTGTCTGCCGGAGGGAAACGGGAGGGGAGAGGGTCAAAGAAAGCGACTGCCTCATGGATGAGGCGAGCGTAAAAACAGATGCTTTGACCAGGGCATGGCTGGTCAGAGGAATCCACGTAGATGAGATGTGTAGTGGTTGGTTGGCTTCAGCTGGTCTTTCTGCTGAAAGCATAGGCCAGTTAACTCCACTCCTCTGCTCTGTCTTTACCTGTGGGTCACCTGGTTGCTGTGGAGGCCCGGGAATGTCTGTTCCGTTTCACTGCTTAATGAGCCACCTAGAAGTTCAGCAGCAGAGACAGACAGTTACCACCTACACATTTTGTCCTTGTTTTACACTTGTAGAATCACTCACTCTAATTGTCAAGCATAGGAAATTGAAAAAATAAATAAAAAGAAGCTCACAGGGTACTCATTAGCATTCATGTGAAATAGCAGGGCAACTCATTAATGAAAGATTAAAATCTGAAACTGTTTAACAAGTTTAGTTAGTTGGTTAAAAAGTAAGTGTAGTAAACACTTTACCAAACGACAAAGAGCAGATATAGCCTTATCATCTTACCATTATGGCAGCTGTACATCCACACACGATGGCCATCATATCGACATCTGCATTTCGTGAAGTTATTGGTGTAGTCCGACTCTGGCACTTCGTAGTTTGGATTAATTATAATCTGCAAGAGGGAGGGCATGAATGAGACGCTGTAGCTGCAGTTTGAAGCCATTGTATGAACAGCTGAATCTTGCTGAACTGTTGGTTCTCTAGCAAAAGAGCTAAAGGCGAGAAACATCACCTGGAAAATGTAATCCCCGGGTTTCAGATCAGTAATGTCGACCCACTGGCAGTCGATGTCATGCCTGTAGGTATCCCAGCAACCCACAGTAATACCCTGGTCTCCAAAGTTGGCACATTCATACCTCTTTTCAATACCTGCAATAACAAAATATAATAATATTTGTCATTGCTTATCGGGCATTGACAAACTGAAACTCATCTAGTTTCCCTCTGTCTTTACACACTATTACTATGCACCCCTCTTTAATCATTATCTATTATTAAACTCTGGCTTTCTCTCCTTGCCTTTTATCCTGTTTTGCTCTGCTCTCTTCTCTTTCATATTCCCAGAGGTTTCTTCCTGTTAAAAGGGAGTTTTTCCTCCCCATTGTCACCACGTGCTTGCAGGGGGCTGTGAGATTGTTGGAGTTTCATTCTACTATTGTAAGTTATAAAGGGTCTCGAGATGACTGTTAATCTGAATTGGCGTAATATAAATAAAAGTGTACTGGATTTTATTTAATTGAATTGAACTAAATCAGGCAACCTCAAATATATGGGTTCAATTTTAAAATTCCTGCTGAAAAACTGAAAGATCCTGGAAAAGCTCCTTACATCTTGGAGAACTGTGGAGCTGCTTAATAATTCTGAAATTAAAAGTCAACCTTTTCACCTTAGACAGTGTTAAGTCACCCTTTTCAGTAACCATATTGTTTAAAGGAGCTTTAAAAGTCCATTACTGAACATATAAGAATTAGTTTTCTGCCACATGTTTCAAAAGTGAAAAATTTATTTCCTTCCATAACTGAATTCCTTTTTCAGATCTTACCTTCATCACACTCTGAGTCCTCCAGGCAGAAACTTGCTTTGTGTCCTTCAGCCACTTTGGTTCCATTCAGGCTGAATAGGTCATAGATGGTGAACACCTCCATGCTATGATAATGCCTACACACAAAGACGGGAACATACTTTAGCCTTTAAAAGAAGACACTTGTTGTCATTTTAGCTCTAGTCTCAAGGGCACCGGCGTTCTTTAAATAATAAATAAATACATTTTTAAAAAAGCATCTCAACTAAATAGCACCTGTAAAAACAGCATGTCCCTTAGAAAGAGTCATTTCTTTCAGTGATTCTGACCGTCCTGATATACTGAAAGCTGAAGGCTGCCAACAGTCCACTGACTTTTTGCTTGTAGTTTTTAATGAAGGTGTAATTTATGTTTCTAAAGGGGATTTAGTAGGTGTATAAATCCAGTGCTTGTAACGAGAAAAGGTCTGACAGCCATCAGCATGAACCCTCTGAGGTCTTAGTCATCACAGGTGGTAATTCCTGACACTAACCCTGCATCTTGGAGAAAGCAAAAATGCACCTTTTGGGAAAACAGATGTTGAAATGAATTGTTCTTTCAAGACATGGAAGAACAATTTGATCAAAAAAAAAAAAAAAAAACATATTCCGATTGCCCAGGGTTAGTGATCAAGAATGCGATCACTTGATAAAATCTAGTATCAAACCTCCAAAACAGTGCTTGTACTTTCACTGACCTGTGACAGTCATGCCACACCCACGAGTGCTTGTCAGCTTTGGGTCGGAAGTCGGACTGGCCATTGTTGTGTATCTGGGAGGAGAAGCGCAGCAGGCGGCGGTAGGTGTTGGCAGGAACCTCGCTGGATGTGGAGGACAGGCAGTTTTCCTCATATGCACACTGCAGCATGAACATGGGCCGATCCTCCATGTAGGTGGTCTGCTCCACCACCTGAGGGTTCAGCACCAGGTCTGGTGCCGCTATAGATAGAAGTGAAAAATACATGCTGCTGAAACATTTTTAGGGACATACAGAAATTGTTCTAGCAGCTCTACGTCAAACTTATTTACATTTGTTGAATTAAAACTGAATGTGCAGATTGAAGGAGTAAAAGATTTTCAAGGCTCCAGTCAAAGTAGGTTTAAAAGTGGAAAGGCCAATTTATTTATTCCTTCATGATCAGGCTTTGTTGAGGCAAATTTTACACAGATAACATAATATGACTTTTCAGCACACTGCTCATTTCACTGTCTTACTCTCAGAGCAGGAGACCCCGGCAGCGTAGCGGCCGCCTCCTTTGGGGCAGCTGAGGTGGGCTCCATGGTGCAGGCAGTGGGACAGAGACATCTCAGTTCCAGAGCACCGAACGCCACTCATCACCACAGCATCAGCGCTCACCTCACCCGACCAGTACCAGGTCTCCTGTGGAAAAAGCACAGTTTACAGATCAGATGTAGCAGCCACAACCTCTCCATATATAGTACAGTATATAGTATGTATGTATATAGTGCATTGTATTTTATAAAAACCCTCCTAACTTGGTGGGCTGTCCCTATGACATGTTAATGCTGCTGAATCCCCTGCAGCAGGAATGCATTTAACTCCTCGTCAGCTTTCAAGTCAAGTCAGCTTTTTTGTATAGAACGTTTAAAAGACATTAAGTGTCATCCAAAGTGTTGAACAGAGGTACGATGTAGTTAAAATATCAAAAATAAATGAAGATGAAAGAAATCTATATAAACATCCATACACTTATATACAAATACCTATACAAGCATACATGTACACATACATACATATATTTACAAAAAACAAACAAGATAACTAAGACAGAACAGACCAGGTTTCAAAGTGATCTGAAAGCCTGTGAAAATAGGAAGGTCTTGAAGTTCGATTTGAAGATTTCCAGTAAAAGCATCCGATGGGAGGACCAGAGAGTTCGAGCGGGTAAGTGCAGGCTAAAGATCTTAAATGTAACCTGGAGCAGAAGTTTTCATGGGCATAATTATCATGATAATTTGGGGCTTTTAATGATTTCTTTTATTTATTTTTTTCCCCTTCCCAGGTTGGAATGATTTATAGTGTACATCTGTACTGACTCTGAAAAAGAAGAAACAACGCACACATTTGAGTTGATTTTGGAGTATATAAGGCCAGGGCCTCTTGTTATTGATCATGATTGACTACAACTAGTAGTTTTTCTTTGGCAGCATAAAAATGATTTATTTGACAGCACTCACTAAATTGACCAATACTCAGAACAATGAGAAAATGTGACATTTGCCCAACAGTTTTCAAAAGCAAAAATGTACTTTTAAGTAATCAAATTTAGTTAATCCAAGTCATTCTGAAAAAGAAAACCCTTACCCTAGCCTGGGAGGGGTTATACTTCAATTATCACAGAAAACAACACTGCAGGTTTAGTTGCTTGTGCTTGTGGACTTTCAGGTTCTGGTTATGAATGAACTAATCCTAGGGGACTGATACACATCAGAAAATGTTTAATAATGTCTTTACGTTTCTCATTTAGTTATTATTTTTCAAGTTCTGTTTTACTTTAGTACTTACTTATTTTTAGTGTCTCACATTTGGTTTTACTTCCCCTCCTGTCTCATTGAATAAAGTGTCCACTGCTGTGTCTTGTTTTCACTAGCTGTGTCCACTTCCCCTGACTGCCCTTCTGTGTCTATATAGTGTTGACTTCCCCTCAGTCCCTTGTGTCAGTCTCTGTTAACCTCAATGTCTTCAGCCAGTTATGGATTTGGCTTTTTCTGCAGCCAAAATAATTGCTTGCTCTTGGTTTAGTTTGTGATGATTTTCCATATTGTAGCGTTTTATTACCTGTTTGTCTGTTTTTTGTCAAAAAGCGCAACTTAAAAGTTAAAGCTCTGTCTTATGAGCTCTTATGTATCTCTAATGTATCGTTACACTGACAGATGATGAAAAAAGCTGCACAGCATGTAATACAGTAAATGGATTCCTGTTACAGCTGAGAGTCCTTCAAACTCCTGCCGGAAGGCAAACACCTTATAATCATACGCTCTTCATTTCATGGCTGTGCAAACACTTTCATAAAGCTGTTAGCACAAAGCCCCTCAGCCTCCTTATCTGCTCCTACTATTACCCTGCTGCACTGTAAACAGTGTTTTGGGCCGCCCCCCAGTTCACACCCAGGCCTCTCACTCCTAACGTCTTACATGTGTCTGTGTTTATTAAAAAAAATAGAAGGCTGTGCATATACACAGAGCCACCGGACAGTGGCATGCATGGAAGTATGTAGCTGATATATTTAATCTATTTTTTTTTTTATCAAAATGAAAAAATTAATTAAGTCAAATATTTTTGCACAGTCAAATAAAAAAAATACAAATTTAAAATGCATAAATACCTAAAATTTAAAAAAGAAATGCAATAGCCTCAAATTGTTAAAAAGATTTTCCATTTTCAAATTAGCAGACAATGTGCAGCCCTGAAGTTGACCAGATAAAAAACAAGAAATATTCATATTTTTTCAACAGTTGAAATGATAATGAAGCTTAAAGTTTCGATTGGAAGCAAACAAATTTATTTATTAATTAGTGTTGTTCCAGTCTTCTGCTTGGAGTGAAAATTACTTGTAATTACAGTCATTTGGATTGTTGAACCATAAAAATAAAAATACAACTACAATTTAAAATGAACAGCACAACATTCAAACCTACTCATAGCCCAAATTTTAATTTTATAAACTTATTTTGTATTGTCTACATATAGACTACTCTTCCTATAACTCCCACCCTGGAAGGATAGATACATGCTAGTAAAAGCCGGTAAACAGTTAGCCTTAACATTTGTGCAGAAGCTATCAGCTAGCTGATTTGTCACATGTGTATTTAGAATGAAACATGAGACATGGCATAGAAACTGAACATTTAACAGTGTTTCCTGAAAACCCTCTCCTGTCTGATCATTTCCTGAGAACAAAATAAGAACAACCCCAGGTTTCTCTTCAGCACTGTAGCCAGGCTGACAAAAAGTCAGAGCTCTTTTGAGCCAACCATCCCTTTAACGTTAACTAGTAATGACTTCATGAACTTCTTCACAAAAATTTTTTTAATCATTAGAGAAAAAATTACCAATAACCATCCCATCAATTGTACTAAAAGTACCATTGATGTTAAGTTAGACTCTTTTTCTCCAATTGATCTTTCTGAGTTAACTTCAATAATTACACTCAACAAAAATATAAACGCAACACCTTTGTTACTGCTCCCATTCCCCATGGGATGGACGTAGAGACCTGAAATTCATTCCAGATACACAATATAACCATCCCTCCCAAACAGTGGTCACAAATCAGTCCAAATGTGTGGTAGTGGGCACATCTGCTATATTGAGATAATCCATCCCACCTCACAGGTGTGCCACATCAGGATGCTGATCTGACATCATGAGTAGTGCACAGGTGTACCTCAGACTGCCCACAACAAAAGGCCACCCTGGAATGTGCAGTTTTGTCTCACAGCAAAATGCCACAGATGCCACAAGCAACGAGGGAGCGTGCAATTGGCATGCTGACAGCAGGAATGTCAACCAGATCTGTCGCCCGTGCATTGAATGTTCATTTCTCAACCATAAGCCGTCTCCACAGGCGTTTCAGAGAATATGGCAGCACATCCAACCGGCCTCACAACCGCAGACCTCGTGTAACCACATCCAGCAGGTTCACCTCCAAGATCGTCTGAGACCAGCCACCCAGACAGCTGCTGGAACAACAACAACAATTTCTGCACAAACTGTCAGAAACCGTCTCAGGGATGCTCAACTGCATGCCCGTCGTCCTCATCGGGGTCTTGACCTGACTCCAGCTCGTCGCCGTAACAGACTTGTGTGGGCAAATGCTCACATTCGATGGCGTCTGGCACGTTGGAGAGGTGTACGCTTCACAGATGAATCATGGTTCACATTGTTCAGGGCAGATGGCAGCTGAGAATGTCCCAGTTCTTGCATGGCCAGCATACTCACCGGACATGTCACCCATTGAGCATGTTCGGGATGTGCTTGACCGGCGTATACGACAGCGTGTACCAGTTCCCACGAATATCCAACAACCTCGCACAGCCATTGAAGTGGAGTGGACCAACATTCCACAGGCCACAATTGACAATCTGATAGACTCCATGCGACGATGTGTTGCACTGCATGAGGCAAATGGTGGTCACACCAGATACTGACCGGTTCTGGGTCCCCAGACCCCCAATAGCGCAAAAAACTGCACATTCCAGGGTGGCCTTTTGTTGTGGGCAGTCTGAGGTACACCTGTGCACTACTCATGATGTCAGATCAGCATCCTGATGTGGCACACCTGTGAGGTGGGATGGATTATCTCAATATAGCAGATGTGCCCACTACCACACATTTGGACTAATTTGTGACCACTGTTTGGGAGGGATGGTTATATTGTGTATCTGGAATGAATTTCAGGTCTCTACGTCCATCCCATGGGGAATGGGAGCAGTAACAAAGGTGTTGCGTTTATATTTTTGTTGAGTGTACTTCCTCCAAACCATCAACATGTCTTTTAGACCCCATTCCTACAAAACTGCTCAAAGAAGTCCTGCCGTTAATTCATCCTTCGATCTTAAATATGATCAACCTATCTCTAATGATCGGCTATGTACCACAGGCCTTCAAGCTGGCTGTAGTTAAACCTTTACTCAAAAAGCATCTCTAGACCCAGCAGTCTTAGCTAATTATAGGCCAATCTCCAACCTTCCTTTCATATCAAAAATCCTTGAAAGGGTAGTTGTCAAACAGCTAACTGATCATCTGCAGAGGAATGGCTTATTTGAAGAGTTTCAGTCAGGTTTCAGAGTTCATCACAGCACAGAAACAGCTTTAGTGAAGGTTACAAATGATCTTCTTATGGCCTCTGACAGTCGACTCATCTCTGTGCTTGTCCTGCTAGACCTTAGTGCAGCATTCGATACTGTTGACCATAATATTCTATTAGAGCAATTAGAACATGCTGTAGGTATTACAGGTACTGCACTGCACTGGTTTGTATCATATCTATCTAATAGAATCCAATTTGTGCATGTAAATGGAGAGTCCTCTTCACACACTGAGGTTAATTATGGAGTTCCACAGGGTTCAGTGCTAGGACCAATTCGGTTTACACTATACATGCTTCCCCTAGGCAGCATCATTAGAAGACATAGCATACATTTTCACTGCTATGCAGATGACACCCAGCTCTATCTATCTATGAAGCCAGATAACACACATCAATTAGTTAAACTGCAGGAATGTCTTAAAGACACAAAGACCTGGATGGCCGCTAACTTTCTGCTTCTTAATTCAGATAAAACTGAGGTCAGTTTTCAGGCCCCTCTTCTGTGGAACCAGCTTCCAGTTTGGATTTGGGAGACAGACACTATCTCTACCTTCAAGACTAGGCTTAAAACTTTCCTTTTTGTTAAAGCATATAGTTAGGGCTGGACCAGGTGACCCTGAATCCTCCCTTAGTTATGCTGCAATAGATGTAGGCTGCCGGGGATTCCCATGATGCATTGAGTTTTTCCTTTCCAGTCACCTTTCTCACTCACTTTGTGTTAATAGACCTCTCTGCATTGAATCATATCTGTTATTAATCCCTGTCTCTCTTCCACAGCATGTCTTTATCCTGTCTTCCTTCTCTCACCCCAACCAATAGCAGCTGATGGCCCCGCCCCTCCCTGAGCCTGGTTCTGCTGGAGGTTTCTTCCTGTTAAAAGCGAGTTTTTCCTTCCCACTGTCGCCAAAGTGCTTGCTCATAGGGGGTCATATGATTGTTGGGTTTTTCTCTGTATGTATTATTGTACGATCTACTGTAGAATATAAAGCGCCTTGAGGTGACTGCTGTTGTGATTTGGCACTATATAAATAAAATTGAATTGAATTGAACTGTGAATGTACAAAACAATGAACCTACAGTCTCTTTAATATTATATATGTAGATGAAATGTAATTACTACATGACTAAAAAGTCTCAGGAATTTATGTCACATAACCCTAACAGCTGAGTTTCCAGACTCGACAGCTAATTCTGATCATAATATACACCAAACAAAGTTCACTGACAGCCAACTGATGCAAACAGTGATTTAACAACTGACAGTTCCTTTTCTGTACTGGACCTTTCAGTCCATACAAAATAAAAGCAGAATTTTTAGTTTTTCTGCGCTGTTGGATTGTGGAAGCCCAAACACTCATGATTTGGCTGTAGGTATTCTAGTTCTCTCTGCTGTCTAGAGAGCAAACTTCTTAAAAAAAAAAAAAAAAAAAAAAAGGAAAAAGAAAGACTCCTAAAACAAGTGGAAAGTTTCTTCTTTGTGTCATAGTACATTTTGTATCCCATTTTCCACTGGCAGCACAAGCTATTTGCTGGAAGCTGCTTTCAGTGCTCTGTCGATACATTATTGCTGAGTTAGCTTTGTTCCTTGGATGTGGGTATATATATACACTTTATTTCACAGGCCCTATACATACAGCAATTTCTTATCATTTACTCAAAAGAAAGTAAAACACATCTGTGAATTTATTGGTGGTGTTAATTAACAGAAATGCAGAGACTGTGTTAAATTTGTACCAGCCTGATTTATGCTATCCAATTAACTACTAGAATAACCAAGAGGCTTTGAGTTGCTGCACAGCAGGTCAACTGAACATGTTTAAAAAAGGAAGAGTTCTAAAGAGAATAACAGTGGACTTTCAATAATGAATTACAAATGCAGCACCTATTCATGACTTTAAATGAAGCAGCACTTTCAAAGAAATCATCCACTTTGAGGAAATCAGCCCAACAAACTAAACTCACATAGCTTTGTCTCTTTTAACTAGCTTTTTGTGGAAAATGTCTATTGGGTCATTTTCTATAAACTATAAGCTAAAGATGAAGAGTCCACGGAGATCTGTGGAGAGGTTGTGCTCAGATTCGTACAGTCTGGCTATAAGAACACAAAATTTGTTGGTTTACATTTTAGACATCTAAAGATTTTCACACACCCAGGCAAACTGATTCCCACCCCCTGGCTGCTGTGACTCATACCTGGAAAGCATTGCTGGCAAAGCCCAGACCCAGCTGTCTACAGACAACCATGGCTTCCATGGTTCTCCAGCCCTCGCTGCACACCGTCCCCCACACCAGAGAGCCATTTCTCTCCACCAGCACCTCCACACGGCCTTCATACGGGTTACGACCTCCACTCAGACGCAGCTGTGGGTGTGGAAAAAAACAACACAGGACTGTTGATGATCATCAGTGCTCTTGGAAGGGACACATTTACAGTGCTTGTTGCCATTAAATGCAAAATGAATACAGATTTAATCAAGATTTCACTGGTACACCTCTACTGCACCATGTACACTTCATACATACTTTTGTATGTAGTAATGTTCCTCTCAGAGGTCTAAGTCATGACTTAACCTGGGTTCACTCCTGTTCATCCTGTAAACACTTTCTGGCTGAATTTGAGGCAATTTCTGTACAATGAGATTAATCAGCTCTGCGTTGTATCAGGTAAACATCTACGTACTTTCAGAAATGACGTTTTCATATTGTAAAAATTGCAGTGTGTCAAGCATTGCATTGCAACACATGTTAGCACAAACTAAAGAACACTTAAAGTATTCATGTTATTATGTTATACAGTAGAAGGAACTCCAGTTCTAGTCTACTGGACGAACTGCTGAGTTGCACTGTGAACTCATTTCCTAGAGCAGCTGTGTTAACCAGTATTTGGCTATAGTGAAATGGAAACCAACCCTTTCCTGGAAGCCCATTTTTGGGACATTACATCTGACGGCTGCATCCTCCTCATGGCTACAACCCAGAGCCTCCTTATTGAACGAACACTCAGTTATGGACTTCTCAAATCCTGAACACTCCACCTCATTCATATGCACTGGGCCCATACCTGAAAAATGCACACAAAGAAGCAGATTCAGTTTGAATTCCACTGAAGGTGACTGAGGGAACACAAATCTGTATGTTGGGTCTTGTTACATATCATTAAAAAACACAATTCTGGTGTAATAAAAAAAAAATCTAAAATTCAAAGCTTCAAAGAAAAACATGTTTTCTTTCCTAGAGTGAGGCACCTACATGCTAAATATGAGGTCAGAGTCAAAAGTTAATTAGTTTAGCATTATGGCAAGAAACTAGGAGAAAACAGGAAAAACAGGAAGTAGGAATTAGCATCTATCAGGAAGCTGGTGCAGAAGGTTTTCAGTCTATTGCAATTTATAGTGTAATAAATTGCATTTTAAAATATAAGCTTAGTAACCCATCATGTTTCCTGTTTGCTTTTTACAGTCTTCTAGGTGTGTCCTGAACTTTATGTCCACCTGTTGTAAACTGAATGAATTAAACATTTTTAATTGTTGTTTAGTTTAATTATTGTCCATTGTTCTCCAATGGAACAATTGGCCATGGAAAGATAGGGTCGGGGTTCAGAGCTCAGCAAGGTTAAATATCTGAGGATCTTGTTCTGTGTCCCAACCCTCATTATCTCTGGTTACAGGGGCACCTCTAGAATTATTTCGTAGAGGTGGCTATATGGGGGTTACTGAAAATATTGTGGTGGCACACTAAAACCAGAATTTCCAGTTTTATTATGCTGTCGTCAAATATAGGTTAGTTGAAAATTATGGCAAAAAAAGGGAAAGAAAAGAATGATATGCCGAGTTAATTTCCTGCTATTAATCACTGAAAATAGGTACATATGAAAAACAAATACGATTTTGAAATCCATAATGATCAGTTTTGATTGATTGGATCGTATAAGAGTTTGAACTGTTGCCTGTCTATGTTGGCTCTGAGATGCACCAGTGATCTCTCCATGGATTGGCACCAGTTTTTCTGCAAACTTATTACATTGTTACACACATAGGTGGCAGGGCTCGGCCTTACGTATGTGTAAGAGCTTAGACATCTTGAGGAGAGCTGCTGCTCCTTGCTGTAGAAAGGAGAAAGCTGAAGCATTGCAGTAGGAGACCCAGAGTATGCCCAAAACTCGTTGGGGTGATTATAGATCAAATTTAACGTGGTAGCACATCACGATCCAAGAAGAGGAATAAAAAAAAAAAACAACAACAAAAAAAACACTGGACCTCTCTGTGACCCTGCTGTTACTGTGACATAACACAATAAAATGAAGAAAATGGATGGATGGACATAATCATGTTCTACCAAACAGTGATATTGTAACACTGTGAGGTCTAATGCTTCATCGGTGAAGACAACAACCCTACAGCTTCCACAACATGCTGTGTTGGTCAAACCCTTAACCCGTGTTTTGAAGAAAAGCAAAAAAGGCTTTTTGTAAAAAACAGTCAGTTAATAGCATCTGTTAGAATATCTCCTGATAGGCAAGACGTGGAAGAACAACGTTTTAAAGAAACAAAAAAATAGATATTCACTGATGATGACTTAAACCACTGAGGGTTAGAGAGTTTCTGTTTGTCCTCTTTCTTCCATGAAGTATGGAAGAAGTTTTAGAACCACTAAAACCCATCAGGAGCAGCAGCAGTCCATCTAAAAGTGTCAGAAGTCCTTTAAAAGAATTTGCAGAGCAAAGAATTTGCTGCTTTTAGCAGCTCAGACTGGACAGAACTAAGGAAAGCATGAATTTAAATATACAGAGATTCTTGTCAAGACCTGGTCTAATGGTCCAAAACCAAAATAAATCTGCAAATCTTTTTGTTTTAATTCTATTTCAGTCACTTTTGTTTAGAGAGTGTAGTCTAATAGTAAGTTAAAAAAAAGCAAAAACCCCACATATGCCCAGGGTTCCTTTACAAACTAATCATACAAAGAAGCAGACCACGGAGCTAAATAGGAAAGACTAAGTCAGCTAAGCATGGAAACAGAAGGTCATACATACAAGAGGATCAATAAATCAAACAACTCAACAACTAGAACAGTTCCACAACAGCAACTACACATCACATTGCCTGATGATTTCTGAGGCCCTGTAAGCCACTTAACCTGCAGATCAGCTCAGTCTGCTCCACAGACACAAAGTATTAATTGTTCAAGTCTGACTTGTATGTTATGTCTTTATAACTATAACATATTTATTTCCAATTTTCCCTTTGTCTTATGGTGTAGAATTACTATCTGGGCTGACTTCTATTTTCCATGAAACATTAAAGGCAGTGATGAGAAACCCTGATGGAAAAAGCTACTTTCTCTTCGTTTCAAATTTTTCCACGTCTAACGTGACTGGAATGTGCAGCAGTGTACAGCATGTCCCTGCCTTTTCTGAAGAAATGTTCTTCTTGTTGCCAGGTATCCACACACTACTAGAGAAAATGTGATTTTTCCACCTTATATGCTGAAAAACAAGTAAGCTGTGCGTTTAATACACTTGAACATTGGTGAGATATCTGCTGCGTGTTTAAGTTAGAAGTGTGTTTGTGCCACATTTTTGTTAGGTGTGTGCTGCTGACTTCCAAACCTGCCAGTGGCATAACGCAGCTCGTGCAGGTTATGAAAACCTTAAAGTGAAGCTGCTCACAATAAAAGCCTCCACTGAAAATGAGCAGTCAGTGGAAAAAAAACCCAAACAAAACAAAAGACAAGAATCACAAACTTTGCTGTGTACATTTCAATATATTTGCCCACTCCAAGAAGTACGACATGAAAAAATCATTATTTCACCATTTTTAAACAGGATAAGAAAAGTAAAGTGTACATCAACAATTAACATAGTGCACTCATATTAATCTAATATCTGTATGAAGGGTTTCTGCCACAAAAATGTTTAACCTCTTGGCTACCAAAGAAAGTGGAGCTCAATGTTGCACCGTACAGTAGCGCGATCAATCTGGTTCAAGTAAACTGTATCAATACTTAGGCAGTAAAGATCTGATTGAACTTACTCTTTAAAAGCTCATATTATGCAATAGCTGCAATACTATTTTAAAATGTTACGCACTTCTAATCAATATTTTTTGTCAAAGATTGATTAAATGTACTGGTAACACTTAATATAATATGACATAATATGGCCTGCAACTAAGGGTGTCATTCCACTGTAAATAAATGTCATTTCTATGCATTTTAGTTAAAACACTTTTAATCTGTTTATTTATTTTGATTGAAATTACAATGTGCTGTAATTATATTTACCTACCAATACTTAAAAGGTAGGGACACTAGAATAAGGGGGTAACAAGTCTGATTTTTACCGGAAACAAAGAAATAATTTTGCTGTAGCTAAATTTAAGCATTCTGTAAATAATTTTAAGAAGCGAATCAGTAATTTTAGGTCGTGCATAAGCAATTTCAAGTATTGCTTAAATTCATGGATTTTACAGGAAAAGAGACTAATTATATTTTAGGTAATTCTATGTACTCATAAGTAATTTTAAGTACAGCCTAATGTCTTGGTAATTTACTGGAAAAATAATATTTCCTCATCTTACAAGCACTCTGTACTTTTTGGGGTGTGGGGCGTAGTATAGAGTGGCTTAACCTTTCAGGTATCTTCTGTAAACATTTCAAAGTTATGTTTGAACAGTATGTTTGAGCAGCTATGGCTGCATCATTATCATGTCACACAGGTCTTTAAATTGTGATGGTATTCTTTTCATATTCAAACCTTCTACCCAGCAAAGATCGTGACTATCCAGTGGCCAATTTAACAGCTAAAACAGCAGAACTGTTGTTTTAGCTGTGCTAGTGAAGTGTTGGTGAAGCAGATAAATGGAGCTACAATGAGCAATGGGCCAACATTTAGTGGGCCTGTTTAAGAGATGAATCCCCAACATAAACATGTACAGTTGTAATTGCACTACATTTTTCAGTGTTGTGGTTAGTTTCTTGCATTACCACTAAACAGCTGACAAAATGCCACTGTGACATGAAAACATGCAAACATGCAAACTAAGGGCAGATTTTATAACCTTGTCTATGAGTTCATGTTCCTCTGGCTGCAAAAGGGTGATATAAGCAGAAAAGTTTAAAGGCTAGAATTACTTCTCTGAAATGTTTGGGATATGTGGTTTTGCTCCACAGTCAAGCCCTTCCATTCTGTGCCATGTAGGAAATATACACAGACATTTGTTCCAGGAGTGAAGTCGTTTGGAGCTCGGTGTCATGGGTTATTTTCAGGTCTACTTTGTAATCAGCCCATCGTTTTTTGTTTTTTTTCCTTGGTTCGTGCAGCTCACATTTCATGTCCTTCTGCTTCCCTCATTGGTTGCATTACTGGTATAATTTTATGCATTTGTTTCCTTTTCTCAGACCTTTCACTACTGTGAAGTCCCAATCAATGAGCAGGCATGAAAACAATCTGTCAGTATTTTTTTAATAAAAATAAATGATATAAAACCAGTATACCTTGTCCAAGGCGACCTCCAGACAGAGCCTCCTTTGCTGTACCAAAGCCCAGCTCTCGACACACCACTGTGGCAGACAGCAGGCTCCACTTGTCATCACATATGGTGCCCCACTCTCCATTTTTCAACACCTCCACTCGCCCCTCGCCTACGATGGCCCCACCACGGAGACGAACCAATGGTTGCTGAAGACGACAAACACAAACACCGCAAAAAGAGGTCACTGTAAAAACTGAACTATCCAAAAAACAAAAATCACATATTTGAGTTATTCTAGTACTTTCAAAACCCTAAAAGCTGAACTTTTCCTTCTCTGTGATGAGAGAGCAGAGGCAGCAGACTGGGTGGTTTTATGTTTATAGAACAAGCTATTAATGTGATTCTCCCATTAACTGTTTGCATAAACTGAAAGTGTTTAATTTTACAAGTAAAGCACGGTTTGGAAATCTGGTTTACTGAGCTTTGTATTCACAAGGAGAAAACCCAGACATCTTTATGTGTGGGCTCTGGAATAAGTTTTCACTCAGATTTCCTCAGCACTATTAACATTAGAACCATAAAACAATCATTAGTCTAAAAATGTGACACATAGATAAATGTCAGGATCAGGGTAAGTGAGGCACCGGTTTACTCTAACCCTCATGGCGTATGTTAATGTAGGACACGGGCAGGTATAAAACCTTAGAGACACTCCTGACCAGCAAGTATCAGCAGTGGTACAAGGACACACAAACTGTGACCATGATGGTGGCAGGCTGTTGGACACCACATCGTCAAAACCGACAGAAGGGCTTCAGTGGCTTAGGACAGTAAATTTTAATGAGTGTCACAATGCAGGAAGTCACACTCTTTTATGTATGTTGTTACATAGCAGCCATCTTGTCAAAATAACACTAACACCAGCCCAACTTCTAATGCTTGGGGTAAAAAAAAGAAAGTCGTCCAATTTGTTCAATATCATTTACACCATTAAAGCAGACAGGTATGTTACAGATATTTTTGGAAGGAGACAAGCTGCTTGGGTAAATATGAGTTTTCTAGACACAGGCCTTCATGTGTATGTTTGACTCAAAACAACTTCCAACATATTGGTAATGAAGAGATATTCCCCTTCATGCCAGCGATGTTCACCCAATGAAAGTGACTTCCTTTTCATTGGCAACATTGCCACTGTGCATAAAGCCATTGGTAAGGATTGAACGACCATGCCAAATACTTCAAAATGCTGTCCCCATCCTCTAGGGCAGGGGTGTCAAACTCAAATACACAGTGGGCCAAAATTCAAAACTGGAACATTTATTAATATTTATTGAAAAAAAAAAAAATCTTCCTCCAGATATAAGAATGAATCTTTTCTTATGGACTCAAACAAGTTTTGCTGAAAAACTGAATATGGAACAAGCAAAGCTTAATAATAAACAATATATATATTAGTTGTATAATACCAGTAGGCCAGCTCTAATAGTAATTTGGTATGGCTTTGCGGGCCAAATGTAATTAGGCTGCGGGCCAAATTTGGCCCGCGGGCCAGAGTTTGACACCTATGCTCTAGGGTCACGAACTCTCAACCTGCAGTGAGAATGTTTAGAATGTGTTGGAGTTCCAAGATGAGACCGAGACCCTGATGTCATCCCTGTGGTGGCACAATGCAAAAAAACTAATCATAGCCAGAGGAATGTGGATATTGGGGGTGGCTGTAGCTCAGGTGGCAGAGCAGGTCAGCCACTAATCAGAAGGTCGGTGGTTCGATCCCAGGCTGCCTCCTGGCTGCCAAATATCCTTGGGCAAGATACTAACCCCATGTTTGCCCACTGGTGGTGGTCAGAGGGCCCGGTGGCGCCTATGTCCGGCAGCCTCGCCTCTGTCAGTGCGCCCCAGGGCAGCTGTGGCTACAATGTAGCTTGCCATCGCCTGTGTCTGAATGGGTGAATGACTGAATGTAGTGTGAAGTGCTTTGGGGTCCTTAGGGACTAGAAAAGCGCTATACAAAGTTTGGTTTATTTTGTTTTTATTTTTTCAAATTGGTAAGTAGACAGTAGAATACAATAACATAACAAAAACTTTCTCTTACCAGAAAGTCTAACATGCTGGCAGCGATAGATCTCTAAGTACATAACAATTTCAATGTAATTTGTGATTGATTGCATCTTTTATATTACTAAGCATGTAAATTAATGTAAGATTTTTATATTTCATAGCCACATAAATGAATAATAATAATAAAAGGATTACCTTCAAAAGTAAGACAGTTATATTAAAATGGGTTTCCTGCACTAAAAACTTAAAAAGAGGTTTTGAAAGAACAAAGAAAACCAAATAAATATACAGAAAATACAAAACTATTCTCTTAAAAGTAAATAGTACATAGAAAATGAGCTGCCTTGGTGGAAGTTTGCGCTTGTGGAGTGCTTTTGTTTATTTTTGTTTTGTTTTTCAAATTTTTAAACTTGGGTTTAAGGATATAATTCTTTTGAGTCAGATCTGCAGAGTGTGTTGGACCATTTGGATCATGATGTCAGGGACACCACTCCCATCCATCCACCATCTGTGGAACGTGACAGGATGCCTGCAAGCTCCGACCTCACATTAGACCATGAATGAAGCCACGCAGAGATAAATTCTTCTTGGCTTACTGTCAAACTAAGCTAAGAAGAATTCATGACCCCTGACATCTTAAGAGGGTGCGAGTGAGAAAATGGGCTTCTTTACCTACTGTTGAGGTCAGATGTCAGAGTGAGGACAAGAACGACCTCTGCAGAGCTGGCAGGGATTCAAGTGTTCAAAATGAAAAGCTGTGGAGGATGAACAAACTGAAAGCCACGTGGTCGAAACAGTCTTGCTGTGGATTATTTTCTAATTTAAATGCATTGATTTTCTACACATGGTCGAAAGTGTAAATGCCCAAGTTTACACCCTGACCTAACTGAATATTTAAAGCAGCCTCCGCTGCCGCAAAGATGTCGGATGGTTGGATCATCAGAGGACCACAAACCTAACCCTAGCCCTAATTCTGTCTAGGCAATCAGAATATCAAATTAATTAAATTGTTCTCCCGAGGCTTGGCAATCAGGGAACACACTCATTTTAACTCAACACACATCAAAAACCATTTACATTTTTCCCCAAAAACTCATATTTGCCTTTCCCTTGGGGTAGAATTAGTATTCTCAGCCCTAAACTCTAACACTGAGTCCATACTCTCAGAATATGTTTTTGGCTCATGTGCCCCTAACAGAGTTGTTACTGGGGGTACTTATAACCCCAAACGATAAATCTTTCACTATAACGTTAGCTAAAAAACCACTGCAAGTTTAGTATTTTTTTTATATGTCACTTTTATATGTCACTTCAAATGTGGAAGAATCATATAGCCACATAGAAGGGCTTTCCTGCACTTTCCTGTGTGTGTATGAATCACTAGTACTGAGGACACAGCTGAAAAACTCATACACTGACCCGAAACACCAACAACTGTAAAATGATGGTTTGAATGCAGGAGTAACTGTTTTAGTAAGCGATGATGGCACAACAACCAAAACTATTCTGCAAGTCAAGAACCAGCAATGGCAGAGGCCTTTCTACCCCACAGTAGAGCAGGGCGACATGACCAAAAATATTTATCACGATATACATTTGAAAATTTGTGATAACGATATATATTATTTTTAAGAAAGTGCCCTATGTCTTCATCATAAAAATGGGATGTGTCGGTGATTTCCCATGATACACCTATTCACTAACTTAGTTGAAATTCGACTTTCCTTAATCTTGCTGACAGAGACAAAAAGAAAAGAACAGCAAACGGCTATAGTGAACATCAAAATTAACACTGTCGTGAGGCCATGAAGTTAAAGTCAGCAGTATTATGTCTAAAACGTAAGGTGTGAGGTGAAATCCTCTCTAACAACAGCTCGTAGCTGAAATGTTGTGGCCGAAATCTCCAACTGTGGCAGATTTGAGATATTTTCAAATATAATCTTATCTGCAAGCAGAGGAGTTTGGAGCTTCAACAGACTTTTACTACAGATGGCAGTGATGGAGTAGGAATGAACATTAAGGTTTAAAAAAATCATTTATGAGGATGGAAACACATTTTGACTTTATCTGCTTGCTTTCTATGAATGTTGTCAAATAGCAGTAAATATAAATCTAATTTTTGCGTGTTTTCGAGAGAACTCCACAGGGCAGCTCTAACCCTGCGAGTAAAGAGTGCATCTGCTCAGCTGTCCCTGCTGCAAGACAAAAGATTTGTAGCCAAAGCATCAGAAAGAAAAAGATTACATTTTCCATTTTAGATTCTTACATCTGAGCAGAGAATGAATCACGCCTTCAGGAAACAGTGATTAGCCTTTGTGAATTACATTTAGAATTCATGAAGTCAGCCTGAGCACTCACTTATGCTACTACACAGTGCTTTTGGGGAGGGCTTGTTTGAGTCATATCCTTATCGTCCTGAATTTCTTAGAGAATAAAATTTAAATAAAGTATGAAAACTACCCCAAAGATACAGCCTTACTAATTCTGGGTCTTATACTTAAAGAAAGAATAATAGTTGACACTGGTGCTGCTGTTCTTTCCCTGCCCTGAGAGTTTTACAAGACTGGGCCATTTTTTAAACTCTGAGATGACAGTAACTAATTTTGACAAAGGCATTTCCAAAGCAGCTCCAGCTGCAGTTCACCAAGCGACATGGAGCCATCCTTGCTTAACATCGAACCAAAACATTTCATGCATTCACCCTCTATATCAGAGCCAGTGAACCGAGCTGAACTCAAGCAGCTATTTCCTATGTCAGCTTTGTTTACCATTTCAGTTTGTTCACACCATTCATGCAGCACCCACTTATCGTTACATCGCTTGTTGTACTGACACAATGTGGGGTTTTTTACCTCTTGTCGGAAGGCCTTCCTAAATCCCGTCATGAGTGTTGGGGCAAAGTCTTTACCAGGCACGCAGCTCACCACCACAGGCAATCCTCTAGGGCAGGTCCCATTGGACTTCTCCAGTACAGCCTGGCCCAGTTTACAGCTGGACAAGTGTGCTTCATTGCCAGTGCAGTTGACAGAGTAGTCCCAGTATGTGGGCTTTCTCCTGCGAGCAAACATCCTGCACAGATAAAGGAGATGAGAAGAATTTTCAACTAGGTATAACACAATGTTACTACTTCTGTCTTATTTGAGAGCATTGAGCTGCACTACTCAAGATTTTTATATAAACAACAGGTGCAATAACAATCTGTGATAAGGGAGGTGTTACAGTCACAAAGAATTAACAGCCATCTCCACAGTTCACTGAAGTTCCACTGTACATGTTCGTGTCACTATCTGCTTATTAAAACATGACATATCTACATACTACTGCCAGGTGCAAGGCCATGACTGCCCACCGTATACATCCAACCACTGAAGAATCGTCAAGACAGTTTCTGTAGGTGGTATGACCTGAAGTTGTAAAGTTGAAAGTCTGAGGTGTACAAAGCAAACAGGAATGGAGACAGCACAGTTTGCTACTGTAGCTAGTCACTAATCTGAGATGGTTGAGGTGTTTACTGACATTTCTTGTAGCTTCTCTCAGCAGCAGCAGCGGCAACTGAATCAGGTTAAATACAGTCTATGCAGCCTATGTGAAAGACCAGATTACAACAGGACAGACAGCGTTTAGTTTTCATTTGCTGCTGGCGAGAAGGAAAGTCCAAAGGAGCAGCCCAAAGATGAGCTTTGCCTCTAAAGCAATTTGAACACATATGCGATGAATATCAGTGCTGCCTTAAAGGACTAACGATTTAATAAAGTAGTTGTCCTAAAGCTGTGAAAGTTTACTTTCATAAAATCTCATTAAAAAGGGTCATTGTCAAGTTACGATTTTCAAGACTTAATTAACGTTAAGGTTAATGTCATCCTTCACTACAACTTTTCAACCCCAAATTAATTATTATGTTTGCAGTGAATAAACAAATGGTTTTTTTATGTCTCGTGATTTAATTACAATGATTAATAACTCAGCTTGTGCAAATAGCAGACTTCTGTGTTGTAAAACAGTTTTATAAAGTCACTATCTATATACAAAGTGGACACTGAACATGAACCAAACTAGGAGTAAAGTCAGACTATTGATTCATTTCATCCTGTTCTCGCTCTTAAGATTAGGATAAATGTTTAAAATGTTGCATGTTCTTATCTCCTGCCCTAATATTAACCATGGGAGACCTAAGTTGTCATTGGTGACAACCCCGAAGACTAAACAATCTTCCTTAGTGTCATCTTTAGACATACTAAACGCAAGAGAAAAGTTTCTAGACATTAGTTCTTACAATGTCTTGATGAATCATCCAGGTAAGTACGTCGCAGAAAGTTGATTATTTTCATCATTTATTAATTCATTTATTCACTCTATGAAGAAGTCAACAGGATGAGTGACTAAACAGTTCTACCACTGAAAACGCACCATCAAGAATCAACTTTCTGGAATTTACTTACTTGGATGATTGAACATGCATCAAGACATTGTAAGAGCTAATGTCTAAGAACTTTTCAAGAGATTAAGCATGCAGCCCTTTGTTCTTTCAATTTCCATGTTCATTGTCAAATAATTTAGAATATAAGTTAACTTACAGATCTAGCAGTTACTCAATCATTTTTGTGTGCAACAACGTTATAGCCTCAAGTCAGTTTTAACTGCTGTCTCAAGTCCCTAGTGGGGGTACTCCCCTTATAGCTTTTTAATAAGGTGTGCATTTTATAATCTTTTGATCTATAATACTAATGCCAAGCTGTTCTGCTAAGTCACAATAACCAGAAACCAACAATGTACTATTTACTATTTTAGTACTATGTACTATTTAACTCAATAATGTTCCAGGTCAAAACACTGAATATGTACTGTTTTATAACTTTATAAATTCACTTTTTACATTTCATGAAGACGCTATTGTGAAAATCTCAAGCCAATAGGACAAAAGACAAATTCAGGATTATGAAACTGTCACATTTATTTTATAATGTCAGCCTGTGAAAGTACACTGTGGCCAAAGCAGGCTGACGCGTAGATGGAAAGTTAGGAAGCTGCTGCACTCTGCTTTGGTTACCTAAAGCAGAGGGGAGACTTCCAACTCAGCCAGACAGTAAATTTAAGGTTAACTTGAGTGCCTGAAGTTTTGTGGTACACCATGATTAACTTGTGGCCATTTGGCCTAATGTCAGCAAGATTTAGATTTCTCAGCAGTTCCTCGCACACTGCAAAACTTTTTTGTAATGCACCTATACTGAAAATACAGGAGTCAGGCACGAATTTTGCTGTAAAAGGCCTGTAATGTCAGGAATGTAATGGGACACACATTAGAGGATTAAAGATTATTCCATTGTTTACAATGCTTGGTCCTGGCACATTGCAATACAATGCCTAAACTGCAATACTGAACATTAAGCTTTGATATATCTATTATAGGTGTGAAAACAGAATATTTAACAGGGACATGTCGTGCTTTTCTGAATTTCATTTACTATATACAGTTTTTAAGGAAGGTGTTATGGAGAGATTTCACAAGATCTCAGCCTGTTCTGAACTCATTAACAATGCTGCAGTTCACATTTGTGAATTTTAACATTGCTAATGAGTTCGGAGCAGAGCAGAGAGTTCCCAGAAGCAGCTGTCCACATTTTAGCCTTTGCTGTTAAGGATGGGTTAGGGTTGTTTAGTGGGTTGTTGGACTGACCATTGGTATAGTTTGGATGATGGAAGTGCACAAGCAGTTGACATCCAGCCTCTGTTTGTGTTTGTAGCCTTTCAAGGTTTCCAAAAGCCAGCCAGTCACATAGTAGTATAGGCTGATTACTACATAGGCTGACTGTAGGGGGTGGTGTGTGGATTGAGGAAGGTTAGAGAGAGGAGAGCAGATATATATAATCTGAACAGCCAGATAACTGGCAAGTTTTCTTTATCTCTATTTCATGCAAATGAGAACCCAGGAAAATAATATATATGATTTTCTTTATTATCATATATATTATTAGTTTTAATCAAAATTACTAAAAAGTATGGGCCAGATTATTTGTATGTGCCATGGCTGATAATAAACCAGCTGACTCAATTGTTGCATCTGTACTTTTTGCATTTGGAGTATATGTGGTTGAAACACAACGCTGAATGAACTGCAAATCATTTCCTGGGTTTGGCTTTGGGCGTTTTGCTTTCTTTCTTGATAATTACTGGAAAATTTTAGGTGTTGTGATAGAGATGCACAATAAAGCTGCAAGGAGCAGAGGTAGTGATGGTAGATGAGTTAAAATACCTGGGGTCAACCATCCAAAGCAACCAGCAGAGTACAAGAGAGGTGAGGAAGACATTGCAGGTAGGGTGGAGTGGATGGAGATGGGTGTCAGGGTTGATTTGTGACAGAAGGACAGCAGTAAGACAGGAGTTCGAGCTGGAGATGTCAAAGGTGAAGATGCTAAGATTTTCTTTGAGAGCACCAGGACCACCAGAGGGATAGCTCAGGTCAAAAAGTTTGGAGACAAAGTTAAAGAGAAAAGGCTGAGATGATACATTGGCAGAGGAGGTATATTTAATGTATTGGACCAAGGATGTTGAATATGGAGATGTCAGGCAGGAGAAAAAAGGGAGTGAACACAAAAAATCCATGAATGTAGTGAGGGACGATATACAGAGGATGGTGTGACAGAGCAGGATGCTAAGGATAGAGTGACATGAAGGCAGATGATCTGTTGTGTTGACCCGTAAGGGGAGCAGCAGAAAGAAGAAGATAAAGATACACAATCCACAAAGATTTCAGTAAGAACCTGAAATTTATCAAGCCTCCGCAGAAGTCTAACCCAGTCGGTGTACTGAGCTGCCAGAGTAATGAAGTGATTGAGGTTAGTCACTCATGTTGGATTTGGTCAAACACTGTAATGATGATGTATTCATTTGAATTTTTTCAGCCCCCCTTCCACGTTGCTGTACTCTACAGTTTGAGACTTAGATGAATTTCGCAGCAGTGATCTGCACGTGCTGGTTGAGAAATCTACCAAATCTATATATATGTAATTATATATATTTTTCATCCATGTGAGGCACCGAGGGGAGTTTGCTAAAGATGTAATTACCAATTTGTGGCACAGAAAAAAAGAGGAAAAAAAAATTAGGATTTGCCATCTGTCATCCAGTCTCCTGCAGATGCATTTTTTTTCTGTACCCAACAAAACACCCACTGAGTCACAGCATTGAAACAGTAGCCACATTATTCTGACATACCTTTTAATATCCTGAATTTCTATATAAGTGCCCTTTAGTCATTTAAAGTTTAAACTCTGCTCTGCTCTTTGAACCACCCAGGACCACACATACTCACTTGTAGACTCTGGGATTGTACTTCCTCTCCCCGGGGAAGCCAAACATGCCACAGATCACTCTGCTGTTAAACTGGGTCCAGTCTTTGTTACAGATCTGCTTCCATTTGCCACCATCTTTGACCTCCACGTAGCCTTCCATCACAGGGATCCGCTTACGGTAGGATGACAGAATGGCTCGAATCTGCACATCCTCTACATGAATGTCAAGATTCTGTAGACAATATATTGAGAAACAACATTTAAAAAGCAAACAAACAAAAAATAAATAAATAAAAGCACAAAAAAAGCAAAAACAATCTTTCTTTTTAAACAGCAACTTGCACTTTTCTTTATGCTAAAGTTTGGGCCTTGTGGGCATGTAACATATGTTGTTGATTTTTGAAGTGGAAAGATGCAACAGCCACAGTAAACACACATTCGAAAGCTTTTTCCCAAATGTATTGTAACTTTTCTTTCATGGAATTATCAGCACTCCCAGCAAAAGCTTACATTATTGACTAAACCACCATGCATAGACCCACAGAGACACATCTCTGCCCAAAAACTAACTTCCAGATCTCAGCAATATATAATGATAGCCTATACACTGTGTAAGCTAATTCGTTAATTTAGCTTCCTGTTAGTAGGGGGGTTTGCAACCAAATAGAATTTGCTATGTAATCAAATCACATGGTAACGATTTCCCATGAGAGTGCAGTCTCTATTTCAGAATGAAAATGAAGATGGTGCAGTGAGCATACAGCTTGCTGAATACAAATAAAGTTAGCCACAGGTTAGCTAAAGCTCACTGCTAACTGACGATCTGTTTGCCTGTCTTTACATAGCTCAGTTAAGCGCCAGCAATGTAAAGCTGGGTCTTTATTTTGCCATCAAAGTCATAATGTTATACATTCGCAATGAATATTCAGAATACTGGAAGCAGACCTTTTCAATATATCAGCCACCAGAATGAGATATGCAACACATTCAATTCAATTTATTTAAAAAGCACCAAATCACCACAACATTTGCCTCAAGTTTCATTTTGTCGTAAGTTAAAGACCCTTACAATAATAGAAAGAAAACCCCAATAATCAAACAACCATCTGTGGGAAGGAAAAACGTCTTTTTAACAGGAAGAAGCAGAAGTCTAGCAAAACCAGGCCCAAGAAGAGGCAGCCATCTGCCGTGACCAGTTGGGGATACTTCAAACACTAGATCATAAACAATACTTGTGAACGATAACACTTATTTGCAGATTACAGTATCACAGGCAACTGAGGAACTGAGATACCAAACAGATTTCAGATGCTAACTTCTGCTCTTATTTTTCACAGTTCCTTAAATGTTGGTTCTTAATAATTTTGGTCAATGGAAATTACCCTGTTTAGTGGACACCAAGGTTTGAGACTGGAAAGTGACACAAACACAGCCTATGGGTTCACAAGCTAGTTTACTCCTAGTACTGGTCCCAAGTCCCCAAAAATGGAAAGCCTTTATCACAAAGGGCTTCCATTGTAAAATCTTTGCCAAATACGCTTCATCCATGCACCACATGATCCATCTGCTGTGGCAACTTGACAGGAAATGAGAGAGAAGCCAGATGTATCATATAGAGGACCACAAGGTTGGTGAGTGTTACTACAAGGTTAGAATAGTCAGAAAAATGTCATTGCACAGAAAAAAACCCAACTTTTTTTTTTTTTTGCCAAAAAAGACTTCAATAGTGTAACCCAAGCTATATACCACATCTGTCTTGAAATAGCTATTCCTGTGTTACATTATGCATAATCAAAGACTCTTACCCCCTGTACAGCTGCTCAGCAGTGCTCTGTCTGCACTGGTTATAAATCTTCCCCAAACTGCACAAACATTTTTACAGTGAATTATCTTATTAAGCCTAATCACCGTGGCCGACTGCCTTCTTACAGGTTTTTCTGGCTTTAGAAGCCAAAGGCATCAAAGGGTTTCTATGGCAAAATGTGCAACATGTTTTAGCCTGTCCCAGTTAAATCCACAAACACCATACTGTACACATGCAGGAGGAAGCAATTAACAAACTGCTACTTCTTTCCAGATGCCTCATGTCTACATGATCATCAGCCACAGGCCCTAGCAGTTTAGTTCAAGACTCGGGCAGTACCACACTAGCTTAGACAAAACATCATGTCATTTAATGTTGGTTTCCTTAAGTATTTTATTTAAGGAGGCTTTTTCTGTCATGCATAAATAGAGAGCAGCATAGTCATGCACATGTAACTGTTGATATGAGATCGTTTTAAAGGCTATGACCCAGTCCAAAAGCAGTGCTGCTTTAGAGGAGCATAGTTTCTGAGACTAAAGAAGGCCAGTCTTGTCAGGTGCATGAGAAAAAGCAAGCTTCTTGTTTTCATTTGGTGAAAAGTACTTGAATTGCAGAGTAATGTCAATTGGAAATTAAATGTGTGCTTTAACTTTGGGTTTGGATCGTGCCATGCTTGGATCGCGTGCACAAATGTATCAATGACCATAGGAAAGAATGTATGCTTGAATGTGTGTACGTATGTTGGGGGATATGTACGTATCTTTAACATTTGGAAATATGATTGTTATCCAAAATTGTGAATCTTTTTTTTTTTTTTGACTGTATGTTTTAAAAAGTAGCTCCATCTCTGCAGCTACTGGGCTTTTTAGAAGCTTTCAGTTTTCATTTTACAGCCTACTTTTACCTTCACTGTCATTATTTCTGCTCCCTACAGGGAAAGGCTGCTGTTTCCATCTGTTTCCAAAAGCTCTTATTACTATACTCTACTTGCTTTTCACCAAATGGCCAACAGGCAGAGTTAGCAATTAGCTGGCAAACATAGTGTTTCTAGTTGCTAAGGAGATTTTTTTTTTTTTTATCAGGAAAATAGAGTGAATATTGGTCCCTCAAACTACCAAATCAGAGGTGTATACACTCTGACTATACTCTGGTACACAACTAGGTTGTGTCTTGGGAGATGGTTGAAAAATCTCACATAGAATAAGGATGTAGTCAGGATGTAGGATAAAGTAACAAACCTCTCATAGATTTGTGGCACTAAATCTGTGAGCTAATGTTAACGTTCCCAAACATAGCTTTGCACACACAGATCTTTATTTCATTTTTTAATTATACTTCAAATATTCCACACTATAGCTTTTGTTTATGTGACAGGAACCCTTCCTTATATCTTATCTCAACAGTGCATTGTTCTACATTTGCCTTTATTCTCCTGACTATAACAAAAAGTTCTATCATGGAAATAAATAAGTTGTTCATTTTAGATGAGGATTTCAATTTATTACCTTAGGGATGACCATATAAAATTATAATCTTCACTATTCTATTTCAGCAGGAAAATATGTATGTCTGATACCTTTTTCCTATTCCACATCTCCACCAATGGCCAAAATTGAAGTAGATTTATCTGCCATGTCAAAGTCATTCAACATAGAAACATTAGTTCCCCACATTTATTTATTTCAAAGGCAGAACTTCCTCCCAGGCAACAGCTGTGCCTTGATAAAACAGTGCCAAGGCTAGAGAGGTGACTTAAGGATAAACAGGGACTGAATGAGTACAGCCTGCATTTTTTTGCTTTGTAAAACAGAAAACAAACCATTCTGCACAGTAAAGATTTTACTGAAATCTGCAAAAGTGAATGCTGCATCATGAAAATGAAAATCAAAACAAATACAAAACAAATGGACCTTGTGATTTGGTACTATAAAATGAATCTGAAATAAATGATATTAGGTTAATACATTTATTTTACTAGAGACTGAAGCTAAAAGCATGAAAGAGAAAGTCAAATGTCATGATACACATTATTTCCGATCGGGATAATACAAAGAGAGCCCGGCTATGCTGAACTTGTTTCACCGTATGCCCTCATGGACGGTTGTGCTGACAGAGACAAGCAACATTCATAGAAGGTGAAGATGTGGAAATTATTTTGGTTCAAATGGAACTCCATACTGTTTACATTTGCGACTGCACCTGAAGAAACGTCCAAAGTTTCCATGACCAATTTAATTGCTTTCCACCATCGTTTGTAACTTCAACAGATCTGTGACGAATGATTGATTTGTATGCATTCAAGGATCCCCTGAACGTCTAAGCAGAATACACAGTGCCCTGAAACCCCGCAGGCAGTGAAAGACTGTCAAAAATCATCTCTTCTTTTTTCTTTAGAGATTAAATAAACATCTTACTATCCCATAAACCAAACCAACATTCTTGTGCTACGTGACAGTTCGAGCTAAGGGGAGGGAGTTCAGTCTGGCTGGAAGGAGAGCATGTTGCTTAACTCAACAGACTGCTCTTATACACGGCCAAGAATAACCTAGACATCAAATAATGATAAAGGACGGTTTCCTCAATTAGTACTTGCCTCCAAGGAAGGGCAGATGCCGCCAGAGTGAAAGCTACAAATCACTGTTCTGCCTATACTCCATTTACTCCTAAAGATAACCACATTAATCACTCTGCTCCGAGGCACTGATGTCTCAGCTTCAGAGGACATAAAACTGCATAAAGCCTGAAATCATGAAACAAGATAATGACTGGAAATGTGGCGATGGTGACCTTGTCTGGGTGTAGTGGATACACAGTACATGACTGGTTTGTGGTTATGCAAAAAAACTAATTGGGATTCATATGAGCGAGTAAATAGAGGCTAAACTAAACTTTTAGACAAGACACGGAGGCACTGAGAAGGATCACTATGAACACAAGAGGAGATTTTTAACATGTGTGTCTTGTGTTGTTCCTCTCAGGGGAAAAAGACCTTTCATGACGTTTTGCTTGTGCAAGAGAAAAAGCACACAGATGGAACTGTCATTAGTTGGATAAGCTGTACAGGAAACATGATTCACAGAGGCTACTTTGAGGTTTTCCACTGCATTTTTTTGTATTTATTACTATAACATTTCTTGACTAAAAATGCTAATAACATTGCTATTCTCTGGGCTTGTAATCTTAAGAAGGAAGTCATTTTTCTTACCATTTGCTATTCCCTTAGCAGCTTTCATGTGACATAGCAAAGGAATGATACAGGCAACAAGGGTTTGGTGGAGTCTTATAATAAAGCACTGGCATCACATTAAAGCGATTCTGTCAAAAACTAAAACGATGAAATTTTACATTTTGAATCAGTTGAGTTGGTGAATGCAAATTTATTCTTACAATTACCCCTCACATTCAACTCTGTAAAATACATTGCCTAATGCCTAATATTACGCTAGCGCAGGGGTCAGCAACTTAGAAATTTATCCTCAGCAGCAGAGGCGACTCTTGGTCTTCCTTTCCTGGGGCGGTCCTCATGTGAGCCAGTTTCGCCGTAGCACTTGATGGTTTTTGCGACTGCACTTGGGGACACAGCGACCTAGCTAGCTCCTAACTTCAAATTCCATGGAACCGCGTACGTTTCCATGGTTTCTGGATGCTACCACTGAATTTGACACCTGAGACAACAGCTTAACTGATCACTTTATTGGCATTTGAACAATCTGAATTGCTTTTAACTCTCAAGGACACCTTAGTGCATGTTTGTACTGGAGTATTTGCACCAGTAAATACGCAGATTTTCTGTTTTCCTTGGAAATATATGGTAGGTCACAGATCACAGTTAGGTCCTAAATAAAGTTACATCAATCTAATTCTCATTAGACTAATCTAAAAGCACAGCCAAGACTGGTAAGAGTATACACCAACATGTTTATGCCTCAGAAAATTATGGGAACCAGATGAAAATATTTTGCACTGATGAAATTGCACACGAGTCAGCTTTCAGACATAGACTAAAACAAGCTGCCATGAATTATGGGTACTGAAGTGGTTCATTGCCAGTCTGTCTAGGGATGACAGTTGGAGAGAAAGACATGAATCAAATCAGATGAGCCTCCACTACTCCCTGTTACAGGTTTAATTAAAACAAATTAACCAATTCAAGAAACACTGTCAACCTTTAATAATCCTCCAGGTCACCCGTGACCTGTTTAGGGATAGGGTTAGCTTTACTTCTACCCCTTCAAGTGGAATTTTCCCTCATTTGGCATCCCCAAATGGAGAACTGTAAGCCTAAATGTATTTGACACTATTGATTTAAAAGTTAAGCCTTCTATGTGTCTAACGACTAACCCTGACAACCCTAGATGGCTCACTGGCAACCACCTAGAGGATTGTCAGTGTTGTTTTTCTTTTAATATTACAAATGCTGTGTTTTGGATAAGTATTAGGCTATAATTCTCACATATGACATCTGAAAGGTAAGAAGGAGATGATCTATCAACTGTTAAAATAACAAATAGCCTATCAAACTGAATAAATTCTTTCCAATCTCCTTCCTCCCAGTAGCATAACATTTCAAAATTGAGAATTTGTGACATTGTTCCAGTTTTTTTGCAAACAGTTTCTGAAATGGAAACCTTGGAGTGCAGGCTCCATATAGTTACACTTTTTTGGTTTATTCTGTTAAAGGGAGGGCATTGTCAGACACCTCATCAGTTCCAACAAATCGACATCTGCTATACAGTCACTTCTTGTCTTTATTGTGAGGTATAAAGACTTGAGCCACTTTAACAAGGACAAAAATTGTACCGGCCAGATGACTGGACTGAAAGACATTCAAAAGGGTAAAATGGCTTTGTGAGATAGTTCTGGTAAGCAGTAGTGAGTACAGACGAGGTGAAAACTAGAAGAAGCGTGCTTGTGGATGTGCTGCCACATACCATACCTAACATGCTTGTGGTCTTTCAACCAACAGGGTTTAGTCGTGGTTTGGCTCATAAGAAATATAACCACCATTTATTTAGTTACATTATTTTATACAGAGTCATGTGTGAGTACAAAATACAACACAATTTTTGTTACTACATAGTTTCACTTCAGCCCAAAGTGAAGTACAGATTGTTTTTGAAAGGAACAATAAGGTGCATAGAGAGTAGAAACATATGGCTCCAATAAAGGCCTTTAGCAACTCTGCTCACAGAAATCACTTCACTTCCACCATGAAATACCGAGGCTCTGGGTTCATTGGCAGGGTAGGATTTAGTTGTAACGTCACTTTCTGAGAGTTGTAGAAAACAACCTTTAATTTTAGGCATTACTTTGTTTTCAGAATTATTTTTACAAGTCACTATCTGTGTGATGACATGGAAACATGTTTAATTGATAGCCAGCTTTTATTCAAAATCAGAATTCCACCAGCTGGAATGTTAATAGGAACATTAGAAGTTGGTGTTTTACAGAATCCAGAGAATGTTGCATTGCAGTCTGCAATTCCTCCATTAAAAGAGAACCTTTGTAACCAAACTGGAAACAGATGTTTCACAGTCATGACAACTGAGCTAGACTGGGGCGTAAATTACAAAGACAATGATTGAATGGAAATTAAGCCCTTTTATATAGCTCTAAAATGAAGTGACATTAAAATGTGGAAAATGAAGGCACGTTTGGGAATGATTGCTGGGTACAAGGAGTTGGCTCGGAGGAATCTATTGTCTCATCTTGTGTGAAAGTTCTCAGCACTGGTTTCTGTTTACAGGAAAGCAGATGGTAAAAAATATTTGAGTCTGACATTCCTAATGGAAACTGCCATTTAGACCAATTCGCCAACACCTCTTTGGTCTTGTATCAGTACTACCATTTTAAATTTGTGTTTTTTGATCATTTCCCTGTTGATGCAGGTGCAGCACATTAAATGAACCCAGCCTAAAAACAGCCATTTACACACACAGCTGCCACTGAAACAAACAAAGCACAACCTGCTAAAAATAGCCTAGCCACTGTGGAACTTCAAGAGCAAGCATATAGTCGGAGTTATCCATTTTAATGTAATTCCTGTCAAATAATAGCATATCTAAATAGTATTTTTAATTCTTTGGCTACTAGAGTTAGCCAAAAGACAGGCATTTAGCTAGAATAACCAGTTTGGGGGTTTTTTTGTTGTTGTTTTGTAGCTCAATTTTAAATTTCCTTTTCTTTCATAAATTTAAGATTATTTCTTGAACTTGCTCTCGCAGGTAGCCTTTTTACACCAGAACAATATTTACCAAAGCCTGTACAAAAAAAGCTACATGCTGACATGCGAATTATAGTTAGCATATGAAAGAAAGACAACCACAGCATCGGCCGCCAGTCTGTGGAAAAAGCTTCACTGTTGTTACCATCTACTTTTGTAACAGTCCAGAGTGATGCTAGGATGGAGGGATAAGTTATCAAGAATAAGTTATTAGCTAATGACCTAAACTAGCAAACCAGGTGAGCAAGCTTCATCCATACATCTGTATGTGTGTGTCATAGACAGACACCTCCCAGTTTGTGCTTCTAATATACAAACAAAAATCTAGGATTTCACTCTGCAAGACAACTACACTTATAGTATTATAACTCAAATACAGCTCAGAGGACAAGTCTATTTAAACTTCTATTTAAAATTTTGGCCATACTACGTTTCAAAATGAGGGATTATCCATTGTTTGCTCACTGGCTAAAGATTTGTGGAAGGTATGACTTTTATGACTTTTTGAAACCAAGATGTCAGAAACATTAATCTTGAGGCTTCAAAACAGGACTTTAGAAACCAGTGGATGGCATCTTGATAGGTACTTCCATCTTTATATTTTTTTTGCTTCAAACGACCAATAGAAATGAAGAATCACAGGGAGTAGGCACATACTCTACACGTAAAGACCATGAGCTATGACCAGGACTTAGTTCAGACCGAGTGCAGCAGCCAGCACAACACAGATTTTCAGCCATTTTTACTGAACGCAGCAGTCAGTGCAGTACAAACGTCTTTCTAAGTGAAGGGGCCATCAGGCAATTATATCCTACAGCCTCATATGTCAGCAGCAAAGTATTTTTTGTTGTTGTCTTTTGAGGAATTTGGTGCTTTAGCACAAGAGTATGCAGATTCACTTGCTTTTGGACCCAATCTCAACAAGCCCCTTGAGGAACTGCAGCTCTTGGCACTTCCACACTGAGTCCCCTGGTGATTGCCACGTGGCACAGACACAGAACAGAGATTTTGGTTCATCACCTAAACTTTTCTCTGCTCTTTTGTGTGCACAAAATACTACCTACAAAAAGAGAGTTATTCCTTCATAATGTTGCAAGGTGCTTCCTCATACAGCATGGTCTGATTTTGAGCTTTTCTCCTAATAATGTAAGGTCTTTACCTTTACAGTATAAGGTAAAGTGACTGTTGTCGTGAACCGAGGTTATATGGCTATATCCATACTCAGGATGACAAAATGCAGCAATATTGTTGGGACTCATATAAACGAGCTTGCAACTGCTGCGTACATAATGAGAAAATTATGTAAATATGTAAGGTTTTGACACTACTTGATGAAGACAAATAAATAGAATTAATGTCACTGTAACATAATTTCACATTTCTGTGAAAGATTTTGGAAAACTTTGAGACAATATACCCAGCTGTAGAAGGTCACTTCGTAAGTAGTTTCATCATTTTCTGTTTATTGTGTTTGTGTCAAGAACACACAAACACATAAAAATAAAACAAAAAAAAAATAAAAACCTGTAAACTCATCCAGTTCATTACCCTGCTATAAAATAGATGCAGAGGACTGCCAAAGTCACAAGGTGACATCTAAGTGCTTTCTATCCAACAATCACACTCCAAGTAAAGCATTAAAGCAATTTGGGATTCAGTATCTAGCTCAAGGATACTTTGGCACGCAGACTGAAGCAGCCAGGGTTCGAACCACCAACCCTCCAATTAGAGGATGGCATGCTCCACAGCCACTCTCAACAAAGAGACAATAAAGCCACTGCAATGCTCAAGTGACACAGCTGGAAACTCATAAGAATATGTGTATATCTGACTATCTAACAGTCTGCCTTCTAGTCTGACAGCAAATGTATTTTTCTGATGTGACACATTTTGCACATTATGATAGAGAGGAAGAAAAAGAGCAGTGTTAAAACAGGCAGACTAAATCTGCAGCGCATTAAATGTGAGAAATCTGTTCTGCATATGACGAGGAAAACAGAGAGCAATCAAACACATGCCTTCCATTGCCATCAACAAGTGCCTGGTAAATTAGCTTTGTACTGTCTGAACACAGCAAAAAGACAAATGTCCTTACACGTGAAATCACTTTTTTTTTGTGAAAGCAAACTCCCCTGCACGTGAGAGGCCCTGTTTACACCGATCTCAGAGAGAGCGCCTAATTTATAACTCTACAGAGGCTAAACATCCTCCTGAGATCCTCTGTGAGAATGTGATGCCTCAGGGCGAAAACCTTTACGTCACTGCAGAAACATCTACCAGCTGTGTGAGCAAAATAATGAAACGGTCCAAATCATTTTGAGGCTGTGACACAAAGGGCAGCCACGAATTAATCCATAGCACAAACATGCCAAAGGGGTAACAAGGAAGCAATTTATGGCGCTGAACCACGACATGGATGGAGGTTTACAGGGAAGGAAAGTGGGAGATTTGACTTCAAGGGCTCAGAGGAGGAAAAAATGACTAAAGAGAGGAAAATGGGAGCTCAGAACTCTGCTTGTGGTGATTTCATGGGTGCTTGTAATCTTCTTAGTAGAAAGACAGCAGCAGGGAAAGAGTGTGAGAGGGCTAAAACTGGTGTGAAAGAAAAAATAGAAATACAGAAAAGAGCTTTGTATTAATCTCCAAATTCTGAATTCATCCCTGCTTGTTCTAGCATGAGCCCGAGAAGATATGTCAGAAGAACAGAGACTATCTGAGCAAGGTAGCATTTGCCTTAGAGGCATCTTATCATCAAAATCTGTTTCCATCACAGTCGTCACAGAAAACTCCACTATATATGAACTGTACTCATTCATCATTAATGCCTCACTGTCAAAACTGAAAAGTGGAGAAAATCACAATACACAGTGGTGTGGTGATTAGCAATGTTGTCCACACAGCATGAAAGTCCTGGGTTTGACTCTAGTACCTTCTAGATTTGAAGGTCCAGAAAGTCCTGGGCTCTCTCTGGGTACTCTTTCCTCTCGCAGTCCTGGTGATTCTAGATTGTCCATAGCTGTAAATGTGAGTGCAAATGCTTGTCAATAGACTGCAGACTGCAATAGACTAGCTGTTCCATAAAAGGCAGATGGGATTGGCTCCAACTCCCGGACAACCTTGAATTCAATAAGCAGAAGGGAATCTTTCACTTATCGGATTTAGATGTATGGATTCTATTTTATTTATTGACATCTCAAGTCAGGAATCATAGGTCAGAAAATTAAAAAAAGATTGTTAGCATTTTCTATGTTACCTATAGTAATGATATTAAACTTCTAAAATAAGGGGTATAGTAAAGGTCTATTTATGTCCCTACATGGACAGTTTAACTAATTATGTCCCCTAGAACTAACTATACTTGTATCTGCACAAGAAGTCCACTTAGTTGTCCATCCATCAATTCTCTTCTACTTATCTTTATCAGCGTCACGGGGGAGGACCTTGTATTTGCCTCTTAAATATTTTGGTATACAGAGGAGTTCATGGTCGACTCTATGACTGCCAGGTGATCAGTGGATGCAGCTGTAGAAGAAGTCACCACCATGCTTGACAGTTGGCATGAAGTATTTGTGTCGATATGCTATGTTTCTCCACACGTACTGCTGTGCATTGTGGTCAAACTTCCAACTTTGCTCCTTGGGAACTTTGCTCTCGAAGTCTTCTCGTTTGCTCAGAGTACCCTTCCAAGCAAACCATACTTGTTCAGTGTTTTTTTCTAATCATACTTACATTACCTTCAACATTAAAAATGCTGACTGGGGACTGTAGAGTCTGAGATGTAGCTCTAGAGTCGTTTGCAATTTGTCTCGTCATTGTACACGCTGACCTTGGGTGACGTTGCTGGGATTATGGCATGCTACACACCAGAAAACTGCTAAAACTGCTTCTTTTATAGAGGTGCTCACACTTGTTAATGATCAATTCATCAAATGTATTTGATTAGCAGGACCTGGCTGTTACTTACAATACTAATCCCTGCGGACGCAGTAAAGGTGTGCTTGGTTTTTCACAGGACGGCAGAGATTCCTGAGAGATTTCTGAGTGCCTCCTGCCCCTTTGTGCAGCAGATCACTTAACACTTCTCCATAAAATCAAACAACTCAGAATATTCCTGTTTCAGTGGCTGATCTTATCATTTTTTTTACCTGCTGTTTTCCATCCCTCTCTGAATGCTGACATGAAAAAAATAGGCTGACAAATCTGACTGCATCACTGTTATTCTAACTTGAATAAATGAAGCAGCCCTCAATGGTCAACGCCAAGAATCACATTTCATAAACCCTGAAACTCACTGATGTTGAAACTGGTTTTAAATGGAATGAAATGCATTCGCAGGTCAGGCCTCAAAAAGCCTCTGCAGTCACATCTGCATAAACTGAAGTGCAGCAGGCTTCCTCAAAGCCAGAGAGGAATACATAAACACGAGGGAGATGCCACTGTAAATATTTCTGGAGATGCAGACTGAGCACAGGCTGTGCCTCTGTGTTGTTTACTGTCCAGCTGTCTGAAACACAATGCTAAATATATGTTTGCTGTAATCCATCTATACCTCAGAGAACAAATTTGTGGAATGAGATGCGTTTTTCCGCTATTCTTAAAAAAGTCACAGTGAAAACAACACTTTTTTTTCTATGAGAAGATAAAAAAGAAAGAAAAAAAAACAGACACACACACAACAATCTGCACAGGGATTGCAAAGTTCACCAAAATGTGCATGCAAGGATTCACATTTCATCTCCACGTTTGCTTAATGGCATGTGGTAACTTTTACAGAAAGGTAGGCAGAGTCTATGGCCCTCCCAGAGCTCCATAAAATAAACAAATAAACAAATAAAAATTAAGTAAAATTAAATTAAATGTAAATAAATTTTCCTTTAGTTTTAAATAACACAAAATGGACCAGATTAAAATGTCCCGCCCTGTCACCCTTATATCGATTGAGGATGTTTCAGTTTGAACTGGTTTTAAACACTTTATATTCTGTTTAATCTACAATAAAGTATCATATTCTATAAAATTATGGGTTTCTAGTGGCTGAGGACCAGACCAGCTTTTAATCTGCTCCAGAAGTCCTATATCTTTATTTAAAATGCTTAATAAACATATTTTTAAGCTTGTATTAGCAAAGCAGCTCCTTAAACTTTGTACATTGGTCAACCGAACTGATTAACCAAGACGTTAATCTGAAAGTGTTAGTGGAGCCTGTACTTAGTCAAATTATCTGTTTTATTAAAATAAAAAAAGACACGGCAGGGTTCCATCTCCCCATCATTAAAGCTTTCATTGCTAGCATGCTAAACAAGTTATTAACAGTTATTAAAAGCAAGAGAAAGCACTCTTATAGTGATAAATGAGACAGCTTGTTTACTTTCTAAATAAAGCTAGCTCTGTTTTCATACTAGGTGCAGCTCATAACTGATATCAGTAGAGTAAAAGTGGGGCCAGCAGCAGCTTGTCTAGCACGCTAGTCTCCCATCAAAGATCAGAGGTTTATCTGCAGTGTGCTTCCCCAAACAACCGATTGCTCTGCTTGACAAACTTCAGACATTGTTAATTGGAAATGGATAAATTAATTCTGCTTCCAGAGACAATAGGCAACTGCAGCCACAAGATGGCAGTGATGTAAAGGATGGATGCAAGCAGGAAAGCTTTATGAGAGAGCTCTGTTTGAGATAAAACAAGAAAGAACACTTTACTTTAGTATGTTTTAATTGATATCTATTTTTAGATTTCACTAGACAAGTACTGCTTGCTTTGCTTGCCCTGACGTAATGCCACTGACGTAGCTTGCTATCTTGGTATACACGGTTAAAGACATTGCAATAAACTTACTATCACTCGAAAAGGCAGCTGTGCTCCTACATCCAGCCCACATCCCCACATCCCCAGCGACATGCCGTCATAGCTGCCATTCAACACTAGAATGCCCCTACACTGGTGCGTCACCAGATAATAAAGCTGGGCCCTGGCTGTGTGGCAGAGTGGGGCTCCCAGCTGGCTGTGTTTTACACGCTGAGGCCCATGTGATTCCTCTTAGTGAGTGGAAAAGCTGAGTCTGATTTTTTTATTTTTTTTTTAATGTGACTTGAGACATGTAGAGCTCTACAGCTGGGCTCTCTGAACAATCACAACCTTGATATTTAGTCTTGTAAACTTAAGGCAGTCGTTTAGATGGATCTGATCCTGTAATGCAACTTTACAAATTAAAGTGTTTTTACAGTGAGCATGATCACATATGTGATTAAAAAAACATTTTCTGCCTCTAGAGGGAGCTATGTAAAGTCTGATAAAAGTTCTAAAGCTATTGCAATTAAGTCAGAATCCGCTGGAGCAGAATTTGAAAAGACACAAAGTTATTTGAGGTCTGAAAAAAATGTGTTGTGGAGTTCAAGTAAGCTCAGCAGATCTCTGAAGCCTGAAGAAAGCTGAATATTCTTCTGCCTAAAGCTTTGTTGCTTATTTTTTTTTCCAGTGGTCGTTCACAGTATTGAAAGCTCGTTCCACAAATACCACTAGATAAAAGAGACTTTTTGGCCCATATTAACATGATACTATCACACAGTTGCAGATTTAACGGCCACACATCCATGATATAAATCTTGAGTTCTACCAAATCCCAAAGGTGCTCTACTGGATTGACATTTGGTATTTGGTGCCTGTGGCCATTTGAGAACAATGGACCCATTGTCATTTTCAAGAAGCATGCTTGAGAGGATTTGAGCTTCACGACATGGTGCATTATCATGGTGGAAGTAGCCTTCAGAAGAGGGTACACTGTAGTCATAAAGGAATGGACGTGGTCACCAACAATACTCAGGTAGGCTGTGGTGTTTAAATGATGCTTTGTTGGTACTAAGGAATCCAAAGTGTGCCAGTGATTTCCGTTGCTATAGCACATGTGCATTCAGAGATGCTCTTCTGCATACCACGATTGTAATGACTAGTTATTGGAGTCAGTGTTGACTTCTTATCAGCTTGAAGCAGTCAGGCGTCTAACCTTACATTAACAAGGCATTTTCACTGCCATTCACTGGATATTTTCTCTGGATATTTTGGGGCTCTCTGGTCGTGTGGAAAATTCCCAGTAGATCAGCAACTTCTGGAATACTTAGACATGCCACGTTCAGAGTCCATTAAATCACCTTTTTTCCTTACTTTGCTGCTCAGTTTGAACTTCAGAAGTTTGCCCTGACCATGTCTACATGCCTAAATACATTGAGTTGCTGCCATGTGATTGGCCTATTAGACATCAGCATTAACAACAATTTAACAGGTGTATCTAATAATGTAATAAAGGGGCTGGTGAGTGTAATTTGCCAAAAAACATTGCCACACCTCTGTTTGACATAACAACAGTCATAGTAACTTTAACAAAGTCTGTAGTCAGAAGGACAAGATCACAGACTCAGAAAGTTTTTTTTTTTATCAACAACACTAAATCCTTCTATTTGTTTTTGGAAAGAAACAAGGAAAACTCGACTGAACAGGTCAGTAAGACAGAAGCAGAGTTAGTTCTGGTTTGCAGTTTGCTCATAACAGTGGAATGCACTGTTATGAGGCCTGCACGGTGAGCAGAAAGATAACATTCTGCTTGTGGAGGCAATTAGCTCTAAGCCCATTAGCAGGCCCAAAAGCAATGCTCAGCTGGGCTTTTAAAGGTTCCAGTCAAACTGCTATGAAAGTTTTAAGTCTGACACCTAACAAATACCAGTGAACTTTCCCCAACGCGCTTTCAATGCAGGCTATTCAGAAAGGACTATTAATAGGACAGATAGTGGTTGAGAGCTGCTGGCTTTTAGTCCACAGCAGCTGTTTTTCAACCAAATTAATTTTTTTAGAGGTGAGTTTGACGTACAGCAGCTCCATATGTTATACTGCTAGTGCTATTCTATTATGGAAGAGCTTTATTAATTGGTAAAGCTGTGAAATAACACAGGATCTCAGATTGAGGTTGACCTATTTGTTTGGACAAGAACAAATGTTGGATCCAGTATTTTTTGTACACTTTAAAAAGGCTTCTAAGGCTTAAATGGTGTTCATCACAAGATAACAACAAACACAGCAGATCCTAGCTAACAAACACATGAAATACAAAAGTTGGATAGAACTATTGGGCCTTGTAAGTTTACCTCCACATGGTTGGGCAGAGTGTTGAGAAATTTAAATCCCGGGATCCTCTTGTCGCTGCACACCACTCCTACATCTTCGCTGTGCTTGCAGTCTGAAATGCCGATCCCGTTGGACTGACACTGTGCCAAAGTCTTTTCTTTGCCAGTACAGTGGACATTGTCGAACCAGATGGGTCCTGATGAGACAAAATAGATATTAATCCTTGCTTCTGTGGGAAGGAATTTTATTTTCAAATAACAAATATTTTTTATTATTTGTCTTTAAGTACTATAGTAGTACATAACTGAAAAAATAATGCCAACAAGGTTATATCAATAACATGTTCATCCAGACATGCCATCTATATTGTGAATATATGTTAAATATGTTATATATGTTATATATGTTGAATATATGTTAAATATGTTTCCACGCTGATGAGAAGAAAAGTCCTGCAGTACCTTCTCCTTTCCCATATTTAGAAGATGGCAACCATGAGACAGCTTCCACGTAGCCCAGCTCCCTGCACACCACCTGGGCAGCATGGATGTTGAAGTCATCATCACAGACGGTGCCCCACTGGTTGTTGTAGAAAACCTCTACTCGGCCCTCATTGTGTTTCCTCTTTTGCCCTGCAAGTCGGAGCTGAATCCTGGGCGTGTCTGGATCCAGCTGCGGGGCCGTGTACTCTTCCTGTTCTGGGTATGGGTAGCCTGGGGGGTAGCCGAGGTGCTCATACTGTGCAACTGACAGCTTTAATAGCACCAATAGAACAGCAGTGCGAGCATATAGGTTCTGGATGACCCGCATTTTGGTTGGAGCTAATGAAAAGCCAAAAAGAGAAGAAAAAATTGCAATGATATTTGTAGTCCTTTTACAGTCTGAGAACCACAAAGGTCCACAGAGAAACCTTTTGTGAACCAACTAACAAACAATGATGCTGCACTGCATTATGGGAATTAGGGACTACTAGGGACTAAATGTCAGGCTGTTAATCACAGACCTGCCTCTTCAAACAGCCTCCCTAAACCCGCACTTCAATATTTTTATGCTGAAAGTAGATTAAATAGCTGTGTGACGTTAAAGGGGTCTCTCATTATGACAACCCCAAAAAGAATAATCACAAAACTCTGCACTTCTCTTCAGTACCGTGAAGCCTTTAAACAGATTTCCACTCTTGTTTCTGTTAAGAGATTTACTGTTTGGTTATACTCTCATAGATTTCATCAGGCCCGTTAGCAGAAGTAAAATATTTAGTTCACGAGGCGGTGGAGACTAAATACAGAGCTAAAAGGTGCGCAAATACCGGACTTATCTCAAAATACAATCTAGTGTTGGTTCAGCTCTGTTGGCAGTTTAAGAAAAGGAAAAAAGGAAAAGGAAAAAAAGTGCATGTCCGCACGTTATAAGCTCATGGTACTGTATGTTGACTTTATTTTTTCTCAATCATAATGACATCTGCATTAAAACGTTTAAAAAAAATAAGTGACTAAAACTGACTTATTTTATTTCTATCTGACTTACTGGACTTATATTGAGTAAAACATTTCTCGTGATCGCCCACTAGTTTTCTGTGAGTGAAGAAAAGCTGGCCTCCAGGGAAAATCCTGTCCTTTTGTTGGAAAAAACATCTGTTAGAAAACATATGATCCATCAACTGTGCAGGCCTTCAACTCTCCTCACTGTAACGTGGCAGCAGTTACACAAGCTAGAATCAACACACATCACACATGAACAGATGGAATGAAGCCCACAGACTTGGCGTCTGCTTTCAATGTGTGAGTCTAAACCGCTGTGATGACAAAAAAAATCGTGGTCAGTGTGCACGGACACGGTAAAGTTCAGGTAAGGCGAGACACATAAGAACACAGCAGGCTCCCCCCCCCCCCAGCTGATCATTTGTTTATTTCTGAGTGAAGCTGCAGGCACTCTGCGGCTTCTAATCAAACGGACCAATAGATCCGAAATTTTCTTGCTCGCTTTTGTTAAACAAAATGTCAAGAACTTCAGTGAAGTGGACACCCTGATATCTGAAACCTTTTTTTTTTTATCCTCTTCTGCAGATAGGTGTAGTCTGCTGTTAGAGGAGAGCTGTGCATTGGCTGCAAAGGTCAAAATGTCAGTTTATAAGAATGTCAGCCAGTCTTCTCATGCTCTTTGCTAAACCGCTGAGGAGAGTGCTTCCCTGCAAGTAGACACTCTGGAACTCAGCAGTGGATTTTTAGCATGAATTTTTCTTCAAAGTAACATGTACGACACATATGTTCACTCCAATTTCAGATGCATCTTCATCACCAGGAAGGAGTCTTGTAAAGTTTTTAGAGGCTGTGGTGACAACTTGAATTCCGGAAAACTAACTCACTTTTTTACCTATATTACATAAAGTTCCAATGTGATGCTCAAAGTCACACAATAGTAATGGCTTCAGTAATAATATTTCAGCACTTTGAGACCTCGAAAACGACTCTTAATTCGCTGAATTTAGGGCGTAAAGAAAACTTTCAAGGCAAGCTTCCTGTCTCAGTAACAATGGCTAGTTACATTCTTGAAGTGAGCTGCAAGCTCTGGCTGAACTTACTTTTCTTCTCTCCGTTGAAGACCGTCCCTCCTGAAGTTGCAGCAACAGCACGGTGCGTAAAAACAAAGTCTGAAGTCAGCTGTTTTTCTTCTTCTGCCGCTGCTGCTGCAGCTCTCTAACTTTCACTCCCTCCAATGCAAAAATGAGCCGGCCTCAACAGCGGTACCGCCCACTGACGCCCACCTTTACCATGAGATCAGCAAAGATGGACCGGGACGTGAAAAACTGCACATCCGACTAGCACTGACAGAGAGCTCACAGTGGATGAGAGCGTGTGGAAAACTGTTTTCAATTATGGTGGAGGGGGGGAGCATGAAAGAAAGCATAAAGTGGCTGCACAGCTCAGTGTACAGTGTAGAGACGTGTGATCCCAACCAGTGTGTCTGTGTGGGGGTAGGCGTTGCTTGTATGGGACAACACATCACAATAACTGAAATTTAAAAATATATATAAAAAAAGAAACAGCTTTCATGTTTGACATCAATCAAGCAAAGGACAAATCTACTGTATTTTATTTGAATCATATTTTTCCAGCTTAAAGTATTCTATACTCAGGAGGTTAGGACCTCCAGGACCTTCTGCTTCTGGCTGCTTCCCAATCCACTGCAGGCAGTCAGTCCACCTGGTGGGCAAGACTGGAGGATGAGGCCTCAGAGTATAAATGAACATACTTCTCAGAACACACTTCTATATTGTGAATACTTTCTGATTGCTCCTGGGATGTTTTATAATAAGTTGGATGCTGGATGTCTGATTTCCATGAGCTACAAGCCATAATCACCAAACTGAAAGAAAAATAGATATTATACCAGTTACTCTGGGACAGCTGGAGAGGCCTTTAACCCATCAGGATGACAAGAATTTGATTCTTCTTGCAAAGAGTAAGAGGATGCAAGATTTCCGATTTCCTGGAGGATGAATGAACTGATACCACTGAACGTAGGCCACACGCACCTGACCTAATACAGTAGAACGCCGCTGTCAGGTGTCAGGCGTGCACACAAACACACTACTGAGTAGCATTTTGAGTTGCTGAAAGTTTGGTAAAATGAAAGTTTGGTAAAATGGACTATCCTGCTACATCATTTTCTGATTTTCTTTGAATTCAGTCCTCTGTGGATTGATCATTTTAAATCCAATTAAAAATGTTTGTTTCATTCCTAACACATTACCCAGTCTACATTAGCACAGATCACGTTTTGTCTGTAGCTACCTTTTATGGGGTGGCTGCAGCTCAGGAGGTAGAGCAGGTCACCTACTTATCGGAAGGTTGGTGGTTCGATCCCTGGCTCCTCCAGTCTGCATGTCAAGTATCCTTGGGCAAGATACTAACCCCAAGTTGCTCTCTGATACATCCATCAGGGTGTGAATGTAGTTAGAAAGGACCAAGTATAGAGAAAGTGAATGTGGCATGTTGTATAGAGTGCTTTGAGTACTCTGGGATAGTAGAAAAGCACTCTATAAGAATAAGACCATTTACTTTTTCAAAGAGTTTGTTTGTCCAAATATGTCATCAAAGGCAACACATTCATTTTCACACGAATATACTTTGTCACATGTAGAACACACAAAATAAATGAAACATTATGTTTCTTCCTTTTTGTCACACAGTGGGCTTGCAAGTAGACCACAGATTAGAGCTTGTGTGCTACAGCCAACCAATCACACTGTACTGTGCTCCTCTCCCTGGTACTCCCTCTTGTTCTGTTCTGCTGAGCATAACATTGGTAGACATGAAAGTATTAGTCCTAAAGAAGAACCTGATCACCGTCTGTTTCCAGGATTCTTTTCACACAACATAAACCAGAGTGCTCATTAGTGACTCTGCAGTGCTGCTTTGACAGCAAACAGAGGGAAAAAACCTCTATGTGAAATGTCCTGAAGTCTCTTAACTCATAAGACTTCTTTCAGATGAAAGACAAGGGACTCTAAGCTTTGTCTTACTCATGTGACATGTCTAGCACTTGCCATGCCTTTGATAATTCAGGTTTCCTGCCATTTGTAGCTTTCAGTGTAAGATGTGTCACTTGATGATCATGTGTTCCACTGCTTTCACTCTCAGCCGCTGATGCATTAGAGTAGACTGGCACATCAGGCAGTAACTGATCCTGATCAGTGTGACATGAACTGCATTTCCTCTTCTTTCGTTTTTGTGTTTGTGAGTTGTCATGGAGCTCGTGATAATCCTTGCCTTTCACAAATTTTGTCAAGGTGAACATATGATATCTGATGACCAGCAATTAATTTTTGCTCTCTGTCGGGGACATGAGCCTGAGACCTTGACATCACACAGCATTTATGCAATCTATATGTGTCCAAGGGTAACATCCTGGCCTTTCTATTGATTCAACAATTGTTAGGGATGGGCAAGCAGAGCACACAACCTTTCTTTTTGATTGCAGCTTCTACATTTTATGACCACAAGAGCAGTTAAGTGATACTTTTTTGCAGCTGTTTTGATTCTATTGCTAGAACTGTCTTTATCAACTCAGTTTTAACCAAACTGAAATTGAGCTGAAATATTTCATTTACGTTGTATCAAACATGAGAATAGGAGAGTCATCCCCACAGCCACTAAACAGGGGGTCGTCTGATTACATCACACAGAAAACAGGCAACCAGATTTAGACTGCACGAACCAGAGGGCAGGGTTTCATTTCTGAATTCATGCTGTGAACATCTTTGCTCTCAGCATGACTCTAATAACCTAGGCTCCAAATCTATTGTTTGCTAGGTATAGAAAATTTAATAAGTGGAGACAGATTCTTGAAGATTAGGCATTCTATCAAGGTAACAAATCATCTTGATGTCGCTGATAAGGAGGAAAAGGATGAAGCCCTCTGGAAAAGTGAGTACTGTCGTAAACAGAATACAACCAGGCTACCTCAGGCTGCCGAGAGCATGGGAGTCCCTTCAACAGCCTTTCTGGCAGTTGAGAAACCAAATTCCACATCTTGAGAGCATTAGATTACACAATACTTCTTATCCATAATGGACTTTGGTGTCATTTTGCCCCTGCTCAGGCTTCTCTGGCCTGTCACCTTCCTGCTGTCTGGCCCTTCTCCACATAGTGATAGCATTAAGTGTGACTTGCTAATGTCATGTGGGGTGTGACCTAATGACCCAAGGCAAGTGTTAGGTGTGTAGACTGGAGTTTTTTTTTTAAACGCCTAAAAAGTTATTTGTTAAAATGTTTTCAACTTGTCACATACAATGCTAGGTCAGGACACACAGGCATTACATTTGGTAAATGGCCTGTATTTGTATAGCGCTTTTACTAGTCCCCCCTAGGGACCCCAAAGCGCTTTACACACCCAGTCATCCACCCATTCACACACACATTCACACACTGGTGGAGGCAAGCTAAAGTTGTAGCCACAGCTGCCCTGGGGGCAGACTGACAGAAGCGAGGCTGCCATATCGTGCCATCGGCCCTTCTGGCCAACAACAGGAGGCGGTAGGTGAAGTGTCTTGCCCAAGGACACAACGACCGAGACTGTCCGAGCCGGGGCTCCGATTACAAGGTGAACTCCTAACTCTTGAGCCACGATCGCCACATTTCTAGCCCTTTAGCATTGTTTTTAACATCCAGGGTAGACTTCAGTAATGTCAATGTCTGAAATTTTACCATGAGACTGTGGGTAAACATGCTGGTCTCTGTGGCTGGATGCAAAATCAAAGTATCAAACAAATGGTGGGAGACTGTGACAAAATGAAGACATTTGCCTTGTAACGTGACTTTGTGGAAGGGCGTGAGAGTCTCTGTTCTCTTCTGGTTGCTAATCTTATGATTGTGCCACCTCACCTAAATCCTTCTGTTATGTAGGCAGTTAAAGCAACTTCCTTTGGGTTTCTCTCTACTTCTGTAAATACAGAATACCTTTGATGAGCAAAGAAGAACTGGGAAAGCAAACTCTGGCCCTCGTTTGTGTTTACGCTCTGTTAACTTATATGTTGGCTTTGGACCACATTGCATTGTACTCTATAATTTATGGGAACAATAGCATACAGCGAGTCTGAAAAACTATATAAGCTCTATCTCTGCTTTAGTGTTTGCATGGGAGTAAACACACACACACGATAAACCTTGTGGAACCTTAATGTTAAACCAAAAGTGTGAACTAAATCAAAAACAGTTTCTGTAGAAACCACAGGGTATGAGAGACAGACAGATTGTTTATCTTCATTATGGTTTTGGGGAAGACTGTAGCAGTTTCCATGGTTTCTATTGAAATCCATTAAGCAGATGGCCCCAAATCTGAAGGGAGGCATTTTGTCAGATCCATTCGTGTGGACTTTAAATCATTTAGATATTTCTCTGCAGCTGTTTGTTCCACATATATAAAATAGAACGATGAGGAATGAAAACATGATCTTCAAAATTGCTGAGAGGTTTTGCACCTCACAGCACAAATGAAAATCTAATCTAGAACAAAAGCATGTCGCTACCATTGGCATGGGAGAAAATAAAACATTTAAATGGGCGATTCTGTTGTTGACATTAGTAAAGCACCATTGAGGGAAGATTCACTTCTAATCTCCACGTATTCATCAGCAAACAAAAAATTTCTCTGGTATCTTTTCCCTACAAAACATACACAACTATCACAAAAACATGAAAAAAGCCATAGAGCCACTGGAAAATCTCACATAGGGTATGCCCTACCCTCATGTGGCTGCATTAGCATGACACTATGGCTGTCACTAAAATTGTTGCTAGAGGACACATGGAGATCATCAAGGTTGTTATCAACATCGTCCAGGAACTATGAATATATGTGATATTTCATGTAAATCCATTCAATAGTTGTAGAAATATTTTAGTCTGAATCAAGGTAACTCAAAAAAATACATGACCTCCAGATTCATAGAACAAGCTAGAAGAAGAATCAAATTCAATTTTTTTAAATTACATTTTTAGTGCCAATATTGTTTTGCATAACCTTGATGCTTCACACGTGTATAGTAGGTATATAGTACATTAATTACAACCAACTTAATATTAAATAAAACAGGTCAATGGTGGATTCAGGATCCCCATCAGTGCACAACAGCAACTGAATCCAGTCACCAGTTACACTACATTACCACAGCCTTCAATACCCTGAACTAGTGACCGCTTTACTACAGGATGGAAAAGCAGTGGTGAACTACAAAAGCAGTGTAAAAGAGGAAGGTGTCACAGCTTTGATGACAAATACTTTTTATTCTTTGGGCAGAAAGGCAATCTTAAATATAATTTCGAATAAATATTTACAACTAAAAACCAACAGATAGTGCTCACACACTACAGGCAGCTGCTTCAACACTCAGGACAGAGATGTTTTGGCCACTTGTGACAGCTGAACTGATTTTGCAGTAATTCAGGGACCAGCTCTGAAGTTCCCCTTCATTCATTTTCTTCTTGAAGCAAAGGCTGTGAAATGAAGCAGATATAGATTTTTTTAATGAGAATGCTTTATTAAATTAAATTCCCTTATCTCCGCCACTACGTGTCAGCCACACTGATATTCTCACCGTGTAGGCCATATCCTCAGGCCTGGAGTCTGGTCTCTGCCATTCTCGGGTGGACAGAATCTTGAGGACAACCAGGCCAAAGGCTACGATCAAAACCCCTAATGAATTTCCCAACAAAGCCTCAGGTGGAAGGGCAGAGTATGGCTGAGTCATATTGATTCCTTTCCTGCGGAAAGACATTTAAAAGGGGAAAAGATTACATTTTTTTCCCCTTAACAGAATTAATCAAAAGAAATGCAGAAAAGTTGCACTCACAGAACAAAGAAGAGTTTCTCGTTGATGCCAGAGATGCAGGCAGCAATGCTGAGCGTCAGTATGCTACCTCCCAACCACACATGCATGGGTTTCAGGCGTTTACGTAAAGATACGGGGGAGCAGGGAAGGAGGAAACCCGCCATACCCGCCACCCACTGCATCCACACAGACAGATAAATCACAGACACACAGGCACAGCAGGAAACAAATTGCTGTACAAATGTATGGCATTTGCCAAAAACATAAAACAACTCATGTCAAGTTGGGTACCTGCATTGCGAAAAGAGCTGTTGCTGCGATTCCGATCCAGCTGTGTATGGAGTAGAGGTTGGGTGTCTTTTGGGCGTTGTGGAAGTCAAACACAGCACAGAGCCCCACGATCGACAGCACCAGGGCGAGGAGCATCAGTGCCGCATGAAGGAGCTTCCACGGGAGTTTATTCTGACCCCAGGTCAGAGGGATGCGGTACAACACAGCTCCTGCAGTGAAGAGGCAAAACAACTGAAGATGGTCTGCTTAATTAAATGTGGTGGCCAGATTAAACTGTGCTGTTGTTTAATAACAGCTAGTGCACCAGATGCATCAACACAGGGGAGGTTCAGGAAGTGATCGGTGTCATATTCTGTCTTGGTGCAAAACTTGGGTTCCTTATACCAAAGCTTTAAAGACCTGGTCACAAAACGAAAAAAACCCACTTAAGGCTGCCTCCAAAAGTGAGTCAATCCCCACAGGCTCCAGTTGACTCCAGTAGAATTTCTCTGATGTGGACAGTAAAATTCTACATTTTATAAATTCTACATTATTATTGCTCGGTCACTAATTAGCAGGTGTCCTGTGTGATTCACCTGTACATGCTGTGGATATAGCAACCAAGCTTACCTGCATTAAGTGATAGTTAAGCACGCCACGTGTCATGAGTGCAACTTACGCTCACGAGGTGAAAGTGATGCCAACCACATTACCACAGCTCTTAACCGAGGATTCATGACTATTGTTTTTGTCACTTCTGCTTTCCCTACACTGTTAAACCTCTTTTTTAATTTCATTGTCACAACTTTGATTTGATGACCTTCTTGCCAGGTTCCCAGAAGCTAATAAGTCTCTCTGAATTTTGTTCTTTACATTTAAAAAAAGGCAGGAACCTGCCAGAGGAGGTTTGGAACTCCTCAGTTACTGACTAAGCAGAGCTTTGGTGACTTTTATGGCCCTCAGAACTTGACAAACCTGTCCTGTAACAGTTTTTTATTTTTGTTAAACAGACATGTGATAAGTGAAACAGCTATAAGACAAATGGCCACAGACTACAACAGGAAAAACAAGAAAGTCCTTATACTTAAAATGGCTGGGTGTGCTTAAATCCCACAGGCTCCATAGTTTACTGGTTAACACATTTGCCTAAAATATCAGGGAAGAGATTCAAATCCTTGGTAGGGTTGCATCAGGAAAGACATTCAGTGTGAAATTAGTGCCAAATCAAATGTGATGTGGCAATACCTTGTGAATAAAGAAAAAAAAAAAAAAAAAAACGCACAGAAAACACAAAGGTACCCACAAAAGAAGTGAAATTTCAGGAACTTCCACAGTGGCTTCATTATTTCAGTGCTGTTTGGGAAATTCCCATTTGTAATGGGTGAGAAGTTTTTTTGTTGTTGTTGATAATGTTAATATAATTAAATATTTTTTTCAGGTTATCAAAAGAAAAAAAAATATTGAAATTGCTTCTTACCCAAAGCCATTATAATATAGCGTATTACATCCAAGTAACAACTGACAAAAAAAAAAGTACTACTGTTTACTGCAGCAGTGTAATGGAGCTGTGGCCAAACAGTCACTGCAGACGTTACCTCATGTTACCTCGCTACTGAAATCATGCCTAAAATTATACACTACATCTATACCAAGCCTAGGATGTGTAATTACCCTGATACAGCCTGACTGCTTGGAGGAGGAAGAGAACTGAGAAACAGAAATGAAACTCATGAGCTTTATTTGGAAGGCCACCCACCGTTGCCATACACCACCACCAGACCCGTCACCATCAGGACGGGGTGCCAGTTGAACTGAAGCGACGAGCCGTCCCAAGCAAAACCGCCGCGCCACTTGCTGTTCCACAGGCACACGCACACCACGCAGGCCACACCCAGGCCAAAGCACAGCAGGTAGAATCCATAGAAGATCACGATGGGTCTCATCCTGAAGAGACCTGCAGGCTAAATTACAAAAAGAACTCAATGAGAAGACGAGAGATGGAAGGGCAGAGAACTGTTTCTGCATTCAGGTACTGCCCAGTTAGCTCTAATTTGGTTATTTGAAGACATAAATTTGTCTTTTTGATCTTCTTTTGAGCTTTGACTTGACTTTTTGATCTTTCTTGATTATTTAAAGATCAAAAAGACAATATTAAACCTGGGCTACTTTTGAGTAATCACCATTTACACGACTGCTAAACGACTTTGATTTCAGAAACACAAAGCTCTAAGTCGGCTACCTAGTAGTCTTCAGAAACACGCTTCAGTGCGGCAAGCCTTACCTGATCCACAGCAGCAGTGACACTGACAACACTTCCTACTCTACAGCCGTGAACATCATGTAGGAGTTATTTAACTGTCTCATGACTTCCCCCTGTCAATTTCTGAATGTCACTCACTTCGCGTTTCTGCGGTTCAGCCGAAGTCTCACTTCCACATGCAGCTGTATTGAGGGTACCGAGGGGGAAGCAGTCAGAGGTGGAGCAGCTGGGAGATGAAGGGCCACACTGCTGCATCTGCCACCTGTTTGAACAAGGCGGTTAGAGACAGATCAGATAGAGACGAGTGTGACTCGCACAAAAAAGTCAGTGTCCTGTCATAAAGAAAGAAGATAATGGTGAATTTATGGAGTAAAAGTAATTTTTTGGAGGTATTAAGTGTCATAAAATGCCAATGGAGACAGGTAGCCGTTTTCTGGGGACACAAAATGAAAAGAGGATAAGCAGATGACAAATTAAGAGGAAAAAAACAACATAAAGCAGTATCGAAGGACCTTAGGATTGTGGTTGGTTCTACAACTTACTGCAAGTCTTAATTTTCTTCAGGCATTCAGCGACAAGTGGACGCTAAAAAAGGCCACCGGAAGCCTTGTAAATGTACAGTTCAAAGGCCTAGTTTTTCCTTCAAATTTTCACCTTTCAGTTCCTTATTTACCTCGTACAATAAATAGATTCCTGCTTGTCCGCCAACACGTTTTTGTGTATCCCGAATTAACGAGTATCTTTACCACATTCGTGAAAAGTCGTATTTATGCGACAGTACGTCTTGTCTGTTCTCTTTAAGCGAGGCGACATTAAATAGCATATTTTCCAAATGAAGTCTTGTGTAAGAAGTTACGTATCCCCATTAGCATGCGCAGAGAGTTCGAAACTTGACGCGTTGAAGAAACATTTAGTTGTGTAGTTCAGTTAGCAAGTAACTCGTGCCTAAGAAGACAATTCGGACGTAGGCGATTACGTCACCAGTAAACGCAACGTTTATTACAGGTGAATGGCTTTCACTTTAGGAAGAGATACTTACCTGATCCATTTCCGTATTTCTAGCGCATGGCCTTGTGGGAAATGTGGTTTCTTGGCTACCACCCCCGTCACTCCTACCCTACACAAAAATAATTCCAAAAATAATTCCAAGGACTGCGAAGTATTACATTGACCTTCTTCTTATTTTCTTCTTCTATTATTTTAACACACCAGTGTTAAAATAATATTTACAAAAATGTTTATTGATCTTGGTGAAAACCATGAGATAAAAAAAACCAAAAACAAATGTGAACACTCACGTGTCTCTTTTGCTATCCTCATGGGGACATCCCATTGACATAATGCTTTCCCTAGCCACTTACCCTAACCCTAACCATCGAAAATGATTGCCTAATCCCAACCCTTACCCTAACCATAACCCAACTGTAACCCTAAAACCACATTTTCAGTATGGAAAATGCTTTTAAACCCGTGGGGACCTGGAGTTTGGTCCCCACTAGGGCTGTTGGTCCCCACCAGTATAAATCAGTTTCAGAATTTGGTCCTCACCAAGATAGTAACCCGTACACACACACACACACACACACACACACACACACACACACACACGCACATGCACATTAGTAAAACAATTAAAGACCAAAATACTACAATAACAAATAGCCAGTAACTTGGTCTGTGGTTGTATAAAGTTGTGGCTGATGGAGTTTTCACTTGCCTTGCAGGATGTGTGAAAATGTGAAAGAAAAAATGGTCCCTGTTGAAGGAGGTCAGCAGCTGCTTCAGAGATCTGCTGCCTGCCAGCTCCACCTGGAGGCAATGTTAGTCAGTATTTTATTTGTTCTCCTATGCAACAGTCTCTTCTATACAACTGAGAGGCCTTCTGCGACAGAATGTACAAAAAGATCATTTGGTAATCTAAGTAACTATCCATGTAATAACACTGATCAAGGTAGTTTAGCTATACATACATTACAAATTCCCATGTAATAATTACACGCTGTCTATAGATAGATGAAACTTCCATCTGCAGACAGTCTAAAAAGACTTTAGAAAAGTTAATCCCTTAAACCTGTATTTCTTCTAATGGTCAGAAGAGGGTGATATGCCTGGTTACAAAAGAATCTGGTGGAAAAGAGGTCTATGGGAAAAAGTCACAAACACTACTTCAGAAAACACTTCTCTGATAGGTCTTTGTTCACAGTTGTTAGTTAAAATCTTATTTAAAATATTTTTTCCCCATTTTGTACATTGATTCCAGTGCATTGCAATGGAATCACAAAGGAGGACAAGCAGGATATGATAGAACTTTCAGTAACTTGTAACTGACAAGTCATTACCCTATAACAGTACAGTATGTCTCAGGTTCTCACTTATAGTTACCCTTTGCCTAGTTTCAAAACACCAAGACAATGCTCAGCTTGAAATTTAACAGGTGATGTCACAGTGGCTATATTCATCTTTTATATACGGTCCATGGTAATAATGTATTTTAGTTTTCATTATTCAACAGTTGTTTTTGTTTGTTTGTTTGCTCTTTGTAAAAGACAAAGCTTTGATGGGATTTATTTTAATAATAATGGATTGCATTTATATAGCGCTTTACAATACCACTATTCATTCACACACTGGTGGAGGCAAGCTACAGTTGTAGCCACAGCTGCCCTGGAGCAAACTGACAGAACCGAGGCTGCCATATCGCGCCATCGGCCCCTCTGGCCAACACCAGCAGGTCAAGTATCTTGCCCAAGGACACAATGACTGAGACTGTCCGAGCCGGGGCTCGAACCGGCAATCTTCCGATTACAAGACGAACTGCCAACTCTTTGAGCCACGATCGCCCTTTTCTTATCATCAGGCTGCCAGGTCACAATTTGCAGATTCATTCCTGCATAACTTTAGACATCATTAATCACCATAGTCAAAGGTACCAAGTATTTATACTGGGGCATAATTTCTGTTGTCTGTGGAACATCTGCTTACTTCAAAACACTTCACAAAGACAAAATAATGTGCACACACACACACACACACACACACACACACACACACACACACACACACACACAAAACCCCAAACATCCTCCCAGGTCTGTTTTGCCTGTGCTTCTCTTTCACATTTGTGATGCAGCAGATGGTATGAGTTTCAGGGCAAAAAGAGATGATGACATACTCTCCATTAAAAAAACAAGTTTGCTGCAAATTAAGCAGCAGTTTTCAGCAAAGGAGTGTGCGAAAAACCAATGTGTTGCTTCTGTCAAAAGCAGTTTGGTTTATGCCTGAAACACATGACTGGGTTGAATCCTGCACCATTTCTCCGGTGTACTCCTAGCTGCAGTTTTCCATTTGTATTTGTTGAGGGGTTCATGAGGGCAGTGATAGGTCAGTCATTTTAAAGCCTAGAGTATTTCCCAAGAACAGGGCTTGCCTTAAAATATCAAAGTGCCTTACATCCACTGACAAACTCCGTCATGTCTTCTCTCTGGGTGATTGGTATATTGGGCAGTTGGCTGGGTGGTGGGAAACTGCTGGATTTTTTATCCAGACATTTGTTAATGTTACATTTCCACTGCTCCTGTTTTGTTTTTTTTTGTTTGTTTGTTTTGCTTCAGTTATCCCCAGCCAACAACCCAACAGACTGCTAGTTTTGTAGACTAAGTCAACGTGTTGATTTGTGTTGTAATACTGGCCCAAGGAATTAGCTTTAATGGTGTTATTTTGATATTTAACATAAAATTGTAATTAAAAAACAGCAGTGTTATCAATGAGTTCTCTGCTTTCTTGACAAACAAAATAAAAGAAAGTGGAGAGATGGTGGAAACTATAACTGCACAAAAGATACAAAGAAGGAATAATTAAACAAAGATTGAAAATATGTAAAGATAAAAGAAAGGATTTAGCAACACCAAAACTCTGAAATTTGTCCAATACACTGTAAAATCTTATAAGTTCCCAGAACTCAAAAAAACTATGCAAACTCGTTGCCTCAAAAAATTAAGTAAAGCTTTCTTAAGATGACTGTTTGGACAACTTATTAATCGCAAGTATACAGTACTAAGAATAACTTTATGTTTCTGACTGTGCAATAATAATTGTTTATCCACTGACAAACATTTCAAGTTCTACAAAATTAAAAAATAAACATGTTGTAACTTAAAAAAAAAAAAAACACATTATGTTTTATCATCCATGAAATTTCTAGTACAACACTTACGTTAATATAACACTGTATGCAAGTATGATTCAAAAAGAATAATTAACAACGCTTCCTGTAATGGTGTTAAAATCATCTCAACTTTTATTTTCAAATGCAAAAAAGTATATCAGCCAACATACTGGATAATCAAAATAAAATGTATTTATTGTTTAGCCACAAGCACAGTATCTATTGTTTTGCATTCAAACACAGAAGCTTGGTATCTTCTAATATTTTAAGGGTGGCTTGTTTCCATGCATTACTGCCTGAATAACTGTCATGGATTTAACTGATCCAAATGTAAGTGCAGAAGAAAGTCTTTAACTTTCCTTCTCTTAAGTACAGTGGCAGTGGATGTGGGTTGGAGATTCAGTGATTTTGAACCTGCAGGCAATCTAAGATGAAAGTTATCCACATTACAATGCCAAAGCTGTTGTTGTTGTTGTTGTTGTTTTTTTTTTAACTAATCTTAAGGTATCTTCAGGCTAATCATAGACAGTAGAAAGGATGGATAAAAAAACAAAAAAACAAAAAAAGTAATATTCCAGCAGTGAGGATGCCAGTAAAACAGCATAAAATAACAGAAATTTACTGTCATTTTAAATTCAGTCATTTTCCATAATTTAAAAATGGAAAACATCTCTATTTTTACTACACAGTAAATCAAAATACATTCCTCTAGCTTTAGATGCAATCTTGTGCTTTTTCGTGTTAAATAAAGGGCATTTACCCTAAAATGATCAAATACTAGAATACAATTAATTAGCTTAAATCTGCAGCAAACCACTGTTATTACTTGGGTTTAATGTGGGATTTTATGTGAAAATTATTTATTTATTTATTTAATTATTAAATATAATAAATTGGTTAACTGCCCATAAAAATGATCGAAATACTGTCATAAAACCATTAACTGGATTTCTAATTACAATATTTTCAATGTTGATTGTGTTATGTTTATCTTTACTTAAAAATCTTGTTTATATAATAAATCTACATGCTAAATGACTATCTTAACAAACAAGAGAAGGTTCACACAATTTTTGCTATCTGTGAATGAATGACATCAGCTGCGCATCCTGAGAAGGCAGTAACTAAACATGGGCCACTGTAATGTAGGGTTGTTACCTTACAGTATAAAGCAGCTGTTGTTGTGATTTGGTGATAAAACTAAAATTGAATTGAAATGTAATTTTATATATTACCAATAAAGGTGACAAAATGATTTGTGAATAAGTATAGCTCTATGTAGAATAGATGTTTTTTTAGTTTTTAATTCAACCAACCCATCTGGAGAGCAGAATGCACAAACTTTGGACAAACTGCCCGAAATGCGCTGACAGAGGCATTTCAGGGATTCTGAGTCATTCTGTGCTCCAGATGGGTTAATTCCGTTAAAACTCTTAATCGCGTTAATCGTGATGATGGCGTTGACAGCCCTATTTCATATATTTAAAAGTAACAGAAAAATTCTGTTTAGTGTTATGGAAAATCAGCTAAATTACTATTTTACTTTCCAAAAAGCGTGATTATATCAGTCAAATGCGTAAAAGTGTTACACTTCCACTCAAACTGAACATGAGCAGTGAAAGTATACGGATGGACTGTTCATTTGGTCCCAGACTGGGACTGATATTTTTAGCGTTTCACTTCATCTGTGTGGCTCGCTCTTTTTTATTCTGTCCTTGTCGCCTTTTTTTTTAATTTGACCATCCATCTTGCGGCAGCTTGTTTAACATTATGTGTACAGAAGCAGGTAAATGTTGTGTGCCCAAGAGAAAGAGAACCAGAGAGAGAGGGAGAGAGTGGGGATGAGACATGGGTGTTCACATAAGTCTTTGAGGAAGTTGCACAGTTTGGTGAGAGGACACAGTCTACGACCTAGCTTTAGTGAAAGAGTCACTCCTGTTATGTGGATTCTGAGAGGAATATCAACTCACTCAAGAATGCTACGGTTTTGCTCAGGTCATGTTTATTTACTGAATTCTTAATTCATTTTCTAAAGCGTTTTTCCCTAAAAACATAACTCGGTCATCTTGTGGTACAGGTTGGGAGCAGGGTTGCTAAACACACCTACCTGCAGACATTTAAGAAAGCATGCACAGCGAGGGAGTGACTCACTGCTGCAGGTGTAGGAGTCCTACTGTCACATTGCGTAGGTCATTAATGGACAGTGTTCACATATGACTCAAACTGTGTGTTCATAAATGTTTTATTCATTTTATTTATAATTATGATGCCAAAACTGAACAATACACTCAGTCTGTTTGGTGACACATTAATTAGAGCTTAAATGTTTATTTATTAAAGGCTATTACTAAATGAAAAAGTAATTTGTGGTTAAAAATGACAGACGATTTACAGTTCATTACTGTGAAGGGACATAATGTAAACCTTTTGTAATAGCTTGGTATTTTGTTGGGTTTATGCTTCAAGATATTTGATTTGGTATTTAGCTTTTTATACATTTGGTTCTTCTCTGTTTGTAACTGCCGTTAGTGTCATGTGTGATGAATCACTCAAGTCGAGCTTTCTCGTCCTTCTTGTAGTTTTCTTGTGTATTTTTTGTTTCCTTGTGTTTGAAATGATTTCCTCTTGTATAGTGTTTTACTTGTTTTTTTAGACCCTGCCTTTTTGCTGGGCCCTTTGTTGCATTCTTCACTCTCCTGACTGATTAATTGAGCTTGACTATTGCCTGTTTTAGGTTAAAGATTAAGGTCTAAGTCTCTCCTACTGTGAATCAAGTTCAATACAGTCGGGCTTTTTTCTGCTTCTTTGACTAGACAGAACCTAAAACCCCAGCTGGAGATGACGGGTATCACAGCAGGGGTTATAAACTTTCTTTTCTGTTTAATTGTGCTTTCTGTTTCAGGTTCTGCGTACTGATAAAAGGGGCATTTCATGGGTCATATGACTCTTCTTCTACACCCCATGAAGGTCACTCAATCCAGGCAGAAACACTATCAGATGAAGAAAAAAATTCTGATAAAAAATCTATCAAAAGTATATAAAAATATGACAGTATGCAACATTGTTGGAGAGATTATTAAAATTATTAATCTTGTCATTTAGTGCACAGAGCAGTAAAATACAGATTTTAATTCAGTTCAATTAATTGGTTGCTGTGTGCACTCTCACTGCTGTTGTGTATTTCTAAGGCAATGGCTGCAGGTTTTGGAACTTAAACTGGACACATGTAAACAGTAAAGATTACCACCCTGTCACTGTCACAGGGATTCTAGATGTGTGTCCTGTGTTCTAGTAACAGCATATTTCACCAGTGCAAAGGAGACTAAGCTGCAGATTTGAATCAACAGTGAAAACATTTATACATTTTCTGACGCATTCATGTGACAACACAATGCATAGTTTGTGTTTCATTCAGTGGTATTAGTAAGATGGTAAATGGCCTGCATTTGTATAGCGCTTTTCTAGTCCATAGGACCCCAAAGCGCTTTACACTACATTCAGTCATTCACACACACATTCACACACTGGTGATAGCAAGCTACATTGTAGCCACAGCTGCCCTGGGGCGCACTGATAGAGGTGAGGCTGCCGGACACAGGCGCCACCAGGCCCTCTGACCACCACCAGTAGGCAAACACGGGGTTAGTATCTTGCCCAAGGATATTTGGCATGCAGCCAGGATGCAGCCTGGGATCGAACCACCGACCTTCTGATTAGGGGCTGACCTGCTCTGCCACCTGAGCTACAGCCACCCACGGCTTATAAACTTGCACATCTAAAATGTATACTCCTGGGAGAGAATCTATATAGCATGCTGTAAATAAAAGAATCTGTGAATTAATGACTTTATACTCAAACTCTGAACTTAACCTGCTGCCGATCAGGCTATGTTGTCACCATCAGTTGCCACGGTGATTTAGAAAATCTTTTAGTAAAAAGAGAGCCACTTTCATGACACAGAAAACTCAGCTCAAGCTGGCTCACTAAGCCATTAATGACACTTTGTACAGTACATAGTGTCCATTATTTTGTGCTTATCCTTTGGGTCCTCTCCTTCCACATGAACCTTTACACCTTTATGTGAACAGTAAAGGTTCAGTAAAGGTTAATGCTAATGCTGCAAAAGGGTTTGTTCATTTTTGTTTAACATATTGAAATTGGGCTGTTTGCTCCGGCAGTCTCATTTGCTGACTTACACAGCAGAACATTCTGCACCAGCTCGGGACAGAAATCTCACCATCCTCACACACATAGTGCTGGAAATACAGTCCCCACTGGTACTCGCACCAAAACTGTCATTTGGGTTATTATCCTGCAGAATAAGTGGAGTGAACGATTCTGTCCCGAGGAGTCGAGATTCAAATCTGCGATGTCATACTGATCTACAGCGTGGAACCACTCTGTTGGCAGTGAATAGAAAGCTGACTTGGTGAATCGCAAATTACCTCCTCCCAGTCTAAGAAAGTCATCCTGAATCTTGTCACAGTGACCTTTCTACATTTTACAATTTATTCTCTGCAGAGTTTTACATCCACATAACAAATTCATATTAAGGAAGAGGGCAAATCACTCCTTGTTTCTGCAAAGCAGGTAGTATATTTTACCTTCTCTCCTATAGTTTCATATTTTAGAGCTCCATTTCACTTCTGTTGTCCTTTAAGTTCCCTGGCAGAGCCCCGAGGGCCAAGAAAAGCAAGACTGAATGCCTTTTTATTCCCTCCTCGTCACTGATTAACAGAGCTCTTGGTATAAAGATTGGCAAGCAGCTTTATTTTCTTCACACTTGGCCTGAATAGAGTGATCATCATAGCTTTCATCAAAATCAGGCCCTATTCACCCAGAATTGCACATAAGAAGTAACCAGCACTCACTGGAAACAGCACTTACAGTTGTGTGAAGGGAATAGTGAAGGATGATTTTGTGGCAAATCTAATTTATTCTTCTTGGATGTGCGAAATGTGATTTGAAATTGAATGCTAACTGATCTCTGCTGTATTACAGGTTTCCTGTTGGAGCAATGGGAAACAACTCAAACCAATTGTAATATTGCCACTAGATGTCAATGTGATCCCAAGGGACTTGTGGTTCACTTCCAATACTGGAGGTTTTGGGTCTGTGCCTTCAGCCCCATGAAGTCCTGGGCAGAAGTGGAACTGTTATCATAGAATGGGAATGAAATCTGTGGAGTGGCAGCTGGGTTTCTTAGGGTCTCACCAGTAAATGGCAGGAAACTGCACTCAAATTGCTTAAACAGGGGGAAAGATGATAAAGGAGTCAATGAGAATCAGATTCATGATGAAGGCTTGAAGAAACCTGGTTTTAAAGCCATTTAAAAGTTTTGGTCCTCTGGGGAACCATAGCAAACAATACATATAATAATACCATAGAACTTCTACACACTCAAGATCTGCACTGTCCATACTTCGAGGTTTATAGAGGTGCTCGACGAGCTGTAGACTAAAAATGTCCAATATATAATTTCTTCACACCAGGCATGCAACAGAGCAGCAGCAGAGTAACAACGTCCCAACATGTTCTACAATGCGGCTTTGTCCTGCGCCTCCTGCTTCTAAAATATAAATATCACACTTTTGCAAGACGGTTCACTTTCAAGTTGCATTTGCAACAAAGGGTCTTCAAGCAGATTGGCATTTTCTGTATGTATTGTTTCAGTTCTGAACATAACTTTAGTATTAGAATTATATATCTCACCTCCTAATTTTTATTATCCATAATGATACATTCACACCAAATGCTAAACTAGGCCTTTGCAAGTTAAAATATTAAAATTTAAAAATAACAATTTTGCAACGCATTGCATTGGAAATCAGACTCTGCCAACAATCAGAAAAGAAAGAAAAGCTTATTGATGCCTTTTCAGGGGAGCTGGAGCAGAGTGATTCAACTTTGCTTTTATACAGACTGGAATAATGGAAATAAAGGAAAGCGCTTTGAGGATGAGATAAATTGTAGGAATTTATGGAAAGTTGTGAAAATATGTTACTATAACCTGATTCCAGGTATCACGACCCTCTGCAGTTTGCATATAAACCAAATCTCGGAGTGTATGATGGACCAAAAGAATAAAGAGCTTACTTCTATCTAGACAGTCATGTCTCCACGGTCATAACCACTTTTTTTTATTTCTCGAAAGCATTTCCCATTATTCGGCCATTAACACAGAGAAAGAAGCTACAGGAAATATCAGTAAACACAACTCAAGGACTACTGACTAGCTTACAGGTTGCAGGATGTGAGACTCAACAGTGCTGACTTGGTCATCTGCAGTTCTGGAGCTCCAATAGGACTATGCTGTCCAAATACCTGTTCACCTTTTACACCTCTGACTTTCAATCCGACTCCAGGTCTTACCACCTACAGAAATACTTGATGCTAAGAATTCTGTAGTGGTTGGAATGGTTTTTGCCAGCCAGTTAGTGAATGCACATTTTCCCTAGCAACATGAGTTTTCCAGGATCTCAGTGCAATAGAGATTTGATTATTTGATTTTTCAGAAAACAAGCTACCACAATGCCAATGTGAACAGAAAGGTGTTAACTGAAAGAGCTGTCAAACCATAAAACACGGTCAAATCTGTTCAAAAGTTATTCTCAGAAAGCTGCTGGGTGCTCCCTTTACATTACTCATAGTCATTTGATCTGTTCTGGAGGAAACAAAAGCTGCTTACTTGGTTTTAACTATTAAGTTTGCTGCTCAAAGTGCTACAGATTTCAGTTTTCATTGCTAGAAAGGGATTTTGTTAAAAATGACAGCAGTCAGTATTCTCAACACATTCTCAGATTCTAACTCTCCTACACTCAAGTTCTACACAGATGTTCCTACTCTGAGTTCTCAGAGTTGCATGTCCTGGTCTTAAGCTTGGGTATTAATGTAAATGCCAAAATGAATCCCATTTATCTCAGCTGTACTGTGGTGGAGGCAAAAGCTTCTCTGAGATCAAAATTGTCAGAACATAAAACCATGAATGTGGAAAAAACATAATGAGGACTTTTTTTTTCACATTTTCATGACTTGTTCCTTTAAAATGGGCACCATAACAACAAAATATGATACTGGGGAACTTGTACACATAATAAATATGTACACTTGCTTTAATTTAATGGACAAATGCACAACAAATGTCACAGGAATCTGAATATTCCTTTAAAGAAAGTGTTTTAAGCACTTCTGTTAAAATGTACAGACGGTTTCTCACAGTCAGCTTTTAAAGAAAGCATTTTAAATTGCATTTATTTCATTGCAGTGTGTAGTGATCCAGTGGAGTGGCTGTAGCTCAGGTGGTAGAGGAGGTCACCTACGCCAGTCTGCATGCCAAATATCCTTGGGCAAGATGCTATCCGATGGATGCTCTCTGATACAGCCATCAAATGTTAGATAGGAAGCGCTTATAGTACTTGTGTGAATGTACAAGTTGTGTAGAGTGCTCTGATATAGCAGAAAAGCTCTAAATAGGAACCAGTGCATTTGCAGACTCTGCTTTAGTTTCTGGGCAAACACTTAAATTGGTCATTTGTGCAAATCTATTAGTTTATAATACCAGAAAGTCTCTGGTAGTGCTTTTGAAATGTCTTTCGGAGATGAAACAACGGCATTTTATTTTGGTCACAATACTGGTGAGTGCCAGAGCTGCAGGTTTTCAAGGATACACCAAACAATTTAAAGGATCTCTGACGTGGAACAAGACAGCTCTGTGAAATTATCCCCAGCAAGCACCAGGCTTCTCATTAAAGCCTCAGGCTGAACACTATCAGCTGCTTTTATTTCATAAAGTGAAGACAGTGAGTAGCAGACAATGTGTCATGGCTCAGCTGAATATATGTACTGGTAAGCTATTCCACCAAATATCTTGACAACCGTGTATGGATTTCACACCACAGATGGACCTGACATCACACATTTTGAATATGATGGAAGCAACTCAAAAAAGTAAGGACCAAGTGGTCCTAAAAAGAAACATCTCGCAACTAATATGGCATGGTGTAGTAATTCTGTTATTTGGAAACAACTCAGTAATATTATTTCATATAAAAAGCACATCTCAGAGAGGCAGCTTCTCAGCAATTTCAAAATAACGTTTCTAAATGTAAAACTGTGAAAACTTATCTAATCTTCTACAATGCAGCATATCATCAATGCATTCTGAGAATCTGGAGAAATCTCGGGGCGTAAGAGAAAAGGATGAAAGTCCACATTGGATGCTTGTGACTTTCAGGTCCTCAGACGACACCTTCTTAAAAAGGGTGTGATTCTTTCATGGAAGTCGCTGCATGGCCTCACGAACACTTCCAGAAATTACTGTCAGTGAAAACAGGTCACTGTGCCATCCACAAATGCAAGTTAAAGCTTTGTCTTCAAGTCGCCTTCTCTGGGGTAAGGATCATTTAAAACAGACTGAGGCAAAGTGAAAAATGTGACATTTTAAATTCTTTTTAGAAAACATGGACACCACATCCTTCAGAATAAAGAGCATCCAGCTTGTTATCAGCACTCAGTCCAAAATGCTAAACCATATACTGCATCTATGACAGCAGCAGAGGCTCTGTGGTGAAAGAGTGGGTACTGAAATGTCCTGCCTTCACACCACTTCATTTCTTGCCCTCAAGAAATGTGGACAGTGTGTAGTAGTGGAGGCCTGATTCAAACCTCTTGGTTTTTAACATTTGTTACTGTTAGAGAGCTGTCTGGTAGGACTCCAGCGTTTAAATATCAAACAACTGGCTAAAATGGATCTCCTCATAGACGTGAATGAAACTGAGAGGTGGTTACACTTGAGCAGATGAGCTGTTCTACTTGTTGCACCATTTTCTGATATCATGAATCCCATTATGTCGCCTTTGGGGATTTTCTTGTCTCAGTGTTGTGTGTGCCAAATTTTGTTTTTTGAATTTCTTATTGCTTTTGCCTGGATGGCATATCTGTTTGAAGCTGGTGTGAAATGTTTAGAGATTTCTTAGATTGCGGTTCACTGGCTGGACTTTTAGGTTCTGATTCCATGCCTACAGGGAACAGAAGGCTGTGTTTTGCTTCACTGTGGCACTGGAATGAAACTGTTTCCAAAGATTGCTACAATGCAAAGCTTGAAGGATATGCATATAAAGAGATTCTTTTACAGCTTGAAAAATACTTTGTACTGGAGCTGCAGAGTTGTGCTCCAGCAACAGACTGATTTTTCAAAGTCAAACTCATTTCTAGTTGATGTAACCAAGTAGAATATGGCCACTGAGCTGTCAGATCTTTATACATGCCTCGAAATCACCTAGTCTGACTGGTACACCAGATAACTACAACAGAATGCTTAATAATGTTCTCAGCAGGCATTAGTTTGATGCATGTGAGTCACAGAGCTGATTAGTTACAGCAGAAGTATCATTCAGCTCAATGTTTCTGTGACAACTCTATTAAAGCTCCAGCTTTGAGTACGCAGGACACACCACAGGCCTTGTATCAGAACTGACGGACAGAGTCAACATTCATAATGGCAATGTAAGAAAAAGACACTTGTCTGGAGAGTAAATGAGCAGCAGCACAGCATGCTGCTCAACTTGCTGAATAGAGAATGAAGGAAAAATGAGGCAGTACACTGCTGACAAGACTGGCAAGCGAAGACAAGTCGGAGTAGCTCCAGAGAGCAGATTAATGCCTGGATGTAGAGCTTATGTTGGCCAATTTAGCTTCAGTACTTTCTGTAAAGAAGCTTCCACCTTCGACAATTATTTTCAGTAAGTGCTAACGTCTCAGCCACTACACATGTAGCAGGATGCTGCGTGTGTAGCTAATACGTCACGTTTACATATTGTAGGTTGCCACAAGTGCACAGTAGTGAACAGAGGTGCTTTTAGACAAACAGCAATGTCATACAGGCCTAGACACACTGATGTTTTCTGAATAGTTGCTGGTAGTCGTCGTGAATGTATGCCTTCAAAGTAAAACTTGTGCCTTGCTACAGCACCAAACACCTTTCAACCTTTACTTTGAAGATGAATGGTCTCGTTTTCCAAGTTTCATCATACTTTTCAGTTTCCCTACTGCTCTCGAAGCAGCAGACTTCCATGTCTTCCATGTAATGGACATTTTCTGTGCTGGGCAACTACCAACCACTCACAAACCAGTCAGAGAATGCACCTCGCCTCAGTGAGCTGTGCTTGCTGACCAGTCTGTAGCCAAAGCCAATGAGGAAATGAAGAAAAGACTCGAGTTCCACTGACAACTTCAGGCCAAAGAATTAAAGCAAGACCACATTTATTCAGGGATTTTCCTCTCACACAGAGTGACGTCTTGTCTGTAGCAACTGTGTTGCTGTCATTCTGCAATCATGTGTAACCTCTTATGTTTGTATTATAGTTTTACCATCCTTTGTGAAGTACATTCATCTGTATTTGTCATTGGCGAACGCTGCCAATACCACCCCTTTACATGTATTGAAAACCCTGGGTTATCACTGATAACCAATGTTACCCTAGCAATTAGGATGACTGCAAGTGAATCTAGATATGCAAATATGCAGAGCCCAGGCATATAATACAGGACATGTCCGGTATGACTAAGACAAAAAATATAATCAAGTGATCTTGAAGTCAATCATAAGGAGAAATACAACAAAAGTAGAAATATGAATGAATGAGTTTAATTCACCGAGATTTATAAATTAGAAACAAAATTTTAAAAAAAAGAAAAGAAAAAAAACAAGCAAGTTTGGAAGTAGTAACAAACACTGTAGAGCACATCTATAACAAGGTAGAAAAGTACACAATTCTCACTTCACTTTCAGGCTTCAACACAGCTCTGGCAAGACTCAATGTTTCAGTGCAGCACATAAACAGAGCATTGTAGAAAACTAGGTTTTGTAAACATCCATGATGATGATCAAGATTATAGAAGGAAATGTAACAAAACAGAAGTACAACAGAAACAAGATCTTAATATATTAAAATTTGTGCTTCTGTTAACCACAATCACGACAACACTGGATCAACAGGTAAATAATACAGTCAAGGAAGCACTCTTTGAATTTAATAAAATACCCTCCACTGTAATAACTTACATACATTCATTAACTCCATTGGTCATTTGACAGTCTGTTGAATTGCTGAGTAGTAGTTACAGAACCAAACTGAAACATACATCGACTCTTCAGGACACTGTTAGATTACAATAAATGTCTGAACATAACTTTCGCTGAAACAAGCTTTAATGAGGTTTGGGATCAGCGCAAAAAAAAAATAAAAAAAAATTATATATATATATATATAATTTTTTTTTATTTATTTATTTTTTATTACAGGCATTAATGAAATACTTAACACTATGGAGCTGACAGGAATACATGGCTCACAGTCAGATAAGAAAAACGACTGAATTCTGTCAGTTTGGAATAAGTTAGTTCAAGCAGGCATATTTACCTCAAGAGCTCACGCTACAGTCTAGTAAGATGTGCTTACTGAAACAGCAGCAGCTTCAACAACATACACACTTTGAGGTGTCCAAGTTTGTTTTGTTCCTATTCTGACCACTACTAGTTTGAGACAATTACATAGTCTCCCCCTACAAAAGCAGGAAGTGACCGCCGTCCACAGCCTTCTGGTGGATCGTCTCAGCAGTTCGCCTTTGGTTCAGGATATTCAAAGCCTGCAGCAGGTCATTTAAGCTCGCTCCTTTACCTTCTTTCTCCACCCAAATATGCAGCAGTTCATGGATCCTGTCTTCATAGGGAAGGTTCTCTTTGCTTTTGATGACATTGTCACTAATTTCAAGCTGACGGAAAAACCTCTTGTGATAGTTCACATCTAGTTCTTCAAAATATTCAAAGCACTTCCTGAGAGACTCTTCACCTGCAAAAAACAAACAACAACCTTCACTCCATCACATTAACGACTTGTGCTGATAACACTGATAAACATTTTGACAGCCAACTGGACTGCAATTAAAAGCAGCGTGGTGGCATGAAAGCTTGGAAGCTTTATCTAATGTTGTGTTTAACAGCAGGTGCTTGTGTGTTATGCAGTGGGTGAGATCAGGAATAAAAGTCAAAATACTTTACCATTCACAGGAACAAGCTTGGGAAGTGGCACCTCTTCCTAAATGAAACAAAAGCAAACAGGCATTAACATATAAAAAGTCAGAAATTGTAAGACCTGCTAAATCAAAAGCATGTCTTATTTATAAGCAGGTGAATGAAATGAAAGGAAAAGCATTTATCTAAAAGATCTTACACAATACAGTGATGCATTTTCCTGTCAGTGCGGATGGAAAATGAAAGGAGACACGAGATAGCGAGACTGATAAGGAGCATTCCCTGTTAATCTTCAGGTGTTTTAAGGACCAGGTGACTCATTAAGTTTCCACTAACACAATAACAGCAGCCTGAGACACTGAAGATCAAATGTTAAAGGTAATTCTTAAACCGAGTCTCACAGGATTCTTATACGGCTCCTGATTGTTGAGAGAATTTGCTCCAACATACTGGAGTGCAGTACGGAAGAAGCAAGTCACTGAGGTTTATCCATGACTGCAGACCTGTCCCTCTGCAACTGGGAGCAGGTAGGATTCTGAGGCTCTTTCTGTCATGTAAGGAGTCGTGTGTAGCATGAAAATCAAAGTGGGTAAACTGGAACATGAGGACAGACAGTAAGACAGCGGAGGCTGTTAGAGCAGCAGAGCATTAGTTAATAGCAGCAAACAAGACAAGAAGCAAGGATGAAGCAGGCGATGAGATGAGCTGCAACTCTCACCCTCCTGTGAAGCTGCGCTGAAACCACAGGGCTGGCTTGAGGGGCAGGTGTGAGCGCGTCTGTTAGGCTGTGCTGGGAGTTACTGGCTGAGCTGTTGAGGCTTGGACTGAGAATTTGACGCTCATCCTCAGCAATGTTGGGGGATTTAACTCTCACCAGATGCTGGGACAGGATTAGATTTGTGCTGGTTGGTCTTTGAGTGTCCTTATCCTCAGGAGTCTGGATGGCAGTGTATTGCTGAAGAACATGTTAAGAGAGTCTCTGTCATTTAAGTTACCTTGAATGGAAATGGCTTTCCCATTCAGCTCATCGCCATGTTTGGCTATTTTTGTACATTAATGGAAAACATGAGTCACTCACCTGTTCTGCTTTGCTCCTGTCAGACCGATTTCTCTGAGAGCCTGAGGAAAGAATGTGAAGAGAATTATGCAACTTCCAAGAATTCACAACTTTCCAACACAAAGTTATTTAATTTTTGTCTGAGCTCAAATTTCATCAACTGAGCAGAACCTGCTGCTGCTGCTCTGCATCAGTTCTAGCAGTGTGCAGCCTCTCCTGGACACTGTGTGTCACTGAGGATTTTCATCAGTCGGCCGGAAAGCCTGCCCAGCAGTTCCAGTTTGTGTTGGACCCGGCCCAGTTTACCAGCAGCATGGTCAACAGCACAAACTGGGAAAAGCATCTTCACGTGGCTCAGTCCAATTGGAAAAGTACTTTAGTGAACTCGCCAACAGCAGCCCACCTCTATGCGAGGCCTGCATGGTAATGATATACACCCCAACAGACTGCGGTTAACATGTTTGCTGAGAGGGCGTACTTGATAATTAGGCTTTAATCAGTTACACCTGATCCCAACATAGTCAGCATGTTGTGTTAGCAGCTCATCTGCTGCTCTTAGATCATCACACCTGAAACTGCACGTCCATTGTAACAGGTTTCTGCACACATGTATATCCTCTATCACGCCGTCTGGTGTCTCAACTTATACTTAATAGCTTTTCAGTCTTTCAACACTGTTCCACATGTGATGAACAGTCCCACAATTATCCAGAACTGTTAATTTTCTTACCATGTTTTACTCATTTCATGTGCCATTTGAAAATCTCATCTGCTCTAAACAGTCTGATTACAGGAGGGTTTGGCCTTGTGCAGTCAAAATATCCCATCCTGTGAGAAGCTCTTATCTTGCTCTCAAAGATGGCATACGGACAGCATTGTGGGAAAATGCGTCATTGATAAGACTTTACTAACAGGGTTCCCAAAACAATGCTGTGAAGGTCAGAGAGGGAATCCAGAAATGTTGAGTGGAACTTTATTTTCAGTCATTCGGTTGCAGCAGGTGTGTCTCAGCATTTATTAGCGTATGCTTATGTGTCAGACTGACTGCAGAGGCCAGCGGGCTCAAGATCTGTGTTAATGAGAGCCAGGCCTCAACAAGTGCATGAAAATATTGTGGCAGCATCAATTTAATATCAGCAGTTCATCTGTTTGTGGTGTGAAGAAAAACAAAGTACAAGTCCTTCCCACAGCATTGACACCTGTCAGAGCAATAACACTGCAAAGCTGTATCACTACACACACAAGACCAAAATTTTAAACAGTTCGAGCATCTGCTTTAAGTGCTTGGACCCTACAACACTGCTCCTGCTGACAGCGATCAGAGCTGAAATAACAAGTGAATTTGTTTAAGAGTGATCAGGAACCATCTAGACAATGGGTTGAAATGAATATTTTTCAAGCAAAAAAACAAAAAACAAAAAACAAAACAAAAACAAAAACAAAAAAACCACACACACACACAACAACAACAAAAAAAACCCAAAACACAACAACCCACCCCTACATTTTGATGATTTGCTGCTCTATGTCATGCCCCAAGACCACACCTGGCCAGGTTGGTGACTTCTGTGACACCAGGAATGTGGAGGTGGAGCATTTAGTTTACATTGGGGCATTTGTAAAATTGATGTCTATACTGTTCTGGACAGCTTAAAAATCATCAGGCCTTCACTTCGGCAATGCTGAGCAGATAATACTTCTGATACAGCTGGTCAAAAGCATTTTCTTGAGTGGACACGGCCAGCTGCAGTGGCCACCAGAACATCACACAACTGTGTAGTTGCCACACGTTCAGACGAGCAGCAGAAGCATTAGCTCCAGTCACAGAAGTACTAACCCTACTACAAAAGATACAAACTATGGCATGTGTATCTTTATCGTTTAGGTTTGTTTACCCCATTATAATGCGAAAACTATCCATCCTCCCCAGCTAACACAGACAAAATGTGAAGGACTCAATGAACAGGTCGACAGCCTATCAGAGCACTAACAAACTTTTGCATCAAGGTGATTTTAATATTAGGATCCAACATCTGTATAAGAACAACGTACCCATTTTACATCTCCTCTTGTAGAAAAATATCCCAGCAAATGTTATGGCAGCGAGGACACACAGCACCACCACAACCACCACCACAGTGATACCTGTTTAAGAAAAACAAAACAAAAAAACATAAGAGACAGTCATTGGCCATTTACAGACACCCCCCCCCCAAAGAGATTCATGGCTTGAATCAATGTACAGTGCGAGTGAATCTCTGATATCATTTGTTTCTGGCCTGGAAAATCTGACTTTGTAAATATACATTTATCCCAGTGTAACAAAAAGTCTTGCATGCATCTGCCAGAGTAGTGTACCTGGATCAGAGCCAGATTTGTTCTGGATCTTCTTGCACTCCGTGTTAGAGGTTGATGTGCAGTTCCTCACTTTCTCTTCATCCTCTGCACACCTAGTTAGGAGAGAAGCAAAATAAATCGAAAGGTTTAAAGACCTAAATGTCAGTCTTCTTCCCGCTGCTCCCTTTAGGAGTCACCAGAGTGGACAATCTGCATCTAGCATCGTCTTCTGTCACACCAACCCTCTTCCTCTTTTCCTCCTGCCTGGCAGCTTCACATTCAACACCCACTATATCCACTCCCTCCTTATACTTGTGTCTTTACTGATTTTGAATAATTTGCAGACACTTACCGTGAACACTTCAAGCACACCTCACATGCTTGGTTAGGATCACAAAATCTCCCTGGTTTGCACTGACATTTAGTGTCTTCAGTGTGAGTGCATGAGCTTACAATTTCCTCATCTGAGAGAGTAACATGAAAGAGACCTTGTTTAGTCAGAGTTTATGCTCTGAGCACGCCGACTACAAGAACAATCAATAGTGAACCTTTTCATTCTGATCGATGGTATAAAGCCGTCAAGCAGAATTACCTGGGCGACACCGTGTGCACTTCAAGCAGAACTTCAGTCGGTTGTCATGCTTCATGTATGTATCGTAGTCACACTCCTCACACTGCCCCCTCTCTCCATCTACACTGCAGGGTGATTTCACATATGTGCCTAGAGCACACACACACACACACACACACACACACTTTATAAGTCTCCGTCAACTGAACATGTGACTCTACCTAAATAAGGCCATTTCATGTGGCTTTTGATGGCTTACTGGTTTGAAATTATTACAGAAGTTCAGTTTCATGAGACTTACCAGCTTTACAATTCAAACAACAGAGGTTGCCGTGTTCGTACTGATCTGCCGGGCAGTTGGCCTGCCGCCGTGCTCTGCCGTTTCCCACTTTAAGACCAGCCTGTGGGTATGCTGTGGTGGATTTGAGGAGAACGACCAGGACAGGCACAAAAACCTTTGGATTTGGATGTGGGGTTTAAAAAAAAAAATAACAACAAATAAATGGAAGTCAGAGTGGTGAATAAACAGGTTTTTTTTAAAAAGAGTCCCTAAACAGGCAGGTGGGGTGATGTTTGGTTACATTAAGGTGCCAAAACTAGTTATGATCAGACAAGAATGGGAAACTGGGATAAAACATGGTGACTTATGAGCAAAAACCTGCTTCGTTATAGTCATGAAACTACCTTAAGTAAAAATATGAAGTGCACCGCTTTCATCTTTTTTTTCCATGTTTTGACTTAAGAGATTCCAAATTGATTATATTAAAGAACTCATTTTATGGGTTTTACAGAAACATAATCTCTGATTATATGTTTTGGCTAACTGAAAACATTTTCACTACAAACATAAGTATATAAGCCATTATTCTTTGGAAGCTTTCTTGTATGATGATGTGAGTCAGATTAGGTCACATTTAAGAACACGCCACTTCACTCTGAAAGCAAATAAACAAGTCAGTGCTGCACAGGTGGGTGGGGGAGAAGGGGATTTCCTTCCAACACTCCTTGAACTAAGCCTGGTGGATTCAGTATTAAGAAAGTGTACCAAAGTATCCGAGCTGATTTATTCTTTCTTAATATTGAGCAACAGGTTTTAAATAACAGGAAACGTGATCCACAAACAGTGTGTCCTAATATGGCCAACACTTTGCAGGAATAACCAAATAAGGAAATCACACCCATGATTTCGTAACACCATCAGGTGCCCTAGTTACTGTGAGGGCATCTCCCAGGAGGCATGGAGAGACAGACAAACACTCACCTGTGTGTGAAAGTACCAGTTATAAGAATTTTAATCCCCTGCCTTCACTGGAAAGTAGAAATGGCGTGCTTAAGCATATTTAATAGTACTTTGGAAAGGAAAAAAAAAACCCTAAAGAGACCTTGTTTATACACAAAGACATACAGAAGAGTTTAATTTTTTTTTTTTTAAGAAAAAGTTTATATTTCCAATACCTGTTTCTACTGGGTGTCCGACTCTATAAAGTAGCACTTTATGTCGATGGAAGTGATCTCTGACGTAATGCAAACCATCATTTCCCTCGCTTTATGCACATAATCAAACATATTAGAAAATATTGAATCAAAATAAAACTTTTAGGCAGCTCAAAATCAAGCCGAAAGCTATACAAAAGGCTCAAACAATAAGGCCAGGCCATTTTTATCCGGAGTTTACCAATAGGATCTTTGCGAAAATTAAAGACATTTAAAATGTACACGCTCTTAAAGTTAGGCGCAACATAGCGCCCGGTACACAGGAAAACACGCGCTGTGGAGTAACGTGTATTCTTTTTATTCAGTGATCAGTCGCCGATGACAGTCAACCACAAACTGTCGACTAGTTTCAGTGCAGTGTCTCAGGTGGGGAAAACAGAAATAAAGTGACTTTTTGGTGAGCCCACGAGGAATTTCACACCTGAGTTCACACAGCGCCTTGTGACACTTTCGACACATAAATGCGACATCTTGCGCAAACCAGTAAACCGGAAAATTGCCAGAGGTCTCTCATTTTTATTTACAGTCAACGGGAGGCTAAACTTTGGTTCGACAACCCCTGACAATTCTAGTCACTTCGGTCCTCAATAAACAAATCAAAACAACAAAAAAACCCTTAAAAGTTTACATAATTAACTTTTTATTAAGTTAATAGCTTAACATAAATATTAGAATTGCCCCGCGGTTGTCGCGAAACATTAAAAGCACTGTTATTACTTTGAAGGATCTCCATTTTTAAAAATGAGTCACAAGGAAGCTGTTTACAGAAACTTCACGCTGACTGACTGACGCCGGTACAACACCGGTCCGTGAAACCACAGCAAGCTTTGTAGATGTTTAAAAAGACAACATGACTTACCACAAACATAGGAACGTGCTTCATCTTCTACTAAAAATGTCGGCCTCCACAGACTTCCAATTATTCCACGGTAACTCAGAGCAAATCGATTTAGATTTACCACCGTAGCGTCCTGTAGGCTACTGTCTCAAAAGTTTAACTCAGGTGTGAGACGGCTCTGAATTAATGACGTAGCTGACAGGCGGGGCCAAAGTACAAAGCAGCCCAGTCTCAGCTCACAAACAGGAGGCGACAAAAACAGCCCCACTGATAAAGTCAGTCTTTACTCCAAGCGGCCTATATGGCACAAGAAGTAATGATAATAAAATATGTGTATTTTTTATTAGTATAATTTAAATCATCTTCAGCTGCAACGTTATCAATGATTATCAATAATTATTAGCGAGCATTGTAGATGATGTAGAAGATTTTGTACTGACCCCCAGCTGACGTCACCTGTGCCATCTTAGTGCTAAGTTTCTGGAAGAGCCGCTGGCTGTTTAGGTTCAGAGTAAGGCTGGGTTTAAAACGGTGGCGTTAAAACGCCCTGTGGACAAACGTCTCCCCGTCGGCTGCTCAGAACAAATATTGACCAGAGTGTTTCACAGACGATAAGGCGTCTATTTAAATTAAAAAACACAATTCAGTCTCATTAGGCCCCGGGGATGGAAAAACAAAAAACACAAAAACCCAAGACATAACACTGGACTTTTTCCTCAAGCTATTACGGTTATTTCAATTTCGCATATTTGGGATATTAACCCCGCCCCTCCTCTTTTCTTGGTCTTCTTTTTCTTCTTTTTAAGCTATAATTCATTTAAATGAAATTATTAAAATGTAACGTGGTTGCAAGCAGACACTGCTTTCATGTAAGAGGCCTTATGACTGATTACTGAGAATACTGATTTAATATATGGTGAAATTATTCTATTAGAATCAGAATCAGAATCAGAATACTTTATTGATCCCTGGGGGAAATAATTCCTGGGGAAACTATTAAAGAGTGCTTTTAATCTCAGCCTCTGTTAAGGAATATTTTTTGAATTCAGTAGTATAAAATAACACGCAATGGCAAATTATTATCAGTACAACTTCAAAAATGCTGTACTTTTGCTCAGGGGTTAAGCAAACATAGTTTGCCATCTCTGGGTGTGAACATTTATACTGAAAACAGTTTTAAAGTTAAGGTGAGAAAACGAACAAACAAAAACAGTTGCACGCTGAGTAAATCATGACTAAACTCACAAATACTGCACATGATTCACATGAGGAAACACAAGTGTAGTTTTGTGGCTACACCTTATCACATTGGTAACATACGTGGTGCCAAAGCTACAGAGAAATGAGATAAAATGAGCTGCCTGAATCCTGAAAACGATATGTAATTTTTTTTTTACAGTAATATTAGAGGTATAGGTGATGAACAGTTTGTAGAATGTAAAATGTAAGATAATGTCTAAGCCTACAGTGGGATGCAGTGCTTTTATCTGAAAGATCTGAGTGTGTGAAGCTCTAAACAGAAACATTTGCTTCTCTTATACCAAACCGAGCTTTTCCCTATTTTAAACATAAAATTTATGCAAATAAAATCAGATATGTTGGATCTGACCTGGTGTATGATCGCTTTCACTCTGAATGAGCTCAGCATTCAAACATTCAAATTGCTGCTGTATTGCAAAGTGAATAGCCCCTCACGGGATAATGGGGGAAAACAGACTATTGTACAAACGCTTTCATCACAAACTGCATGAAGTCAGCCATCACCACAGTGTTTAGCAAACCTCATGCTTGGGAGTGCCAGTTTAGCATTATCTAATGAGCAGTTGTCTGCAGCGCGCAGATATGCAGGCCGACAGGAAGCAGTGGGCTGTGGATGCGGAGAGGAATAAAACCTCCGTTTCAGTCTGTTGATTGCGATGCTCTGAGATGGAGCTGAAATGGTCTCACAGTTTTAGGCAGTCGGGGCTGTTTCTAGGCTCAGAGATTGGGTGACTGATGGCTTCACAGGCTGCCAGGCACACTGAGAAATAGAGACCAGTCACTCAACAAGTTTCCTGCGCATTGCAGCTCATCAACATCTTATTCCTCCACCTTTGTAGTACAACACTACATTTCTGGTTTTACCTATTTTATTTGCCCAATCATTCAGAGTCTGTTCCATTTCTGAATTTCTGCACCGTTTCCCCTCACGCTGCTGCAAACTTGTGTTTTTTGATGATAAGGCCCGGGAGGTGGCTGGAATCTCTGAGCCACATTTTCCGAGATAAGACATGAATTTTGCATTCAGACAGACCGTACAGGGTTCTGCTCATCGGCCGGGCCGAGGTCGAGATCAATTCTAATGATATGGAAAAAATATATATATACTTTTCTTCTGTTACAGAGCCTATGTGTATACTGAGAGGGAGGTTTTGCTGTAGGGATTAGGGGGATCTTTCTGACACACAGTGCAAGAGGAGATAGTGAACTGAAGACCTACATGAACTTGCTTATTCATAGAGGAATTAGACAAAGCTTATCCAAAGACAGAGTGAACCTGCACACTGGTGAATAAGCAATGTTAAATGTTAAAATTCCAACATTAGGTTTGAAGACTGACAAGAAATTGATTGAATAAAGGATGATCTTTTATGCAAATAATGGATACAGATAATGGGTACATATATTCCTGAAAAATGTTGCATTTTAATTTGTTTCTAATCTCTAGCAGCTTGTGTGGATGTTTAGTTCACAAATTTATTCTGCGATGGAAGTTCAGAGGAAAGGAAGTCTTCCCTTTCAGTTATGCCCCGTCGATGCTTGCACAGTTACATGCTGTCCAGTACAATAGATCTATTGGCACTGAGCAGCTCCACTGGAGCAGCTCCACTGGAGCAGCTCAGAGTTAAGGGTCTAACTTGGGGGCACCAAAGTGGTGGTTAGGAAAGATGGGAAAGCACTGCTCTTTATTTTCGCCACAATGGAAGGGAGGTAAAGGTGTTCATATAGAGGTAAATGGCCATGGCCATAGTGTGGGTATAAGAACAACATTGGAAAGGTGGCCAGATTTAGAGGGCCATGAGCTTCACGAGAGCACTAACAATATCCACTCTAGTGTGATTGTAGAGTACCCAGACTGGGTCAGATGTGAATGGCAGCAGCAGAAGGTTGACCAGTGACATTACCTAATAAAGGGAGACATGACACTCACTAAGGGGAAATCAAAGTTACATCAGGAACTGACTCTGAGCCCCTTCTTGTTCACAGTAGTGATGGACAGATTGACAGATGGGATCAGACATGAGTCTCTATGGACTACGATGCTGCTGACATTGTGATCTGTAGTGAGAGTAGGGAGCAGGTGAAAGAGAATCTGGACAGGTGGAGGTATGCACTGGAGCGAAGATTAATGACATTCAACAGAAGCAAGACAGAATATGTGTGTGAATGAGAGAAAGACAGGTGGAGTAAAGATAGTGAAGGTAGATGAGTTTTAATACCCGGGGTCAACCGTCCAAAGCAACAGACAGTGCACAAGAGAGGTGAAGGAGAGTGCAAGCAGGGTGGAGTGGGGGGAGACGAGTATCAAGGATGATTTGTGACAGAAGGATAGCAGCAGGAATGGAAAGAAAGGTAGATGGCACTGAGACATGCCATGGTGTATGGTTTGCATATTGTTACACTGACAAAAAGACAGGAGGTGAAGCTGGAGGTGGAAAAGTTGAACATGTTGAGTGTATCAGAGGAACAGAGTGTGATGGAGGGAGATGATCCACTGTGGCGACCCTCTAAATGAGCAACTGTTCTCATTAGATTTGACAGGTAATTCCATACATGCAGTTCTTATGTGACTTTAGATTATACTTCAAAATGACTGCCCAAATTGTTACTTGGTGGCAAGACTTACTTCCAGATGGACTTTGGTCAGAGCCGCTGGTGTACATGGCCTAAAAGCGTATTTTATTTAGTTTGCACTATGATTCAGCCAGATACTAGGAGAAGTCTATTCATGGCTTTGTTCCCGCATGGCTCAAGGTCTCCATCTGGAACTTCTGTCAGCGCACAAGTTCCCCTCTATTGACGGCATCACATGCATGTGTGCTGTATTAATGTGGGGTAAGACACATATGGTGTTTCAATCTAAAAAAACCAAACACCTTCAGGGATACCATTGCTGGAACATATTCATGGTGTTGCAAGTAAGAGACTTGATTCGATAGTTGCAGAAACTATCCATGTTCAACATGTGACTAAAATCCAACCTAACCCCAACTCTAACCCTAAGTTAAGAGGTTAACATTCATAATAATCTAAAAGCCTCAGGATGCTTCATGGTAGACACTATAGCCTAAATAAGTTGCAATCTTGAACTAGTATACAGATATAGCATTTTTAAAAAGCAAACACAAAAGTGAATCCCTGTGAGGTCCAAGTCATCGCTGATGCAGATGCTAATCATAACCCATGATATCTGAATATTTATTTGTTTTTTAAGACTGTGTTTCACGGTCTTGGCAATCAGGTGACAAAGAAATTGATCATTCTAAATGAGACACACCAAAACTGTTTGCCATTACTGGTGGCTGTGGCTCAGGTCGTAGAGCAGATCAGCTACTGATCAGGAGGTTGGTGGTTCAATTCCCCCAGTCTGCATGCCAAATATCCTTGAGCAAGATACTAACCCCAAATTGCCCTCCGATGTGTTCATCAGAGTGTGAATGTTTATTAGTTGCACTTGAGTTTAGAAGTGAATGGGTGAATGAGGCATGTTGTTGTTGCTTTGAGTGGGAGAGTAGAAAAGCGCTATATAAGAATCAGTCCATTTACCTTCCAATAAATATTTACTCTAAATTAGAGTTACAGTTTGAGGCAGGGCTAAGATGGCCTCAAAGTGGTAACACATGTGCTATATTTCCACAGGCAGTATTTCATAATAAGCTATGCTGATGGCTGCCTAGGACTGGGCCCATTCATCTCTATGCTGAGCTCACCAGTGGGTTTGTCTATTGACATAAATGACAATAACCTAGCTGGCCACAATGCTAATGTTAGCAGTTAGAGCAGGATTGCACAATTCAGTGGGCCAATTGCCTCACAGCCAAGAGCAGGAGAAGCAATCAATGCTCTTATGAATGTTTTGTTAGTCTTACTGATTCACTTAGAGACATTTGAACTTACTTATCTGTTCCGCCACATTTTACACAGTTTGCATGAAAGGGTGTTTCATCATGCCTCACTTAATCAGACTAGCAGTACAACAATCTTTTGCCTATTACTCATACCTTTACTTCCTGAGCTTTATGAATGGGAACTATCATACTTTAAACCACAATCTCCTCTAACCTCTGGGGAATTGAAGAAGCTATGATTGCTCTAAAAATGTAAAATCTAGCTAAATAATTTATAGACAGTATAGTTGGAAAAGTCCATACAACTCAGTTTACATGCTGGCGGATTACTTGAATGTACTGGCAACTGTGCCTCAAATCAACTTTTACATGCAGCAGGTTTTATTTCTGATACTTTAAGCCTATTCAGTATAACTGGTCATATTCTGGTGGTGAGTTGGATCAGGTGGCGGGGGAAGACGCTGGACAGACCTGGTGCACCTAAACGCGTAGTGAGGGTGTGCTGGGAACGTCTAGCAGAGGCCCCAGTCCGCGGGATCTTCAACGCACACCTCCGGCAGAGCTTCAACAGCATTCCGAGGGAGACTGGGGACATTGAGTCCGAATGGACCATGTTCAGCGTCTCCATTGCCGAAGCTGCTGCATTGAGCTGCGGCCGCAAGGTGGTTGGTGCCTGCCGTGGTGGTAGTCCCCGAACCAAATGGTGGACACCAGAGGTGAAGGGAGCCACCAGGCTGAAGAAGGAGTCCTATCGGGCTTGGTTAGCCTGTGGGACTCGGGAGGCAGCCGACAGGTATCGACAGGCCAAGCGGAATGCGGCTCGGGCAGTGGCTGAAGCAAAAACTCGGGTGTGGGAGGAGTTCGGAGAGGCCATGGAAAAAGACTTTCGGGCTGCCTCGAAGAGATTCTGGCAAACCGTCAGACGTCTCAGGAGGGGAAAGCGGTGCTCTACCTGCACTGTGTATAGTGCTGGCGGAGCGCTGCTGACGTCGACTGAGAAAATTGTCAGGCGGTGGAAGGAATACTTCGAGGACCTCCTTAATCCCACTGACACGTCTTCCGAGAAGGAAGCAGAGTCTGGGGATGAGGGGAATGACCCGCCAATTTCCGGGGGCGAGGTCACTGAGGCAGTTAAACAACTCCTTGGTGGCAGAGCCCCTGGTGTTGATGAGGTCCGCCCCGAGTTCCTGAAGGCTCTGGACGTTGTAGGGCTGTCCTGGTTGACACGCCTCTGCAATGTTGCGTGGAGATCAGGGGCAGTACCTGTGGACTGGCAGACCGGGGTGGTGGTCCCCATCTTCAAGAAAGGGGACCGGAGGGTGTGTTCCAACTACAGGGGGATCACACTCCTCAGCCTCCCTGGGAAAGTCTATGCCAGGGTGCTGGAACGGAGAGTTCGTCCGTTAGTCGAACCTCGGATACAGGAGGAACAATGCGGTTTTCGTCCTGGTCGCGGAACACTGGACCAGCTCTTTATCCTCTCCAGGATACTTGAGGGTGCATGGGAGTTTGCCCAACCAGTCTACATGTGTTTTGTGGACTTGGAGAAGGCATTCGACCGTGTCCCTCGGGGTGTCCTGTGGGAGGTGTTGCGGGAATATGGGGTGTCTGGCCCATTGCTACGGGCCATTCGATCCCTATACAACCGTTGCAAGAGCTTGGTTCGCATTGCCGGCAATAAGTCGGACTCGTTCCCGGTGGGTGATGGGCTCCGCCAGGGCTGCCCTTTGTCTCCGGTTCTGTTCATAATTTTTATGGACAGGATTTCTAGGCGCAGCCAAGTGGCGGAGGGCTTTCGCTTTGGTGGCCTCAGAATCTCATCTCTGATTTTTGCAGATGATGTGGTTCTGTTGGCTTCATCGGGTGGGGGCCTCCAGCTCGCACTGGAGCGGTTCGCAGCCGAGTGTGAAGCAGCGGGAATGAGGATCAGCACCTCCAAATCTGAGGCCATGGTTCTCAGCCGGAAAAGGGATGAGTTCCTGCCCCAAGTGGAGGAGTTCAAGTATCTCGGGGTCTTGTTCGCGAGTGATGGGAGAAGGGAGCCGGAGATCGACAGACGGATTGGGGCTGCAGCTGCAGTAATGCGGACGCTGCACCGGTCCGTCGTGGTGAAGAGGGAGCTGAGTGTAAAAGCGAAGCTCTCAATTTACCGGTCGATCTACGTCCCTACCCTCACCTATGGCCACGAGCTGTGGGTAGTGACCGAAAGAACGAGATCGCGGATACAAGCGGCAGAAATGAGCTTCCTCCGAAGGGTGGCTGGCCTCTCCCTTAGAGATAGGGTGAGAAGTTCGGCCATCCGGGAGGGGCTCAGAGTAGAGCAGCTGCTGCTGCTGACAAGGATGCCCCCTGGGCGCCTCCTGGGTGAGGTGTTCCAGGCATGTCCCACCGGGAGGAGGCCCCGGGGCAGACCCAGGACACGCTGGAGAGATTATATCTCTCGGCTGGCCTGGGAACGCCTTGGTATTCCCCCGGATAAGCTGGAGGAGGTGGCTGGGGAGAGGGAGGTCTGGGCCTCTTTGCTTAGGCTGCTGCCCCCGCGACCCGGCCCCGGACAAAGCGGATGAAAATGGATGGATGGGATGGATGGATGGTCATATTCTACTAAGAGCTGCATTATGTTAATACAAAGTCAGTATTTCCTAACCCACATCAGAATAAAATCCCTTTATTTCCATCCATCCCTTCTCTTCCACTTATCCAATCCCTTTATCCCTTTATTTTCAGTGGTCAGAAATCATTAGCAGGGTTTTTAACCGTGAAACAGCTGCTAGAATATATGCTACAGCAACTCCATGGGATTAAAGACTAACAAATAGAAGTGGATAAGAAGCAATTCATTAAATGCAACCATTGTGTCAACCTGAACCTTCTTAAACATTACATGCAGTGATTGGAAATATGCTTTAAAAACAAAATGCACAGCAATAACAGCAATACTTTAAACATGCAGTCCGAAACATCAGAGTGTTTAATGACTGAACAATTATATGACACAGTTACACTGATTAAATTCAGTTAAAGAACTGGAAATGTGGCTTATGTGTAACTGGCCTGCACATTATATGAAAGCAACAGGAGTCTGTCCACTCTTGTGTTATCTTCAGCCTTCCCCATTATTCAGAGACAATTATAAATTGATATTTGTTTATACATTAATACATTTTTGATTCACATGCTAGCGTTACTCTTATCAGCTTATACACATATACAGCTAATGATGCTTCCAAAAACAATAACAATTAAAATCACGCCAGGTTAGTAACCGTCAGCTACACTAACTGAAGCGTTTTCTGATGTTACCAGTAGATTGTACACACTGCAAACCCAAACTAGGACAGAGTTTTTACTGACTCCATTGTTGCTGCCAGTATAATGGCACATGTACAAGTAACATTTAAAACTCATTCACCCCATTCGTATTCCAAAGTCCATCAAAACTAACAGACACTGCAAATATTAGAAACTAAAGCTAGTCGCTAGTGACTTACAGCCGTGTGCAAGAAAGTGTTCTCTTGATAGTTGTTTAAATCTCACTTTTTGTCAGTTCTCACATATATTCAAATATTTCCCTATTTCTTCATAGACAATAAATGCCATGCGATGTGCCACACAAATACCAGATATAGAACTGAATCGCTTTGTTCTTTCTGTATTTGTTCATTAATTGTTTTAATCCAAACACAGATCAGCTAACAGGTATGGCAGAATTTCATCTTTACAAAATTCAGATCACTACAGTACTGGCAGTCTAAGACACACCCTGTCGTACATTCCCCCACGTGAGTCAGTCAGCCACACGGATTAGTGAGTTTGCCTACTGAACTCAGGTATGTATAAAAACAAACATTTTTTGGACAGAAAACCCCCACATTCAGAGTATGCAAGGCACATTAAAGCAGAACTCCATAGAAGCTGTTTCTAGAAAGGTCTCTTGTAATACTATTCATAAAATCTCAATGTAATGCTGGATTAGTGATCTTAGCAGAACAATCTTCATCTCCGCTTGAGGCTAGCAGCGCCAGGCTGCATTTGCCACAACAAGCATGAAATACCATGGCCTGTGGCTGCGAACCAGCATTTCACGGGAAATGCTGATGCTAGTAGAAATTATGAAATTACAATTAGATCCACCCAATGTGAGTGCATGATTCTTTTTAACTCATAGACTCATAGTGTTAACATAATGTTGTAACGTTTCACCACTCATCGTGACTTCTTCAGTCTCAGCTGACTGCAGGTTTCCCCAATCCTATAAACAGTACACTTGCATAATGACTGAAACTAGCACCACTGAAGGAACAATAGGCTGGGAGGTCAGTTCCTAGATCATTGATATGCAAATTCTCATGACCAATTGGTCCCCAAATGTCTGTTCATCAGAATCAACTTTTGGGGATGCCTTAAACCTCAATTTCCTCTAAAGCGAAGAGAAAACTTCACTGATTCACAAAGACTGCATAAAAGTCATTTCACTTCTCACTTAATTTATTACCTCATAAACACTTTAAGTGAAATGAAATTATCATCTCAATCATTTGTTAAAAGCCTTCTTCAGTTCTGAACAATATTCATGCTATTTAGAGCCATTTTGAGAGTTCAACAGGTGAAAAGCCTTTGGACATGGCTACATCGTGATTGTCATTTGTCAGCCTTTTCAGCTCCACAAACCTAAAACAGTGCAGATGACACATTTGGTGCAGAGCCCACAACTCAGCAAATACTACATGTTACAGACTCTGACCCGCGATGTCGCTGGGGATAAAATAAATAAATAAATAAGTAAATACGAAAGCCAAACTATATTCTCCTGAATAAACATGTACACTCAAACTGAACACTTTAGAGAATACAAATCTGACATTTTCCCCCCGGCACCTCGTAGACTGCTTGTTTCAGTTTGGTTACATCAACAAAAAATAAAGCAATGCCTGCAAGCACAACCCCTTCATTTTCATCACAACTACAGTCCCCTAGAGAGGAGGGTATTACTGTCACCCACCAACCCCCCAGTGTGTTGAATCATCCCATGTGCATTAGCCAACGGAAAATGAAAAATAACTTGAGACAAGTTGATCTTTCAACTGTACATTTATTTCCAAAAGGCTGCATATACATTTGCAAATTCTACTGTACAGAAAACATCCAAAATGTCCATAATTATAGATACAGTATACCGCAAAGCTGCCCTGGCATTACCAAACATAGCTGTTCAGCACTAGAAAAGCTCTGCAGCCTATTCATTATTATAATCTTAAATACTTTTTTCAACTTATATCTTTAATGTAAGTCAGTATGATTAATTGTTCTTTTTTTTTTTATCCCCATCTGTACTTTACAAACATTCACCATTTACAGTAGTTAAACAAGGCACAAGAATAGTGATATGAAGCCGAAGGCCATGCGTGAAGCAGGAAAGAGCATCGGACCAACCAACTCAGGTGACGGGAAGTCATGGATGCAACAGTGAAGGTTTTGTCTCATGAAACAGGGTTAGTCTTACACCAAAGCATTATACACAGTGAAAATATGTTTGTGTAAGAGTGTGTATGAGCTCACTTATCAAAGAACTGAATTTCAACGTGTCAATGGGATACAGTAGACACAGCTGATACACATCCAGGATGAAGGTGCACGTTGAGTTTGCTTGTGTGTACCACACAGACAAGATGCTCTTGATGCGACATAAGCCACCGCTAAGCATTACAAAAGCACACGTTTCCTTTTCTGACACTCCACTTGTAGGAATGAAAAGCAAACTCCAGTTAGTCACAATTAAAAGATAAAAAAAAGACAAACAAAAGATTACCTTTCATATTCTTCACTTCACAAGCTTCAATTACAGAATAAATGAATTGAAACTGATTACAAATGCATAGAAATGATGCAGGGAAATAAAAGCAGATGGATGTAACCTTTCACATGTACAGTGCCAGCGGTGTATTCCAGGTGACCATATAAGTTGTGATGAACCACCGAGCAAGAGTTTGTTTCCCTCTCTTTGTTGCAAAAATAGTCAAGAAAATTGAACTTAGATGAAAAATGCTGACGGACTAGATTCACAGGTAGGGAACTGTCTATGTACCTTGATCAAAAAGTATCAGCACCTGGACCATAAAAATCATTTGGTTAGTCTTCTCTTCTGCTATTCTTAGACTGCTGTGTGGAACTGCTATTAGTTGTACCCAGCATGAACAGGAGATCAGCTAGTTTTTGATTTTTAGGGGCTGAATCCCAGTGTTTTCCCAGTTAGTATATCTGTAACTTTGTCAAATAATAATTGATTTGGTTATTATTTAGTTACAGTAATGTAAGCAATATAGTATTGCCTGTTGTGTTGTTGTATAACAGTGGCAGTGGTTGATCTTCACTTGTTGCATCAGACCAATTTTGTACTTGCTAAAGACAGGGCGATAAAGAGCTGAAAATGGTTCAGTTGTTATAATGAAGAATTCGTTGTTTTCCTTTTCCTGATACAAAAGGCTGAATAAATAAACAACAAAAAACAGCATTTATAGTGCCTCAGTCATTTAGTTTATCTATAGCCAACATTTTATTATTCTGAGTAGGCTAACATCTATAACTCTGTATGTTTTAGTAATACCAATGAATGTCAATGCTGGGGATTGGTCTGAGATTCTATTTTGTTCATTTTTATCCAAATCTGTTACTGTTACTAAATTTCACTATGCATTATAATGTAGAGGTTAAAAATGACCCATTTTCTGTTTCTCTGTCTTGAAAATGAAAATTTGAAGAGTTGGTATTTGATTGAATGCTGAAATGTAGCCTTACTGGAAAGTGGCATGCTTATTTTCAAATAAAACCAACACACAGTTACAGTACATTTAATGGTTATTGTCACATTAGCGTTCAAAGATGTTACAGGAAAAAACACAAACAAACAAAAAACCTTTCATCTAAAATATTCAGCTACAGTGTTCTTCCCAGTAAATCTACCTTCGCTCTAAATTGTGTTCAAATTTGTTTTTGGATATAAACCTAGCTATAGCACACTCAAAATTGCACACTGTGTGTCTTTGTCCTGATAATGATTTAAGAGTTGAAACAGGTCAAATCTGACATGTTTTAAGGGACCAAATGCTAAACATCTGAATTATACCCATACTTAACTCCACTCTACTTACCTGTAAGTATACCAAACACACATTTTTGTATATTAGCTATTCAGGTTAGCTTAAAATCGCCAGATTATATTGTAGTTTTGTATTTTCTTTCTTTTTTTCTTTTTTTTTCATTTCTGACTTGTGTCATTGTTCTTTCCAGTTTAGTTTTTATTAGTTTCAGTCTTTTTAATTATTATTGTATGTATGGTATATGCGAAAGGCATGATTTAGAAAAATCAGTGCTGATAAGCAAAAAAAAAAAGAAGTTTTTCTAATAAAAACACAGAGTTTTTGGAAAGCAGATGACTCGTACAGACATCCAAATCCAAAACCAAATCTATCAATGTTTCAAGTTATGATAATAAATTTTATCAAGCTGACAAATAAAAACTAAGAATATTGCATTTATCTGGATTCTTTTTTAGTTTCAAATTTCAGATAATCATTTCAGTTAGTTTGATTTTTACCCTCACAAGTCCAGATTTATATTTTGATTTTAGTTAACAAAAATGTTTATCTCGTTTTATTTTTAGGTTTAGTTTTGTTTAAGTATAATATTGATAATAGCAATATTACCAACCTTCTGGTCTACATGTCCACATTACGTTTTATTTTACATAAAACAATAAAAATGTATCACCCACTCTGACTTTTTAATGCTGCCTCTGCAAACAGTCTAAAAGCACACAAAACCTGGCAATTAGTTTTTTCAAAATAAAGTACATTTTCTTTTGCCAACTTTTTATCAAAGTTAAATTAAAGTTAGATTTCCATACAGTTAGCGTGAGGCCTGTAAAACTGTAAAATCATAAGCTAATGTTGACAACAGGATGTTTTCAGAAAAATTCAATATAGGTGCCGGTTGGGCTGTTCCATTCGCCTGCTCTCTGTGTTACCTCATTGTATTTTGTTTTTATATCAGCCAAATGTTTTTTGGGTAGATTTATGTCTGATTTATAAAAGTTGTACAAAAACAGCTCCCACAAGTCTCACCAACAAGTCTAGGTAATATATTATAACTTAAAGTCACTTAAGACCTTAAACAACCTTTTAGATATGTGTGATAAGTGTTTAGTTTGGTTAAAATTCAGGTCTGTTTTCCCCTCCTGCCATCATTCAACTATTCTAACCTTCCACTACAGCTCCACTCTTGTCACTTGCTGGCACTCTTCTGTTTCAGTATAAATTAGTGAGACTCTCGGTGGAATTTTTCATTGCTAGGCGTAGAGCAAAGGACATTCCGTTCACCAGGGTTGCAGACAGAAATCTCAGTGGCACATATCAGAAAATTCTAACCTGAAAGTTCACGGCTAGAGACTGCCAGGAGTACGTGCGAAAATATAATTTTGCATAATTTGGCCTTATTCACCCAGCATGCACCTCTCTGGCAAGGTGAAGGTTGTTATGAGACCCGCTGTGATTTCACTCATACAAATCTCTCCGCTGCAAGAACACTGGGTGTTGTTTTTGAATATATCTGATGTAAAAAATACATCAGATATATTCATCAGAAACGTTTCTCCCACAAAACGCTATGTCCAGATGAACAGAATCAACTTTTGGAGATAAAAAGTACTTAATTGAACCTTGAATTAAGAGTCTTAAATAATTACAAAAACACTTTTCTACAAACACCAGCTAAAGCTCTGACAGCTTCAACCTTAGTGTGTGTTCAAATATAAAGATGAGGGGTTAACATTTCAATCTATTCTGACCTGGAGGTCATCAAAAGTTTCACTTACCATTACCTCACATGACTATGACATTTTCCCTTATTCCCTCAGCATGGCGTAGGATTTATATACCTTATATACTGTTACTGTATGTTATATATGTCTGACACTGTCTGTATTCCTTTGTTGTTTTTTGAATAATGTGAAAATATGTGACCTCTACAGCCGCGAAATGTCAGTGTGGTGTGTGAGTTGTGTACTTGTGTGGGTGGGTGGTAGACATGGGGGCAGCTGGGTGTGTCAGGGCCTGATATGAGGTCTGTGTGACGGGTGTTAATGGTGGGAAGTGGATGATAAGACGTAGCGATGACCTCTCCGCGGTGCCAGGAAATGATGTTTTACAGCTTCCTCCCTCTCTATCTGCCGCAGGAGGCAACTGTAATGAATTGTAATGCCACGGTTAGAAATCTCACTCTGCCACATTACGCCACAACCAACGGCTCGTTTTCTTTCTTACTTTTTTTCCGAGTACAACTGGGGATGATATATTTATGATTATTTTTTGCATAAATGATCACATAAGTGCTAAAATTTCAGTTTTGGGATTTTTTTTTTTTTAAATAAAACCAGGTGATTTTGAAGATACCTGCCTTGAAAGTTCACTATCACAACATTTAAGCAATCAGGAGCTTCCCATTAAAATATAACAGTGGACATTAAAAGAAAAGAAAAACTAGCTTTTAAGTCCTTTTTCATTTGTTGACACGGGAAGGGGAGTGTCAGATCAAACATAGGTGACTAACATTACGCCACAGTTGTATCATCTTATTTGCATATTCAGACTTATATGCAAGCGTGTGGACTGCTGGAAAAGGAGCTCCCTTCTCCTCTAACGCGGGTTCAGACAATAGCAGACACAAAGGGGAATAAATTCACATCAACCTAAATTAAAAGAAGTTAGAAACAAACAGAAAGGACTGAGTGGAAAGGCAGACAAAGATTTACAGTCCAGCCTCAGACGGGTTCTTAAAAGAGAGGGGCAGATCCACAGCAGGTGCCAGCTCACCTCGACCTGTTGTGATCGGTCGCCGTGTTGAACACTGGCACCGTCTACTCACCTCGTGACCTTCTACTGCACCGCCGCAGTGTGTTGTCCATCACTGACTGTGTGCGTACACAGATATATACGTCAGTCTGTCAGTTTTTACTGGCTCTCTCTCCTCTCTCAGCCCGTGTATTCAGAAGCGCAGTCCTCTGTATTCTGACTGGTTAGTCTGCCTGTTCCGTACAGACTGCTTGCTTCTATGTGAATGGAGTCAGATTCGCACTCGTCCTGGTCCTTGGGGGAACTTTTGGAGTGGATCTTTCCAATCTCCTCCAGGGCACTGGCTAGAGAGTCAAGGTCAGAAGTGTCCTGGTGACGAGCCTCCCACAGGCTTAGTATGACTGCAGACGGACTCCGCTGCTTTGCAAAATACCCCAGGTTTCTGTAGAGGAGCACATACAGGAACATGAAAGTAACTGTTTAATTACAGATGCCACATACAAGGAACTTGCAAAAGAAAACAAATGTTTTAATGACTTTATCAGGTGGTCTTAAAGTTTAAATGTAAATGTGTAAATCTGCTAGTCCATCACTCGTGGTAGTTCGCCTGCTTCCTATGTGCACACATGCTACAGGAGTCCTTACACAATATGACTTTTCATTGCACAACCAGTTAACCAGAATCTACATATAAAACTGTATGCTTGTCACTGTGTGCCTATTGGTTAGTCGCTAGTAACAGTCACCTACATAACACTGTAAGATATTTAAGGCCCCATCAACTGTCAATCAAATGGTGAGAAAGGTTTCACTTGGGAGACACCCACTTCATGTTACTAACAAGTATTTTGCCTGATTGCGCAACAAATCCTTGAATTTCACTGACATTCCTCTGTCGTTACATCATTGCTGCTCTCCTTTTTGTGCACACCCCGCCTAACTTTAAAATCATGGAAAATGATCATTATGTTCTGCAGAAGCACTTACTCAGGTTCAGCTAGCTGATGCATGCCCACAGTAGAGGTTCACGTCAGCTCTTTTTTTAAGCCTACTGTATCCACACACATGAATTAGCACAACATTTCTTGAATGCTGTGATGGAATCAGCAGAGATGCTAATCATGTCGCGATGATGGATTGGACTGTTACTGAGGCTATAATCTTGCCAAGACCCCAGTCACATAGACCTAGTGACTGATTGGTGACTGCCTGGCAACCTGGTTGCTAGGGGGGGAAATGTATTTCCTTAAAAGCTGCAAGTAGCTGCTGTGCAGGAATCATGCAGGAATAAAGACAAGTTAGTGTCCCCCTAGTAACCAGCTAGGGAAAAATTTGTGTTCTTTAACTGGCTGGCAACCAATTGGGAAATACAGGGTGCTTTCAGTATATGGAAGCAGTATATGTAAGAGGAATAAAGAAGAGGCATATGGTGCTGCAGCAAAAGTTGGTACAGAACATCCCAATTGTCTGTTAACATTCAGCAACTACTTGTGGTTGTGAAACTGTGAATAGTGTGATGCAAATAACAAACTGAGACCATTTGCCTTCAAAGCAAATGATCTGGTTTCAGCAGTGAGGAATAACTTTAACCAGCAAGCTCCAAAAACCACTCACCAACATGCGCAGAGGATGCCTAACTTGCATGGAAAAACATTTTTGATCTTTCGAAGCAGTTTCTAATTTATCAGACTTGATTGGTGAGCCTTTAAATGCAGTCTTTTGGTCTTGTGACCATAAAAATTAATGCTGAGGCTTTTTCCCTGTTCCCTATCATACACCTAAAATAACTAGCTTCTTGAAGAGTTTAGTCCAGACTGGCAGGGCTATAGCAGTGCCACTGACATTAAAGTGATCCGTTTTTGTGTAAAGTGTTTGCTGCCCTTAAAGAATGAGAAGAAAGACGTCTGTTTCAAGCAACGTTTAGAACTGTGTCTCTGTCTGCCCCTCATCACTGCAGGCTTGTTTTGGACAGTAAAGGTTAGCAGCTAACGAGCGAGACTAGAGTGAAGGCACAGCAGCATTTTGAACTTTTAAAGAGCCTTAAAAAAGTTAGAAATGAACTCTGTAAGAAAGATCTTCTGTATCTACTGTTCCGGCTTCATGTCGTTTACCAGCTATTGAGAACATGAAACTGGAAATTTCAAAGCAATGTGACATGTATTTCAAATCATATTTTATTTCACAATGAAATCTGTTCCTAGAAGGGCACACCTGGGCATTGTGCGCGTGACTTCAGTGGGGTCTTAAACAGTCTTCAACTAAACTCCGCTTACTGTTTTTTGCAATTTTGTGGGAAATCACAAGTCAGCTGGCTGCTATTAATTTTAAAGTGACTGCTATTTTTCTACATTACGTATGCCTGTGAATGGAGCTTCACTGCAAATGCACTGGAACCCACGTTTATGACAGATGTGAGAGTACAGCCTCAAAAGACGTGAGATCACATTAAAAAAAGAGTAACTCATGTGGACGTCTGAGTATTTATTTACTGACGTCAGAGGTAAAGCTGTCCACTTTAAAGCTGTGTTTAAGGTTTACAGTTTGAATTGAGGAATACAAAAACTTGACTGATCCAGAGCTGGAACGGACATCTGAACCTTTGCTGGCAAAGCAGAAAAAGCAACAAGGACCTTTGACCACGTTATACACATCGAAAGATGAAGCTGCCAAGAGTAGCTTTGTGATTTCACAAATTCACAAAAACAACTATAACTCGTTCTCTGATGGGGAGATTGTCAAAGAGTGTTTGATGGACTCTGCTGCACTAATACGCCCTGAGAAAAAAAAACATTTGGAATATGCCCCTCTCCAGGTGAACCATAATAAGATGGATCAAGGACAGTTTGGGAAAGTTGGAGCTTCAGTTGAATACTAAAGCGGACAATTTTGACTTTTTCTCCTTGGCTCTGTGATGTCCGTGATATAGCCCATTTCAGCCGATGGTTGTCCAAGTCAGGCAAAATGTTGAACTTTTGAAATGATGCAAGATAAAGTAAACCTGGAACTGAAAATTGGTACTTTTGCATTGTTTTAAACACCAGGAGGTGTTGTTTAAGTCAGTATAACTGCTGTACCTGTATTCTTCTCTCAAAAAGGAGAACTCACATCCACACATAAGGAGACATGATCCAGAAGATGTTGGTTCTCTCGGATCTACTTTCATATGTGAACAAGCATTCTCAGTGATGAAGTTTAACAAACCCACATTAAGGGCCTGTCTCAGTGATGGCCACATGTATTTCCACCTCAGGCATCAAATCTGACTTGAGCCCCGGTGTTCCAACCCAAATAGATTTCTTCCATTGTTCTTCAGTCTGCATGCCAAAGTATCCTTGGGCAAGATGCTGTGATCTTAAGCAAAGTATTAAGATACTAACCTTCACACTCTCCGATGTGTTTATTAGAGTGTGAATGTTCTCACTTGTTTGTACTTGTATGAATGGGTGTGTAAGAGTAAATGAGGCGTGTTGTATAAAATGCTTTGAGTGCTCAAGTAGAGTAGAAAAGTGCAGCAGTATACTAGAAGCAGTCTATTTGCTTTGTACAAAGTTTGAAGTCTTTAACTTTGGCAAAAACATGCACAGTTGTTTCTGGCACTGCTGATTAAATATTGGTAAAATGTTGACATTTTTAGGTAGAGATAGGATTAATAGAGTTCTTATCTTGACAGAAATTCTTGTGCCTTTTCCACGGTGCACTAAGAAGTGCAAAAAACAAATGGAAGTAGAAACAGAAACACTGTGTGTAGAGTTACAGAGAGCAAAAACTTAATGGAAATAAAAAAAAGCTCAACCACTAAACAGCTACTGAAAAGCGATAAGAACAAAAGTATGAAACATAAGCATAAATCTTAATATCATTATATACAGTAATTGAAAAAGGCAGGAAGTAGCACAGTGTGGGTTAAATTTTTCAAATGTCAGAAAAGGGAGGATTTATACTCTCCCTGTTTCCCAACATCCACTCTATTAGTAGTTTGTAAATAAATATAGGTACTAATGAACAGACCTGTGTTCAGCTAATTCGTCCCAGTTTCTCATGTTGCCCACCCCTGTTCAAGGGACAGCAGACCATTACAAGGTATTTCATAACGGTCATTGCTGCAAATCTTTGATTTGTTTATTGTTAGCTGACTGTGCATTTACACATTATTTAAGGTGAATTTTTAAGAAATGGCAAGAAGAACCCGTATCCGTGCTACTCTACAGAGTACTCTGAGAAATCCATCGTGGCCTGTCATAAAATGCTGAGTTCAAACCTGTGATTTACCATCAATGTTTTTCATCTTTTGTTAGTTTCTTTGCATTTTGTCCTGTCGGGCTGTGTCTACTTTTATTTGTCTTTGTTGTGACTTCTTCTCTTATTTTGATAACTGTAGACCTTTTGCTGTTTTTACTTCCTGTCCTTGTCTGTTTTCCCTCCACTGCAGTAATGACTACCCCGCCTTGATTGTTTTCACCTCTGTTAATTAGCTCCATCTGTTCCCAATTATTCCCCCTCCCTCTCCCCCAGGTTGCCTGTTTGTTCTCCTTTTGGCTCCCAGGTTTACATTTAAGTGATGTTTTCCTTTGCAGATGACATCATCTTTTATTTAAATGTTTCAAAATCTGAATGCAAATACAGTGCACGTAATATGTTGATGAAAATGACCAAGACAAAAATTTTACATGGTCATTCCAACTGCTCTTACACTTTATAGTTGTGTTTTAATACAAAAACACCAATTTAGGCCTGCATGACTGGGGCTACGGTGATTAATTTCACAGTGACTGCCAGCAACTGCTCACACCTGAGTGGAAAACACTGAATTTTCCCTAGCCACCAGAAGCTGCCAAGTAAACTTGGGACAAAAAATAAGAACATTTGTGTTTGGTTGATTATTTCTTTGTTGTAACAATGCTTCTTGCCAAGAAATCTGATACTGTTGGAAAGCCAGCTTATTTCCCTCAAATAGTGCCAGACTTGTAAGGAGGATGTATTTGTGGGTTGAGCAGCAGACCTGAGTATGTGGGTTGCATCAATGAAAAACTTGCAACATTATCTCTGCCACTGCTAAACAGCTTATTCTGCTATTGGCTCCTGTTCGGTGCTGTTTATTGGATTGGATGATTGAAGTCCGAAGACACAAGACATATTGGCAGTTTAATCATTTATTAATTTAATAATTTACCAAAAAGGAGCCTCAGCAGAGTTCAGAAGAACCCTGGTCACGAGCTTGATCACACACTTCTGAGGGACTTCTGGCACATGCAGAATCAAACCAATCAATTGCATATAATAAAACAGTTAAACCTTGGCCAATAACCTCAGTAAATTCTTTTTGTTTATTTTCCCTGTATATCAGGTTAATTCAACTTAGTTTCATCTTGTGGTTCTGAAACCACTGTTTTAGGACCCTGGTTATGGAATCCACTAAAAAACAATAGTTACCTATAATGGCCCCAAAATTGATCGTTTAAAATCCTAATATTAAACCCATTTGGGTCATTGAATCCCCTTTATTTGACTCTTAGAAAATCAGAATACTGAGTGCTAACTGTAAATTAATAGAACTAAAGAGTGTCTCGCTGCAGTAAACACAACCATCTGCTTTTCCATGTACCTAGAATGAAAAGTTCGACCCTTTAAGAATAAATTACCACCGCAAGTGATTACCACTGAACAGAGTTTGCTTTATATTTCATTCTCAGCTTCTGCCAAAGGAAAGGAAAACTAAAGCTTGTTGCCATGCCAATACAGTACAATGCCTTTGTGTCTCACTGAGCAGGGAGTCCAGCTGGGGGCAGTGTTTCACTGCCGCTGTGTGGTTCTTCACAAGAGACACAACAGCAAGCAGCACAAAAAAAACTGCAACGATCGGTCACATCAGGCTCAGTTCAAAGCTGCCCAACTTGGAGAGGAAAGCTTATCTGGATAATTTAGAAATCCCAAAAGACTCTTAGATAGCAGCATCTCATGAATCATGCACTTAACAGGAGATCATAGCTGACACCAGCTAAGGCCAAGCAAAGACAACAACTGGGCCAGGGAAATAAGAGTGCAGCGTCTCATCAAAAATGCATATTTGTGTTTGGGAGAAGAAAAAAATCAGCTAAGAAGTAAGTGGTCAGAGTGACAGAAATGTTGGAGGCTCACTGGATTTCGCACTGTTTATGTTTCAAAAGTAGAGTGGATGTAGGTGTCAGAGTGTGTATGATGTTCCACAGCATCCCACAGTCAGTTACACCACGTGCCATACAGTTAAACAATCAGCCGTCTCTCTTGATGCTCAGGGAGCATGAGCAACCTGAAGCTACATTCAGCAGCTTATCAACACCCACAGGAGTCTTATCACTGTCATCAGCAGTGTTGGTCAAGTTACTTGAAAAAAGTAATCAGTAACTAATTACTGATTACTTCCCCCCAAAAGTAATCCCATTACTTTACTGATTACTTATTTTCAAAAGTAATTAGTTATTAGTTACTTAGTTACTTTTTAAAAACATGATTTACAACCTGAATAGGTGATAAAGCGATAGATCTTTCAGCCCAATTCTACTTTTTCTGCATAATCCATCATATAAAATGTAATCAAATGGAAAAATTCTCTTTTTAAATTTTTTTTTATCAGTTTTAATCTTTTAACTTTATGCATCAAGCAAACATTAAATTATATGCAACATTCTCTGACTGGAAGAAATTTGTTTAACATTTAAATTATTTTCTGCACATTCCAGCACATAAAATAAAATAGGTTTTTGTGTTTACACTCAGTCTTTCAAATAGATGCAAGTAAAACACAGCAGAAAATAAATGAAATCAAAGACTCAGCAGTCGTGTTGCTCTATTTTCACCTGTTTAGCAGGAGTGGGGGCGGGCGGATGTTTGCCCTGGTGCAGGTGTGCCGCATCGGTGGGTGGAAGAATCCACAAGTTTCTCTGTGAATTGCCCATTCCAAGGCAGCGTACTCGGTGCTTGCTCGGAAGTTTAGGGTTTTTTTCACTGTAAAAATAAGTTTTCTTCCCACGCAGTGAACAGTGGACGCTAATGTTTTTGTCACTTTTTACGGAATCAAACTCAAAGTAAGGTCAGTACTTCCACGCTTTACTTGAAAACTAATCGGATTACCCATCTCTGGTCATCAGCCTGTGTTCATTACAGAGGGCACACACACACACACACACACACACACACACACACACACACACATCATGCGGCCTCAAAGAGGATGCACATCATACACTCACCGATCTAAGTGGAGCTTTTGGGCTAAGAGTTGCCAGTCCTTGCCCTTGGCGTTGGCAGTGTCGAAGGTGGCACAGATCCTCTGGCGGATGGACAGGGGGATTTTGAAGGCCTTGGGCCCCGTCTGGGACGTGATGGTGCAGTCTGTCTGCATAAAAAATGGAACTGACTCCTTTTCGGTCTGGAGGAACAGAACAGAAGCAGACTAATCAGACCAGGGCCAGAGAGGATTTGCAACTCTGCAAATAGTTGAGGTTTACTGGGTCAGGACCCTTCGGACAATATTTTTACACATTAAAAGATCAGTAAACAGACTGTAAGCCAATGAGACAAAAGTGATTGGTGTATGGGGGTACTTCTCAATCTGTGGATTCCTGTGGCCTGTGGATCAAACCATGAAAACCATCTTTTAAGCCTACATGTGGACAGTTTAAGGAGTATCAGTTTTCTGTGGCCTCATTCTCATTTTCATTTGACCATACCAAGATTTCAGATTTAATAAAAAATTTTTTTTTTTACCAAAACAGAATAAAAGTTGCGTCCATCCAAATAAAATGGATGGAGGTGTGAAAAAAATGCTGTCATAACACAGGGGGCAGTAGTGCTGCATTTGACTGCCTCTGTGAACTAAACTTGGAGAAGAAGACGAAGAGGAAGAAGACAGCACACTGACACAAGAATGCCTTACTGAGTTCACAGTCTGGTTTCTGCTCAGTGAGTGCTGAGGTCATAACTTGAAACATATTGCTGGATTGTGATCTATAAATAAAACACGTTAAAATCTTGCTGTGCGCTGTTTTCTTCTTTGTGTGTCTTCTGCACATGCCCAGTGGAAGAGTTGCCTGCACTGGTTCAAATGTGGATGCAAGCCAGCATTACTAACATAGCACACAAAGTTAGTTATCACAAAGTCGAGTCAAGATACGAGCACCGTAACATAAAACAGCATGTGATTAATCATGATCATGGACAGTTAATATGTTTTTTTTTATCACAATACTAAAGCTTAGAGAATAGTAAAATGGCTTTAAAACACTTGGAAGCCAACAGGAAGAAAAACGAGGATTCTGTAATTTTTATTTTATTGGTCAGTTTCTAAGAATCTGAGGATAGGTGTCACTGCTGCGTTTAAAGTAATTAAAACTAATTTAAATCAAGTCAAATTTAATGTGGAAGTCCTGAAATTTTTTTAAATATGTTAAACGTGGGCAGCACGGTGGCACGGTGGTTAGCACTGTTGCCGCACAGCAAGAAGGTCCTGAGTTCAATTCCACCATCAGGCTGGGGTCTTTCTGTGTGGAATTTGCATGTTCTCCCCGTGTCTGCGTGGGTTCCCTCCGGGTACTCCGGCTTCCTCCCACCGTCCAAAGACATGCAGCTTGTGGGGATAGGTTAATTGGATAATCCAAATTGTCACTAGGAGTGAATGTGAGTGCGAATGGTTGTCTGTCCCTGTGTGTTGGCCCTGCGACAGACTGGCGACCTGTCCAGGGTGTACCCTGCCTCTCGCCCTATGACAGCTGGGATAGGCCCCAGCGCCCCCCCGCGACCCTGAAAAGGATAAGCGGAAGCGAATGGATGGATGTTAAAAGTGCAGTAGACAAGCCTTAACCATGAAATTACTTGTGGCAGCAGTTATGAAACCTTTGGGGGAAAAGCAGGATTGATTGCCCTGTGAGAGAGAGCTCATAAGCAATGTTCAGTTGGTATTCTTTTTAACTGGATCTTTCACAAAACCAGTTTACTCATTAACCTAATATAGGCAAGCGATTTAAAAGGAAAGCAGTGTGCTGTTTGAGCTCTGTTACTAATATAATATCATTGAGTCCTCTCCTTCCATTTAGGTCTAACAGCATATAGTTGGAGTAACATTATAACATCTATGTCTTTTTACAGACTTTCGGCAATCTTGAGATAATGTAGCAAGATTTGGATGGATTGAGTATGGTTCGCTCTGGTGCAAAGAAGTGGTAAAGCTGTTTTCAATGATATCCGTTCAACATGGTGGCCCCGCATTGTAAAACATGCTGCAGACCTCTGGAAACGCCTGTTTGCTGTATTTACCAAACTGAAACCGCTGATGTTTTGAATTCAACACATCACACCTATAAAAGCTTTTTTTTCTTCTTCCTGTCTGACAAACTCCACTAATCATCAAGGCAAAATTTAATCAAACCATAAAAAGTCATTGTAAATAATATTTCACGTCTGACTGTGACTTTTATTAGTACTGGTGGCCTTGAGGTAGGACAAGCGCATTTGTGACTGGTTGTGGAAAAAGCAGTTGGGTGAAATCAATGAGCAGCACTCTCTTCTGCCTTAACAGCAACTGCCAAGGTGCTCTTGAGTGAGTATTCCTGACTCCTAGCTGCTCCGGTGGAGCTGTTCAGCAGCTGATAGAAAGCTGTTGTTACAGCAGGCAGCTCCCAGGTGTTGGTGTATGTGAACGTGAAGGCGGCTATTTGCCGGAACATGCGTCCTCTTGGACAAACAGAGGTTAAAAAAACACAGAGCAAATGCACCAAACAGCTGGATCTTGTTTTTGGAAAGAAGGGAAGGAAGAGTGCTCTCCTCGCTCTATTAATACACAGCTCAAGCTCAGGAGAGCTGGTCCTGCTCTGGTGTACACACTCCAGGAAGGTTACAAAAAGGTTGAGTGAAAAAAGTGAAACACCCTCCCCACAGCTTCAGAGCCTCACCTCGGCCACAGCCGTATAGACCTGCAGAATCTGCTCATGGCCTTTGACCTGGCGCACGCTGATTTTGCAGGAGAGCTGGGCGGTGACAGGGCTGTATCTCTCCAGAGAGAAGGCACAGTACAGGGGCTGCTGGTTGCTGCACCACACTTGGGGGAAGGAGAATTCCTGAGGAGGGAAAAGAGAGAGAATAGATCAGCGACATCACACTCAATGGTCAATATGACCTAACCCAAATTATACATTATGTTAATATAAAACCAAGTGATATTGTATAGTTGATGAAGTGTACAAATATAAACAGTTGTAATTTATCTCTCCTGTTTATCCAATTCAGGGTCACAAAGGAGCTGGAGCCTATTCCAGCTACCATAGGGCGAGAGGTAGGGTACACCCTCACTACTCTATTGCAGGGCTAACACATAGAGACAGACAACCATTCACACCTATGGGTAATTTAAAATCACCAGTTAACCTAACCTTTGGACTGTACGAGTACCTGTATGTGTGTGTGTGTTATCATTCAGTCTATAAACACAACAGCTCAAAAAGTTTTGAATGAATTCTCATTAAACTTTGTAGGAGTATAGAGTGGAGGCATGTTAACAATTCATTAAAATATGGCTTACATCCACCAAGGTCATCAAGGTCAACTCAATGATTCATTGGTCTAAAATTGACAAGAAGCCTTGTAACTTAGAAACTATGATTCTTATGTTAAGTGTGCTGTGTATTGTCAACGCGTAGAACATACTGTATAAGATTGTAATACAACATGTCAGATTTAACCTCTCCTGTAAAGTCAATAGATTAATCCAGTGGTTCCCAAACTTTTTTTGCTAGGCCCCCTTTGTTTTACAAGAAAATTTTTCTCGCCCCTCTACCACGCAAACACATCCTCCCACCACACACACCCATATTTTGTTTTCAAACTTCAATGCGGTTCATTTCCCACCTCAAACATTTAGTAAACAATTAAGCAAATACAAGTAAACTGCAATAAAATCAGGTAGTAATAAAATAAACTACTAACTCTTTAAGCTACGTCCAAACCTACACGGGTATTTTTGAAAATGCAGCTGTTTCAATGCGTTTGGGCCTTTCGTCCACACGTAAACAGCGTTTCAAATCAACGAATATGGAGATTTTGTAAAACTCCTTTTTTGCGTTTACGTGTGGACGAGGAATACAGTTCGTCAAACAATGTCAAGGTATGTGCCTTTTTTCACATCACGCTGTGCGCCACGTTATTGTTTACATGAGATTAATTGCAGAATGTCAGAGGCAAAATACTGTTAATCTGACTATCTGCAGGTTTTACAGGCTTACATATACAAACACAGTTACTATCCTTCCATTTAGAAAGGCAGCGGCGTCACGGTGTGATTATTTTACGTGTAGTTGTTTTTTTCCTGGGTAATAATATTCAACATTGCTATCAATACATTTTTCAAAAAATGCCTCTCTGTGCAAAATGGGTTCAAAAACATAAACAACTGTGGGATACTGTTTGTCCGTGATTTGGACAGGGGGACCAAATCGTGGCGGGATCAGCTTGATGTTATTTGTATCCCACTGTAACTTTACTGTATAAAGAGCTAACATCTCCAAAATGTCAGGAGTAGTTAGTCATTACAAGAAGTGTTTGTTAACTAAAAATCTAGAATGTGGGATTGTCACGGTTCTGGGTCCGTTGGACCCAGTATTTTGAGTTTATTATGTTTTGGTTTTAGTTTGCATCAGGGATTGTTTTCTTGTTCTCTTGTGGTGTTTATGATGATGATTATGATTATTATTTGAGTTTCATGTTTAAGGATTTGTTCTCTGTTGTATCTCACGTTTAGTTTAGTTCAGGTTCCATGTGTCATTCTGTCTGTCTCTCAGTGTCAGGTCTGCGTCTTGGTGTGGTGTTCTCATTTCCTGTTTTATTGTGAAGGTCTGGGTCTCATGTGAGTGTGTTCAGTTTTACCTCTGTCTCGTCTTGTTGATCATTCCCAGCTGTGTCCACCACCTGTGTGTAATTCCCCTGTGTTTCTCTGGGTGTATTTAAGTCATGTCCTCCGTTATTGTAGTTGCTGGTCCGTCTGTGTATCTACCATGTTTCACCCGTGTGTTCTCCCTGCTGTCCATCATCATTCTCCTCTGCTCATTCTCATTCAGGTTTGTGCTTTGTAGTTTTAGTTGTTTCCCAGTATAGTTTAGTTCTCCGTGTTGCCATTTGCCTCTCCTTTTGTGTCCAATAAATCACCTTTTACACCTTCACGACTGCCTGCGTGTGGATCCTCCTTTTCCTTTTCTACACGGCTCTTCTCACTCGCCGTGACAGTACGGACCAGCCAGATATGGATCCAGCGGCATTCACCCCACCCACAGAGCTTCGAAAGCTCATAACGGACTCAGTGTCAAAACTAATCAACCTGTGGCTCGAGCATGAGGGAGAAGCGTTTCTCTACGTTCTGGAAGTCAGGCTGCAACAGCTTATTTCTGATTATCCCTGACTATTGGACTCACTGCACCCACTCGTGCAAAACTTCATCCTCCACGAACTACACCTCCAACCCCCCGCCGCTATTGCTTGCCCGCTCGCTTCAACGGAGGACGTGCCGTCCGTACCGCCGGATGAGGAGTTACCCGGCCCATCGGAGCCGTCTCCACGGAGGAAGCGACGTTTGCGCCGCCGGCGCGGCACCCCACAGCCGGAGTTCAGAATGTCAGAGCAGCCGGCTGTGGTGAGTGAAAGGGACACTTTTGTTGACTCTGTTGCTTCTGTGACTGTTGTTTCTGGGACTATTTTTTGCGTATCTACTGAGGATAACAATGATTTTTCTGTCTCACCCATGGCCACTGCTTCAAAGACTGTTTCTCCTATGCCCACGCTCTGTGTTTTTCCTGATAATGTTCTCCCATCCACACTTTCACCACAGTTTAACGTTGGGTCTGCAGTACAGTTATCAGTTCAGCCAGCAGCCCAGCTGCCCTCAGTTCAGCCAGCAGCCCAGCTGCCCTCAGTTCAGCCAGCAGCCCAGCTGCCCTCAGTTCAGCCAGCAGCCCAGCTGCCCTCAGTTCAGCCAGCAGCCCAGCTGCCCTCAGTTCAGCCAGCAGCCCAGCTGCCCTCAGTTCAGCCAGCAGCCCAGCTGCCCTCAGTTCAGCCAGCTGCCCTCAGTTCAGCCAGCTGCCCTCAGTTCAGCCAGCTGCCCTCAGTTCAGCCAGCTGCCCTCAGTTCAGCCAGCTGCCCTCAGTTCAGCCAGCTGCCCTCAGTTCAGCCAGCTGCCCTCAGTTCAGCCAGCAGCCCAGCTGCCCTCAGTTCAGCCAGCCACTCCACCACCTATTACAACTTCGCCACCTGTAGCTCAGTTGCCACCAGTTCAGCAGCCTACCCACTCGTTCATTCAGCCTCCATCCTCACTGTCTCGTTCTAAGCAGGGAACACACTTCACCACAATATCTGCTGGTTCTCTTAAGCTGGCCATGTCAGAGACAGTTGCTCCCTCTAGGGCCTCCCCAGAGGCTGGGTGTCAGTCACCAGCCAACTCTGGACCCCTAGAGGTCAAGACGCCAGCGCCAGCAGCCTCACCGGAGAACTCACCAGAACAGTCTCAGCTCTCAGCACCCCTTGAGAGTTCAAGTGAGTTCACCCGTCCGCCTCCGTCCTCTGCTGAGTGTATTAGGGAACACTTTCAGCCCTCTGAGGACTGCATCCCACTGTTGCTGCCTGAGTCTAGCCACTGTGCTGCTCAGTCCCAGCCAGTGTCCACACTGGCGGAGGTCTCCGTACCTGCTGCTTCAGTGTCTGTTTCCACTGGAGGGCCAGAGGAGCCCGTCCAGCCTCAAGTCTCGTCAGCTGGGGGTTCTGGAGAACCCAGCCAGCCTCAAGTCTCGTCTGCTGGGGGTTCTGGAGGACCCAGCCAGCCTCAAGTCTCGTCTGCTGGGGGTTCTGGAGGACCCAGCCAGCCTCAAGTCTCGTCTGCTGGGGGTTCTGGAGAACCCAGCCAGCCTCAAGCCACGTCTGCTGGAGGGCCCGAGGAGCCCGTCCAGCCTCAAGCCACGTCTGCTGGAGGGCCCGAGGAGCCCGTCCAGCCTCAAGCCACGTCTGCTGGAGGGCCCGAGGAGCCCGTCCAGCCTCAAGCCACGTCAGCTGGGGGTTCAGGAGAACCGGACCAGCCTCATGCCACGTCAGCTGGAGGGTCCGAGGGGCCCGTCCAGCCTCGCATCTCCGCTGGAGGGTCCGAGGGGCCCATTCAGCTGCCTGCTGCTCCATCAGCTCCGCCCACGCCGTCGTCTGGTCCGGCCTTCACTTCAGCCTCGCCTGGTCCTGCCTCGCCTGGTCCTGCCTCGCCTGGTCCTGCCTCGCCTGGTCCTGTGGTTGCCACGCCGCCGTCAGAGCCAGCTCGACCTGTTCCGCCTAGCCTCTGCCGGCCGTTTTCCAGGCCTATTAGGTGGCATCATGGCCTTCGGGGACGGCCTCCGGAAAAGGTTTGTCGCCGCCGCTGGCATCGTGGCCGCCCTCCGGACTTCTGTTGCCACCCCCGCCTTCTGCGTGGACGACCTCCTACGCGCCGCCACTGCCTTCCGCATTGCCGGCCTCCAGAACTGCATTCGCGCCGCCGTTGCCGTCCGCACGGTTGGCCCCCGGACCTGCTCCGTCGCCGCCGTTGCCGTGTGCACGGTCGGCCTCCTGAACTGTTTGCCCGTCGCCGCCGTTGCCGTGTGCACGGTCGGCCTCCTGAACTGTTTGCCCGTCGCCGCCGTTGCCGTGTGCACGGTCGGCCTCCTGAACTGTTTGCCCGTCGCCGCCGTTGCTGTGTGCATGGTCGGCCCCCTGACTGTGTTATGGACTAGTGCACAGTCGTGTTTTGGTTCTGGACTCTTGTGCTCCTTGTTTTTTGTTTTTTTTTTTTGTTTGGTCTCTGTCCCTCCTTCCTGGGCCCCCTCCGCCCGCCCTGGTCTGGTGCTCGGTTTTGTTCTGTTTTCTGTTTGGGGCTGTCGGGAGCCAGCCCTTGGAGGGGGGGTACTGTCACGGTTCTGGGTCCGTTGGACCCAGTATTTTGAGTTTATTATGTTTTGGTTTTAGTTTGCATCAGGGATTGTTTTCTTGTTCTCTTGTGGTGTTTATGATGATGATTATTATTTGAGTTTCATGTTTAAGGATTTGTTCTCTGTTGTATCTCACGTTTAGTTTAGTTCAGGTTCCATGTGTCATTCTGTCTGTCTCTCAGTGTCAGGTCTGCGTCTTGGGGTGGTGTTCTCATTTCCTGTTTTATTGTGAAGGTCTGGGTCTCATGTGAGTGTGTTCAGTTTTACCTCTGTCTCGTCTTGTTGATCATTCCCAGCTGTGTCCACCACCTGTGTAATTCCCCTGTGTTTCTCTGGGTGTATTTAAGTCATGTCCTCCGTTATTGTAGTTGCTGGTCCGTCTGTGTATCTACCATGTCTCACCCGTGTGTTCTCCCTGCTGTCCATCATCATTCTCCTCTGCTCATTCTCATTCAGGTTTGTGCTTTGTAGTTTTAGTTGTTTCCCAGTATAGTTTAGTTCTCCGTGTTGCCATTTGCCTCTCCTTTTGTGTCCAATAAATCACCTTTTACACCTTCACGACTGCCTGCGTGTGGATCCTCCTTTTCCTTTTCTACACGGCTCTTCTCACTCGCCGTGACAGGGATATTGTTTGTCCGTGATTTGGAGAGCCCAGCGTGTGCTCCCGACGCAGGGAAAACCAATCCTGCCTTGGCACTTGTGCAGGTGAAGATATGCTTCACCATATTTGGCTTGGAAGGAAGTTGGTTTGGAAACATATTTAGAGGTGCTTCATCTCCTGCTTTGCGTTTGTGTGGGCGCCCCATCAAAAACCTGTCCATAATGTTAGCAGGTTTGGGAAGAGGTTCCCACACTTTGGGAACCTCTGGATTAATCTAAAGGTCAAAGTAATAATGCTGCTATATAGAGCTATTTAAAACTGTTTCTCACTGCCATTGTTTGTACTGAGAACATATAGACATAAAGGGAATGATATATGGGGACTCTAAATATCATATTACTTTATTATGGCTTTGTTATGTACATTACAATAACAGGTTATAACAGTTAGAATACACATCAATGCATAAGTACATGTTTTTGAAAAAATTAAATGAACTGTGTTAAAAAAAAAAAAAAAAAAAAAAAAAATTATTTATTGCTAAAGATTTAAATGATTTACTAAACAATAAAATGGATGCAATACATAAAGCATATTCATAAAAAAATAAAGTTAAAATTGGCTTCAACGGGGTAAATAGGAAAAGCCTTTGCACTTGTTTTTACTGCACTAGAAATGTCTTAAAGTGCATAAAAACCAATGTTATTCCCTTAAAAGTAAATACTTCCCAGAGAGTGAGTGGCCTTGACGGGGATTTGTGCTTTTGGAGTGTTTCGTGTTATAAAAGATTTTTGCCATTTTACCTTTTGTTTAAGTGTATCAGCAACAGGAAATCACAGTAACCACAGCGCCACTTGCTGGTAAAGGTGAGAATGAATAGGAGATTTGTACGAGCAACAGAAAGGCCAGTTTTTGGGGACAATGGATTATAATCAATTTTATATTTGATTCTCTGATATGACTTGTGTTCAACTTTTGTCTCTGCAGCTGTTTTTTTTTTTTTAAATTTTAAAAAAAGATTTGTTGAACTACATGCATGAACAGGCGACATGAATGAATGTTGTAGTAAACAAGGTGATTCCACCACCACTGCAGAGTGCAGCTCGAATTGAAAGCTTTTGCTTGCTGAGCTCACTGTTTAGCAGGTTACCATGCACCAAAAGTGTTGTCATGCCCGCTCATGTGTGGTTTGCTTTGGTGTTGTGTTGGCTTGTCATTCACCTCCTGTCAAGCATAATGTGGCCAGTGAGGTTGGGCTGGGGGCTCTACAGCCATTTGTATTTGCATTTATATTTTTGCACAACTTGCATAAGCAACACATAGGATTACATCAGGGATTGGCTCTTCTTGACCCCCTTCTTGTTTTCAGTGGTGTTGGACAGGCTGATGAGGTCAGGCAGGAGTCTTTTTGAACTATGATGTTTGCAGATGACATTGTGATCTGTAGTGAAAGTAGGGAGCAGGTGGAAGAGTGAAGAGAGTGTTTGCATCCAAAAAACTCCCCAAGAAGAAGATCACAATAAAGAGTGTCCCAGCATTTTATTTGTTTTTATCGTGGCTGACACTGTGTATAAAGCACCCGGACACTACCACATGGTAATTAACACATAATGCACCACCCACAAGTGTGACTGTTGGCAATGATGCTGGTCACTTTTGTGGGCTATGTTGAAGAGTCGACAAAGATTCAACACAGAACTCTAATTGAGTCATAAGGTGGTAGTGAGTGCTACTATAATGCAGGGTTTGGAGACTGTGACACAAGCAAAAAGCCAAGCGCTGAAGGCGTTAAGATTTTTGTTTTCCGTGGTTTAGAGACAAAGTTAGAGAGGCAAGGTTGAGATAGTTTGCACATGTACAGAAGAAGGATGTTGAATATGGAGCTTCCAGGGAAAGACAAGGAGCACAGAGAGGATTCACAGCCATGTAGAGGGTTGGTATGACACTCCAGAATTAAGCATGTTGATTCAGACTTTGTGTGGTAGGAATAAACCATTATTTTTGTGTTTTCCAGAGGAACTAGATTGTATCTCAAAGTTGTGATTACACGCTGAACTGTGAAAATTAACTGTTGCTGATTTCTTGATATGTGCTAAACTGATTTGAGTACTGACTGAATTAAATTTTCTTTTCTGTTGAATCAAATGCAGATGAAGTATTTGTGAAATTCCTGAATTGTCTGTGTCAAAGGTCACGGAGATGAAAGTCTGAACTGCACTTTAAAAAACAAGATACTAGAACTGAATAGACTCTGAAAGCTGGAACGACAGCTACAAAAACCTGGGTTATAATTAAACCACTACTTACTAACTTGAAAAGTTGTACTTTATCTTTTCATTCTTTAAACTGTTTTTAGGGATTTGCATGCACGATTGGAATGCATTCTTCCACTTCTCATTTGCTCTCACAAACCTTGACTCTGGTCGGAGAGATCTGTAAAACACTTTCAGTGCCACATCGAAATGAGATGATTTGGGGCACTGTTCTACACGTGGCCACACCATCACATACACAGCCACTTACATGAGGCAGGATAAAAGGTAAGAGTGGGCTTTGAAGTTTCAGTGATTCCAGGGTTTGATGTATTTATGCATGGAAATAACAACTGTTAAAGAGACAAAGAAGTAGTCATGATAAGATTTGCAAATAGAGCCTGAATCCCAGCAGAGTTACTCTGATAACAGAAGCAGCTGTGCTGTAAGCAGTCTACTGTACGGACGAATTAGGTGCAGACGAAGAAGTTTGCCTTTGATGTATAATTAATTTCAGTGGAGGAGGCACATCTTTGAGGAAATGTCCTTGACCTCTGTTCAACTCCATCTCAGCCATATCTGCATCTTGCAAAGTGACCTGTCTGTGTGGCAGACTTAGCACATGTGGCTTTGATCTGGGCTGCCCAGTGAGGCTCACGACAGAAGATAATGGAATCTGGAAGCATAGGCGAACAGGATGGGGGGGGGTGATGGACGTAGAAAAGCTGGGATGCTCTTTAGCTGACTTGATGTATGGCTCGATGCTCTGCTATTATTCTGCACCTGCTCGGGCGAAGCAGGTTGGCGCTGCCTGCCGTCCTGAGGCCTTCATAAATAAGGCGGTGCAGAGGGTAGGTGTCTTTGAAGCGCTTTCACCCTGTATTTACATCTTTAAGTCACAGCGGTGTTACAGTGAGGACAACAGGTACACAAACAGAGGCCACTGATCTAATACAGTTTGCTCTTAATGGCCCTGAAAGCAAAGCAAACACAGAGCTATTAATCACTGCTCACATCCTTCTTCATGGTCCATGTGTGAAAGAGAGAGAGTGGGTGCCTGTAAGCCACTTTACAGCAGAAGTCACACTAAAAGAGCAGTTTAAAAGACAAAATGGTGCAGAAAGACCAAAAACAAACGTAATTGGAACGTTATAGAGCCTAAATTAATAATTTTCTGCTGTGAGTGTCTTATTATATATGGGGGCATAGCTTAAAGAGGGCCTTGGGTTTGCACCAACCCTCTGAGGGCCCATCAAAATTGTGCTGTCATGTCAATGCAACCATATCACAGTACTGTCAGTAGCTTCCCCATTTTCCAAGGGTTCCCCACAACACATAGACCCACATGTTTGATATGGCACTGATTTTTATACCAAGTTTTCAGTCCTGACCCTATCCTCCCATTAATTATTTTTGTTGTTAATACATGAGCATATCATGGTTTACCTTCCTTTATGAATCTAATAATGACTAATTAAAAAATAGCAACATGAACCTTACTTTTAATATGACATTATCAAGATCAAGATTGTTTTTCCCATGGACTTTTCTTTTTTATTCCCTTTGTTCGCCATCAAAAAGAATACAGATTTCAGGCACTTCCATTTGGACTGTCAGCACTGTGGGTGGACCTTAAGGGTCCAGGGACATAATAAAAGGCAGCTGTGGCTCCTCAGCTGAATTTTACCGACATCCTTTTACAACTAGGTGAAAGCCTTTAACACACATTAGCAACACTTCTCAGTAGTAACAACCAAGCTTATTATTCAGGCAGTGACAGCTTAGTGCATCTGCACCAAAACAATGGAACTAAGGACACCGACCCCACCAGGGCTCAGCAGCTGATGGTGATGTACATTTCACACAATGACTGCAGAGAGCAGGTCATCTACTAATTGAAAGGTTGGTCGTTCGATCCCTGGATGTAGGGAAACGTGCTTGTATGAATGGGCATGAATGGGGGAATGAGACATGTTGTGTAAAATGCTTTGAGTAAAGAATCAGTCCATTTACCATTTACTTCACATTGGCCATGCAGGTCAAATCCAGGAACTACAAAGAGGTTGTGCAGCTAGTTTTAAAGCATGACATCACTTGAAAAAATTTTAATTGTCTGAATTTCTCTCTAAGGTCACAAAGATGTAAAAATATGCTTTACCTAGGACTGATGTATGTATTATAGATCAGAACACCTAAACTGATTAGACAAGAAAGAGATTAGCTGAGCTGCAGCCTAAGCCAGGCTGAACACAAAGAAAACTTAACAGGCTGTTCACATAAACCAAAATCTGAAAGGTTTGTTTGGACCTGACTGGCAAAATGTCAAAAGGACTGCAGGATGTCTTCAGTTCCCTATGATTTATAAATGAAAGCATTTTATATTCAGATGTTTCTTACTTACAAAATAGGAAAATTATACAAATCCATTATGTCTAATGGATTCCATACTCAGAGAAATAGATGAAAATGATTGATTATACAGTAGAATTATTTCCCCTATAACAATATCTCTCTAAAATAAATGAGCTCACACTGAAACCCAAATGGCAACCAATAAAAAGCAGAACATCACAATCATTTAATAACATTTAAAAATGTAGCCTTGACAACTTATGGGGAGGTAAGAAAATAATAAACCTTATTTCACTAAAATTGTGCAATGTATTATTGTGTATAAATATTACTGGAGTAATGAGTCAGTTGTCTGCTTAGGTATTAAATGTCATTTTGTTTATAACAAAAAAAGAAAGATTCCCTTTTTTAAGCATAAAAAAGTTTATTTTGATTAATTTGAACTATTTTGTGGCGAAAGTAACAGTCAATATGAATTTCTTTGTTCCCTTATATTTAAATGTAGATGTATTTTTACATGACAGTCATATCAAAATGTGTTTACAAATGTTCATTTTTATTAGTTTTAATTTTTATTTGGACCAAATATCAGTCTAATCCTGGATGGCCATGAGCCGATTATAGATGATTTGTCAGCTCATTGACTGTTGTCTACTACACCTAACACCTATGTAGGGTCCTCTTTATTTTCATTCTAGCAGACCATTTTTTGTTTCAAAAATCTGTTTTATTGTTTTGTTCAGTTGTTTTTTCTATAATGTAGAAAATAACCATTTTATTTTTTTAATTACCTTCAAGTTATAACAGCAAAGCTGTGACACCAACAGTGAATCAGCTGATGGTACCAAAAACTGGAGTGTGCAAACTGATACTGTCTTTGTGAGTAAAAGTGGGTAACCAATAAGTATAAAGAAATATTCTATACAAAAAGAAAAGATAAGCTAATTCTGACAGCTAAGTAACAATTACTTGCTGCTGCCTGAAGTAATGTCAAGTAGTGAGAAATACTGCTTGTGTTAAAACATTTTTTAAAAAGAAACAACAAAATTGAAATAATATTCACAGATAATATTTAAGTAATCTCAAAAGGCGATTTAAATTTACACACACAAAATGTCATAATGTCATCTACATAAAAATTCTTTTTCATAACGTCAGCTTAAAAAATTTAAACGAGGCCATAATATGGACCTCGTATATACTGTTGATCTTAATTAAATGTTAAGTGCTAATGTTACTAATGTTAATGAAAAGTGAACGACAATAAAGTTCCCTCAATAAGCATCTTACAACGTGGTTACCAGATCCAACAGTACAGTAATTAAAGCCAACTAGATAATCCCTAAAATTCATTAACAGGAAAAACAGGTATAAACACTCCTCAGACTGCTGCTTAATAAATCAACCCTGGGAGGAGCAGAATTTGCAGAAACACCGCACTAATTAGCTCGAGGGAACAAACTTGCAAATTACCACTTACATACAGTATATGTTTTCAGTTCATGTTTTGTCACTTCCTGCTGTGGTTACCTGACATGTGGTAAAGGGTTTGATGCTCCATAGAAACTGGGGAACATCCTGGATGGACACCTGCAGGCTGAAGGTGTTCGCTCGGAAAGGCAACATCTTTGGCTCCTCGAGGAGCTGACCGCCTCTGGTCTTCTCTGCAGCCACCACTCCCTGAGGTGGAAAGGAAAGGGAAGAACAGCAGGACAGGCAGAAGATGAGAGAAAAAAGCAGGTTGGAAAGGTCATAACCCAGAAAAAGGGAAAGGGCGGTCAAGGGATGAAAGTAAAGGAAGGTAAAGCAAAGATTAAAAGAAAGGATAGAAAATGACAAAGGCAGAAAGGAAAGCAAAGGTAAAGATGAGAGGTAAAAAGGAAAGGAAAGGAAATGAAAAAAGAAAGCACAAGAGAAGAAAAGAAATATATGGAAACGAATGAGAAAAGGAAGACGAGAGCATGGAGGGAGGAAAGTGAGAGTCAGAAAAACAAGAAAAAGATGAGAAGAAAAAGAATCAGAAATGAGATTACTGCTAGAGAAAAATCAAGAACACAGTGTCCTCCTTCCTTTTTGAATGTACACTACCTTTGCATATCAGCAGAAACACCTGTTGCTAATCCTTTCCTCTGTCACATCCGCTAATTGACTCATCTCAAATATTAGCACAGAGGCAGGCTGCCAGCGACTGACGTCAAGTCTCAACTGAACAAATCTTACAAGTCACACTCTCACATTAGCATCACGTTTGCAGGCTCGATGTGACAGCTTGAAGCTTGAATTTAATGCTGGGGGGGGGACTTGTATGAACTCGGCAGAGGATGGGTACGTGTTTGGCGGGAGGAGGGGTGCAAAGGTCTATCGCCCAAATTGGATTTGTGATGATGAGGGAGCACTTTGATTGTCACTTGCAGGTATTCATCTGTCATCATCGTTCAGTGTGGCAGTGGGATGGTTTGGCGTCTGGCACATCTGTCCTCGGCCACCTCAATCACAAAAGTAAAAAGGACGAGAACAGAGCTGTGACTAATGTCAGGTTTCACTGATTGATTCTGACTGAGTGTCCTTATGTGAAAGGAGTTATCTGTGCATATATGTGTGTGTGTGTGTGTTTGCATGTGTGCTTGCAGAAAAGCATGCTCGGGGCACGTGGCACACTGTGAATGCTGTTGGTGTGAAAACAAATCAGCTGTTGGCAAAATGCAGATAGGATAAAATATGGTGCCACTCCTTTGCCATCTGTCTTTGTTCTTACTCTGTTGGCCTGAGACTAACCCGATCACGCTGGATTTTAGTTGGTTTTCCCCTGTCGCAGCGGGCTAGCTATGATCTGTGGTAACATCCCCACTTTTGAACTGATGTGAAGCTGTCAAGATGCTGTGATTGAAGCCGTCTGTAGACGCTTCCTGATCTGCTGTTTGACACATCACACACCATTGATGTGTCTCAGATCATGTCTTGCACCTAAGGAAATGTCGCAATACCAGTCAAGAATATTAAAGCCTTCCAGAAGAATAAAGTATCAAAGTGGAAGGAGGAATTCAAAACATTCAAAGACATTTAGCCCTCATCCTACTGACTGAGGTCCACGGAGACCCCAGAGGTATATGTTTTGCAGTATCTCTTAGACGTCTTTTTTATTATTTCAACTTTTTTAATGGTTTTGTCAATCAATTCATTTCGAATGATGCCACATCACTGTTTTCTAGTTATGTTTTAATTACTGCTTTGCAAAAATACAAATGCTTTGGAGTCCCAGGGAGACCCCTGTCAAAAGCATCCAATTAAGCAAACTCAGATGCTGTCGGTGCATTTATCCTCTGGGTGGGCAACTTCCCAGGCTGAAAGCTATCAGAATTGTCTGATCTACTTGAGAGGGCATAAAAATCAGAGCCATTACAGACACATTGCAAGCCTTAATCCAAGTAACAATGACCCTCCTGGGAGTGAGAAAAGCTCCACCTGCTCATATGACTGTCCAATGCTTAGCTGAAAAATCTACTCCAAAAAGGTGTTACCTTTGCTCCTGAAACAGATATACAAGAACCTAGCAACTGTTTGGTCTCCCATATGCTGATGTGGATGAGAAAGGATGAAACGATGCGAGAATCTGTGTGCATTAACTGACTGCAATGTGTGTTTAACTAGTTGTTTTCAGTTTCTAGACCCCGTACAATCATAAGAGATCTCATTTTGCACTGCCAAGCATAAGTTAGGCTCTGTCTTGGTTGGTGTTTCTCTCTACCACAGCTGCCTTTTGTCATCAATTCTGTTCAAAATCTCTATGGGCAGAATTTCTAGCAGCAACGAAGGTGTGGAGGGTGTTAAGTTTGGTGCTCTCAGGATGTTGTCTGCTTTTTGCCGATAATGTACTTATATTCACCTGGGGCATTTTGCAGTCAGATGTCATGTGAATTGGAGTAATTAGCACCTCCAAGTCTGAAGCCATGGTCCTAAGCCAGAAAAGGGCTCACTCTGGGCTCTGAAGCAAATCTGGAAACTGGAAAGTGATCCAAATGAGCTTCCTCTGAACGGTAGGGTAAGCTCAGTCATTTGGGAGGAGCTCAGACTAGAGCTGCTACTCCTCCACAAAAGTAACCAATTAAGATTGTCTGGGCAACGGACCAGAATTTATCCTGGGCACCTCCTAGGTGAGGTTTTTTATCACTGGTCTGGCTGGTTGTGTTTATTTCAATTATTTTTTATCTGGGTCAAAATGACCCCAACAGAAAATTCTCAAATGAAAAATTAATTCATTAAGTTGTCACGGTTCTGGGTCGACCCAGTGCATCTAGATTTCTGGACTTTATAGTGTTTGAAAAATTCTGTTGATTCTTGGATTCATTTACCTTAAGGTGAATGTTTGTTTAGGTGATGTTTAGGTGAGCCCCCAGTTTTTAGTTATCTTTAGTTTTTCCTCCCTTCATGTCTAACCTTCTGTGAGTCAGTCTTGCTTTTATGTCTATTCCCCTTTTTTATGTCCAGTCTGTCTCTGTCTGTCTCACTCTTTCAGCTCAGTCATGTCCCTGTCTGGTCTGTGTTCTCCCCAGCCTGTCATGTCTCCATGTCTGTTTATCCCCATTACCAGTGTCTACTTCACTTGTCTTAATCTGGGTCTTGCCCCTTTGTGTCTGTGTGTCCTCCCCAGCATCCCCTGTGTGTAGTCAGTTGTCTGGTTGCAGCGTTTGTGAACAGCAGTTTTCAGATCTTGCCACAGATTCTCGATTGGATTTAGATCTGGACTTTGACTGGGCCATTCCAACACATGGATATGTTTTGTTTTAAACCATTCCATTGTTGCCCTGGCTTTATGTTTAGGGTCGTTGTCCTGCTGGAAGGTGAACCTCCGCCCCAGTCTCAAGTCTTTTGCAGACTCCAAGAAGTTTTCTTCCAGGATTGCCCTGTATTTGGCTCCATCCATCTTCTCATCAACTCTGACCAGCTTCCCTGTCCCTGCTGAAGAGAAGCACCCCCAGAGCATGATGCTGCCACCACCATATTTGACAGTGGGGATGGTGTGTTCAGAGTGATGTGCAGTGTTAGTTTTCCACCACACATAGCGTTTTGCATTTTGGCCAAAAAGTTCCATTTTGGTCTCATCTGACCAGAGCACCTTCTTCCACATGTTTGCTGTGTCCCCCACATGGCTTGTGGCAAACTGCAAATGGGACTTCTTATGGTTTTCTGTTAACAATGTCTTTCTTCTTGCCACTCTTCCATAAAGGCCAACCTTGAGCAGTGCACGACTAATAATTGTCCTATGGACAGATTCCCCCACCTGAGCTGTAGATCTGCAGCTCGTCCAGAGTCACCATGGGCCTCTTGGCTGCATTTCTGATCAGCGCTCTCCTTGTTCGGCCTGTGAGTTTAGGTGGACGGCCTTGTCTTGGTAGGTTTACAGTTTTGTGCCATACTCCTTCCATTTCTGAATGATCACTTGAAAAGCGCTCCATGGGATGTTCAAGGCTTGGGAAATCTTTTTGTAGCCTAAGCCTGCTTTAAATTTCTCAATAACTTTATCCCTGACCTGTCTGGTGTGTTCTTTGGACTTCATGGTGTTGTTGCTCCCAATATTCTCTTAGACAACCTCTGAGGCCGTCACAGAGCAGCTGTATGTGTACTGACATTAGATTAAACACAGGTGCACTCTATTCAGTCATTAGCACTCATCAGGCAATGTCTATGGGCAACTGACTGCACTCAGACCAAAGGGGGCTCAATAATTACGCACACCCCACTTTGCAGTTATTTATTTGTAAAAAATGTTTGGAATCATGTATGATTTTCGTTCCATTTCTCACCTGTGCACCACTTTGTATTGGTCTTTCACGTGGAATTCCACTAAAATCAATTCATGTTCGTGGCTGTAATGTACGGAGCCCCGCAGGGGACATGGGAGAAAAAAAATTAAGACAGACTTTTGCGAGATCTCGCAAAACAAACTTGCAAAAGTTTTGCGAGTTTCATACATCTCCGAAAACGTCGGAGCACTTTTACAAATATGTGATGTCTTGTAAACCGAGCAGATATCTGACGTTTACACAACTACATTCACACCTCAAAATATCTTAAAAGTGTATTTTGTGACCCAGAAAGAGTAATATTACAACTAAGTAGCTGCTGCCATTGTTGGGAGACTTTTGCGAGATCCCGAATTTGTTTTGCGAGATCCCGAGTTAGTTTTGCGAAATCTCGCAAGTCTGTCTTAATTTTTTTTCCGCCCATGTCCCCTGCGGGGCTCCGTAGTAATGTGACAAAATGTGGAAAAGTTCAAGGGGGCTGAATACTTTTGCAAGCCACTGTATGTATTGTCCCAATCTCCCCTTATCCTGTGCCGGAAAGTCAGTTCTTCCACCATGTGTTTTGCTCATGTTTCATATTACAGTTTAGTTTTCTGTTAGCAAAAGTCTTAGTCTCCTTTTGCCTTTTGTTTTCTGTTTTTGTATGAATTCATTGAGCCTTAGTAAGCAGCTCACTTAAAATTAGTCTAGTCTCCAAGCGTCTGCATTTGGGTCCTCTCTCCAAAACGTAATCAGCGTCAAACAGATCGTGAAACAAGCAGGTTAGATTATTGCATCACTCTATTTGCAAGACTCCCTAAATCATCAGTAAAAAGTGGAAATTCAACCACATTACCCCAGTATTTAAATTACTTCACTGACTCCCACTACAATGCAGAATTACCTTTAAAATGATTTTAATAGTTATGGTTTGCTCCCCCCCCCCAGTACGTCTCTGACTTGCTCACTGTCAGACCTCTCAGGTCATCAGGTACAGATCTTTTAACTGTTCCCAGAATCAGATCTACGTGTATTTAAGGCACTTTCAGTTATTGTGGTCTTGTTCTTTGGAACAAGCTGCCTGCTGACCATAGATCAATTACATCTGTGTGTACATTTAAAAACAGACTAAAAATCGTTCTGGTCACACACTTACACTCAGTAGTTGTTTTTTGTTTTACTGTAAACCCTCACTGTTTTTTAATGTCTAAATTTTCTGTTTTAAGCTTTTTGAGTTTTCACGTAATGAAATGTGCTATATAAATAAAATTGTCATTGTCAATAATTACATAACTAATAATTCTAGAAGTACAAGTGAGTTTTGCTAGGATTATTTTGCTACTATGATTGCATCTTACAGTAAATAATGCTTGGGGTCCCCAGGATCCCCTGTCATTAGTCCATTTATATATAGTCCATATAAATGTAGTGGTATGATGAGCATTAGAGTGAATTTCTCCAAGGACATTGTTGAATGACAGATTGATTAAACCAATAACACAAAAGATGAGTATGTATAAGTGCAACAAGCCTTTACAGATGACAGCGGAAAGAGAAGGAAAGAGACTTGACTAAGACTTCCAAGCTTCATTTAAGGTAAAAAAAAAAAAAAATTACAGAACTTAAAATTCTACAGGGTCAATGCCATGATCCTGTCTGATAGCAGACTAGTCTTCCAGCTGCATAATTTTCTCAAGTACGGCTGCAACAATCAGGAAATATAAAATGTGAATAATTTTAATGATGTGAAATTTCTAAGACTATACAACATTTTTTTAAGATAGGAGCAACTATTTTCAACATAAAGTGGAGTAATGAGAGAAGTTAGACTTCTTATGAGAGTTTCGTAAACCAAGATTATCTTTTCTTTGTCTGTCTGTCATGCGTTCACATTAACACATTTATATCAGCTCAGTGTGAGAGTCTTAACTGTAGGGCCATTTTACTTACCTTCACTGTTTGGAGGTTAGAGTGTTGTATAGCAACTAAACCCCAGCTGCAAACTCATCACCTTTCAGAGGTATGCATTTTTTAAAAAATCTTACCCACATAAACTGTGGATGAAAATTTAATTCAAGGGTGAAAATCTGGTGCTTTGCACCGCGGTCTAATTAAGGGATTAATTAATGGCCTATTCATTATACTTTGTGAATGTATAATCATGTTTTTACTGCTCAAAAACAATAAACAAATAGGATTTAGTCTCTCTATTTTTTGGACTTGGTCTGTTTTCCTTTAGCCGGCAAAATAACATTTCAAACATGCTTAGTGCAATTTGAAACACATCAATTTGTCAACTGTAACTCCTCCTCCTCATGGCAGATGGCAAATAATCTTGTTTGCAATGTGGGTGAAATAGGCTCTGGGTATGTGCTTAAGACACGTCACGTTTTGTTACCTTTCCTGATGTGCTGTTAAAACACTCACATTATGCTTCTGAATGAAGTGATGGAAGGTCACAAGGATCTATTGTGATAAAAAGCATTGGATTAATTTTTAGAAGTTATTTCTATCTGATGTTAAAATTCAGGAGTGATTCTCTGCCAAGGCTAAAGACTAAAGGTTGAGGTGAAAAGTATTTTCTAGGAGCATTTTCATTGCTAGGAAAGGTCTGCCAGCAGAATACTAATGTAGGTGGTATTTTCAGGTAGCAAGTTTTATCCACCTTCTCTCCAACATGACTAAATGCTGTGGCCTTGGACATGGACTTACTTTTGGTGGAGGGGGTTGCTCATTCCTAAGGAACAAGACACTCTCTTTTTGCCTTTGTTGTTACAAGTTGGTGATATAAGACTTGTTAATGGCTAAATTCAAAATTAGGTGGTTTTTAAAGGGTCAGTGATGCTGAAGATTGAGAAAACAAAAAAAGTAACATGTCTTCCAAATACTTATTTTCTGTGTATAAGAGCTAATAGAGTTATGCACTGATGGACCACAAAAATAAAACCATGGTGGTAAAATGAACATCATCTGCTTGGGAATCTTGGGTCATGGCATTCATGTGGAGGTTGCTTTAAAATACACCACACACCCTAAACACTGATGGAGACCAATCACACCCTAGAGCTGCAACAGCGCTGCCCGATAGCCGGATAATGTGCATGCCACACTGCAAAATCTGCTTAGGAAGAGAGAAACATGAAGAAGACCCCAAGGCAACTTCCCATACATCATGCACCCACTGAATGCTGAGAAATGTCCGGGACACAGCTCCAAAAGATTCCAAGTATCTTTTAGAGCTGTCATCATCTACCAATTTACTGGTGCCGTGATGTAGTTTTTGTATTTATTTAGCACCAAGTGTGAATGTGGGCATCTTCATGTGTAAACCACTGTATGTAACAAAGGTCTTAGAAGAGATGCAAAACATAAAGAATGACATTGCATGTTTGTTTTTTCCATTTGTTTTTTTCATATTTCTTTTCATACGTTGTGCTGCGTCAAAGAAAACAGAATCCTGCAATTTCTCTTTTTCTGTTTTTTGTTTTCAACTAGAAAAAAGAAAAGAAAAATAGCTCTGTCACACAAGTGTTTGTGTTGCATGAGGCTTCCTGTTGATCCAGAATCCCGGTCTGTGATTGACTTTGTGCTGGAGCATGGGAAACACACAGCAGAGATGTGGCGCTAACAAACAGGAGCCCAGGGGACATGCTAAAGTCTGGCATCTGCTCGGCAGGCTGGGAATTCATAAACCAAATCCAGAATGCATTTTAAAGCCAGCTGCCGCTGATGTTGGCAGCATGGCAGAAGGTTGGTCAGGAGGTAGTCAGTCACGAAGCTCGCTATGCTCTGTTCAGCTCTGTCTTCCTTTACTCAAGCTCTCTCAGGAGGATGGAGAACTTGATTTCCCTCATGTTCACTGATGAAATTTCAATGATTAAAACCCTATAGGTTGCTGAAGGATAATCAAATCAAATGAGATTTTTAGAAAAGAATGATTGGTGAACGTTTGAATGGGAGCGATTACAGTACGGCACACTATGTCTGACTCTATTAAAAGAACAAGAAGAGCATCCATCAAGTTGCTACAGAGTGTTTAAAACACTGCTGTATTGTTTCTCTGTGGTAATGAATGTGCAATCACTCGTATCTGAAAGTGCACACATTGCGGTCCCTGCTGCCTCAGAGAGCGCAGGCAACAACCACACACAAGATGCTCATTGTGAATGTGGGCCACGGCCTACAGTGCAATCTGCACTCTCCTTGCAGAGTGGAAAATATTCATCTTTGTGTTTAACGGTATAAATACATAGCTAAAGTGTTGGTGGACATTTGCAAAAAGACTGAACTTTCAATTTGAGAGTCCTGGAAATTAAGTCAGCAAATACAACACAACATGAAAATCACTTAACAATGGCACGAGGCGAGAAAAAAAAAAATTAAGCCATTTGCAGAGCTTAACTTTGTTTGTTTTGTTGTTGTCTACATAGACAGAAATTTACATTTAACAGTTACTGTTACATTTGCACTCAGCAACCTTCATGTTCTATAGCTTGAATGCAACCAGCTGGCAGCCAGCTGACTCGAGTCCCTTGGAGTTGTGTTCATAGACAAAGACTCATTCAGACTGGATTTGTAAATTAGACAACAATTATTTGCAAACATTGCACAATCTCTCTGAGAGTGATTGCAGTTTTTTAAAGTCAAACTGCAACTGTGTGCAGAAAGGTTGCGTCCTAACAGGCTACCTGTGCAATCACCTTGTGGTCAAAAGCAGTCGTGGACTGTGCAATACTCTCAAGCTGTGCAACCATTTAGTCACCACAAGTTGCAATTAGTTGCAGAATTTTGGAAAAATAATTAATATAATCACCAGAAGCCACCCATCTTTTTTCAAGATGTATAGAGGAGGCCGCTGTCTTATTTTTACCCATGTGACTGAATGATTACCTTGCTCTGAATTAGGTGTTAGCTTGATCAAGATGTCTTGCTGTTAATGTCCAGTGTTGGATGGTTTTTCAATAGAGTTGTTTTACTGCAGGTTTTCTCTTATGCAGTCTCTTTCAACCAAAATAACGATGGCGGACATGTTCACCTTGAGGTTTCAAAACGTGAGTTTAGAAGCCAACAGGTGACATCACAGCAGCTACATCCATCTTTTATACTGTCAATAGCTGGAACTGAATTTGTGAAATTTCCTTTTTAAAAGCTGGGAATACAACACAATAAAATCCTACCATAGGTGTAAAACATGACAAATAATGTCTTCTTTTGTTGATCATGGCCAGAAAAGGTGTGCTAATAGTTCAAAGTCAAACTCTGTACTGTACCACAATAGAGGGTGCAAGGTATGACTAGAGCATTTAGCTGAAAAAACAGTTTATGTAGATCCAGCAGATAGAAATCAGCCAAGTCTGTTATGTACGGATTTGTTTTTATTGATTTGGAAGTGAAAGTAGAAAACCCAAATGACAACTGCTGACGAACATCAGGACAGAGAACTAGCAGGAGGTTTGCGCAGCTCAAAGATTATGCTTCACTAAACACACCAGTGGAAACAGCATATACTACAAGACCTGAAAAAAAGGTTTGTATCTATGTGTATATGTGTGTGTGTGTGTGTGTGTGTGTGTCTTTGTTGGAGTGAGGGGGGCACTTTCTCAGAGTAAGATTGATTGCATGGAAGTCCATTTATTTCATCAAGGCAAGTGTCAGACCAAAAAACATCAGTGATCCTTTAAATCTGCACTAACCTGAAAATTTCTGGCCACCTATGGGCAGGGCGTAACATATGACTGATGTCATAACGCCTTTCAAAGTTGACACTACTAAAAGTTTTTTGTAAGGTGGCAATTTTCACTTTTTAAAGTCTCTACAAGCACATAAAGGTAATGTGACTGTTAGACGACTAAATCCATCACTTGCTAACTCAGAGTGCTTGCCTTTAGATTACTATAAGTAGCTGCCTGCCTTTTGAGAGTAAACAGAAACAGTAAAGTTGTGGATCATGTACCCAAATTTTTTTTTAAAAAAAAGAAGGGCAAAAACATGTAAAGGGAAATGCTACTAAGAAACAAACCTGCATGAATGTACTGGGTTTACATATAGAAATGAGCAATATGTGTAATAAACCCTTCATTGGTGGAGTTGTAAGTATGTCTTGTAAATGTATTTCCGTAAGATGCTGGCATTACAGCTACGACCCATTTCAAATGTTCCATATATAAACATTTTACCTGACACATTCTTTTTGTACATTAAAAAATAAAATAACCTCCAATAAATGAGAGATCAAATAAAACCGGGAACTACCTCAAAGCATAGGGGAGTGCAGCCATACATCCAAAGGTTCCACTTTAGCAGCTGTTTTTAAATACACCAGTCCAGCACTAAATTAGTTTTGCCCTGGGAATTAGCAGTTTATAATGTCAGGTTTAGTGCAAGGAAGCTAAACCCTAGTCAGGCCTTTATTACTGGCCTCTTGCAGATAAATTAGACCCTGGACAGCACATGGAAAGCACAATCATAGCTCAACCATGAACAAAAAGGGCGCACCTGAAAGGCATGTGGCGTGTCGTCCACACAGTACACCCGCAAGGTGTAGCTCATGGAGCCAACCTCCATGGTTCCGAACACAGCCAGCTTCAGCCTCTTGATGGCAGCCTGCGTCAGGGGCTCACCCACGAGGGCGTAAGAACCTGGCTGGTCCAGCAGCAAGTGGCAGCTTGTCGAGTCCATCAGGCAATAACATGAGGTGGATTCCTCCTCCACTGACATCACTTCCTGTCACAGAAAAAGAGGTGAAACACATGAAGACATTATCTTTAATCAATTCACGTATATATGTTAACAAATGTAATTCAGTCAGGAGAAGCTTTAGCCCATCAGCATTAATTTATATTTGTCAGCATGCCACTGTCCAGCGTTTATTCTATAGAATAAAGGTGATGAGAGGATAGCTTTTTACACTTCCAGTAGAAAAAACAAAGACTAATGACTGATTCAATTAGATGTGGAACTTAAGGACGAAATGGTGTGGTGGTAGATTGCAAAGAGGCTTGCAGACTAAAGCAGCTTAAAATCCTCATGTGTTTGCCTGTTGGATGTGTAGAGGAGTGTTAGGTGAGCCATCGGTTGATGTGGCTCATGAGCTTGACTTTTGTGCTCGACTTCGCCTAATTCATGTAACCCTGACCTCAAAGCATTAGATCATGGGTGTCCAACTCCAGGCCTCGAGAGTCGGTGTCCTGCAGGTTTTAGATGTCCTTGATCCATCACAGCTGATTTAAATGGCTAAATTACCTCTGCAACATTTCTTGAAGTTCTCCAGAGGCCTAATAAACTAATCATTTGATTCAGGTGTGTTGACCCAGTGTGATATCTAAAACCTACAGGACACCGGCTCTCAAGGCCTGGAGTTAGCCACCCCTGCATTAGATACTAAAATGGTGTATTTTATCATCTTTACTCATATGATTGGAGCAGAATTGGCTGAAATGATTGGCCTCCTAGGCCTCGACCTTGGGCACTAACAATGAAGGTCAAGGTCAAATTATTAGCCAACCTAGGTACTCATGTCACCCAAGCCTAGCCTAGTTTTCAAGTTTGAAGACCATCCATAAACAATTGGGGGTAATGTAGGTATGTTTTTACTGATTTTCATATTTGGTGTGACCTTGATTTTGACATTGACCTGATTTTCACCAAACACTGGTATTTACCATCACACAAAATTTGAAAATGATATGTTGTACACTGTGGACACTACACTGCTAATAAACAGACAGACAGATACTCCCTCCTTTCAGAGGGATAATAGGAATAATAGTATAGTCTTTAACAGATTTTTGTTGTTACTCATCTGATAAATGTCTTTAATGTCTTAATCTTAATGTCTAATGTCGCTCCTGAGAGTGAGATATAACACAAGAAACAATAGATGTGATCATGTAGGAAAAAGCCAGTTAATCGCAAACTGTCAGTCAGTTTTTATTATGCTGTTTTAAAATGTTTTAGGAAATACTGCATTTCTGAACAGAACTGCACTCATCAATAACTGAGAGCAAAATCTGTGATACCACTGTGATCCATAGTCAAAATTATTACAAGCCTTTGACACATTGCTTTTTACACACAGATCTTCTTAAACTACCATACATAAACTCTAAGAGTAAGCATATACTTGAAAAAACAAGTTGGATTTAGGGAATCTCTTTAGGCCTAACCTGTAAACTCATTTAGCTAAAAATCTAATGTAAATATTTCATCATTTCTGTGTTGAGCTGCTCCACCACAGAGGTCCCTGCACTGGGAGAAAGGCTGTACCTCTTATTAAAACACAAAAATCAAATCCAAGAAAGTGCAGTACACATTATAGGACAGTAAACAATAAAAAAGCAGACAGAAAACAGGTTAAAAGCCAGAAAAATAAACATAAAAAAACAAAAATAAAAGAAGGAATTATCTAAAAAATTGAAAACATGCATATGAGATTACCTAAGTTCAAAATTCATGCTTTACACACTGAGCTATTTTCTGTTGATTAGAAGTGTAACAATAAATTTGGTTCAAAATGACCATGTAGCCAATGTCGTCATCACAAGATGACATGACTCAAGAATACTTGCGCAGGTCCTGTGGTTGTAAACCAAGGTCAATTTTGTATGGCTTTAAAAATAAATAAACACACCTTAAACTCAATTCTATATGCGGCAAGAAATGCAGGGAACCATGAGGTTATATTTCTCTTTTAAAAACATCTACTGTCACCTTTTCATGTTGCCCGTTGCCACAATCTTTTCATAAAGTCTCATAAACAGGTTCATATTCATTATTTTGACACATTTTCAAACTCAGTACTGTGCAGTATGTCCTCTATGCACATCATACACATACTTCCATTTGCAATTTGTATTACAAGTCATTACATACAACACAATTTGCAGTTTCTATACTATTACGGCCTTTTTCCCCCCGGGAAGTGTTTATTGCATATTTCAAGTCAATTTAGTTAACAGACACAAAAAAAGAAGAAACAAGAAAATAAACAGCTCGCAGACTGCAGGGCTCCAATTTTCACTTATTTATTGCTCCCAGAAAGTTACAGCTTTCTGGGAGCAATAAATAATTATTTGCTCATTTCTTCACACAGCACCTGTTTTGGTTTGGTTGTCACGTGATTCAATCACCTGATTAAAAGTTACAAAACTTTAGAACAGCTTCCAATAAAGGATTAGGGTTAGGCAGAATTTATCTTACACGCTTTTCGAGGCTGTTCCACTGCGATACTTATTGCAACAGAGTGAGTCGCTGAGGTAAATATTCATGCCGAGAGCTGGCGAGAGACATCTCAGTAAGAAAACTCTGCAAATGAACTTCTGTATACAGTAGAATGTATTATGGATTCTAGTCCACTGCTGCTGAATAATGATGTACGTAGGTAACATAATGCAGGTTTAAATCACAAAGCAAAAACCCACACAGGTTGTAACCAGTCTCGGGAGAGTGTACAAAAGTATTTCTGACATAACAGATGATGTTAGTACATAGCGGGACGCAAAATAGTCATCATAAACAATGCTGAGTGTTTTATTTATGAGGCAGCAACAGCAACTGGAAAGCAGTTCTATTTTCTCCAAACCTCACTCAAAGGGAACATACTTGAAGACAAACTGTGAATGGTATATGATTAGCAAAGATTTGTGTAAACCTACTCCCCAGACAAAAGGAATCAGAATAATCCAGGCAGGAGAAGGCCAAGAGCCTCAAAATTCACCTTCAGATATCGTCTTTTGATTATTTATCCAAACCATCTCACAATTATTGTCACGCAGTAAGCTGCAGCAGACAGAATCCATGAAATCCGTGTGATTAGACAGTTTAATGAGGAGCTGTGAGACCAAACAGTGTACCAAAACACAGCCTGAGGAGCACAACTTATTCCTCCTCAAATAATCAAGTTAACTGGAAACATGCCAATTAGAAGCCATGTTACCAGCAAACATGTCTTACAAAACAGCAAACCTCCACGCGTTTATTTAAACACCAGCATTAACCCTAACTACATCAGTGTACAACCTATTGGTCAATATACATGTTTTGACCTACTGTGTATGATGGTCTTGGAGCAATTTGGAAATAAACTTCTGTCTCTTTTTCACCGTGGAAACGGGAGTGTGTCTCAACACAAAGTAGTTTCACAACAGCACAGCAGCTGCTCTGTGGAGCTGCTTAATGAGAGTTCTTCTGAAATGGGCCCGATGATGAGCATAAAATATTTGCAATGTATCCATTAATGTACTATAAAGATCAGAGGATCTCTTTGATACACAAGGGAACTTAAAGTCATGAATCTCTGGTGAGTTCAAAATGGAGATTAAGTAATGACATCCCCAGGAAGTGTAAGCCACGGTGAATTTAGAAAGACATTTTTTTAGGGTAGAGTTTGTTTTTGTTTTTTTTTTTAGCTAAAATTAAAAGAAAAAGCAAAGGAAATCAAGATAAACTAACCAATGGACCTTCCATTTAGTAATGATGCTGAAACCTAACTAAATAGTTTTTTCTGCTTAAAATTTCTCATTTAGAGCTTTAATCTAACCATGTGCAAAAGTAAAACGTGAGTGAAAATGAAACAAAGCAGCAAGGAATGAGGAGACAAAAATCAAAGACAGGAACTAATTTATGTAAATGAAATTAAAGCGTAAAAGTGGCGTAAAAAGACAAAGACAGGAAGTACTGCACACAAAGGAAGTAAAAACAAAACGTGAAGAAGAAATGAAAACATAAAACAACAAACAACAAAGAGAACAGACACTAAACATAAACATAGATATCACAGATATGGGGAAAATGTGATCAACTCGTTTACCCTGAGCCAAGATGAACCAAAGAAACACTTTGGTCTAAAAGATCTATCATTATAAAGTCTTAACAAGATTTCTGTAGAATCAACCTCAATAAAGACGACCAACAACTGTCTCTTAGCCTGCCTGCCAATGAGCCAATCTCTTAATGCCTTTAACTCCTGTTGGAGGCTGTGACCAGCTGAGGCTGGTTGTTGTTCTTGAAACTTTAGTAGGGGACCTCACATCTGACCAGAAACCCCTTAGAATGACCAAATACTATTTTAAAATTAGTTTGATCAAAGTTTGATTTAAAATTTAAAGAAAAAATCTACTGTCGGGGCAGACCTGCTTATTATAAATATCTCTGTTGAGTTATGACTCAGAGAAACCGTGCATGTTCTAAAAGCAAACTGGTTTATCTGATTTTAAAATGCACCTAGCCTCCATGAGCTGTGAGTCACAGCCCCTGCTGTCACTGTTACTGCTGATCATGTTGTGACCAGGGCAGTTCAGCAGGCTGGAATATAATATCTGAGTTCCAGTTATTTTTTAGAACATTCCCTCTGTACTCGTTTCTTCAACTCTCCTTCATCCTGCTGAGGAGGCTCTCCACTGTTTGGGAGCCTCTATTATACAGTATCCTGAGTTGATATGCAGAACGTTTTGTAAGTGAACAAAAATGTGAAATCTCAGTTTATCTTGAGGATTTGATCTTAAGGACCTTCTCTTTTCTTGTTAAAAGATAAATGGGAATTGAGGCTCAAGCTGGATGAATGCTGGTAGAGAGACACTCTGCTCAGGGTCAGTTTCACCAGATGGTGCTCATCCAATCCCAAAATACGCTTCATAAAATTCTCCAATAGGATTCTCAACTTGGTAGTTGTCCCACCTCTACCACCCAAAGCTAATCAACAACCAAAATGGAAAATGCATAAGTAATTCTGTTACATGACTGTTCTGCACAGCTGAGTTCAATGACAGTTTCAATTGTGTGAGCTTCATTGGTTTGAGGGAGGTTTTTAAATGTTTTGGTGCAAATTTACCAAACTTTTAGAGTGTTATCCATCGTATCACTGGCTCCTATGGACAATGTGAGCATTGAAATTAAAGTTGTGGATCTTTTCAGATTGCTTAAGAACTCCTTTAGGAGATTGAACAGAATAACTGCCTGGCTGCCAAGTGGCAGGAATTGGTTCTAAAATGACTTTGTGTCCATTTGTGTCCATACAGTGAGTTACTTTTAAACTCTTTACACACCAAATTTGTGTGAATATTTTCCACTTTTCCACAATTCTTAATGAAGTGGTTCACAGTTTCACAGGACAAATTTGAAGCATTTATTTTTTTGAATCAAGCTTTATTTTTCCTGTGTATATAAACAGATCTGACCAATCAGACCACTGCATTTGACAGCAACTGCTCTTGTAACTCGAAACATACAGCGGTACTGAATATAGAATGATATGGAAATACTGCACTGACATCCTGAATTATGTACTAAAGCCATTGTGATAATTCAGCTCTTGGCTTAAACCATTAACTTCTCCCTGCTCCTGCCTTCTAATGACAGTTGGATCAACCTTAGAATTTCTTCCTTTTCCCGTTTAGAAACGTATGGATCAGCTAATCATCGCTTAATGTCAACTTTTTCCAGGATGAGGATGAATTTCTCACTAAAACGCTTTGCATCCAAACAGTTCAGAATTTTTTGCAGACAACGCGTTCAGTGCCAGGTCTGTATTCAGATTAAAAATAGTCTCCAGTTGAAGATGATTCCTACATCAGTTGCTCGTTCTCTATCCAAAAAAACAGACACCGATTTTTCTCTTGACCAAAGCTTAAATCTTTTTCGATATCTTCCTTTGACATATTCTCTGAAGTCTTTGGCATTTCCCTAATCCCGTGCTCTTTCCATGCAATCTTTGGAGTTTCTCCTGTTGAAGGTATGTTTACCAAATATCAGGCTGGCTTCGTGGTATTCGGTACCCTTATAGAAGAACGCTGCATGTCGTCCTAAGCCCTGGCATAACTTCCTGCTTAAAAGACTTAATATATTTTACCCTCGTAGGACTTAAGAATATGACCCTGAGGACATGGGTGTAGTCTGCAAGAGGGAATCTAATATGCTTTGGGTTAATTTGGCATTACATGTTGATTTTGGACTGAAATGAACAAGAACACCATCCATGTCCTTCATATGGAACAACAGAATGTGCACATGCAAACCATATTCCAAATCAGTGAATAATAAATTCTCTTGGCCAGGTCAGAGTCCAGGCTCAGATATTCTGAGGCACCGTGCTCCTCAAACAGATTTAAATGTTACTACTTCAGCTACATTCCTGTCAGGTGCCTGGGACTCCTGTGATTATGTTTATGCATTTTGCACTTCTGCTTCCTGCATGCTCATAAGCAAAACTTAACACAGTGCAATATGGCATTGAATAACATTATAGCGTGGCTGGGAGTGTTGAGGAGTCTTCTGTGAGTCACGTGCATTTTAATGACAGCCGAAATGAGGGTATTTTAATGGCACCGGGCATTTGCAGGTATTATGATTGTTCAAGCTCCTCTCTCTCTCTCTTTAGGTTAGGCCTCAGTGGTGGATCATTATTTCCAACCAAGAAGCTCTAAGGATCTCTGCGCCCTTTTAATATTAGAGTGAAATCTCAAAGCGACACGAATCATGTATTCATTCGTTTCCCCTCTATTCTTCCCCTCCGTCTCATTCAAAACACTTGCACATCTTGAGAAATTGCCCTCTTACACTGAAAAGATTTTTTTCTTGCACAATTGCAAACTTTAAAAAGGCAAGGTTACGTAAACATGAACTTGAACTCAAAGGGAAGGGAGTTTTAAACCCCCCAAACATACTAAACTGTGAGCAAACAAAAAGAGCCCTTCAGAACGGCATTTATCTCTGACTGAGTGACCCAGGAGAGCTGACATGGTTTCTAATCTGCAGCAGCATCTGGTGGCATCTCAGAAAGAGATTATAAAGGTGGACACGGGCAAGGATATAACAAATGAGGGAAGTGAGATGAAACTAACACTTGTTTTATGTAATTTGGCATTGACTTGTGTACAATTTCTGTTGGTGTGATAACTGCAGAGAAGGACCCTGTATTAGTGAGTGAGGCAGCTACCTTTGCACCTTTGAGGATCACTCGGGTGACTTAAAGTAGATAAGAGTGACCTGCACTTCATAGCCATTTTATTCTCTCATTTATGTAAGAATGTAACAGAATACATGTGTTACATTCTGATTTAAATAGAGTGTGGAAATCAGCAGGTGAGTTGATAAAGTGTATTAGTAGATTTGGAAAAACAAAACCAATTGCAAGACTGGGAATTTCCATCCATTCTCTTTCACTTATTGATGCAGGGTGACGGGAGTGGGGATGGGGTGTGTGGGGATTAATTTTTTTAAATTTATTTAGCTGTGCTGTTAATATAAATGTGTGTCACCACAGGCTGAGGAAGAACAGCAAACCACATAGAATGTCACTGAAGTGACAGCAGGCAAAATAAACTTTAGCAACTAAGAACTAGAGATGGACCGATCCGATATTACGTATCGGTCCGATACTGACGTAAATTATTGGATCGGATATCGGAGAGAAATAAAAAATCTGATCCATTAAATATCAAAAAGGCACCTCACAAAACTTGCAACATGGCGTATCTCGGCCCATAATCGTAGCACGTCGGAGCAGTGTGCTCACGTGATAGAACGGCTGTGTGTATTTGTAGCCTCAAACCAGCATTTCATCTCTGAGGAAGTGATCCCAGAGAGCAGTACAGCAAGTGTGTAAGTTCATCTCTGAATGTTTGTAAAGCATTCCCACGTTAAGCTTAACAACCAATATATGGAGCGACTGCCTCTTCTCTCTCCCTCCCTCTCCTGCTGCTACTTCAATCATGAAACTGCTTAATGATCAGCTGATCGGCTTTTCTGTCGCGAGTCCGTCTCTCTTGTTTGTTTTTGGCCCACTTCGCACCAGAAAGAGGAAACCAGCGGCTGAACAACAGCAGCACGTTTAACCTTGAAAAGCTGTTGTTAGAATTTATTTAATATTACTTTCTACACCAGGATCCTTTTCTACATAGCTGACGGCAGGTAATTGTGCAGGGGCGGATCTAGCAATGTTTTCCCTGCGCATTAACAGGAAAAAGGGGGCACAAAGACATACTTTTCTTTCTTATTCTCATTTAAAATATCTAGCTTTTAATAAATAATTATCTGAATCTTACACCCAAAGTTTTAATCTGATGTAAAATGTATAGAAGTCCATTATTGTATATATGGTAAATGGCCTGTATTTATATTGCGCTTTACTAGTCCCTAAGGACCCCAAAGCGCTTTACACATTCAGTCATCCACCCATTCACACACTGGTGATGGCCAGCTACATTGTAGCCACAGCCACCCTGGGGCGCACTGACAGAGGCTGCCGGACACTGGCGCCACCAGCCCCTCTGACCACCACCAGTAGGCAACGGGTGAAGTGTCTTGCCCAAGGACACAACGACCGAGACTGTCCCAGCCAGGGCTTGAACCGGCAACCTTCCGATTACAAGGCGAACTCCCAACTCTTGAGCCACGATCGCCACATAGTAACTGTTAAGTCTAATATACCCTAGTAAGCTATAGTACGTTTTCCTTTGGGACGATACCATTTGTGCAGTCTGCAATTCTGTTGAAGAAAGATGTTGAATCTATTTAATTATATGCATTTTTTTCCAACCTGCATCAAATTAAAGTTGATTACGTCGATTAAGAATCATGAGGTGGAGGGTGGGGGGGTGGTTCCCTATTTTTTTTTTTTTGCTTGCTATTAGTTAGGTTGCTTAATATTTCTGCTAAGTACTCTTTAAAACATCAGAATAGGAAGGATGGAGTAGGTTTAAGTTTATTAGATTGATCAGTATTGCTGAACTATGAAATATTTTGGGTGCAGTGTATTTTTACATACAGGTATAACAGAATAGCTTTAGTGTTGTTGTTTATTTAAACTTGAGTATGAACTTATACAAAATGCAGCAAGATATAAAAAAAACAGTTATTGATTAAAAAACACACTATATCGGATTCATATCGGTATCGGCAGATATCCAAATTTATGATATCGGTATCGGACATAAAAAAGTGGTATCGTGCCATCTCTACTAAGAACCAGATTTACTAAATAGAGCTAAACGTGTTTTAGCGTGATCTCCAAATAGCCTTCATAGATGTGGTTGGTTTCACGGCTTATTCACAAAAGTTGCACTGTTTACAATATCAATTGAAAAAAGTAAGAAATGGTTTTGTTTGGCTTAACTGAAGCCATTATGGGTAAATTGCATGTTGTAAAGGTTTGCAAATCAGGTTGCACGCTTAATTTAAATCTCTTCTCCTCAATAAGAGTGACCCAATTTGAAAAGATTATTTTTTAAGTAATGGACACAGCAGCTTGCAGTAAATTTTAAAATACATGGCTGAAGCTAAAGTTTTCCATACAAAACAAGTGCTCAATTTGCCCCCTCTCCAGATGCACGATACATGTCCATACAACAGTCAAACTCATCCCATACTTTGACGAACATGTTTCTTGGTTGCCAGTAGCAGTGGGATTAGTGAGTTTCAGTGGGATTCATAATTCACGTGGTTGCTAGTACCATGTGAATCTCTTCTTTCTAACAGCATTTGTTTTGATCACAAATGAAATCATATACAGGCAGGTTTTATCTTTCTCAATGATTTCATTTAAAAATTTTCACAATCCTGTATTTTCCTGACTCTCATTCTGTGACATCACTGGGGCATCTGTCAGTTTTCTTGACTATTGTTGGTATGACAATGCTGCTCACTAACAAAGACAACCTAGCCTCCACCTCAAACAAAACCCTAACCCATAGAAGAGCCACAAGATAATCTCAGTTACTCAGTGGGGTCTGTCTCTGGTCCCCATCAACACCCCAAACCACATTTGAAGTAGACTGTATAAATGGTTGGCAAGAAAACTAAAGGAGTGACACATACTGTACACACAAGCAGACACACTTACAGAGACTCCATGGATTATTATTACAGACTCCGAATTAACATTTTGTTACAAATGCAGAGTTGATGTTTAATACTGGAAACCAAACCATGATCCTGAGACCAAAGTATTTGTCTAAAGCCTTCCACATTTAACAACATGTAATATACATGTACTGTAAAATGGATGCAATGTTATGTTTCACCAGCATTAACTGTTAATCAAATCACGTTTTAAATCTTGATGAAAAGAACAACACTTTTGCTCTGCATACACACGTGCAGTGTCAGATTAGTTTGGCTAACCTTAGTAGTGCTATCAGCAGAGCCTTGGTTTTATTCTATGTAAGAAAGAGACATCGCTGTCCAGAATATGGTTACACCGGAGACTGACTCATTTTTGGAGGCTCCAGTCCTGCTGTTACTTTAGTTTATGTGATGCAGACTGAGTTTATGTTTAACAAAATGTAAATATATAAAACATTTATGAGTACATTTCCATTCCTTTCCATTTGCAAAACCCAATGTGCACACTTCACTGTCAGAAAGAAGCTATTGTTGAAATTGTTTAGATGAAGTTTGAGGTTTGCGTATGTAGGCTGCTGTGCTTGAATATTCTTCAAGGCGGCTCAGAAAAACATTATTCAGGACAAAAGCAGACAGTGTAGAGAGCTGACAAATCCAGCCTAAATAACAAGCTCTTTTAAGTGCCGACAACCACCACAACAGCCGGGGGGCAAACCTGCGCTCTTCATTATTCTGACCCGTGCTCGGGTTTCACAAAAAACTTTACGTCAGCTTTACATTTACATTACTGCCTGACTGAATATTCTCTTGACTACATCACCCCCCCTGCATGCCACCCTTCCTTCCCCACATGTCTTGTTATCATCTTGTTGCTTGCTGTTCAAAAACACTAGCAAATAATGCAAAGTGACAACAGCAACTGGGGCTTTTTATTCCTACGGGTTTTGAGATTAAGCTCTCGGGATGTCATCCAGACCAGTGAAAACAATCTTCTTTACTGGAGGGGAAGGAGAAAAGAAAGAAAACGCTGACACTGTTGGAATGAAAAAGCGTTTAATGTTAAAAGAAGGAGTCTTTTTGTGTGTGTGTGTGTGTGTGTGTGTGTGTGTGTGTGTGTGTGTGTGTGTGTGTGTGTGTGTGTGTTCCTCACATGTCTCTGCAACAGTTCATCTGATCGACTTTTAACTCCACTGCTAGTAACAAGACTGCATTATGGAACTGTAGGTCATTCTGGGGGTTCTTGTTGATGTTAGACTTAAGGTCACAGTGATCATTAGGGATGGTCATAGCCATTAAATTATACAATGAAAATGTAATTGTTTACTTTTTCCTCTGTTTTTTCTGGTTTGTGTGTTTGCAGCACCTCTTTTAGACCACTTTTACCAAGTGACAGCCAGAGACGTCTAGCAAATACTCGCTAACTGGTTGGGAAATACACATTTTCCACTACTTAATTAATAAAGATGCTGAAAAGCATGTATGTGTGCACAGGTCTGCCGTATTATAGACAGCATATAAGTCATGTGAAAGCATGGGCAGGTAGGTGATCTTCCAAAAACAGTCAGTTAGCAGTAAAAACTGAGCAGCAATTTTGCTTGCTGCACTGGAATGATGTAAAATGTTCAGCTAACATAAACCACTCGTCTCTACTTTTCATTGGAACAATGCAGCAGTGTTGTTAAGGGGGCATGTTTTTCTATGGAGGTTGAGTGCTCAGTGAGTTATAGAAACAGACTGGTGTGCTACAACTGCTGGAACTGGATTTATGGGGTGACCATGGCACAGGGGGTTGGGAAGCTCATCTGTAACCGGTTCGATCCCCCTGCTCTCTCTGTCCAGGTCGTTGTGTCCTTGGGCAAGACACTTTACCCTACTACCTACTGGTGTTGGCCAGAGGGGCCGATTGGGCGATATGGCAGCCTCGCTTCTGTCAGTCTGCCCCAGGGCAGCTGTGGCTACAACCGTAGCTTGCCTCCACCAGTGTGTGAATGTGAGAGTGAATGAATAGTGGAATTGTGCCTAGAAAAGCGCTATATCAATGCAATCCATTATGATATGGCACATTAACAGTGTGGGTGCATCAAATTCCTGCTCCCATGAGGCCACTGGAGCTAAATGCACCCAATAAAGACAATGACAGCAATTCCACCAAATGACAGAAGCTGAGTCAACATGCAGTGGTGGTTAAATGCTTGTGAAATGATCATCGTGCGATTTGAAGTTGAGCAAATGGGGGAACAAAACTGTGTCTGTGACTTGAGGTTACAAATACATAGTGGGGCCTAGTCAAAAATGCACATTTTCTTATCTACCTCTGCTGATGCTAAAATCCAGATGAAAGCAACACTGCACTTGGTTCGTTGTTGCAAAGCATCAGACTAAAGCTGCTAGCGAGAAACATAAAACACATTGTAAGAGCTGAGATGCTTGGTTGTGCCCAGAGCGGCTGGTGTGTTGGCGGGGGTAAATGGAGAATGATGGTCAGCACAGAAATAATCTCCATGATTCTCCTCCTGATTGCCTCACGTCTGAATTCCCTGTGCCATGTCTTTTCCTGATCCACTAATCGATACCTACACACCCCCCACCCCCAAAGTCTTCCCACTAGCTGACAGCAGCCATGCCTCTTCCAGCCCATTACATGCTGTAATTGTTTCTTTATTTTCCTCCCGCCGTACTGGCAGTGTTACCACAGTGTGGCCTTATGTCACCCTCTGGACCCACAGAGAGCATAAGCCCGGATCAATTGGCTTCCCCACAAAAGTCCCAACATTCTTTTATGGCTAACACGTTATTCACAAGTCACATGTCACGGTAACTCTACCTTTTGCCACACAAAGCACACATGTAAAGGTCAGCTGTCAGAAGGAGGGCGAGAGTCAACAAACCCTGGCATCTAATGTTACGAGACATGACTTTAACATCCTTTTATTAGACTGACTGCGGGTATTGTCCCAAATTATAAACCAAGGGGAAATTTTACTATCAAACAATCCTGATGTTAACAGTGAGTTTAATTTACTGCTCAATATACTCCAATGAAGTTGCATGCATGCTAAAACCACACCGTATAACCATACTTCTATGTTTAAGCTGATAGTGTAATGCAGTTAATGCTGCGTTCCGTTCTTTTGACATTTTTATAGTTTTACCGCTCTAAGGACTTCAGACTATAAGATAGAATGCAAATGTTGAGGCAAATGAGAACAATCTACACACCAGAAAAGCTGAAAGCAGGTGTTTTTATTTATTTCTTTTCTCTATTTTGTTTCTGTCCACCTGATGAATGAAGTTTGACTGCCTGTGAGCGCTGGATGTTGGGAGACTCTTGCTCCTTCAGTTCAGGTTACTGCTACACAGGTTACTCAGGTTACTTGCTGGAATTAGTTCCAGTGCAAGTGAAAGAGTTGCGATCTGGCGGAGAGGTGGTTGTTAAAAGGGGCTTGCAACAAAACAATTATTGTCTGGGTATGGTGGTAGTGGAAGGAGAGGTGTGATTTTTGGTGAACTGATGAACTGTGCTCTGTATCAGCAAGCAGGCAAGAATATTCCCTGTTTTTTTTACCCTGTCCCTGAAAACACCTGCTTACATAGACTGTTAGAAAGGCTCTGCAGAGATAACTCGAACAACGTAGTTGGTAAAACTGGTCACTACAAGCAATACCTGTGTATCAACCAATTCACTGTTAATTTAAAACCGTCTTTTTCTTTCAGCTTTAAGGTTGAAAGCAAATTAGGCTTACAGATTGTTGAGACTTTATATAAAAAACAGACGTAGCCACTGTAATGTTGCCTGCTGGTTCTTGATAGCTGCTGCCATTGTACTGTTTTTTTCAGCGTGAGAAGTGACCATATCCAGATAAACTACATGAGTACAACAGATACCTGTTTCTATGTTCACAAATAACATAGCGCAGAAATGCTTTGAGTGCATTCTTCTAAGACGGTTATTACTGCAATGAACTACACAGAAAGACTAATTGTTTTTGAAATCCTCCTGAAAGGGGCAGCATGGTGACCCTTAGCACTGTTGCCTCACAACAACAAGGTCCTGAGATCAATTCCACCATCAGGCTGTGGTCTTTCTGTGTGGAATTTGCATGTTCTCTTTACATGGGTTCTCTCCGGGTGCTCCAGCTTCCTCCCACATTCCAAATACATGCAGTTAGTGGGGACAGGTTAATTGGAAACTCTAAATTGCCCATAGGTGTGAATGTGAGTGACTGTGACTGTCTCTATGTGTTAGCCCTGCGACAGACTGGCGACCTCTCCAGGGCATACCTCGCCTCTAACCCTTGCAACTCGAAAAACATGAGACAGAGCAGGAATATGCCAATAATAATGCAAACCCTCAATGCATTTTAAATGGTTATGCCATTAAAAAACATTAACTCATAATAGCTGTTTAAAAGTGCTAAAGCAGCAATAGAGGCCAAAACCCATTTTTGTATTAGGTCTTAACCCTTTATTTACCTTAGTTATGCCCATTTTGCTATAGAGGGAAAATCAAACGCTTCCTGAAAGGACTGGAGTGCTTTCCTTTTATAGTCAAAATTACAAAATAAGTCTATTTACCAAGAATGTATCTTGGTAAATAAAGCATTAATTATATATTTTTTTATCCAGCTGTAAAGTTATGCATTTTAACACTGGAGTATATCAGTAATGACTCGCTCACAGCCTCAAGTGGCCTGCAATTTTTGTTATTTCTGCATTTGCTTCATTCTGGGATACGCAGGCTGTTGTGCGGTTGAGATTTATGCATTGGTTGTATTAGCTTGTTAAAAAGCAGATGGCTTCTGTGAGGGATGAACCAGAACTCAAGGAACAGGAATTTCCTCCTGTCACCTCAGCACTGAAGACATTTTTTCACCAGGTGTCTACACGCATCTGTTGGAAGTGAAGTTGCGTGGATAAACGAATTATATTTAACCATGTAAACAACAGAGCAGTATGGTGGGCACACTGTTTGTGTAATTCCTTTATCCTATATACTGATTACAGCTGCAGTGTGGTTCTAATTGGCAGTGTGTCTGAAGTGGAACACACTGTGTTTTTGCTTATTGTATGCTTTTATCTTTGTTAAACAGGTGTGTGGAACCATGAATCTCTTCCAGCATATCTAGCAGAAAATAAATATAGGCATTTATTTCCATCTGCAAGTGTCTTTCATGCTCCATAGATATGAGCTGCTCTGGCAAAAAATTGCCCCTGTTCAGTGGAAACAGCAGAGTGGTGAAATGCATGTGAGATGGATCATCTCAGACAAGCATGATGGAGCCAGTATCTGCTTGGCCATTACTGCTGTAGCTTACGAGAAGTGAGAAAGGTGATCAATGGGTGGAAACTGGTCCTATTCTCCTACTAATTCACGCAAAAGAATGGGCCACTGGTATTTAGGGCACTCTGATTTCAGTCCCCAATGCTTGAGGTCATCAGTAGATAGACTACATAATGTGTGTTTTCTTTGGTTTATCTGCTAGGTCAACACATCTCTGCTTCACTATCATTCATAATCTACTGTAGCAGGGTTTGCACTGCCTTTTATTGCTGATAAAATTAAATAACAAGAAGCACTCAGAGCCAACCTCTGCCAAGGCAGCTCACTTTCTGGACACTGTTTACTTTTAATGGAATAATGCTGTAATTTTTTATATATTCATTCTGTTTTTTTGTCATGTTTAAACATACTTCAAGAAATGATCTGAATAGATCTGAAAAATATAAATATAATTGCAAACTGAATACGTAGGAACATGTGGCACCCTACAGTACTACTCTAATACTCTTTAGAATGACCCATTCAGCTAGCTCCTGATAGCATCCCCTTCAACCACCAACAGCCAGATGCATCTTATACAAACTCCTGGAAGTTTCTGTTGTGATTTGGCTACCCTTTTAATACCTGGTTATCAAATATTAATGGTGTCATCAATGAAGTGTACTACACAAACAAGGAGATTATCTACTAATTGGAAAATTGTCTCTCAAAGGCCTGCTACATTTTGTAGACTGCAACTGTTTTAAGCAAAATACGATTAATAGGAAGTGGAATGGCTCTCTGCATGTTGCCTATGGCCCAGGTGACATTGCAATGCGCTGCACTGTGCTTGAAGGACATTCTCCCTGCAGCTCTCACCTCCCATTTGCTGTCCTGGGTTCTCCTCTTGAGCTGGATGTTCCAGTTCTCGGCGTCCACCTCTGCACAGTGGGCGATGGTCATGGCCACCGGGCAGAAGAGATCCAGGCCAGGAGGTCCGTATGTTACTTCTGGGCCCAGGAGGATTTCACAGCTGTCCAGTGTTTGGACACTAAAAACACACAGAGAGTAAATGCAAATCTTATTAGGTGATACGAGGAAATAAGTTACAGTACTGCAGACAACAGACACTGCCTGTGTTCACACGTGGAGACACGTCAGCAGAATGGATGCCTCGGCTCTTGTATAATTGTACCTTTTGATGCCTGGACTCGCTGTGCGTCATAAATGCATTTACTGCAGCTATGAGCTGCTTGCACAGCTGTCTTTGAAGCAATCTGTGCAACAAAATGCCTTTTTGCAAGACTGAAAAACAGCTGGTAGCAAGGTGAAATGCTCCATTCACTTCTTTACCTATATTTTTTGAAGCTCCATATTTATGATGGGGCAGCTTCACTGCTATCCATTGCTTTCCATTATATTTGAAAGCATTGTTAAGACTTCTTGCTGTGCTCTTTATGACTGTCCATATTTAACACATTCTATTTAGTAGAGCCATCATATGTGCATAACATCTCTCTTTGCACTTGCGCTTCTGCTGCTGCAAGCGAACCAACAAATTAATGAGCTCATGAAAAGAGGTGGACTGCCAACAAAACATGCCTCCAGGCAGGTACTTCCAAGTTTGAATGGCCATGAGTGAAAATGCTGAACCCTTGCTCCCCAAGTTCAAGTTATTGCCACACAGCCAGGCTGCTGGAATTAGTTCAAGCACAGGTGAAAAACTCTTGCCGGCGACTTGGAGTTCGCTCATTAAAAGCAGCTTACAACAAACAGGTCCTGCCAGTGGACGGTGGCGGCAGCAGTGACTCTGGTTGAGCTTCTGAGAAAGAGGGCAGGCAGATCATGACACAGGAGAGGAACACCTCAACAAAGCTCTTTAATCAGTCATCAGGTCAGAGATATGAGAGGCTTGGTTTGTTAGGACTTCTTCCTTTGAATGAGGCATACACTAAAGCAGCAGCTTTAGTGTATGAGACACCTCTACAGTGCAGAGGAATGCCTAATGTTGTGTTAGTGCCATTAATTTACAACGACTTGTGTCTTAGATTTGTATTTTTCACCATCATTTTCTGATATCACGCTTGTAATACGTCGCAGTTTGACATTTCTTCCACTATAACGAATTACAGTGAAGGAAGGAAGACATTCACTAGCGACTACAGCTAGAAATCCACAACACAGCAACAGATTGACTCAGCAGTTCATGATTCAAGAAATTGACAGTTTATTTACACAACTGGCATCTATTTTTGTACTAAAGTAGAGGGTTTCCTTTGTTTGTACCAGTACTTTGTAGATAACTTGATTGGATTTTTTCTATCTAGCTTTATATAAAACTTTCACCTAAATAGACTAGAAAATCTATATCAAAAGAATAGATTTTAATTTAAAAGGTGACATGAACTATCCCTGTTTAACACTAGCCACACCCCTAAGTACTTCACCAGCACCCTGATGAATACATTAAAACAACAAAAAGAATGCACTACTAACTACTAGGCATCAGGCTGGTAATGTGTGTGTCACAAACAGGAGAAGTGTGCAAATCCAAAGATTTGAACAGCAGTCAGAAAAAAATCTGGTCAGAAAACCCAGTGCAAACCCCTCAAAATAAAGCTAAGATTAGGGATATTTAGGGGCAACTCACTATGTATATTAGTAAGTAAGTAAAATTTATTTATATAGCGCTTTTCGCAGATAAAAATCACACAGTGCTTTACAACAAAGAAAAAGAAAAATGAAAAGAATGAAATACAACAAATAACAACGTAAAACAGTAAAATACAACATAAAAACAACAAATTAATTAAAAGCTTACCTATATAAAAATGTCTTCAGCTGCTTTTTAAAAGAATCAATGGAGTCTGTACAGCATAAAACCAGTGGGAGAGAATTCCACAACCTTGGTGCCACTGCCTGAAAGGCACGATCACCACGAGTTTTAAATCGAGTGCGTGGGGCCACCACCAGTCTCTGACATGATGACCTTTGAGCTCGGGAAGAGGAATGCCGTTTCAGCAGGTCAGAGATGTACTGGGGAGCTTGACCATGTAGGGCCCTAAAGGTTAAAACTTAAATTTTAAAGTTAAACCTAAAATTTACAGGCAACCACTGAAGGAAGGCCAAAACTGGAGTGATATGAGATCCTCTCCTGTTAAGAGTCGTGCTGCAGCATTCTGCACAGTCTGAAGACGATTTAAAGCTGATTTGTTAAAACAAGTAAAAAGACCATTACAGTAGTCGCAATGTGAAGAAATAAAAGCATGAATAATCATCTCAAGTTCAGGCTTTGACACCATTAGTCTGAGTTTTGAAATATTTCTTAAATGATAAAAACAATTCTGGACCAGCCGTTTGGAATGTCACTCAAGCAACATCGAGCTGTCAAATATGACGCGAGGTTTTTAAGGCTCGATTTTACATAAGGGTCTAAGAAGCTGATATGCTGCCCTATTTCTGGAATCATATGGTCAGGAGCAATAATTAAAGTTTCTGTGTTATCAGATCATATTATACATTATATAATATAATATATACCTATTATACATTTCTAACAATATTTCTAACAATTGTATAATATTAAGAATTATTTTTATAGCATTAAAATAAATGACACAGTGAACAAAAAAAATCAATCTGAAACTCCCCTTTCCCCCCCAACTGGTCACGGCAGATGGCCCCGCCCCTCCCTGAGCGTGGTTCTGCCGGAGGTTTCTTCCTGTTAAAAGGAAGTTTTTCATTTCCACTGTCACCAATATGCTTGCTCATAGGGGGTCGTATGGCTGTTGGGGTTTTCTCAGTTTTTTGTGTTGTAGGGTTACAACACAAAAAAATATCAAGTTAGGAAAAAAGATCTGATAGATAACCTCAAGCAAGCCCATACAAACACTAAGCAATAATAATCAATAAATCATTCCTAAAGATGAAATCTATTCACAGGTAATGTTAGCTCTTAATTCAGATTTTTTGGACCATCAAATTATTACGCAACCATTCGTATGCCTTCTTAAAGTGCGTTAAGTGATTCAGACAACATCAACTTTTTCAACTTTAACCTTGATAAATGTCACTTAAACTTAAGCAAAACCAACATACACATGTACATGCACACTATTTCTAAACAGTCAATTTTATGATTAGGTCTATATTTCACTATCAATCATTCGCTCGACATTTTTTTAAAATCAGCCAATCACACCTATTGAAAGGATTAGCCCAGCAAAATGTCTCAACATCGCCTCACAAAGCTAAAACTTTCAGTCTGCTACGTGCTCACAGCTGTTCTGACACTTTTCCTAAATCACACTGAAACTCCTTTTTTTCTCAGAATGTTTGTGGATATGAGCCTTGCAGTGGAGTGCCGGGGGAACAAGATGCAAGCACATTTTGTTAAGCTCTGCTTTGACCGCTGCTTTTTTTCCACAGGGTCATAAACATGTTTGACAGCGAGGCTTGGTGCTTTTATGCCTGTTTGTCTGATGACCCCCTTTCAGTGTGCTGCTCCCAGAAAGCAGAGTTCATATTGAGATTAAAAGTTGGCGCCTGGCATTGAGTGACTGGTTCCTCTTTGTGTTCTGTATGGTTTGATCTTATTTAATATTTCTTTTAGCATTCATCCGGCAACCTGCTGAGACTTCCTGTCAAGAATAATGTTTATGTGCTACATAATTATTTGCTGAATTAAGCAATAGCGGCAGAACTTTCGCAAAGTTCACGGTCCTTTCCTTCTAAGCATTGCTGTGAGAAATTAGCTGTCCATAAAAGTGATATCAAACACAAACACTGCTACACTTCCGATATGACGAGCTGTCAGATTTGGTTGGATGAGTGTGTAAACAAGCTGGCAAGGTCAGCTTCAACAAATATATTTGGAGAAAACTTGTGTGCACCCACTTAAAGCAACCACAGTACCTGAAGCTCCCTTTTGATAAATAACATATATTAGTTTTATATTACAGGATTTAGTCCAAACTTTTACTTTTGCACCTTAATAAAGACTGATTTGAATGTGACATTCATGTATTGTACACACACAGGAGTGAAAATCTTTGTCCTGCAGAAATAACTTTTGTATTTATTCTGATTCCACTTCCACTGAAAATACGACTGAACTTTGTTAGTCTTACAACATTTGCATAATTCTGATACTTTTTTCCAATGCAGATTTTGCATTTTAAGATTTAAACAGGCAGATTGATGCCAATGATTTTTGAGCTATGAGTCTTTTTGCATAATCATCTGAGCCAGTGGTTCACAAACCTGTAATCTAACATATGCGAGGCGCAGATGCTTCTGTTTTAATTGTGTTATCTTTAATTTTTTAGATACTGACAGCTGAAGACAGACTGGAAGGTAGAGACAGGGAAGGAGCAACAAACAGCAAAAACTTACTGTAAAGGTGCTGGTATGGTAATACATACGCACAGTTTCAGAAATTAATACCTTATATTGTTGGATCGTTTCATTAATATTGCAGCTGGAGATGATTGAAAGATTGAATTTAATTACTTACTACTGGGAAGCATAAATCTACAATACACTTGTAGATTTAGATTTTATTATCTGCAAAAGAAGAACTGACTATAGCTTTAAACTAAAGGTCTAATATTTGCATCCAAAATATTGTGGAGCAGAAGTATAAAGTTGTATGACATAGATACACACTTGTCAAAAAACACATTCTCATTATCTCAAAGGAAAAAAACAATATATCTGTCTATACTGGGTAATATGCTACGGATGAAAGGATGCCTCATCGCTTCATGGAAAGGAAAATGATCAACCCACAGAGGACTGACTTCAAAGACACACAAAAATCAAAGACAAAACAAAAAGTCAAAGGTATCTATTCCTTTGTCCTCCAGGAACTGTTTGCTTACTCTCACCATATGAGGCTGGACAGTCATGCACCAGGAGGAAGCCAGGACCCACTGCACCAGTGTTGGGTCTGACAGTGGGTCCAAGGATCTCATCCCTAAACTTAATGGCATTCAGGGTGCCATTGCCTAGCCTGTAGAGGTCTGTGTGTCCCTTCTTGGATATGGCTCTCTAGGCCATCACTTACATCACTGAATCATGTTAGAGGCAGCATAACATTCATTATGGCATCTCTAGACCCTTTCACATCAGTCACTTGTGCTCAGGGTGAACCTGCTCTCATCTGTGAAAAGCACAAGGTGCCAGTGGTGGACCTGCTAATTCAGATATCGTAAGACAAATGCCAATTGCGCTCTTGAAATGCAGATGGATGGAACTTCAGTCAGTTTGTTTTTTTACTTCTGCAGTAAAACATCTCCCTATGTACAGTTTTTGTCAAGCCGGCTTATATTTGTGGTGCAACTGTGTGTGGTCGCCTGAGGATGATCTCTAATAAGTTGGTGGAGATTTCTTCCACAGGCCAAACAGTTACAGTGTTGAACACTTAAGAGTCTGAACACTTTTATGGCGAGTTAACAATTCAAAATAAGAATTACTGCCAGAGATTAGAAGTAACTACTTAAGTACTTCATTACTGTATGTTACTGTACTCTGTACTTTACTTGAGTATGTATGTATCTATTTACACTTACATTTCTTACATTTCTTAAATTTAATCCTTCCTTATACTCCTTATCCTTATTTTGAATACAGGCTTGTTACTTTATGTTCAGTGGTATCACTGGCACTCATTTCATCCCACTTTAACGTTGCAAGTTGTAGCCTCGGTACTTTAGCATTTAGCGAGCACTAGAGAAGAGGAGCAAGCATAAAGGAGGTAATGTTTTTTTTTAACTATCAGTTAATTTTAAATACTAAATTTGTATCAGCTCAACAAACATCAGCAAACACAATCTGTGTGAAGTTTGTTGCAGTTTGTAGCTAGCTAAAGGTCCAGCTGCCATAAAAAAGACAGGACAAGAGAGGAAGAAGAGAATTATTTAACTGCTCAGTGAAGCTTGATAAACTACAAATTTGACAGTTACATGCAATGTGATCATTTTTAATCACATATAAGATCTGTATATGATGTGTTTCAATAAATTATGCATTTTTATATTGTGAAACGTCCTGCAAAACAAACTTAAGTTATTCAAACGTTGCTTGAAAATAGTTTGTACGAGATAAAGAGGTTAGCTTGTGGTACTGTGGTGTTGTTTTTACCAACTTTATGCTGTCTAGTATGGAGACAATACACACTATACTGTTACTGTATACTGCAGTCTGATTTGTTCTTATTTAACATCACTTGCCAGTATTTCCAAGTTAAGGATACCAAAGGATACACTCTTTGTCGTCTGTAATGCCAGATATTGGAATTTTGTTGTATATCTGTATTTTAATACAGTCTTACTCATCCAGACAAGTCCAGGAAACTTCAAACTGCAACGTGCAGGGAACAGCAATTATTGGGCCAGGCGCGCAGTCAGATACTGATTTAGGGAACACTTATTTTGCTTTTGCTCTGCCTTCAGTTGGCAGTTGGTGTTTTTAATATCGCTCCATCATGTTCATTTAGTTGTGGGAAGCCAAAATACACCATCAAGATTAAAACTGTCCCTATATATACATGTACAAGAGATGGCTAACTGCAGTGGATGATTGCACGGAAATGCGCTTGGGTAACTTGGAATATTGTTTGCAAACTATTTTTTCTGGATTTCAGCAGTTAACTTATTAGAACCAGTAGAAATTGAAGCTGAAATTACAAAGATGTGATTGAAGGTGTAATAAGGCAGAAATGTATGAGACATTTCATATTCCATGAATAATACCGTCCAAATTCTTACCAGCTAATAAAAGTCAAAGTCATATCTACACACCACATCTACTATTTTTTCTTTCTCACTGTCTCACTCCTTTTATTCTGTGCAGGCCTAAAATTGCTCATTACTTTTCTGTTCAAAAGACTGAAAGTTGACTCATGTTGCTGAGCAGCCCGCTGGATACAGCATGCCACCAACACCATAGCAGTTAGGGGTGTGTTTCCCACAGAGAGCAGCCATGCTACTTGCTGTGCTGCTGCTAGATAAAAGCATGCTTTTAAATGGCATGTGATTTACCCAGAACAACTGCCTGTTTACTTGCAATGTCATGTTCATACAGCCATAATTGTCTTAACAGCCTCCAAAATGATACTTCAACTTTATTTATGTCTTCTCCCGCCTCCACCTGCTGGAAACTTTTCTGACTTTTTCATAAGTGATGTGTTATGTAAGCTCCTCTGCCATTACAGCAGCTTATCAGAATTAAAAGCAGATTCTGTCTGTTGGAACACCTTCACAGTGAATGCTCTTTCTGGGTGCTGACATCTACTCCAGACTTCCCAATTACTGCTTCGGCATCCGCCCTGGTAAGGAGGGGTGAGGTATTCTGATTTTGTCTGCTTATCAGGCCGGGTGCTATCTCATTGCACAACCCTCTGCCCTATGTCTGTTAGCTCAGTCAGTTTTTCAGTTATGTCAACAGCAGTCCGACTCTTTACTGGCCCTGAGAGAGCTCTTGGCCCATCAGCCAACAGCACTGAGCCTGATCACACATTTAATGCAAAGTGCAGGGAAGGAGCAGATTACCTGCTCCTTAAGTAGCCTGCAGCTCAGGCCCCAGATTCCTACAGCAGCCTGAAGCGCCTGAGGCTAGCAGTCTCTTTTCTCAATTCCACTTGTCATCACGATGAAGGGCCCTATACGGCAGCTTCTTGAGCGCCTAGAGGAGGTGCATTATTTAAAGTGAGCAGTGATTCACTCCTCGGGGACCCCAGGAGCTGCACAAAGTGGCAGACTGGGTCGGGGGTGGTGACGGCAGACTTAATAAATGCACACATTAGCACACTCCATTAGCTTCACCTCTATTTGCTTGTAGTCTCCCACCTGTTTGTCCCACTGTGCTTTTGTCCATTTTAAGTTAATGCAGGCACCTTATGCGGTGTACGGATACATTAATCAAACAGGCTCCTTTAGGAGACTTACTTTTAGCTTTAACCAACCTTTTAACTCTGCAAAATCTCTAATGCAGCGTAACATGAAAACAGCATTGTGAAAGCTACAGTAGCTGATTGACATAAATGTTCTGGAGAGCATTAACAATAACTTGAATCACCAATTTGTGCAAAGAGTAAAAAAAAAAAAGCACCATTAAGCATTGATTTGTAACGCTATTACAATTGCTATTCAACTAACTCTTCATCTTTAGTTCCAGGACCTTGGCGCACTGCAACCCACTTGACTGGGAAAATGAGAACAAGCAAAAAGGCTAATCACTTGAAACAACTCAACATGCTATTTGGTCACTTATCACTGAGAGCGCTACTCAGATTGCTAAAAATAACACCAAATTACCGTAACTATTGAAATAAATGTTTGAAATACTTGTGAAGCTAGCATACAAACAATAGTATGTTTTGCTAAGGTTGAAGCACTATTTCTGTTGCTTTTGTACAGCAGATAAAATGATCTTTGCTTCTAATTCCTGTTGTAATGTTTTTTTTGTCTCTGTGCCTTTTGTGTTCCCCCCGGGCTACACTTTTAGTTACTTCCTACTTTATTCTGAAGGTTAATTCCTCATGTAGCTTTCTGTGGTTTTACTTCCCTCGTTTTTTCTTCTTCCTGCTTTTGTTGTTCTCGTGATTGAGGCTACATGTGCCTTTTCACATTAGGGAAAACAGTGGTTGCTGATGCCCAAATTTATTACGACTGAAGGCAGTCGTAATAAAGATGGTTTTATTCAAAGACGTAGGTAAAGTCTGAAACCACTCGCAGTTAGTAGCCATATTCAAAACAACTTTGGTGTGTCAAGATGTTAATAAACAGGGGTGCACATAAGTGGTCCGTAGGTGCGCATTCGCTGTCAAAATAAAAGATGAGCACCAGATAAGAAGTTGCAACGCGTGTTTGCGTACATAAGATTTTCTGGAGGATGACAGACATTTGTTTGGAACTCTTAAAGATGTCGAAGAAGCTCCTTTAAGCAATTACTTTGGTGTTCCTCCACCTCCAAAGAAATGTCAAAAGGAGTCCGAACTGCAAAAGAAGCACATATTCTTGGAAAAGTGGTTGCAGGAGGTGAATGCACAGAGATGTGGTGCAGAATATGCCGTGAAAATCCCACTCTAGCGGACAAAAACAATGCCTTTTATATGGACGCAAACGCATGTTGCAATTTCTTATCTGGTGCGCGTCTTTTATTTTGACCACTTATGTGCACCCCTGTTAATAAGATTGCATAATGATGGAGCCAGTTTGCTGTAGTCTGACATCAGTTTGCAATGGCTTAGGTTGGCAGTTAAATGCAATCTGCTTATAGTAATATGGTGATTAGTTGTGATAATTTGTGAAAAATGCTGTTGCCATCTACATACACAGAAATTTATTTATCCATGTTCTTCCACTTATCCAATTCGAATGGGGGCTGTAATCTATCCCTGCTCCCATAGCTCATCAGTCTGCTGAATGGCCAACACAGAGAGACAGACAACCATTCACACTCACATGTACACCTACAAGTAAGTACAGTACAGTGTACAAGCATGATGTGACAATGTTGTTTTACTAATGGGATTAATGCTGAGCTCCTATACATTGTTAAACACTCATGGTTAATAGAGAAAACGAAGCACAAACCTTAGACTTAAGTTATTAATATACTCTAGTACTGAATGATAATATTAAATATTAGGCTCATTAGGTTCAGCATCAGAACAGGACAGATCTCATCTTCCTCATCAAACTGCAGATTTCCTCATCTATGTTTGAGCCTAACATTTCAAATGAAGATGGATCTCTGTCCTGAGGAAGACAAGACTTTTTTTCTAAAGTGTAATGTCACCTTGGTGGGGACAGTGGGATTTGTGAGCCCTGAACCGAAACCACGAACAATGTGTTCATCCAGAACACTGTGCAGTGGGATCTCTCAACCACGACTGGACCTGCGTAAGCAGGTGCTAAAAAGGCTCTCCATCCTGATAAACAGATCAGTTTGGACACCCAGAGTAGAAGCAGCCAGGATTTTAACCAGAGGGCCAGGCATCCAAGCAGGAAGTCGTGTCACACCTATGCACTGGTGCACTGACAGCTATGTATAACAGATAATCAGTTTTTAGCCCTCAAACTCTATAAAACCAATCCTGCAATTTACTCTGTGAGTGCTGCTTGGTCTGTTCGTGGGATTTATGAATTAAAAACTTATAAACAATATACTAAACCAGACCCTGAATGTTCACCTGGGCCTCTTTCATAAAGCACATCTGCGGAATATAATTTCATCAGAAAAAGTAATTTTCCTACGAGAACAAAGCTGCTTCTGCCTCAGTAGGTTGAAGGATTTATCTTACAATACAACGTGCTCATAAAACCTTGAAGGCAAAAGCGAATATGTCTGACCTAAGCAAAACCGCGACTTCACAAGATTTAGATGAGCCTTTGAAAAGCTTAAAGAAAATAGCTTTAATAGGACTGCGAGTGTGTGGAGAAGTAGGTTGGAGGGGGGTTGGGTGCAAGACACTGTAGTGGGAAAGAATAGGATGCAATTCTGTGTCCACTGGCCTGCTACGACACAGACGGTGATTAACAGATGGTGAGATGACAAAGTTAACAGACCACCAGAAGAAAAATTGCTGTCAACAGTAAATATCTTTCAGTGCATGAGGAGCAAGGGGAAAACACAAAACACTGTCATGTTGGAGCCTGACATATTTGCTGAAAGTTTCAAAGGTAGAAAAGATGGTGGGAGAAAGTAAACAGTTTCTGCTAGCAGGTAGGAATCTAAAGGAGGGGATGAAGGCAGCTCTACACCAAAAGGATTTACACCTGTAAGGACTTTCAAAGACCCCATGGAGCATGCTATACAGTTGTCACAGAACCTAGGAAAGAGTGCTACCTGTAACCTGAAAATATAAAGAAACATACAAAGCTAATTATCCATTTGCTTTTCCTCCTGGTCATGCCTGAGGTAGCAAAAAATAATAATGGGTAATTACTGACCTAAATAAAGGCTACATTTGCCTAAATTGAGTACACACTATCATTCCACCAAATTAGAATACTGTTTTTCTAGATGAAGTCATTTGATGGGAGTGCTCATCCCGTCCCCCTCCCCTCACCCTGCCCCCCTCCCCGAGCCTGGTTTCTTCCTGTTAAAAGGGAGTTTTTCCTTCCCGCTGTCATCAAGTGCTCATAGCGGGTCATTTAATTGTATTATTGTATATGATATAAAGCACTCTGAGGCAAATATTGTTATGATTTAGTGCTACATAAATAAAAGTAAACCAAGATGCATTGTGTTGGTGAAGTAACACTACATTAACACTTTGTGTTGCTTCTATAAAAACATATCTTAGCCCAAGAGAGTAATGCACATGTGTTAATAAGTTAAGATCTCCCATAGAGGTCTATGATTGAGTCACTTTTATTGTCTCTTTTAATCAATTATCTATTTAATGAATGTCAAAATATAAATTTTTAAATGCAACTGGACAAAACAGTCATCTTTACTCTTGAAAAATAGGTTTTGCATGGACTTACTCTCCTTCCTTTAAATTACTTTATGAAGCAAAGGCCAGATAGCGACATTGGCACAGCAGATCTGTGATCATTTTTAACTTACGATGACTCTTTATTTATCTTTACTATGTATCAATTTATATTGCACATGTGTTATTTATGTGGGCGACCATGGCTCAGGGGGTTGGGAAGCGCATCTGTAACCGGAAAGTCGCTGGTTCGATCCCGGGCTCTCTGTCCTGGTCGTTGTGGCCTTGGGCAAGACACTTTACCCTACTACCTACTGGTGTTGGCCAGAAGAGCCGATGGCGCGATATGACTATATAAATCCAATCCATTATTATTTATATTTTACATAGTTTCTACCTGTCTGGTGACTATGGATGTAAAAAAGCAGTTTTCCTAAACTCTATCATGATTCTGTGTTTACAGGACTTCTTAAAAAGCTCTGAGATTGAGAGGTTTCCATGTATTGTGTATAATTGTGTAACTATAGAGGACAAAGAAGAGCTGTGCTGAACTTTTAACATCAGTATAAAACATGTAATGGAAAATTGAGTGACTGCTTTGAAAATCAACCTCAAATACAGAATATCTGCATTGTGACAGGCATAACTCACTCTTTCCACCCCTGTTTGCATCTTATTATGTCAGTGGCTCCCATCAAGGCGAGCTACATCCCAGTCATTTTGTACAGGGAGTGCAGAATTATTAGGCAAATGAGTATTTTGTCCACATCATCCTCTTCATGCATGTTGTCTTACTCCAAGCTGTATAGGCTCGAAAGCCTACTACCAATTAAGCATATTAGGTGATGTGCATCTCTGTAATGAGAAGGGGTGTGGTCTAATGACATCAACACCCTATATCAGGTGTGCATAATTAATTATTAGGCAACGTCCTTTCCTTTGGCAAAATGGGTCAAAACAAGGACTTGACAGGCTCAGAAAAGTCAAAAATAGTGAGATATCTTGCAGAGGGATGCAGCAGTCTCAAAATTGCAAAGCTTCTGAAGCGTGATCATCGAACAATCAAGCGTTTCATTCAAAATAGTCAACAGGGTCGCAAGAAGCGTGTGGAAAAACCAAGATGGATGGGCCCGTGGCTGGATTGGTAAAGGGCAGAGAGCTCCAGTCCGACTCAGACGCCAGCAAGGTGGAGGTGGAGTACTGGTTTGGGCTGGTATCATCAAAGATGAGCTTGTGGGGCCTTTTCGGGTTGAGGATGGAGTCAAGCTCAACTCCCAGTCCTACTGCCAGTTTCTGGAAGACACCTTCTTCAAGCAGTGATACAGGAAGACGTCTGCATCCTTCAAGAAAAACATGGTTTCCATGCAGGACAATGCTCCATCACACGCGTCCAAGTACTCCACAGCGTGGCTGGCAAGAAAGGGTATAAAAGAAGAAAAACTAATGACATGGCCACCTTGTTCACCTGATCTGAACCCCATTGAGAACCTGTGGTCCATCATCAAATGTGAGATTTACAAGGAGGGAAAACAGTACACCTCTCTGAACAGTGTCTGGGAGGCTGTGGTTGCTGCTGCACGCAATGTTGATGGTGAACAGATCAAAACACTGACAGAATCCATGGATGGCAGGCTTTTGAGTGTCCTTGCAAAGAAAGGTGGCTATATTGGTCGCTGATTTGTTTTTGTTTTGTTTTTGAATGTCAGAAATGTATATTTGTGAATGTGGAGATGTTATATTGGTTTCACTGGTAAAAATAAATGATTGAAATGGGTATATATTTGTTTTTTGTTAAGTTGCCTAATAATTATGCACAGTAATAGTCACCTGCACACACAGATATCCCCCTAAAATAGCTAAAACTAAAAACAAACTAAAAACTACTTCCAAAAACATTCAGCTTTGATATTAATGAGTTTTTTGGGTTCATTGAGAACATGGTTGTTGTTCAATAATAAAATTATTCCTCAAAAATACAACTTGCCTAATAATTCTGCACTCCCTGTAGGTTCTATTCTCCTTTGCTACTTTGTTCAAGTGGAGCCATGTAAATAAACAGTGACACTTCAGAGGAAACTAGAAACCCTTGTGAATCTCCACAGGGAAGACTGTGCAAACTTCCGCCCTGGAGACAGCTCAGTCCATCTGAGGGTCATTACCTAGCCGTGATCAGAATGCATAATGTACGTGCTGCCAAGATGAAAGGCCCCGAGAGAAATATGTGCCTTCTATTCTGTCGTGCATGTCCATCAGCGCAACCAAGCTCCGTTCATCACTGCATTCATCATCGTTTAAACAAGCTTCCCGGGTCGTGACTCTCTCCCAGAGCGCCACATTGTTGACACCGAGTGGAGTACATAACTACATATTGACTCTCAGAGTGACGAGGATGGGAAAGGCATTGGAGGATTGGACGTTTGACTTTGCTTCTTATCAGTCAGTTATCTAAATAGAGGACTCCATTGCGAAGTCCCCTCTGGGTCGTGTGGTGTAAACTTGAGTTTCTCCACAGCTGCTAGGACATCAAAGCCCACACTACCACCTGTGAGGGGCTTCTGGAAATGAACAACCATATCGAGAGACCAAGAGGGCTCCTAAAGAGAGAGGGAGATAGGCCCATCTGTCACATAGCCTGAGGGTAAACACACATGGACGCAGAGATGTCTTTTGGGAGGGTCACACACACATTACCTTCTGTACAAGCTTTACAAGTGGTTGCCAATATATTCATTTGTTGATTTTTGATGGCTTTGTAACACGCCTTTATGATCACTATCATTGCTACAACTACTAACACTAGCAAGCCTGATTACCAAGTTGCATCCTTACTAATTAGTACTAAGCAGCTGATTAATTAACCGGTGAGTTATTACTCACCAAAACTGAGTCACAAATTGCGTTATCAGATAGTTCCAATAAAGATTCTCCATAAGGCCACCAACACCACTAACAGAGCCAAGTTTAGCGACTTAAATTAGCAGAGGTGAAATGGATCAGCTACAGCTAGCTGCCCAAATGTTAATGCCTCAGAATTGTCCAAAAAGAGGAGGAAAACATCCCTTATACAGTAGCCTGGAGCCTGAAATACTATCTAGAGGAAACAAATGCATTATTTCCTGCTGGTCAAAAACTATACTAAGCAGCTGCTTTTGGAAATGAAAAAATGTGCTGAACTACTGAGCGGCAGTGATTGTAGCATGGTCAAATGGTCAGTTTGTTAATGATCAGAGGGCCACAGCAAAAAACAAGCCATAATTAAGCAAAAGTTTCTTGATACATATCATACCAATAATATGCTACTGACATTAATGCTATAGTCACTCAAGCGAAGTGACTATAGCACATAAATAGAGTTTGGAGAGGAGCCAGGTCTGCCACCAGCCGCCATCAGTTGGTAATAAGGTGGAGTCTGTCTGTTATAAGTTTGCGATTGAATGGGGTTAAGTTGGCAGTTACAGTTGCATCTATGATAATAAAGTGATTGACTGTGATAAATTAGCAAAGGTTCCAAACTTTTTGTCATCTATAGATCCAGAAATTTACTGTAACAGCTTCTATGCAGAGTCCAGCCAGAAACTCATGGATCTGAAACAGAATTCAAGAAATTCCTCCGAAAACAGTTACATAGTTACTGCAGGATGGGAAAATGACACACCAGAATGCAACCAGCTGGCAACCAGTTGAGTCAAATCCTCTGTTGATTGACATAGAATGACTGCAGTGTATTGCCATCTGTCTGCATTTACAAATTAAACAATTATTTACAATCCTTGGCCAATCTGTCTGAGACTGACGCCAAGCTGCAGTCAGTCAGTGCGGGGCTACAACTGGTTTGAGACAGGTTGCCTTTCTATCTATTGATTCTTTATTACCTTTGACTTCTTCTTGACATGACTTCTTTAAAAATTTTCAAGCTCCAAACATAAAAAAGGATTAACAGCAATTGATAAGCTTAGAGGCCTATAGCTAAGGTACATTAGCTAACATTAAAATGATAGTTAGCTGATGTGTTTAGCCAATGAATGTAACTGGCATTTCTTATTTTGTCTGACATTTAATTTATTTTGGATTTAGTCACATATATTTTACTTGAGAGCAAACCATTCATCAAAGACAATTTTCAAAGACAGAGGTAAATCACTAATTTCAACAAAAGCAAACTCCTTTTGATTAGTGCCTCCATTTTTCTTTTAGATGTTCTCCTACCTTCTTTTCCAAAAGTGCAGGCATTTGTTTTTGCATTCTGCAGTTCAGAGTCAAAACCTGCAAATCAAAAGCTTTTGATTGCATTACCGGTAAGAAAAATAATTACAGCTTTCCTGATGAATGTTTTTTCAGGAAACTTTTTTTTTTTGCATCTTGCTTTCCATATGTAATTTACAGGAGATAGTACAGGGTCAAGCATGAATGGTTCAGCAGCTCAATCATCCATTATTAATCAGCAACAAAACAAAGTTCCTCCAGAACAGTTTTATATCCTGACTACTACAAACCATGATGGAAAAAAGGAGTCTGATGTGTAATATCTTGTGAAGGCTCCTTTCATTATCAATGTATTTTTTAGCCTAAGAAGAGTATCTGTAGTCTTTGTTTGATACAAGATTTGTCAGCCAACCGCCTCAGACACATCATAAACAACTTCTCATTTTGGCTCTAAAAGGCTGTATGAAGTATGAAAGACAGCACAAGCATATGTGTGTTACACTCAGACTGTCTTGCTATCCTCTTACAATGTAGCTTGCCATCACCAGCGTGTGAATGTGTGTGTGAATGGGTGGATGACTGGATGTGTAAAGCGCTTTGGGATCCTTAGGGACTAAGTAAAGCGCTATACAAATACAGGCCATTTACAATGTTTAGAGACAGTGACATGAAATCCTCCAACTGATCTTTAAAAAGCTTGATTTTTTTAATTAAATATTTTTTTGTTTTGGTTGAAATTTCATACTTGGAAGACTAGAAGCTAAACTCAACACAGACAACAGGCTGTAAGAAAACATATCAGAAAGCCTAAATCGAATTCCTTCATCCCACAATGACAGAGCGCTGATACTGCAGCTGCAAACAAAGTAACAAAAGATAGTAAATAATTAGAGCAAAGCAGGACAGCGATGACAGGTGATGGAGAGTCAGGGCAGATGGATGATAAGATAGAGAGAGAGTGACAGGCAGATAGATGCTTCAAATGATATTTAGGTAAACTGTGGCCTCACCTTGCTTCTCCCTGATTGATCACCATGTACATCTCCCAGGACATATTTTCAGCCACGGATCCATGAGGCACCAGGAGGCTGACCCCTGAAACACACAAACACACACACACATTTGTGTCAGCAGCAACTCCTCCAGCAGCCTGACAGCATAGGGCAAAATAAGAGCATGTCATACATGCTGGGGTTATGTAGATATTTATGAGCGCTTCAGTTCACCTCAAAGAAAAGAGTGACCTAGACTTGGGCTTCTAAGTGTTATAATATTCATGCTGATTTTCAATGGGGGTACAATAAAAAAGGGCTTATTTTGGCATATTTAAACAGTGTTCACATATCATGAGCAAATGAAGACATAAATACTACTTATCTATAGGGTTAGCTATAAGACAGCCTAGAGTATTTCGGGATGACTCGGTGAAGCACTGGCATTTGCGGATTTCTGATTCTTGACTGGTTGTTAGCAAAGATAGAAATAGATAGAAGATGTTACTGTACTTCAAACTTTTCATCCTGTATCCATCCACCCAATCCTAACTGGTCAAAGCAAATACTTGCCCATCAATCTAACTGAGTTTTTCCTCCACCATCACCAAGTTCTTGCTCATAGGGCTTTTCTTTACATTATTACGGTCTCTACTTTACAATATAAATAGCTTTGAGGAAACTATTGTTTCAATTTAGCGCTATATAGATGAGCTTGAATTGAAAAACACTGATTGGATTGAATTATTTAAATTTCATCCCAGCCTGGTAAAATATTTCTATATTTAGACAAAGAATCTGCTTGGTGGAGGTCAAGATGCTTTTTACTGTCATGGTTCAATGGGGAAAAAGTTTCAGTGAGCAGACCACAGTGACAAAAATGAATTTTATTAACCTTATGTCTTTTTTTTATTTTTATTTTTTGCTTTAGTGCAAATATTTCCAAGCGGCTGCAGTTTAAGGTTTGCAGTCAACTATATGTGTTGTCTGGTACCAAGCCACATGGTCTATTTTACACTGCTATGTATTGGAGAGTTCAGATATAAGACGTCACAGAGTTCATTACAAAGTTCTGGTCACCATGGAATTTTAAACTGAAATTTGGAGGTGAAACCATTCTCTCTGCCAATAATTGACTTTCCTTGTGTGGGTGCAGTCATTTCCGTTCCAAGTCCCACTGAAGCTACATCTGTAAATTTGCCCTGTTGGTAACCAGTAAGCATTTTTGACTTTGCTAGGCTTTGGGAGGATGTAGAGTCAGAAAATTTAATATAAATGTAGCTTATTGTCGCTAATTAGCTATATTGAAGCATTTACTTTTTATATAGCCGTCCTCCTGAGTATAAAGTGCTACACAACAGAGCAACAATTTCCATACTGATGAGGGGGAATCAATGACACAAATATGAACTTTAAATAAACTATGAAGTTATTTCTTGTACGCAAATGAGAAAAATAACAAATTAATGGGTTAGCAAACAAAGCTTGTAGAAAAAAGAGTAGTAAGCAGGCAGAGCTGTGGGAGTTACTGTGACTAAGTTGCACTGGAGTTATTGATAGAATATTTGCATGCAGGTCTTTAACAGTCCCTACAAAATTATAAAACACATATTTTTTGCAAAAATCAGTTGGATTTTCTTATTTATTGATTTTTTTTTCAAAGAAGAAACAACAACTAATTAGTGTATTGTAATCAAAATTTAGCCTGCAGTTATGTGTGACTGAGGCAAACAGGCCCTGAGTACTATTTTAGTATTTCACTTCTGAATTTCAACCAATTAGCACAAACATTTTATATATTTATTGGATATTTGTTGGTACAGATAATGTTAGTGAGGGAAACTCAAAAACAATAGAAAACATTTTATTGTTTACATGTAAGGTTTTGGCATTTTATGCTTACATGAGGCTACAATGAAGACTTACATAAGGCTGCTATGGATGAGAAGCCGACAATGACTCTGATCATGTGCAAGATAAGTGAAGGTTTTAACTTAGCTTGTGTTGACACAGCATTCATGTTCATGCACACAGTTTCCAGCGCAATAGGGCTCATTTTAAACATGGTTACACCAGTCAGATGCTAAGGGATTTAGTAACTGATGTTTGCGTCATATGATTGTACGCTCTTTAAACTACACTTTTTTCCCCTTCAGCCACAAAACTGGTTAAAAAAATACCTTTGACCCAAGTCTGTTAAAAAAAATTAAAAAATTAACCAAGCATGTAATTCAGCCTCTTATGACCAAACAAAGTAAGAATCTACTTTTGGCTGCTCTCTCATTTCAGTGTGTGGCTCTGCTTTTTTGATGTAAAAGTCCAGACCATTCTTTGCAACTGCATTTTCTTTTATTTTTTATTTTTTGATGACCTATAGTGATGATGGAAAAGTTACTTTAACAACATCAAAAAACCCCAATATAAACAATTAAAGAAAAAAATCACATCACATTACATTGTGAAAACCCATCAGCTTGGATTTTCCTGCTTTTCTGACCTTAGGATAATTTGCTGGAACGTCCACGATGTGTTAACATGCACCAGACCAAAAAACTCAGAAACTACTGCCTATATAAAGGTGCTCAGTCTTGCTGATGATAAAGCTAATCAAGTGTATATGATCAGCAGCACTTGGCTGCAACATAATTTCATGACTATCAATCAATTTTTATTCAGTCAATCTTTATGTCCATAGAAACAAAACAAATCACATACAGTAACACAAAAACAAGAGAAAAACTAATAAAAATACACCTTTCTGCACCTATACCAGTGTCTCCACAATGAAGAGTGATAACGTGCGGTGCTAAACCTTGTATCTGCTTCATGTGCATGCACATATATTTATCAATGAGATGTGTTAATAAAACTTTAAATGTAGTGGCTCCAGCAGTTACAAACATCTCAGTGTATTCAGTAATAACCTCAAAGCCTCAATAAAAGCTACATGAAGTTTCCATAAACTTGTTTTCCTATAATTTGTCCAAAGGTCTTTCATATACAGAGGTGTACATTATGTTCTAAATGAAGAAATGGTCTATCTATCGACACATGCATTAAATTTACCTAAGATGTATGCACACTTCATCCAACATTTCCATTATCATCTGACATTTGATGTGAGACGTCCAAGATATCTGAACTTGTTACAGACAGTAAAATGATTATCTGACAATTTCAACTCTGGAAATCTTTGATAGTTGTCCTTACTTGCTTCTGCAAATTGTCAGTGCTCTTTTACAGACATTGTATCTGATATCATGTTAAACGTCATACAGTAAGGAGAACGTATGTGAAAGAGCCGCTGGAGACCAGCACTGCTAAGACTAAAGACAACAAGATCATCTATATACATAAAATGGATCAATAAAATACCATGTATCCCATATAGGCTCTTAATTTCTTTGACAAATCATCAACATAAACATTGACAAGAATTGGGGACAAAATTCCTCCTTGTCTAACACCATCACTAACTCCAACCAGGGCAGAAATGCAACAGCTTGCAATGTCTGCTTGTCTTTAACAGTTAAACCAGAAATTTCATGATGTATTTGGCACCCCTCCTTGACTGAACTTAGCAAGTAACTTTATAAATTACACACCTAAATGCTTTGGAGGCATTGATAAAAAGTGATGAATTCTGTCTTCTACATCGGTTTAAAGTTTATTTCAAAGAATATATACAAAAATCAGCACCATGCTTGAGTTTGAAGTCAAAGTGATTATCAGTGAAGTTAATGAACATATGTAATCTATGGAGCCAGTTTCTTTCTAAAACTTTTGACGTTGTCTTCGCTAATAGTGTTGGTCTGTAGTTATCAAGACTGCTGACTTTCCTAGCCTAATCCTTAATGATCGGCACTAACAGAACAGATAACACTGGGTCTGGCAACAAGCCATGGATCATGCAACCAGTAAAACAGATGGAAAGAAATGGATGCCAGCTTATTACTGGCATGTTTAAGATGTTCAGCAAAAATATGGTCTAACCATATGCTTTTTTTTTTTATCTGGTAGCTCAAGCATTGCTTGATATAACTCATGTGCCATAATGACCATGCACAGAATAACGTTTGCAAAATATATTGCTATTTATTTTTGTCGGTGAATCGTGAAAATATCCACATATGCACTGAATATTAAGGGAAGAACAGAAATGTTAAAAAGCGCCTAAAGAGGTAAACATCCTTTGTTAGGAAAGATCTAGGAATTGTGGGGAAAATATGAAGATGAGTGGCCAGTGGGTCACAATGAGTAAAACCTGTTTCTCGGTAAACAAAACTGACGTTTTTCAGTAAAATGTGTAGGAGGTTGTTATTCCTACATAATCTGAGTAAACACTGTTATTTTTTCCCCTTAGGTCTTAGTAGTCTAAGAGCTTAGCTGATCAGCCTGAATATACACAAATGGCTACTGAAAATAAGCAACTGAATCAATATGTGATTTAAGTTAAGCTGTAAACATATCTTTCTTTTCCCTCTGATCTCCCAGTCAGCTACACAACAGCTTTGAAGAAGCAAGTGGGTTTTTTTCACAGCATGTCAAAAGATCAACACTGTCCGTCCTCTGTTGCGTCACACTATTCATCTGCCGCAGAGTGAATGGCAGAGCATTCACTCTGAAGTGTAGAGAGCATATAAAGGCCCTGCTTTACAAATAAAAGGTTCAGAGGAGCAGCGAGGGAGATGACAGATAAAGGGTTTTGGCAGCTTTATGGAAAGTGTGTATTTGTAATAACTTGGTCATGTCTGGAATGGGCATTCTTTAGAGTTTGTCTGTTTTTAATAAAGCTGTGTTTTACATGTTGGGGAGCTTGTGCTGGTGGCGACAAAGAAATTGGTAGGAAGAGTCAATTGCAACTGTCTTTCTTGAGTACACTGTAAAAAAGATCCGTATATTTAACAGTGAAAGACAGTTAAAAATACGACAGGACAAACCTGTTAACTATAAAACAGTTTAAAACTGTTGATTTGATGTGAAATTGCCGTAAATAAAGAAATGTGGAAAAACTGTAATATGTACATTTTTTCTCTGAAAAAAATACATAAACCTACTGTAAATCACTCTTGCATAGTTTTTTTAACGGAAGATTCCAATAAAGTTTAGAACAGGCAAACACAATTTTTTTTACATTTATTTATTGAAAAAAATACAGGTTTTAATTGCTGAATGTAAGCATGGTTGTGCTGGTAATGGATACATGCTGTAATATGACTTTGTGATTTTTGCATTAATTTCACATAATAATAATAATGGATTAGATAGCGGTTTTCAAGAAGCCCAAAGCACTTTACATTAAATCCATTCTTGATTCATAGCACATTTAATACAGCATATTCTTTCTCAAATTGTAATATAACAGGTACATATGTCCCAAGATCTTTATACTAGAAATGTATTAGGGCAATTTTTGGATGTAGTTTTTGTAAAGAATATGGGATGTAGCTGTTAAATCTACATTCTGTTGAACTCAATAAACCATGAGTTTAAAATGTAAAAGCTAACAACAACTGGAGAGACCTACAGCTAATGATAGACATACTATATTATTGAGTAAATTCATATAATCCCATAAGTATTAAAATAATAATCTGTTGTCTGTTCTATTTATTCATAGTTAATTATCATATGAAGAAAAAAGATTTTAAAAGCACCTCCTCCCAAAACTAGGCATTTTCCCCTGAAGTTTAGAGCACCGTTTCACATCAAGGCGCCTGATTTCAAATGGACCAATCAGCGCACTGCATCAGGCTCCGCCGCAGATAACGTCTGTACAGCTCCACACAAGTTTTGCTTTGGACTACTACGGCATCACGCTATCTTCATTTTCGTCGACTTGTTTCTCATTTTTTTAATTTAACGTCTGCCACAGCTCGTCTTCAGTTACTACGGTAAGAAAATAATCCAACTTGGTTTATTTATCGACAGCATTGTGTTGCAGGCAGTGAAGGCGCAAATGATAAATTTACGTTAGCTTTAACTCGTTTCTAGCATTAGCGTTAGCTACATTAGGCTGAAAAGAGCCTTGCAAAATCAGCAGTGCTCGTTGAGACGTGTTTTGGAGACGGGTGGATTAATGGAAACCGTCTAATTAGTATAGCTATATTTGAATGCTTTGTCTAAATGCGGCCTGGATTTTTCCGCCTTGTTTGACATCCGGCTGAAGCTTTAAGTTAGCTAGCCTCGCAGCTGTGTCATATTGACTATGTATTTTTGCAGCATATGTGGAGAATCGGTTCAGTCCGTGAAAGCTTATGTTTTGCATTGCAGACTGCATCGTAATGAACCCCGGTGTATTTTTAAATGTGTTGAAGTAAGTTGTAAGCAGGTGTTTTCTGGATATGCTGCTTTAAAGTCTCACTTCTACCGCCACCACACTGGTACCGCAACTGTTTCTCAGAATGCTACCTTAATGGGTTTGAATTGCACTGTCTCACTTTGTGAACGCCAATGTGAGGGAACTAAAGCTTTGATTGCTCACTTAAAGGAACACATAGAAGAGGGACGGCATGTAACTTGTCCAGTGAGAGGATGCCAAAGTGAGTTCTCTGTAAAATCTACATTTACCTCCCATATGTCTAGAAAACACAAACGTTTGGAAAATGTGATTTGTGGTTTAAACAAAGATACTCAGTCAGAGAGTCCATCTACAAGTGCCACCATACAGGAAGGTGCCAGTGTATCAGATATAGAAGACCCTGGAATGGATGGGTCTAATTTCAGTGACCTGTATCTCAGAAATGTATGTATGTTTTACATTAAACTACTACATCTTCTGCCAGCATCTACCATTCAAACCATTGTTGAAGAAATACAAAATATACATGAATTGGGACAGATGTATACATTGAATAGACTAAGGTCACTTCTAAAAGATATGTCAGTTTCAGATGAAGACATTGTAAAAATCTGTGACACAGTAAAACAATCTGACTTGTTCTCAGCTTGTCACACAGGGCCCATGAGAACTGCTTATTCAAGAGTTCAGTGCTTTAAAGATGTGTTCAAGTATGTTGAACCCAGAAAAGTGTTTTTGGGCAGGGACGAGAACAGGATGGAGAGATTTGCCTATTATGTTCCTCTGCTAAATACTTTGAAGGGTATGCTGGAATCAAGTTTTTGGCAAGGTCTCATATCAGTGGATCCTAATAATGTTTCAAGACCAGATGTTCTCAGCGACTGTTGTGATGGTAACGTGTTTGTGTCAAACAAATTTTTTCAGGAAAATCCACATTGCCTCAAGCTGGTTCTATACCAGGATGCATTTGAAGTAGTGAACCCACTTGGTTCTGCCAAAAAGAAGCACAAGGTTTTGGCTGTGTACTTCTCTCTACTCAACATCCCCCCCCCCCCCCCCCCCCCCCAAATGCCCGGTCAAATACTGATCATATGCAGCTTGTCTTACTGTGTAGGGAGAAGGATTTCAAAGAATTTGGCCATGAAAATGTTTTTTCAGAACTCCTGACTGATTTGAAGGTACTAGAGGAGAATGGGATAACAATGGCAGACAAAACTGTAGTGAAAGGAGCGCTCTACTGCATTGCTGGAGACAACCTGGGCTCTCATTGTATTGGGGATTTTACAGAAAATTTCAGTTCATCAGTGTACTTATGCAGATATTGTCTGTTAACTCGAACTGAATTTCAGGGTGCTGATCCAGCAGTGTGTGGACCTCAGCGGACCCCAGAAACGTATAGATCTGCCACTGAACAACTGGAAAGAGAAGACGTGTCAGAAGTTCAGGGGATAAAGTTCAGGTCTGTATTTAATTCTTTACAAAGCTTTGATGTTTGCACACCTGGCATGCCCCCATGTCTCGGTCATGACATCTTTGAGGGTGTCCTCTCATACGATCTTGCTCTTTACCTCAAGTACTTCATCAACACAAATAAATGGTTCACTTACCCAATTCTGAACAGGCGCATCAAGCAATTTAAATACAAAGAAACAGATGCTTCATCCAAACCTTGTGAGGTCAGTCCAAAAACATTGAAACTTGGTGGACAAGCTGTTCAAAATTGGAACTTCTTGAGACTTTTACCTCTCATAATTGGAGACAGAGTGCAGAACTGTCAAGATGATGTGTGGCAGTTAACGTTGCAGCTTAAGGACATTGTTGGCCTAATTTGTGCTCAGCAAATTTCCAAGGCTCAGGTTACTTATCTGGATGCTCTCATCCAAGAGTATTTGGAAACCAGAAAGGTGCTGTTTCCTAATATCAACTTAAGACCTAAACACCATTACTTACGACATTATCCAGGGCTGATCCTAAAATTTGGCCCTCTCATCAGGCTTTGGACAATGCGCTTTGAGAGCAAACACAGTTACTTCAAAAGATGTGCAAGGCATCTGAAAAATTTCAAAAATCTGTGCTTGACTCTTTCAGAGAGACATCAGATGTTTCAGGCCTTCCTTTCTGCTGGGTCAGTGAGTCCTCCAGCATTGCAAATAAAAGATTGCTCACCATTTTACTCAGAGCTTTACAGTGAGCAAGTTAAAGACGCAGTCCTACATTTTGGCTTTACTGAAAGCAATACAAAGATTCCAGTTGCTGTTCAGTATAATGGGCTTAATTACAGAAAGGGTCACTTTATTGTCACTAAGTTTGATCAGTCAATGGAGTTTGGTGAACTTCTCCTCATTCTTATTAAAGATGAGTCTGCTCTTCATTTTCTCATGAGAGTTTATGATGCAGAATTTCTTTCTTGCTACCACATGTACTCTGTAAAAAATGACACTGGGAGATTAGAGTGCAGACTCATCAGTGAACTGATTGACTTGTGGCCGTTATCATCTTACGTGAAAAACGGACACCAGATTGTTCCACTGAAGCACAGCGTCTTGTCAGACTGAATGCCTTGATATGACATCATGGGCCAGAGCCAAACTCTTTGTATGTGTGTCTTAACAGGTATGGCTGAATCGCAGGTGCTTATCTTAAAGAACATAGGGGATGCAATAGCAGGAGTGCTTCCGGACCTTCCTGATCAACTTCTCAAGTCAGTAGAAGATACTTTGACAACACTTGGTGCAGAAACCACAGATGATTTAAAGTACATTACAGAAAATGACCTGCTGCCAGTGTTCAAGCCCATACAAGCTAGAAGACTAGTGGCTGCCTGGACCCAAAATGGTAAGTGTAAAACATTGTCACCACACCAAACGCACAGAGGGCTCTTGAAGTTGGAAATACTTAGAATATGAGTGTTCCTGAGTCTGATGTGGCCATCATTATTTAACCATGCTTTCTGTGTAAATAAAACTTGGATGCTTTGTGGGGAAATTTAATACACTTTGAGTTTCGAAATGCAATCTATCAGACAAATTGCATTATTAAGTTTTGACCATGCTGTGTAACCTTAATATCTCAAAATGTATCTATGCAGTGCAGAATTTAACATAACAGAAAACATGATCTAATGCTTTCATATCTCTTTTTTTATGTACTTTTAAAGTCTCTGGCACTTCGACACCAATTGCTGTACATTCCTCTCCAGTGGATGTCCTTCTTTCTCCACCTTCAATTTCTTCTTCACCAACATCATCCACCACTACTTCATCACTTTCAGGAATCTGTACACCATTACTACCAAACTGGGTAGAGAGATTTGAGATACCATGGCAGAGGCTCCCTGAGGAGTTGGTGCAGAACTTGGAAAGACAGAAAAGACCAAGCGCAAGACAAAGATGAGAAATGATAAGGATTGTGGTCTCTGAAATGATGAAGACTTGTAAGAATCCAACCAAACACAATACTACAGAGTAGGGCTGCTCAATTAATTGAATTTTAATCACGATTACGATCTGGGCTTTCAACGATCATTAAAAATGACTGAGCTGATTATTAGCACCTCCCTCATGCTTTACTCTCGCGCTGCTCCGTGTGGCAAATCGAGCGCACCTCTCCGCATTTCGAACAGCGTCACAACAATTAAGAGGACCCGAGGGAAGCTCGGAAAGCTAAGCAGAAGTTATTTGGAGAGGAGAGTGACTGCCGTTGGTTGAAAAGAGAGGTAAAAAAAAACTTCAGTGGTTTGGAAACATTATGGGTTCGCGGAGTCAGATGTGTCAAGTAGACATAGTTTGTAAACTTTTCTACGGTGTCGTAGCTGCACCACAGAGCAACACTGCAAAGTTCACTAAACTTAGATGTTTACATTTTTCATTTATTTTTTATATTGCAAACATTTTATAATTTTTTAAAGTCATTATTCAATACATTGTTATTGTTAACCCTTTAAAGCCTGTCAGAGCAGCACGCTCCATTTTGTGTAACTATGTTTAAATCCCTGTAGAACCTGAATCATGTAAGCTAGCGCAATAATTATTTTGCATATGAAACTTACATCTCATGCCATCAGCTTGTCCTCGGTCACGGTTTCCTTCCATAAAAAGCGCTTGCAGGAACAAAAACATAATATTCCAGAAACACGCTTTGCCGATCCGATCAGCTGTTCGTAACACTTCCCACAGTGAAACAGACGTCAGCGCAAACTATCGCACGTCACTTCCTGCCCGAAACAGGAAGTGACGTCATTTCGCAGAAAATGTAGTTTTTTACTTGTAGGCCTTAAAAGCCTATACTGGTGTTTTTATAAGTCATGTTTGACTTTTCTGAATAGTTTCTGGGATGCTTAGAACTCAAATTGCACTGCTGGAAATAGTTTATTTTGATGCACATGCTGTTTTCTTTGCAAATTTGCATCATAGGATTGTTTTTTTTGTTTTTCCTGCAGTATATAAAAATTGCTATATCTCCAAAATAAAACTATGAAGACACTCAAAATAAATTTCCTGCTGTTGTAAACTATTTTTTGCAACTTTTTTGTATTTAAAGTTTTGAGGGATAAACCTCTTAAATTTCTCCAAGTAGAAATATATGTAAAAAAACCCAAAATGATTTTACATTTTTTCGTAGTTTATTGCACTTTTTTGCAATTAATATAGTTACTGTGGACTTAATGAATACATATTATTAAAATATGGGCTATAACAGTTGTATTGATGTATAGCAACTTGAAATGCTCCCACAAATGGCGCTACAACATGTAAAAAAATAATATAAGCTCTGGCGGACTTGGTTCTATAGTAGGTCTTAAAGGGTTAAATATCGTCAAATAATCGAGATCTCAATTTCAGTGAAAATAATCGTGATTATCATTTTTGCCATAATCGAGCAGCCCTACTACAGAGATAGCAAAAAGGATGGTGGCCAAGTTTCCCAAGTCTCTTCAAGATGTGGTTGATGGTGATGTTATTGGACCTGGATATCATTCTCTTATAAAGCAACTTCAGGCAAGAGTTGAAAATGTTAAGCGACCTGACACACCAAAGGTAAAAAAAAACGCAAAGCAATATCAGATGACGACAACGACACAGATGAAATACCAGCTGAACAAAAAGCAAGGGTTCAAGACACATATGGCTGTATTAGCTGGGAGCCAAAGCATTTGCCACTCTCTGAGACTGTGGAGAGTCAGCTTGAAAAAAAAGAAGAAATGAAGAAGCTGTTTAAAAAGAATAACTACAGTACAGATGTTGTGAAAGAACTAGTCAAGTGCACCTATTACACGCAGCGTAAAGACATCAACAAAGGGGCAAGCATCCAGAAACTATGCCAGGAATGGCCCTTTCTCTTCAATGAAGTTGGTATGACCGCACATTTCCAAGAACTGACTGGTGTGAATCTGATGGAGACCTTCCTTGCCAATGTGGACAAAAAGGGTGCACGTCTGTTAAAGTTCCTCAAATATGTTGATGCACAAAAGCACAAGCAAGTCCTGAATGCTGTTCTCAAACTTCAGACTGAAAGAGGGCAGTCCAGTCAGAAGTCATTGAGATGTTTCTTTTACTGGCTCATTTTGACGAGAAGGGAGAGCTTCTGTTCCACTGCGTTGAGATGACAAGCCTTGCAGAAGATGTTCAGATGGAGAAAGTGCCACCAACACCCGTCATCATTGTTTGCGGTAAGCAAACTGTTGTTTTCTGTTGTAACTGCCACGTTCTTGTACTCTTGGCTTGTTTAGTTTCATGTTCTGTTGCTTCCACACTAATACACTGGATAACACAACCATATAAGTTCAACTAGTAACATAACTCATCCTATGATCCATGTAACAAGTATCTCTGTATTTGTATATATGACTGACATTAAAGCTCTTGTTATTAAAGTTTTTAATTTGTTGTTGTTGTTGTTTTAATTCTCAGGTTCCTCCTGCTTCGCTGCTGAGACATTCATGTTGAGCATTGACAAGAAGATTGTCAACGACCGCATCACAACCTTCACCTCTGCTATCTGCCTAATGTTTGGCAGTTACTACTGCTTTAACATACACTACCCTGTGGAACTACGATCAACACTGGAGTTCCTTCAACGGTAAAATTTCTTTTATTATGGATTTATTTTTGTGCTTATCAAACTTGGCCATTTGATATCCCACCTCAGGTTGTTAATTTCCTCCATCTCTCTTGCCCTTTTTTCATGAAGGTGTTTCTTTTCCATAAATCCTGAGAGAGGCACCAAGGTTGAATCCAAGAAGAAAAAAGTGTTCTCAGTCAATCCCAGAGTCCTCACTCTCATCTCAGACATTGCTGACCATGAGTGGATCTAGTCCTACCCCTCTTGTTTGAGACGAAGTGATAAAGGTATACCATGTTACATACTCTACAGATGTTATGTTTTTGAAACAATTGTTACATTTCTGATTGTGAGTGGGAAGTTTTTAACAATGTGAAGTTTTACTAGACACAATTTGTAAAAGTACATGTTCTACTTTTGATTCACTGTTTTATATCTGAAAAATGTATCTGGTAAAAATGTGGTGATTTTGTTTCTTGGATTACAATAGTGTAAAAGTATGCTGCATGTACAGTACATTGCTGGCATTTTGTAGTTATCCAAAAATTTGCAGTTGAAGTTCTCAAAACAAGTTTAAAGTTTTTGTTTGTTACCTGATGCAGTTTTAAGATGTACATTTTCAGCTTTACTGCTCAGTTCTGTGTGCAAAATATGTGGGTGTAAACTTGTTCCTGTAATTTCTTCAATTCAGATTTTCTTTCAATTATAGAAAAAATGTTTAATTCTCTATATTTGTATTTGGATAATTTGAAAAGTCAAGAGTCTATGTGTACTGACATTTATGTAGTGAGAACAGCACCAAAACACTTAAAGGTGTCTGAATTGTCTGCTAAAGGTAATGTGAAGTATAATGTGTGCTCAACTTACAGCACTGGTTTTGCACAGTTTGAACAGAACTTGTAAGAATTCTGTGATTCCTCACTGTTACTGTCATGGAGATAACTAGTAACTATTTGTGATTTGTTGAGTACAAATGTAAATGTTTGATGTTCGACTGTGTGGGAGGTGATCTGTGACGACCACGGAGAGGACATCGACAGCCTTACTACATGCATTACTGACTATATTAATTTCTGTGTGGATAACACCGTACCTACCAGGACTGTACGGTGTTTCTCCAACAACAAACCTTGGATTACCCCAGAAATTAAAGCTGTCCTCAAGCAGAAGAGGAGGGCCTTCAAATCCAAAGACAAAGAGGAGTTGAAAAGGGTGCAGAGAGAGTTGAGGGGACTGATAAGGAATGGGAAGGACGGCTACAGGCAGAAGATGGAGAACCAGCTTCAGCAAAACAACGTTGGTGAAGTCTGGAGAGGCCTCAGAACCATCTCAGGCCACAAACAGCAGAACTCTCTGCCTGGGAGGGATGTGAGGTGGGCAAATGAACTGAATCATTTCTTCAACAGATTTGATTCAACCATGAGACAGTCTACAACATCGGCTGCAGACTCACCCACCCCCACTGCTGCTGTTCCACCTCTGACACCTCAGACACTTCACACCTCCTCTATTCACCCTGCTCACTCCCCCCCACCCCCAACAACAGCATCCAATACACACTCAACACAAGGCTCCAGCCTGTCTCTCTCAACCACCCAGGTTAGGAGGGAACTGAGGAGGATTAATGGCAAGAAGGCAGCGGGCCCAGATGGCATCAGCTCGAGGGTCGTCAGGTCCTGCGCGGACCAACTGTGTGGGGTGATGGAGCACCTCTTCAACCTGAGCCTGAGGTTGGGAAGAGTCCCACAGCTCTGGAAAACCTCCTGTGTTGTACCAGTGCCAAAGACTTCACGCCCCAAGGACCTCAACAGCTACAGGCCGGTGGCTCTGACATCCCACCTGATGAAGACCCTGGAGCGGTTGGTCCTGGCTCAGCTTCGGCGCCTAACAAGCTCATCACTGGACCCACTTCAGTTTGCCTACCAGCCTGGCATTGGAGCGGATGATGCCGTCATTCACCTCCTACATCGTTCCCTCGCTCACCTGGAGACCGCTGGAAGCACTGTGAGAATCATGTTCTTTGATTTCTCCAGTGCCTTCAACACCATTCTTCCCTCGGTTCTGAAGGACAAGCTGGAGAACTCTGGAGTGGACCATCACCTCACTACCTGGATTTTGGACTACCTCACCGACCGACCACAGTATGTGAGGACTCAGGGCTGTGTGTCGGACAGGGTCGTCTGCAGTACGGGGGCCCCACAGGGAACGGTTCTGGCTCCGTTCCTCTTCACCATCTACACTGCAGACTTCTCCCACAATTCCACCCAGTGCTTCCTGCAGAAGTTCTCTGATGACTCTGCAATAGTCGGCCTCATCACTGATGGGGACGACAAGGAGTACAGAGGACTGACTCAAGACTTTGTGGACTGGTGCCAGCTGAACTACCTCCAGATCAACGCCAGTAAAACCAAGGAGCTGGTGGTAGACTTCCGCAGGCACAAGCATTCTCCACTGCAACCACTGAACATCCAGGGTATGGACATTGAGGCTGTGGACAGCTACAGGTACCTTGGTGTTCATCTGAACAACAGACTGGACTGGACTCATAACTCAGACGCCCTCTACAGGAAAGGGCAGAGCAGGCTGTACCTGCTGCGGAGACTCAGGTCGTTTGGGGTGGAGGGCCCACTCCTAAAGACCTTCTATGACTCTGTGGTGGCTTCTGCTATCTTTTATGGCGTGGTCTGCTGGGGCGGCAGCATCTCTGCTGGGGACAGGAAGAGACTGAACAGGGTGATCCGAAGGGCCAGCTCTGTTCTAGGATGCCCTCTGGACCCAGTGGAGGTGGTGAGTGACAGGAGAATGGCGGCTAAGCTGTCATCCCTGTTGGACAACGTCTCCCACCCCATGCAGCAGACTGTGACAGCACTGAGCAGCTCCTTCAGTGGGAGACAGCGGCACCCACGGTGTGGGACGGAGAGATTTCGCAGGTCTTTCCTCCCCACTGCTGTCAGACTCCACAACAATGACTTTAACTGAACAAACACACACATCCACACATGTGCAATAACACTAAGTGCAATAATCTTTTCTGGCATCGTTGTATTTTTACTCAGTTGTATATAGCATTTGTATTCTATTTTTATCTTATTGTATATTTTTATTCTATTTTATTCTACTGTATATAGTATATTATTTTATTCTATTCTGTACAGCTGTGTACTGTATTTATTCTTATTGTATTCTAATTTTTGCGTCATAACTTTTGCACTGTCCACTTCCTGCTGTGACAAAACAAATTTCCCACGTGTGGGACTAATAAAGGTTATCTTATCTTATCTTATCAGAGCATCAAAGATGTTAAATAAAATACTTTTTTGGAAATTTAAGGTGGATATTTTTGTGTTACATTTAGTAATTTGAATAAAATCATGGTTTGTGTATTAAACTTAAAGAGTAGAACACTTAAAAGCACTCTAGTCTAAACACGGTTACAGAATAAAATTTTATTTTTTCTATATTTAGATAGTTAATTTTACAGGGAAAGAATGTTGTGTTTTCTGGCACAAACTTTATTTTATATGTTATTTTCATGTTAATTCTAGGGAAAAACATTATTTTTTCTTCAAGTTAAAACATTTTCTTCTACGGTAAAATATTGACCCTAGCACTATTTTTAACCGTAAAATAAACAATACCTTCTTACCGTTAAAGAAGAAAATGTTCCACCCGTAATTTTACCGTAGATTTTTGGCAACCACAGCTGCCAGCGTTTTACCGTAAAATCTAGTTTTTTGTTTTTTTTACAGTGTAGTTAAACCCCTTGCTGTAAGGGTTCTGATCACTCAGTTAAACAAAAATAAAAAAACCTCACTTGCCAACAATGGCCATTAAAAGTGAAAGCTCTGCACTGTGGAAACACTGAAAAGCAATTGTTGTTTTGTTTTTTTTTACTATACTGTGAAATTCATTTTGTGTATGGTTGAGACAGACTGGCTCCTTCATAGGTAGTCTGAGTTTCTCAACGTCTTGCTCATGACAAATGGATGACGGCAGAGTGACAGGTGGGTTGGTTCTGTGTCTGTAGTGATTTGGACATTGTTTAAAAAGGAGCTGAGTCTTAGGGGATACCGATGCTAGGCATGCTTACCTCGCACTGTGCACCATTGTACACTCTTAAAAAAAAAAAAAAAAAAACATCCATCCATCCATCTTCATCCGCTTTGTCCGGGGCCGGGTCGCGGGGGCAGCAGCCTAAGCAAAGAGGCCCAGACCTCCCTCTCCCCAGCCACCTCCTCCAGCTTATCCGGGGGAATACCAAGGCGTTCCCAGGACACGCTGGAGAGATATCTCTCGGCTGGCCTGGGTCTGCCCCGGGGCCTCCTCCCGGTGGGACATGCCTGGAACACCTCACCCAGGAGGCGCCCAGGGGGCATCCTTGTCAGATGCCCGAACCACCTCAGCTGGCTCCTTTCGATGTGGAGCAGCAGCTGCTCTACTCTGAGCCCCTCCCGGATGGCCGAACTTCTCACCCTATCTCTAAGGGAGAGGCCAGCCACCCTTCGGAGGAAGCTCATTTCTGCCGCTTGTATCCGCGATCTCGTTCTTTCGGTCACTACCCACAGCTCGTGGCCATAGGTGAGGGTAGGGACGTAGATCGACCGGTAAATTGAGAGCTTCGCTTTTACACTCAGCTCCCTCTTCACCACGACGGACCGGTGCAGCGTCCGCATTACTGCAGCTGCAGCCCCAATCCGTCTGTCGATCTCCGGCTCCCTTCTCCCATCACTCGCGAACAAGACCCCGAGATACTTGAACTCCTCCACTTGGGGCAGGAACTCATCCCCGACCCGGAGTGGGCACTCCACCCTTTTCCGGCTGAGAACCATGGCCTCAGATTTGGAGGTGCTGATCCTCATTCCCGCTGCTTCACACTCGGCTGTGAACCGCTCCAGTGCGAGCTGGAGGCCCCCACCCGATGAAGCCAACAGAACCACATCATCTGCAAAAATCAGAGATGAGATTCTGAGGCCACCAAAGCGAAAGCCCCCCGCCACTTGGCTGCGCCTAGAAATCCTGTCCATAAAAATTATGAACAGAACCGGAGACAAAGGGCAGCCCTGGCGGAGCCCATCACCCACCGGGAACGAGTCCGACTTATTGCCGGCAATGCGAACCAAGCTCTTGCAACGGTTGTATAGGGATCGAATGGCCCGTAGCAATGGGCCAGACACCCCATATTCCCGCAACACCTCCCACAGGACACCCCGAGGGACACGGTCGAATGCCTTCTCCAAGTCCACAAAACACATGTAGACTGGTTGGGCAAACTCCCATGCACCCTCAAGTATCCTGGAGAGGATAAAGAGCTGGTCCAGTGTTCCGCGACCAGGACGAAAACCGCATTGTTCCTCCTGTATCCGAGGTTCGACTAACGGACGAACTCTCCTTTCCAGCACCCTGGCATAGACTTTCCCAGGGAGGCTGAGGAGTGTGATCCCCCTGTAGTTGGAACACACCCTCCGGTCCCCTTTCTTGAAGATGGGGACCACCACCCCAGTCTGCCAGTCCACAGGTACTGCCCCTGATCTCCACGCAACATTGCAGAGGCGTGTCAACCAGGACAGCCCTACAACGTCCAGAGCCTTCAGGAACTCGGGGCGGACCTCATCAACACCAGGGGCTCTGCCACCAAGGAGTTGTTTAACTGCCTCAGTGACCTCGCCCCCGGAAATTGGCGGGTCATTCCCCTCATCCCCAGACTCTGCTTCCTCCTCGGAAGACGTGTCAGTGGGATTAAGGAGGTCCTCGAAGTATTCCTTCCACCGCCTGACAATTTTCTCAGTCGACGTCAGCGGCGCTCCGCCAGCACTATACACAGTGCAGGTAGAGCACCGCTTTCCCCTCCTGAGACGTCTGACGGTTTGCCAGAATCTCTTCGAGGCAGCCCGAAAGTCTTTTTCCATGGCCTCTCCGAACTCCTCCCACACCCGAGTTTTTGCTTCAGCCACTGCCCGAGCCGCATTCCGCTTGGCCTGTCGATACCTGTCGGCTGCCTCCGGAGTCCCACAGGCTAACCAAGCCCGATAGGACTCCTTCTTCAGCCTGGTGGCTCCCTTCACCTCTGGTGTCCACCATTTGGTTCGGGGATTACCACCACGGCAGGCATCAACCACCTTGCGGCCGCAGCTCAATGCAGCAGCTTCGGCAATGGAGACGCTGAACATGGTCCATTCGGACTCAATGTCCCCAGTCTCCCTCGGAATGCTGTTGAAGCTCTGCCGGAGGTGTGCGTTGAAGATCTCGCGGACTGGGCCTCTGCTAGACGTTCCCAGCACACCCTCACTACGCAAAAAAAAAAAACATCTTAAAAAAAACTGTAATTTTACATGGGATCTTGCCTTTTCAAGTGATTTTAAACATTAAATTAGGAACATGTTAATGTGATTAAACAATGAAATTATCTATAAATAGGGAAAAAAAAATCTTAAACAGTAATATTCCGGCAGCTGGGGCGCCAAAATACTACCGTAAAATAACAGAAAATAACTTTCTCATGAAAATACAGTTATTTTCAGTAATGAAAATAGAGTTTGTTGCACAAATTTGACATGGGATTCTGCCTTTTCCAAGTGCTTTTAGACATTAAATTAGGAACATTTTAACGTGATCAAACAATGAAATTACCTATAAACAAGGTCACTGAATGTGGAAATATGAATCATAATACGTAAATGTACAGAAATATACAGTTAACAGTTGGTTTAAATAATAATGGATTGCATGCTCTGAGACAGACTGGCGAGGCTTCCATATCGCAGCATCGGCCCCTCTGGCTATCACCAGTAGGCGGAGAGTGTTGACCACGGACACAATACCGAGAGTGTCCGAGCTCAAACCGGCAACCTTCTGATCACAAGCAAGCTGCCAACTCTTGAGCCACGATCGCCCTAAATAGCAATGATAATAATACTTATGTGATGTAACACAAGCTCATAGGGATCATGTTGTATGCTTTTCCATAGCATTACATTTGAATTCAACAGTTCAATCTTTCAAATAACGGACAGATATTTGTGAAATCATGATACATTTGTGAATGTGTTTTAACAATCTAAATATGCATATGTACAGACAGATACATTTAATAATCATGAAAATTATGTTGTATTACATTACAGTGATTTAACGTTAATTAACATTTGAAATGTGAAGTCAAAGTCTATTTACGTAACTTTAATGATATTCTAGAAGAACAGAACATTACTGTAAAATGCAGTAAAATACCTTCATATTAGGGTTTTTTCCTACAGTGCAGCCATACCCGCGACCTTGTTGTTGTTAGTTCACATTCATTGGCCGATGCTTAGCGTCATGTTATTATGTGTCCCAACATCCAATGGCATGTCACATTGTTTTCATGGCCACACCCTCACCCCAGGTGTAGAGACCTATTTCTGTTCAGGAATGTTGTGAATACTTTGAGATTTATATTAATTGCAATTCCTACCTCTACATTTATTTTTTAAAACACATAATTAGCACAGCGTGGCCATGCAATGTTTTATATGTTTTTTTTTTGGTTTTTATTCCTATTAATTATATTTTCACTTGTTACCTCTGAATTATTGAATCAGACCTAGATGACATGAAATCTTCAGCAAAATTATAATTCAGATACTCATTTAATTATTGATTATTCTCATTAATTTTCTATCATTTTACATATTTTTCCATAGTATTACATTTGAATTTAACAGATCATTCTCTCACATAACAGACAAATTTTTGTGAAATTATGATACATTTCTGAATGTATTTTTACAAAATCTAAATATGCATATTATCTTTGACATGTAAAATCACAGTCTACTTATGTAAATTTAATGATATTCTAGAAAGACAGTACAAAACTGTAAAATATACAGTAAGATACTTTGACATTACTATTTTTTGGAACAGTGTACCTACTCACACCTCCTCCACGGCCATTTCATGGCCCAAGTGCACTTCACTTTGTCTCAGCATCTCAACTCATCCCTCTTATGCGTTCTTTCTCTCTCTCTCAGACACATTTGCACCCTTGAAACATGATCTTGCAGAGCACCAGGTTTGTGATTTTTATGACTTAATTAGGGAAGCAGTGAGACGCGATCTGCTCAGATGTTTGTAAATTACTTAATGTGACTTTTACAGAGGCAGATGTAGATGAGGATGACTGGAGTTCTGTGATGTGGTGCAGACATTGATTACATAACACAGTACAACTGAACCACACCCATGTTCACCAGATCCCAGTTCACTTAACTGCATCGTGGCACAGCACGGAATGATCACACTAGTCACACGTACTGGAGTGTGGGGGGGTCTAATGTGTTTGGGCACGGTATGAATCATCTAGTGTTCGTATACACTTGCAGTGAAGTTCTCAGGTATTCTGGATGCATTTAATTGAGAGGCCACAGGCTAGGTAGACCACAGGCAGGTAGATGTCTACTATAAAGGGATGATCCCTCTTTCCAGGGAATTCTATGGGATTATTCAGCACCGGGATTCACAATATTTCAACAGAAAGAATGTCTCCTGCAGAGCAAGTTGTATTTCATGTTGTTTGTAATTGTATTGTTGTCAGTGAGTTTCTTCAAGACCATTTTAGACCGCTAACCATGAAATCAATGGCAGAAAAGTAAAATTATTTGAAAATGAAGTGTTTAGAGAATTTAAAAAGATTCTAACACTATCTCAAATAATTCTGAGACTCATAGTTTTTGTTCATTTAGAAAGTTTAAACAATCAAAAGTACCTTTAAAGTGATTAAGAGTGCTTCCTTAAGCTTCATGGCCACTGTGAAAGGATTTATTTCTTTGGTAGAAAATAGGTACAGCTACTGAAAATGCTGAAAATGGGGTTTGTGAATTATCCAGAGTAATTTAGGACATTGTTTTCAAAGACAGAATCAGCTGCACGGTCTTTCATTTCTAATGAAATTTTAATTAATTCTTCAAAGCTGCAAGTCCCCTGATTTTGTGTGGGAGATGTAGTGTGAATCCACTCCTTAAAAATGGCTGAACAGATGTAAGGAACGTTGCTATTTTGGTTTGTATCACTAAGGTGACTGGAGAACTCCAGTAATCTGCAGTGAAGTGCTGCGTATGGCTGCCTGTTCAGTCTAATGAACAGCAGTCCCTGCAGACACACCGTGTGAGTTCTGCTCTTGATAGCAAAGACTTCTCCACACAGACCTTCAGCCTGAAAGACGACCGTGGGAGGCTGATTTCACTTCACCTCTCCATGCAGGCTGAAGAACACCACCGTGTATATGGGAGGACCACAGAAGAGGGCTGTAAGTGAAGTGGTTGGCACAGTTCACGCAGACTCCTCCAGCCATTTGTGTTGGCAGGACACGATGACAGCGTGACCCCCGTTTGCCTGAGAGAGCTCGCAATGACGTGGAGGAATAACAAACAGCTACCTGCCTTGGCAACAGCACAGATGGATCTTAGCAACAGCTTACAGGGTCTAAGGAGTGTGTTCATGCACTAGTTGTCATATAGTAATGATATGTGCCATTTGTTTAGAACAAACTTTGACAAGGTGATTTACATTATCATTTTATTTGTCCTTTCCAACTGATGACTTTATATATATACATCTAACATCGATTCAGGAAACATCTATTTGTAAATCTGTGTGTATATAGCATGTTTCTTTATAGGTATAGCTGTAGGTAGAGCACAAGTCCTGCATTTAATTTCGCTTATAAATTGATTAAGTTTTATACTCAAAGTATTCTACAAAAGCAGTCAGTTGAAAATTAATGAGTTTGAGGGTAAATAAATAATTCACAGAAGGGCTTTTAGTGACCAACGTGGCTTCAGGTTTTGCTATAGGTTTTCAGTGTCATGGTGGTGGGATAGTTCCCACGGGGGAACACAGACAGGCTAACATATGAATGGCTGGGCAACTAAGCCTTGCAATTGCTGACCTTTTATAAAATTTGCAAGCAAACCTTTTTAGTAGTTTGAATGATTTTATATTTGCTGTTTGCTTGCTCTCATGTTAGTACTGCCAGGGTTGCCACAGGAGCAATACATTAAAGAAAGACATTAATTTAACACAAATACCAAACAACAGCTACATCTTCTCTTGATGTAATGATGGGGCACTGATGCTGATAAGCCTGTTAAGTGACACAGTCAGCATTTCTGCCAGCCTTGCCTCCGGGCTTTAAATGGACTTTATTTATAGCACTTTTTCCAGTGCACTCATACAGTGCTTTATAATTCTATGCATATTGTACAATGCTTTTTCTTACCATGCACACTCACGGGCTGCTGCTTTGGCTACAGCAGCTGTGTTGATTTCAGCTTGTATTATATGTTTTTACCTTCGGTGGATTTTTCATATGTTATAGTTTTGTTTGTTTTTTCATTTAAATTCTGCGACTGCTGCCAGTCCATATTTGTCCCCTTTTTAATCTGAACATGATCATAGCTAGAAATCCTAGATTCATGTGACCACTCCTGGCTTTGTTACACCAGAATAGAACAGCAACCTGTTTGCAGCTAGGACAAATTGATGGTTGCCCAGTGATTACAATTAATTTCTTCACATTCAGGAACCAGCTACAAGTAGTTGCAGGGATTCCTTTCAGTCTCAAGGTGATTGTACACATCAGCTGGTGGGAGGCAACCTGTCTCCAAACTATCATGGGGCAACTTGAATGCAATCTCTCTTGGACAAAGACTGGCAAAGGTTTGCATATAATCTTGTGTAACTTATAAATGCAGATGGATTGCGAACACACATCAATCAATCTGAGTCCATCTGCGCCAATGAGTGCAATTTGGCTGCGACATGTCTTTTTGCAACAGAGGACTTAAGTCAACAGCTTGCCAACTGATTGTATAGTAGTGGTTGGTGCTGCTCTCCCAGAGCATTGGGTAGGATTGAGGTTAGGGTTAGCACACTGGGAAAGGAAACAGCAACCCAAAACCAGCATCCCCAGAATTAAGTCTTCCACTCCTCCTGCTGACTCTGACTTCAGAAGTTTAATGCGAACTTCGTCATAAGTAGATGGCAACAGATTGGTGATTTTTGCCCATTTATCACAGTTAATTGCCATATTATCACAGACAGATTGCATGTAATTGCCAGCTTGACCCCATTCAGTCACAAATCTGCTCTCAGTCTGCCATCAGACTGACTCCGCCTTATTGCTGTTTTATTGCTGTCTGGACGCACCAGAGTCGCTTTGAAACAATTGACTGTGAGAGGTCACTTGTTCATTGCAGTCGCCAACAATTTTCTTTTCCAGTGTGACTGTAGCATAAAAAAGTTTAAAATGGTAAATGGCCTGTATTTATATAGCGCTTTACTAGTCCCTAAGGACCCCAAAGCGCTTTACATATCCAGTCACCCACCCATTCACACACACATTCACACACTGGATAATGGAGATGGATAATGGAAACAAGTTATCCTTAGACAACAAAAACTTTAACTCCTCAATGTATTTCTCTGAAACAATACTCTGAAGAAATGCAAAAATAAGCTTAATATTCTGGGGTGCCTGGAGTTTAGGAGTGAGTTGGTCTTTTAAGCTATTCAAGCTATTTCTGTCTGATCTTGCAGTGACTTGAGTCAGAGCGACACGACAGACCTCAACTGGTAGGGATGGGCCAGCAACCAGCTACCCAAAGCAAAATGTAGAATCTATTCTTGCGCATAAATTCGTGTGTATGCTAGTGGCTGGTCTGTGACTGTGGACCTTTCAGTTGGAACAGTATGGGCTGCCTGTTCTCTGGATTCTTTCTTTTGCCATGCAAGCCAGAAAGCTCTCTGCTCCTATTAGTCAACGTCACAAAACAAATTGTGGAGATTGTCATAGGAGGTCGAGAGAAGTTAAAAATATCAGTTCTGGCGGGCTTGTCTTTTTGTTAGAATGTCACAAGGTGTCTAAGACGTGGCTTCGGTGGTTGTTGCTACATGGGATAAAATGTATCCCAGGGCCCTATGCTTATTTTTGGACCCACTGCTCTACATCTTCTCAGCTTCCACTGTGTAGTCTGAACTTGGCATTAGCATCTGCATTATGTGTGCACTTCTTTATCTCGGCTTGAGAACATGTGATGCATATTTGGGAAGCCCCAGACAAATGCTGAGTCACTTTTACTGTCAGGGCAAGAGATTAATCCTTCACACTAAACTGACAGACACATCGCATCTTTTATTTCCCCTCTGTGAGCCGCTGACCTCTGAGAAACACCCTAGCTGCTTCGTACAACAAGAAATACAGCATTCTAAGAGGTCTTTAACTTCAAGTTCAATCAGCAGTAACCTATAAATCCTGCTTTATAGTTTCTGATTCAATCGATGGTTTGTTATACTTTTACTATTGCATCTGCTGTGTCACACTAGCATTTTTTCTTTTTCATGATACATTGATATGGTGGTCCCTGAATATACTTTGGTTAAGACAGTAATAATTTTCTGTTTTAAAAGAAAGCTAAAATGGTTGCTGATTACTGATAGGGACCTGTTTCTAAGCAGTCCTGCCCACCTTCTAGAGAATCACTCTGCTGTTTGTCTTAATGAACTGCAACAAAGAAATACTATGCTTTCAAGACGCACAGATAAGAGGAAGTAAAAAAAAACTAAAGCAAGAAAATTGGTGGAAAATTATGGTTATGGTTTTGCATGATAGTCCAGCAACTTTTCTGTAAAGCTCACCTGTGTTTGGCACGACCAGCCTCCCTCCATGGTGACCAAACACACCGGTGGTCCTCAGCGGCTCTTTGCAGGAGCTGAAGGGCCCATTGAGGGTAAGCAGACCCTTCTTCCTTCTGTCCATGGTGCTGCAATAGTCCCGGCTCAGATCTCGCGGGAAGGTCTCGGCTGGGGCTTTGGCGTGGAACTCCGCCCTCTCGGCCACACCTAGTGAAACCATAAAGGAGCTCTGAACTTTGACCTTGATGTCTGGCAGGGGGTCAAAGAGCTCTTTATCTGTGCTGTCCTGGAAGCAGAGGGGAGTGCTGTATGTCCGGCCCACTGTTAAGTCTGGCTGCATGGAGGAGTTGAGAAGCAACGGGTTTCCTACAGAGATGGAAAGACAGCACACAAGTCACCTAGAAGCCCTGCTCACAAGGGACCTGTATTAGGCAGGGAACTCATTTAACTAATGAATCAAAGCCCTACCTAAACAGCACTCACATGGGATAATGAAATTCACCGTTGTCCCAGATACAACTAAAAAAGGTCAAGATTGTACGATTCTGGTATTTTTTAATGCCTTGATTTAGGAAAGAAAAAAAAAGAAGAAGAAGAAATTCAAAGATGTTTAAAAGCTGAAAAACATCTTACTTAAATTAAATATTATCCAGGCTCTCTGTCTGCAGCACAGTGCAGCAGATTACATTCAACTGAGTTGTCATTTCACCAAAAAAAAAAAGAACTAAATATTAAAATCAGCGTTAATATTTAAAATTAATACAAATATCTGGATGTCCCCGGATAGCACTGATCCAGGTCAGTTCAGGTTTAAAGGCCACATCGCTCGAAAATTCTTGCAGCTGACCAATGAAATTCCAGCAGCAATTAAAACAACATGCCCGGGCAGGCAGCCGCTACATCAGAGGTAAGGGAGCACAACCTGGACAGAAGGTCCAGGGCTCTGAGCCACGGTCAGAGCGTTAGATTTAATTACCAAGCACACCCACAGCTTGATCTCCATAATCCATCTGCTGGAGTCAGCTCCTCTGGACACCCAGTTGTCCTCCTGAAGGACAGGAGGGAGGGCCACGAGGATCTATGTGACCGCTCTGTAAATGAGGGGAGTCCTTCATCTCCCAGCATGAACCCAGCAGCAGCCTACTGAGGGAGGTGAGAGGGAGGCGTCTTCATCTGTGACCATTAGATTTGACGACGCTGCCAAACAGAGCAAGGAGCACGCCGCATCGATTTGGCAGACGTGCCGTGCCCCTCGATGAGCCAGCCAAGATAACAGTGAAGTCATTGAGTCCTTGCTGCCCAGCTGTTGCCAGGCGAGGGGTGCAAAGCAGGAGGCTAATGTTGTTTTATTTTTAGGGAAGTCATTAATTACCTGGTATGTGATTTGTGATGAGCATCTTGGAGTGTGTGTTGCTTTTTCACTTATTCTTTCAAAACTTTATCCCTTATTTTTTCCTGTCACAGTTAAAAGGTTGCTGGTTTAATTCCAGGAGAACATATAAATCCCTTTTAAGATGATGGCAGGAAGGGTAACCCGAGTACCCTGTACCCTGAGCAAAGATGTGTTCACTTGAAAAATTACCACTGTTTTTGTGAAACGTGGTCAGTTCTGTTAGTGTTAGAATATGTTAGTGAATCAGTTTCTGTATCAACAGCTTGTGGTTGCTACACCTACAATGTGCATACTGCCATGTCTCTATTTGTCTTTATAAGGAAACAGGTTGTTGTTAAAGAGAAGCCTGCACTGCTAAGGGGGGAAACAACAAACAAAAATCAAAAAGCAGGAGAAAGTCAGCTGAAAAAACTGAAACAATGAAGTCCAAAAAGAGAGCCAGAAAGCGAGTGTAGGACTGACATAACAAAAAAACAAGAAAAACAAAACAAAAAACACCATCAACCATTTTTTCCATCTAAAATTTGGCATTTCCATTACCAAAAAACAAGGTCTAATGGGTTGTCTGCACTGTTGGTTTGTTATGTTTTGTTAAATACAAGAAAATTATAGTTTTCCCTCCACAGTTTGAGTATGGTGTCATACTCTCCTCACCATGTGGCAAAAGCATGAACCATGTTCATGAAGTAAATATTACAAAACTATATCAAAATAATATATTGTTACAAAATCCTCAGCAGCTCTTTGAGTGCTCAGATAGAGTAGAAAAGCGCTATATAAGAACCAGTACATTTACCATTTACAGTTCTGCTCACAGCACAGCAGTGTGCCTCTGTGTACCATGTGGAAACCACTGCAGTATACTGTATTAATATCATTGCAGATTTAACATACTTTATCATTCACCACTCTAGTGCCTGCATTCCAGATGACAAAGCACCAGCACATATGATGCAGGTAACATTACCTGGTAATTGCCACTAAAGATGATGTTCCCAAAGAAATTGATAAAAAAAAAAAGACGCATTTTTCATTTCAAGTGAACCCACAGGCAGCTCTGCTGATATTCTGGCTCTTGGTCAGAGCCGCACTCTGGTGGACATTACCCCTCTGCAGCTGACATTCGATCACTGCTAAATTTTCTCCCCTCCGGTCGAGTGGAGAATGATCTGATTATCGCTTGAGTGTGCATCTTTAAGAATGGCGCAGTGAAAATGGAATGGCAGTGGTGAGATGAGAGAAGTTAATGAAATGTACCTCAGGTTGAATACCTTGAGGGATAGGTTTGGAATTGGGCTTCTGATTAAAAATCACTCAGAAGGAGAAGTAATGCACAGAGACAGGTTCAGGTCCAAAGACTCATTCTGCACTCTGATAGCAGAGAGCCATCCGAAAGCATTTAAGAACTTCTTTAAAAAAATTTCTTGCTAGTAATTATTGGGCATGAAAATGCTATTAAGATACAATTAAACAAAAACTTTGTAAGGTCTTTCCATCCTCAAGGAAGCATTTAATTTCTTGCCATGTTTATAAAAAGGATTGTAAAACTTTAACAAGCAGGCCTGTATAAAATGCCTCAACAACTTCCTTCAAAAGAAACTGCGGGAAAGAGATGTGGAAGAAGGTGTTCTACATTTCAATAGAAAATGGAAAGGAGTGATTGTGGCTGGTCGAGGGCACAGCAGGCAGGCTGTAAGGAGAACTGGCCTATTTAAATAGGATTAATGACCTGCTGAATGTAGACCTGGTGTTTTGTCTCGCACCTTTCCAATGCCATGACAACGGGTGGGGCTAGACCGGCTCCCTAGGCCTTGGAGGTGCTGTGGGGTAGAGTGTAGGCCCCTAATGGGACTCTTCACGGATGCACTGAGGATGAATCACCTGTCAGCGCCATGGCTATCACATGCACTAACCCAGAAGTGTTAGGAACGGTCATGTGGATGCCTGTAGCGAGGCTGTCTGAGATGGCCACAGTCGTCAACCAAAGTTACCGCTGCACCCAACAGAAATTGAATTGATGTTCACTGTTCCATACCCATCAGTGGCTTAGGCCAGTGTAATCTAATGGAGAATATTGGTTGCCTGACATTCAAATGTGTGGTCTGCAGGGAGGAGGGGTGGTAGTATAGGTGTCTATCAGAGATTGATTATCTACCACTTCACAATAACAGACGAGCAGGTCTGTCAAAATAGAAGGACTAGTTCTTTCGCTGATTATGGAGGGATAAATCCTAAGCAGATAGGGAGGCTGCACACATTCTGCTTGATGCAAACAAATGCCATCAATCACCTGGTGGCCCTGTCAGAAAGGTCTGTGATGATGCTGCCGTTTGGCCTTGTGGTCGCTGTCTCGTGTCAACACGCAGTCGAAGGCACTCTCTTACCTTGTCTGGTGTTCTTGAAGTTGAAAGACTGGAAACCCCCGGTGAGCGCAGAGGAGTCAATAACGTCCACGCCGTACTCGCTGTGATTTTTCCTGTACAGCATGACAGCCACCACAAGGATTGCAACGGTGATTATGCCGGCTCCAAGGCCTGAGTACAGAGCCACATCATTGGAGCTCTCCATACCTGAGACACAAGACACACACAAAAAATGGCTACCTTCAATTCTCTTATTCCTCAAGAAGCACTTCAAGTAATGGCCTAAGGGAATAGGACAAAATAATGGCCAGGCAATCAATGTCCATTTATGTTGCTCAAATTCAACATAATCAGTGCTTTAATTCATTGTTTAGGTACTCTAAACAATGTTTAAAAAGAGCAATACCACTGTGACTGTGGGTCAAGGCTACATTAGATACTGTCCAACACATAACTGAAACAATCTCAAACTCAGTTGTGGGCAGCATAGTTGTATTGTGGGTTCAAAAGATGAGAAATGCTTGGAATACAATGTTCTGCTGCAATAATCTAACACTTTTCCTGTCCAATACTGAATAGGTCAACAAAATTCAACATTTATGGCCAAGCTTCAGTCTAATGGAACTGGAGCTCAGCGTCAGCTATAAAAGTAAACAAATGGAGAAAAATGGAGAAACTACTTTGGTAGTGACAAGTTTAGCAAGAAAATAAGGTTAGGTTAACCGGCTAGCTGCATTGCTGAGTGTTGATGATTTTGTCAACGAATTTACCCAAACCTCAAAACCTAATCTATGTAACTCACTGTAGCTATCCAAATTGAATACTTTATCAACTAACATTAGGAACCAGACTCTCACAGCTAGATAGTATTTAGCTACCAGCTGTAGATAGCTTGAATTTTCACAAAATCGTATCTGTAATATAATCATTTAATAGTGTTAAACAAAAACAAGACTAGCATTTAGATTCTGCAAACTATTTTTGCGCTATTATACTGATACTGAGGGATACAGTATGTGCAATGTTCTTCAAGTTGTTGTAGACCTACATTGCACAATACACCATGATAGTGTAGATCAGCACCATCTAATATACGTCTTATCACTCTCACTCTTTTATCCGATGTTAGCTTGCAGTGTAGTGCCACAAGCAAGGAACAACAGCTCACTTAACAATTAATACCAAGGTTACCCACAGATCCTTTAAGACTGTAATGTAAATAATTTTATCAGCCACATTTTATTAATTTGCAGGATATAATTTCAGTTTTAATATTATTTTTCTGTAAATGAATCACTTTACCTAAACAGAAAGAAGCTGACCCAGTGAAAGACTTTTTCCTTAATGTTGTGTAGAAAAGAGCATCGCCTTAGTTGTGATAATAAAGACCCACAGAGAGTGAAGATGAGATGGAGAAGAACAGTGGAGAAAATGATGTTATTATGTGGACATACAAGAGCCAACTCAAGCAAGTTTTGGGTTAGTATGAAAATAAAGCAAGAAGGAGGAAATGAGGTATGACATCCAATATTCACATGGCAGCTAGAGAAGCTACAGTGCTACAGTCAAGTTGATATCAAAAGATATCTACTTGACTGTAGCACTTTAATAGCACTGTAGGTCTTCTTACTCCATCCATAATTTTACTTAAAATATACTTACTATACTAGTAAGTGTCTTACTAGAAATACAATTTCATTATTTATTTATTTATTTATTTATTTATGTATTTAAATTGTTTTGGAGTCGTTAAAAATAACTCACAATTGTCCTCAGATTTTTCAGATTGTCACTACAAGGCTCCTGTTTGAAACTGCTTGGGCTACATGCATCTTGCTTTAGTAATGCTTTACCACTTTGACCCTGATTGTTTTTAATGCTTGATTACAAGTGCCTCTGCATCATATTAAAAGTTTAGTTTAACAAATCTGATTTTACTTTGAAAAAGTACCATCAAGTCATCCATTATCTAGAAAATGTGATAAATAAATACTTATATCAACTTCATACTTTACATTCATCATTTTATATTTAGCCAAATGAATCACAATCAAACAAAGAGTGTAGGGTTGAGAAATCAAAGGTTACCACACACACACACACACACACACACACACACACACACACACACACACAGTGTGTGTGAGGAGTTCAGTCATTTGGGAGGGGCTCAGAGTAGAGCTGCTACTCTCACATTGAAAGGGAACAGCTAAGGCTGTTGCCTTCTGGGTAAAGTTTTCCAACTGGGCATATCTTACTGGGAGGAGGCCTCGGTGTAGACCTGGGACCCGCTGGAGAGATTACATCTATCAGCTAGCCTGGGAAAACATTTTCCTTGGAAAAGCTGAAGTAGGTGGTGAGAGGGAGGTCTGAGCTTCCCTGCTGCTGCCCCCATGACTTCAGATAAGTGGAAGAAGATGAATGATTTTTTTTTTAAATTTTAGATTTAAATTTTTATTTTGGTGGTTGTCATGAATTTTCAAACAGCCTACATCACTCATAATGCACGACACACTTTTCAGTGTACTTTATTCATTTTTCGGATGTTAATTTGTCATATTTTAGTAATACATGAACTTCTTTTGTAGTAATATTTTTCCATATCATATTCAACCTCGCTTTATTTGAAGTGTTTTTCTTCCTCATTTTCTGGAGTATAACGTGCAATGTTGACAACGCGTGATGTGAGTTGTTGCACATTTAAGCACCATGATTCATTCTTGAAGAATGTGATTAATGGTTTAAAATGCCTTTGTTACTTTCAACATGTTCCTTTAACTTGTTCTGCAATGTAACTTAACAGCTGAGTGTTTCTTAGTTTTAGACCAAGTTTGTCGACTGGAACATCCGTAACCACCACAGTCAATTTTCAATCAAAGAGTCAAGATGTTATTGAAGTGCAGACTTTTACTTTTAATTTAACAAAAGTATTACACATTAACTGTTAACAATAACAGCCATTTTCAGAGACTCAGTGTAATTGGAATGAAACATATGGAGCTGATCCCAGTTGCTGAAGCTATTCACTGTAACTCTCAATATGAGGTCCCAATAGATATCAGTACAATTGAAGGAGGCCATCATTACATTGCAAAACAAAGCAGTGCCATCGGAGCGAAAAAAACCCTTTAAACTGACCAAATAAAAAATCTGGTACATTCCTAAAAAGAATGGATGCAACAACACTAAAAGCCCCAAAGGACCACAGACAACAACTGCAGTGGTCGTTCACAGAGTTCCTTCTTTCGTTAACAACAGTTTCTTCAGAGCATCTAACCAAGTAAAGAGGTAGGATTGTCAAAAGCATATCAAAAGTTGGCTACATGAAGAAAAATCTTTGAAGAGATGAAACTAAGATTATCTTGTATCACAATCATGGTAAGAGGACAATATGAAGAAGGAAAAGAGCAGTTTATCACAAACTATTAAATATAGTGGAGGCATGAACGAATGGGCATGTATGACTGCCAGTGGAACACAGCCATTAGTGTTTATTGATAATGTGATTGCTGATAGACGCAGCATGAATTCTTAAAGGTACAGGGCTATATTCTCTGCTCACGTTCAACCAAATGCTGCTAAAGTAGTCAGACAGCACTCCACAGTACAAATGGACAATGATCCCAAACATACGGCAAAAGCAACCCAAGTTACATGTCAGTCACTTGATCGTAACCCAATAGAGCATGGCTTTCAGTTACTAAAGAAAAAACTAAGAGAGAGAAACCCACGAACAAGCAGCAACTGAAATAACTGCCAGGAGAAAACCATATTTAGTGATATTCATTGGTCTTAGACTAAAGGAAGGCATTAACTACAAGAGATTTTTATAAAGATTAAAAACAAATCTTTATATTTCAAGTCATGCTTGTTTGTCAAATTGCTTTTGAGACTCTGAGAATGGGGAACTATGTGTAAATATGCTGGTAATTACTAAATAGTTTATGTAAAATTTTTCTTAAAGTTTTGTTAAACTTGAGCTGGAATTTTGTACTTGAACTCTATCTTTATCTTAGTCTTGACCTTAACTTAGTCTGGTTTAAAAACCACCAGGGTGTAGCATATTGGAATTAACTAGAAAGAAAATGTCAGTCAAATACTTACAAACCTAAATTTTGTGACTTTGTGAGAATATGGTGAGAGGAGTAGACCATAATGTTAAACTGTGGCATATTACACTAAAGCTAGTAACAGTGAGAGTGATTAGCCTTACTGTCTTTAGACCTACTGGTCTATGTCCAATAGCTGTGATGGATATCTCACAGGAAAGGCAATCAGACCCCATACAGTGATTGCTTGCCACATATAAGCTTTATGCAATCCCCATTCAATCATTTAAGCTTTTGTAGTAGGCACAACTTTCATGTTGAAGTGGCAACCTAATGGAGCTACAATAACACCTGACAATCACTTACTTGGACTAACTCTGGCAAGTGATTGAACGCCACCACAGGAATGCAAGGACAGCGCTGTAAATTGCTCAAATTAGCTCATTTGCAATGATTACAAATCATTAATCCTCCACAACATAGCACATGTTCACTTGTCACAACCAATATATCTCATGGCTCAAAGTAGAAACACAGCTGTGATGTCACGGTTGTCATAAAAGTTCAGCACTGAATAATGACATGAATTTGTAATGAGCATTTGCTGGGTTAACACCAGAGCTGCTTAGATCAAGGTGAACTAAATACTGTAATTCATAATGTGTCCATTTCCAGAGTATATGCTAAGAGAATGCAAAGGACTGTCACTCCTCTAGTTTGCCTATAGCATTTCTTGCGCTCAAAATTAAGGGCATATAACATATCAATGGCAGGTGGGAGGGCAGGGGAGTAGAAGATGAAAGAAATCCACAGTGGAAGACTCACTTTGAGGTTTAACGTCATGTAGCAGCTTTCGATCTGCAAAGACAGAGAGATAGAATGAGACAAAGAGGAGAGAAAGTGGTGATTAAAGTCTGAGCCTCTGTGAAGTGACTATCAAATGTGGTCTCAGATCCAACACCCTGAACAGAGGGAAGCTCTTCTACTGACTGTACTTACAAACGATATATTGGATCTCATAATGGCCTGGAAGGTTTTAATATAGTTATCAAAGCATCACAGATAAAGAAGGTGAGGTATAGATTGTATAAACTCATCTCTGAGTGAACTAATGATCTCTAATGTTTGAGGACTGAGTCGTACTTTTCTACCAGACTACACTGATCACCCATAACATTAAGACTAGAGCTGGGCGATATGAGATTTTTTCATATCACGATATGTTTTTTTCATTTCAGGCGATAACGATATCTATCACGATATAAGCCAAATAACTATATTTGTAAGATTTAAATGTGCTGTTGCTCACAAGTAAAATGTGAAATAATCAGCAGCTTGTTTTTATTTAAATATTTATTTCCCATAATAAGTTCAACAGGGTAGATGTACTTAAGGAACATGAGACTTTTTCAGATAAATAAAGGCAAATATTCCAAACTACACAAAAGGCAGCCGCTAAAGCGTTTAAGTTTCAAAACAGAACAAACGAAACAGACTACTAAATTGTCAATTCCACTTAGAAACAAAATATTAATTCTAAAAATAAATCTTAGTTTGTTTTACAGAAGAACAGACAAAACTGACTAACTTTTGTCAATATCAAATAAACTGAGAACTAAAAGGAAATTCTCAATCTCTCCTTGTTGTATAGCTGAGCTTTTCAAACAGTTTTAACAGTTACTTTAGTCTGACAAAAGCCGAATGACGAATTAGCGCTTCCAGTCAGAGACTGAGGCTACGTCCACACGTACACGGGTATTTTTGAAAACGGAGATTTTCCGTTTTCGTTTTAAAAAATAATCCCGTCCACACATAAAGGCAGAAATGAAGGAAAACGCTGCTATGAACATGCCAAAGCAGCAGGTGGCGCTAGATTCCTAACCGTGCAGAAATGTTGGCCAATCAGAAGTCTAGAAGCCTCAGTGGGAAAAAGTAAACAAAGCTGGGGCATAGAAGCAGAACCGAGTCGTATTTGTGGAGGGACAGTAACTGTGTGTATATGTAAGCATTTAAACACTGCAGAGAGTAGAATTAACAGTAACAGTATTGTAGAAATTCATTTCACCGAAACAATAACGTGGCGCACAGTGTGACGCATGCACCAGTTTATTGTATTTCCAGACTTGCTTTCGGCACAATTTACAGTGCACGCTACTCTGTTTTTTGTCAGACTTGAAATAGCCGAAATACCTTCACACTACGGAACTTCTTTGGCTCTTCCGTTCGACAATCTCTCCGGCATTGGAACCATCATCTGTTTTCTCTTCGGTCACGCTCGGTTGATTTTTCTAATCGGCACACTCATTTCCTCCATTACGCGCTGGCTCCATTACCCGCTGGCTGCTTCCCAAACAAACACACGTGCGGCTTGGGACTTGTGCTGTACGTAACAAGTCACGCGACGTGACGCTGCGGCTGTCATTGGTTCGGCTCTGCGCTACTTAATTTAGATTGGCTGACCTTTTTTTTTTTTTTTTTTTTTTTTAAGAGGACAAGAGCGGCGAGGTCTATCGCGATAGCTTAATTTCTCTATCGAGTAAAAGTTATATCGCGATACATATCGTTATCGTTCTATCGCCCAGCTCTAATTAAGACCACTGTCTAAAATGATTATCTTATTGCATTGCAGTGTTCTGTTGCCTTCCCCAAACTGACAACAACATTCTTTTGGGGGATACAATGTACCAAATGCACGCTGCACAAAAAAAACTGCTCAGAATCCACCAAGAACACAAAAGGAGGCCTATTGTGAGCTTTTGCAGGATGCACTGGAACAAGCCAGGTCCACTCTGGCCTCACTCCCACCAGACCCAAAGGAACTCACTGAATTCAGGTGTTACAATCGTTTCCATGGCTGCAGGTGTAAAACAAAATCAAGCACCAGGCATTCAGGCAGCTTCTACAAACATTTTTAAAAGAATGGGTCACTCTACAGAGTGGTACCATAATAGGATGTCACCTATGCAACAAGTCCAGTTTTGAAATTTTCTCACTTCTAAATTTTCCACAGTCAACTGTTAGTGGTACTGGGAATAACAGCAAGTCAACCACGAAGTTGTAGGCCATGTAAAATCACAGAGAGGGGTCGGCAGATGATGAGGAGCAGACTGAGCAGAGGTCGCCAACTTTCTGCAGAGTCAATCGCTACAAACCTCACAAACTTCATGTGGCCTTCAGATTCGTTCAAGAACAGTCAGTAGAGACCTTCAGAATGCATTTCTATGGCTAAGCTGTTGCATCCAGGACTTGCAACACAAAGTGCAATGCAAAGCTTCAGCTGCAGTTGTGTAAAGCACATCGCCACTGGACCCTAGAACAGTAAAGACACATTCTCTAGAGTGAGGAATCACGCTTCTCTGTCAGGCATTCTCATGGATGGTGGTTGCCAGGAGAACAGTAGATGTAAGATTGCAGTGTGCCAAGTGTAAAGTTTGGTGGAGGGGGGGGATTGTGGTCTGGGGTTATTTTTTAGGAGCTGGGCTCAGCTCCTTAGTTCCAGTGCAAGGAACTCTTAATGCTTCAACATACCAAGATATTTTGGACAATTTCATGCTCCCAACTTTGTGGGAATAGTTTGAGAATGGCTCCTTTCTGTTCCAAGATGACTGCAAACCAGTGCACAAAGCAAGGTGCATAAATGAGTGACTATGATTTGTGAGTCCTGAACGCAAAGCAATAAAACACCTTTGGGAAAAATTAGAGCGGATACTGTGAGCCCAGCTTTCTTATCCACCGCACAAACATGCTTCTGGAAGAATGGTTAAAAATTTCCATAAACACACTCCTAAACCTTGTAGAATGCAATTATTTCTTTGTTGTAACTGTGCTTATTGTCAGTAAATCTTATAGAGTTGGAAAGACTTCTTATTTCCCCTAAATGGTGCCACATTTGTAAGGAAAATGCATTTCTGGGTAAAGCAGCAGAGTTGACTATGTGGGTTGTGCCTATGAAAACCTGCCAATCTCTGCCAATGCCAAACAGCTTATTCTGCTACTGACTCTTCTTTTGAAGATGCCAGGGACATCGCGAAGTGGGTGTCCCCAGGAGAGTTCACCACAAGAAGAATCTTCCACAGTTTTGCAGTAAAGGTTTGCAGGAGGGTATGGACAAAAGCTCTCTACCCAGACAAGTAGAGGAGGATGGACTGACCTATAGTCTTCACTTCAACCCCATTGAACACTTGTAGGATCAGCTATGTATGTTGTTGATGTCAGAGTGACCAGCACAACTGACATGACTGACTGATGACAAACGCTGGTTGAAAAATGAGATGCTATTCCACAGCTGGTGACCAGCATGAGGAGGAAGTGCCGGGCTATTGTGGTTATAAATGGTTTCTCCACATCCAAAGGAGGCCCCTGCTTGATAAATGAATGAATGATTAAACTGCCAGTATGTCTGGTTTCTTCAGACTTCTTAACAAATCCCATACACAGCACCAAACAAGACTCAATAGCAGAAATAGTTCTCTGGCATTAGCAGAGAGCATTTGGTCTCTTATTCGTGGGTGCAACCCACAGACTCAACTCTGCTGCTAAACCCACAAATGCAATTTCCTTACAATTGTGGCACCAAAAAACAGGTGGTTGCTTTTCTTGCCAAGAAAAGTTAGTACAACAAAAGAAATGAAATGTACTAAGTTTATATGTATGTTTATATCATGCTTATTTATGATAGCAGCAAATAGCCAGAGTACTTAAAAAAAACAAAAAAAAACCCACAAAAGAAATAAATAAAAAGTACTCTGAAAGTTTTTAGTGATGTACTTGCACAAAGAAAGGTTCCTGTATCATAATATGTTTATATAGTCCATTTTACAATGATGCTAACTCACATTTTGGCAATTGTTTTTGGCTGTTGTTACACTGGAGCTGCCAAGTTGACTGATAGAAAAAAGCTACAGTGTTTTTCAGTGTTAAGATTGAGTGTAAACATTTACAAGCAATCCAAGTCAAGCTGGTATTAATGAATGTATCTCGATTTATCTACAATGTTTCTCCAATATCTGTTTTCAAACATAAAAAAACGGATAAAAGCTAAGGATCTGTGGTAGAATGGACCAAATGGACAGAAGTCATGCAATAGTCTGCGTAAAGCTGAATTAGCATTACTTGCACACTTGTGCATAGAAGCAAGGTTTAGATTTATTAATTACATTTACAGCTTATTTAACTTGTTACTGGGACCAGCTCATTTGATTTTAAATCACTTCATACCAAAGTAATAATGAAATTATATTTCACACATCAAACATTATTTGAAAGTAGTGACTGGCTGACTCATGACAGGTCAAGGGAGCAGTGTACAGAAGAAAGAGTGGTGACATTATCATGGACTGGGAATCTGTGTCAGTCCACACTGTGGCTTCTTTTTCAATTCACACCTCCTCTTCAAGCACGCTTGCGATGACTTGCCATGTTATAGTAAGTGTATATATGATAATGATAATGTTGGGGGAAAAAAATAGAAAAATGATGATGACAGTAGAGAGAAAGGCCTTACTCTGGGTACACAGTCCATCTGTGCAGTTCTCAGTGGCCTCACTGTTCCCTTCGCACATTTTGCCTCGGTGTCTGGGTATTGGGGAGTTGCATTCCCGAGTTCGCTGCCTCTCACACTGACTGCTGCACACTGTCCACTGGCTCCACTCATTCCAGCCTCCATCAACTACAATATAGGGATGTAGATATCACAGAAGGGTTAGCACAAAGGCAAAACAGAAAGACAAAGACTGGCACCATCCCACATCAGTGATTGACGGTAAAAACTTTCAGTGCAATCACCAGTGACAAGTTACAATGTACTTTGATTAATATTAAGATTAGATGTCTTAAGTGATTTCAATAAATGGTATATTTCAAATTAATGGCATATAATGTGCATCCTAATTAACTTTAATAAATAATACATATATAATATAAACAGTGCACTCGTGCCATTTTGGTAGGAGTTTAATTGGTTCACAATAAAAACCTTGTTAAGAAGTGAAGGGTTTCAGTCTATGCTAGGGGGCTATTTCTTTGAAATGGTAAGAGTCAAATAATGCAGTAACATTAATGGAATCAAAATGAGGCTGCATAATAAAATTGTTCCTGGAGTTCCTGAAACAGCCTAATTATCATTAGAAAAAAGACAGGGAAAAACATTGTTATACACGCTCAATCAAAGGACTTCTAAATACTGAATAACTCAAGGGACTTTCATAGAGTACTTTTTGAGACAGTTCACAGTTTATGCAGGCTTATGATGCTTTAAACTGATTTTCTTTCTTTACACATTAAAACCACTTACACCTAAACTTTAAAATTGATCATCTTATTACACTCCAATGTTCTGTTGTCTCCCCAAAGAGGCAACAGCACTCCCTTGGCAGGGCAATGTACCGCACAACAGCAAAAAAAATCTGTTCTGAATCAGCCAGTAGAATACAACAAGCCCACAGTAAGATGAGCATTTGCAAATTTAAATTAAGAGGTCACAATAATAAATACAGATACAGCTTTAGATTTTTATAGGTTTTTATTAAAGTGTGGTATAATAATATAGCATAATAGGTTTCTTGCCATAGCACCATTAGATAATGTTGGGAATACTTTATGACACTATTTTAATAGTCTCAGGTAGAGGAGCAGCAGCAGAAAACAGCTGCTTATTCTACATATTTTTAGAATTCTTCTTCATTCTAATTACTTACTAGTTACTCTTAGCATCTAGTTACTGGGCCACTGAGGGCATGTGTCCTTAACTGACAAATCAATGTGTATTACCAGAAAGCTAGGATTTCACTTGGGACATATTATCAATACTGTATTTATTAAAATGCAGATTCAATTTTTTGTTTATTTGTCTGAAAAAAGGGGCAAACGGATTGATTCAGTCCTATTTGTTGAGGACTCACTACTATGTTCCAGGCCAAATTGCCAACCAACTTTCCTAAAAATATGTTTCTGAAGAAATAAGCTAAATAAGCTACATTCTCAATGACATTGTTTGGTTAAAAAAAGTGTCTTAAATACATTTGACAATACTAAACAATATTTGCCATTTATGCGTTGGTTTATTAGTTATATTGATGATCATGTCTTCCCACGTCATGTCTTTGCTATGTATGTGTGGCCTGGGGGGTGTCCAATTTCACTGCAGGTGTAAACATTGTATGTGACAAATGAAAGGCTCAATCGATTGATTGATTACTTCTTATTTTTGATTAATATTTCTTTTTTTCAGAAAGTAGAGTCCATGCTATGGACTTTTTGAGGTCTCTGCTCAGTAAAATAAATGATAATAGATAAATATAGTCTGCTATAAAGAAAATAGGAAGTGACACATCCCTCGCCTGCCATCAAGCTCATCTTCTCTCTCATTTGGAAAGAAAGCATATTGAACAAAATGTCCATCTTCCTTTAAGATAAAGACTAATTTTCCCTTTGGTAAAACACATATACAAATTTAAAAATGTACATGTTTCTACAGCAAGCTCAACTAAACACATGGATTCAGTATGATTCACAAATACAAGTGCTGGTCTGTTGGTACAGCTTGAGAGAGACACTTTCTCCCCATTAACCCCAAGGCCTGTTTATATAATGGAGTTTCATGCAAGGCTATGAAACCAAGGCAGCCTGGTGCATGCTAATAGATGGGATTCTTCCACCATGCTCTGTCATCTGATCAAGGAGGGCCTCATCATGCTTAGCTTAACAAATACAGGGAGACCATATGGCGCCTGAAGATTTTTTGGCAGCAGCGGCGATACCCATAATACAGTCTTGTGGGCGATGAAGAAGGTAATTTTCCTTTGTGAAGTTCCACAGGCCCTACCTACACACTGCAATTGTTTGTGGGTTTTTCTCACCTACTTGTAATGCAAACAAGGTGTTTGTATGTTGGGGAGAGAACGCTGAGTGCTTCTGAGTTTGACCACAAACACTAGTCATTGTTTGCGTATTGTTTCCCCTATGACTTCTTGCTCTGATTCTGTTGAATGAGCTCATTTGCCAACTGGTAAACAATAGAGAGAGTTTGACAAACTGTAGCACTTGCAACATTTTGGCTTCATAACTTGCCCTTTCTGGTAATTTTATGTTGTTTTTCGGCAATGTCTAGTTTCTTAAATTGGCTACATATAAATTCTCATTCATTTTGTTTTGGTGATATTTTTAGAGCATGCGTGTCCCTTTCTTTTTCAGTTTTACCAGATCTTCTGGTTGAACTTAATTACAAACACAACACAACATTTTCTTTCATTGAAACAGTTCTGTGTTTATCAGAAGCAAGCAACTTTTGAAGTTTTTATGAACCGGCAGTAGATTTAGCTTCTATCATATTACATAAACAGACAATATATAATACATTGATGTATAAATATTTTGTGTTCAGTAACTTGGATTCTAAACCCTGCAGTGGCAGCAGACTTTCAAAGCACGTTTGAAGAGAGATCATTTCTTAAATTTATTTTATTTTACAGCCAGGGAAAACAGTGGCTGGAATAACCAAAATGACTGTGACTGTTTGAATTTCTGATCTCATTGCCTTAGAAATGATTGCTTTAAAGACATAGACCAGGTCTATGACCACTCGTCTAAAAAACGGGATAAGAGGGAGTCAGTAGACTATGATGTAGTTGCTGAAGGATTGCAACTTGTGCAAAATGACATGGCACTCAGTAAACGTACTTTTAAATAGAAATTTAACCAGAATGCAACCAGCTGAGATGACTCCCCTACTGTAGAGACAATCACTGACGAGTTGGGCTCATTAGAAAAGTACAGATTGATTGCAGTGTGTTGGCAGTCTTTCTGTCTTTTTAAATTAACAACTAACCAGGCAACCTTCGTGATTAGTTTGCAATCAAAGGTGGTTTGAGGGTGGTTTGAGGCCGAGGGTGCTGCAAGCCCAACCACTGGTGACAGTAAAAACTTTCAGTGCAATCGACGGGAAACAACAAATTTTGACTACTTGTAGTGAGGTTGCTGTCCTATTTTTACTCTAGTGTGTGAGCCATTAGGTACACCACCATAGTGAAAGTACCAAAGTATTAGCATCACTGGTTCACTTTGCAAATTTTTTATAATACAGAGGAAAAAGAGAGAAAAAGGCATGTATGTAACACTGTCTGACATTTAAGAAATTACAGTCACTGCTTGTGCCCGTTACAAGATAAGCTCACAAATTGCTGGTTTTCTGCTTAGTCAATGACGGATGTGAAAATTATACTCATGCAACATTACACTTGTCTGGGCCAAGAAGTGATGTGTCAGACATCTTCTGCTAAATAATACAGTAATGTCCTAAGTGTTTACTTTGTTAGCAGCAAGTACTTAATGTTCCCTAATATTGGCTAACTATGAAAACTTGCAGGACACACCAAACCAAATGAGACCCAGGAGTGATAAAAAGATGCAAGGAGATATTCTAATGACTTAGAAATGTATCTTGGAACTTAGAACTAAAATAATGATTTATATTTCTTTGAAATGATAAGGTTTGTCTTTAATTTGCCAAAAGTCACTGGCAAAAAGGGATTTTACTTTGATTTCATGTTATAGTAATTTTTGTGGAAGAATTCAGCAGTTTACAGCTGAATTTGTTGTGTGTCTCTTTGCCTCACATGACTAGTGTCTTTTCTAACTTGGAGAGGCTTTTTGAGTTGTCCTTGCTGGGCCACAGCTTCCCAGGTACAATGCTCAGAGCCTTCTGGTATTACAGCCATCTCCACAGTGCAGTTGGGGTCTGTCTTTGGGATTTTATTACCAGATCAACTTTTCTTCAGAGGAGAGCCTAGGGGATCCAGATACTCTCTATTCACACCATGTAACCACACATGTGTGTCTTTTTGGCTGGGTGTACATGTGCATTATTTCTAGGATTGTGATGTTTGGCACTTTGTCCCATCAGATAATGTTCTGGATGCACTGGAGGTAGCACGTGTTATTTGTTTTTATCCAGTGCAGAACATTTCAGGACCCTCTGGTTTAGAGGAAGTGCATGGATAGAATAATTAGGCAGAGGCACTGGTATGAAGAGAATGGGAGAGTTAATTCCAGTTTGTATTGTATATGTATTGTTATTGGGGTTTTTTGGACTTCTTTCAAGTTTCAGCAGCCATATTGTTAACATGGTTAGCATTATAAGCTTACCTTTTTCAGGTAACTTATGGTAATGTAGGGAAGTTTTATATTGTTATTTAGCTGTTTTTTATTTTAATTTTACACTTCCAAAATAAACATCAGAAATTATAAGACAGGTTTTCCTTAAAGAAAATGCATGACTGCATATACTGCTCCAAAAGATATATAATGGTGATTACAGATTGACAAGGTACAACACAAACTCTATAGGAAAGGGGTAGCCAGGACGTCAGGTCAGAGGGGAGATACTGTCATCCCCACCCTCAGAGAATGGGTAAACAAGCACCAAGAAAAACTAGAAAGTGCATTTTCTGAAGAAACTGCAGTGTGAATGCTTGAATCTGAATGTATGCATTGAAATGAAATAATTACTGAATTTAAGTTAAAAATTTTGAATGAGATAAAAAAAAAACCCCGAATTTAACCTGAAAACAAAAGTGCTGAACTGCTAAAAGCTGAAGGTTACACAGAAGAAGAAGTTGGAAAAAAGCTGAAAATGTTTTAATTGTAAATTAGAAAAACCTAAGAAATGAGAAAAGAACATTTAGAGTCAGAAAACATCTGAAAGAATATTAAAAGGTCATATTCTTTGAATCACTGAATGACTAAAATGTGATCCCTCCACTTGGACCCACACAGTTTAAAAAGTTTACATCTCTGAGCTTTGAAAGACAAGATGTTGGAAAAAGAACAACGATGGCGACGTTTTGAGGGTAAAATGATGGCTTTAACACTGTGGACACAGCAGCAGTTGAAAGAGAAGTGCTTAAGATGAATTTTGGCAGAGTGGCAGAGAGAGCTCGTTAAGCAGGCAGGTGTGAGCCTGGTTGCTATAGTGACCGCACCCAATGGCTCCATACACACGGACACAGACATGCACCTCACTTTTGCTGCTTAAAATGAACAGAAAAGTCAGGCCGAAACAAATCGTTCCCAAATGAAAAGTAAAAGTCGTATTGACAAAATTCTTTCACTGTGAGCGACAGCAATGTCTAGTCTACCAAATTCTCAGTTTTCATGCCTGTGGAGTTTATTATATGGACGTGGTGACAGTGGAAAGACACCATGCTCTTCTGATTTTCAAACGAACCTTCTGAGCCATTTTAACATTAGAGTCTATGGAAGAGTTGGAGGGAGGAGGCTGTGCATTGGTGACATTTATGAAAGAACCATAACACCTAGGACAATAGTAAACACATTGGATGAAAGAGGACAGCCATGGCTACGTTTTGAGGGTAAAATCATACCTGTAGAGCAAACGCTGCAGACACAGCAGCAGTTTTAAAAAAGATTTTAAGATTATTTTTTTTGCTCCTCTCACTCTAGCAGTTGAGCTGCCTCACTCTAGCCCCAACATTCCGTCCCATACACACCCATTATAAACTCTGAAACGGGTGAAAAAACATCATGAAACTTAAACTGGAACTGAAGAAAAAGTATAATAGATATTGAAAAGATAAATGCAAGTTGAATAGTTGAATGTCTTGTCTTCGTTTTAAAGTTTGAATGGTGGCTCTATGTCAATGTATGTGGAAGTAGTAAGAGTTTAAAAATGAGTAAGTTGAATGAGGATTTGAAGGGTCTCCCCATTGAAATACATTATAAATTTTTGTTGAATAAAGTTGAATAAAATTAAAAATATAAATGTTAAAAATATGAAAAATGGAAGCAGTGTTGTCCAAAAGAATAGGAATCTAACGGTGTTGGAATGGTTTTTCTAAGTTGAACGGTTTTGAAGGAGTAGGATTACAAAAAACGTACGGAATACAGAATAAAATATAATAATAATAATAAAGATTACAACAACAATACTGTGAATGCTTTTCAAGCATTCACACTAATAACACCAGCTACTGATTGATGGAGATGTCACTCAATACTGCAAAACCAGATTGACCAACCTTTGCACCACCTGGACTGACTACAAGAAGAAAGCCTGTGACTCAGTGCCTAACACATTGATCCTAGAATGCTTTGAACAATAGGTCAACAAGACTTGACAGGTCATCATCAGGAATTTCATAGGGATGTGGTGAACAACAACTTCAAGCCAGGTCACTATCAAGTGTGGGATTTAACAAGGAGATTCAATTCAATTCAATTCAATTCAATTTTATTTATATAGCGCCAAATCACAACAAAAGTCGCCTCAAGGCGCTTCATAGATACAGAGAAAAACCCAACAATCATATGACCCCCTATGAGCAAGCACTTTGGCGACAGTGGGAAGGAAAAACTCCCTTTTAACAGGAAGAAACCTCCGGCAGAACCAGGCTCAGGGAGGGGCGGCCATCTGCTGCGACCGGTTGGGGTGAGAGAAGGAAGACAGGATAAAGACATGCTGTGGAAGAGAGACAGAGGTTAATAACAGATATGATTCAATGCAGAGAGGTCTATTAATACATAGTGAGTGAGAAAGGTGACTGGAAAGGAAAAACTCAATGCATCATGGGAATCCCCCGGCAGCCTACATCTATTGCAGCATAACTAAGGGAGGATTCAGGGTCACCTGGTCCAGCCCTAACTATATGCTTTAGAAAAAAGGAAAGTTTTAAGCCTAATCTTAAAAGTAGAGATAGTGTCTGTCTCCCGAATCCAAACTGGAAGCTGGTTCCACAGAAGAGGGGCCTGAAAACTGAAGGCTCTGCCTCCCATTCTACTTTTAAATACTCTAGGAACAACAAGTAGGCCTGCAGAGCGAGAGCGGAGCGCTCTAATAGGGTGATATGGTACTACAAGGTCATTAAGATAAGATGGGGCCTGATTATTTAAGACCTTGTATGTGAGGAGCAGGATTTTGAATTCAATTCTGGATTTAACAGGAAGCCAATGAAGGGAAGCCAAAACAGGAGAAATATGCTCTCTCTTTCTAGTCCCTGTCAGGACTCTTGCTGCAGCATTTTGGATTAGCTGAAGGCTTTTCAGTGAGTTTTTTGGACATCCTGATAATAATGAATTACAGTAGTCCAGCCTGGAAGTAATAAATGCATGAACTAGTTTTTCAGCGTCACTCTGAGACAGGATATGTTCTGTCCACACTGTTCTGTATATACCTGAACCCTTCAGATCATTAACAATACTGGCTACTATATGGCATGTACGATAGTGGGTGATATTGAAAAACCCTACCAATGACTGGACAAATTTGGACTAAGAGAAAACACATAGGTGGTAATTATGGCAACCCAAGAACAAACTCTAAGTACAAGATCATTAGACGCTGGGCTCTACCTCCCCAGATGCAGACTGTGCAAAGATGTCCCTGAGACAATACAATACGTAATAGTAGGGACACCATAACCAAGTGGCCGGCATAGTGTATTAGAACATCTGTGCAGAGTATGGGGGGCTAGAAGTCCTGAGATCAAAATGGGATATAGCTTGGGCAATATCGTGTGGGAATTCCAGATACAGATGGACAAAATGGTGATGGCTGACAATGTACTGGTAGACAAGCAGATGAAGAAGGCCGTAGTGATAGATATTGTTAAACCAAGTGATAGTAACATCAGGAAAAAGGAATACAAGAAGCTTGAGAAATACCAAGTGCTGGGAGAGGAGCTAGACAATATATGGAGGGTGAAAGCAACAGCTGTCCAAGTAGTAATCGTAGCACCCGAGGCTGTGACCCCCAAACTGGGTAAGTGACTCCAGCACATTCCTGGAATGCCATGCGAGATTTCTGTTTGTTGTTAAGTGTTTAAAAACAATAACGTTTTTATCATCTGACTATGACACTGTGGTATAATAAAGATATTAAACAAGGATAAATTAACCATACATGCCTGTGCCATACACGAGCAATGTGAAAGCAGCATCCACTCTGAGTTTGTGCACTGCAGTGCAGAATTTCTATTAACTTAACTTTAAAAAGCTGTTTTTTCCAAATGGAAACAGGGGCTCCATTTCTGTGTATTTTCTCTTCTCTTTGCAATCTACCTTGGCTGTCTGCCTCATCATGCTGCAGCAACTATCCTTGTGCATTCAGAACATCATTGAGGTAATGATCTGGGGTGCCCTGTCAAAACTGGACGCACTTGTCAATCAGCAGCTCAAGACAGGTTCGCAGGGTCTTCTGCTTCACTCAAGTCTGTTTTTTCTACACAAAGACTAGGTTCAACCCTGATAAAAGGGCAAAATGCACTTCTGTACCTGGCCCACATACAACTTCAACCATCATGTCGGGGCTCCAGGCCATGGTAGCGGCACAGGCCTGCTTATCTCTGCTGAGGAGGGAGATTTTCTTTCCTTCATTTTTGAACTTAATTATTTTTCCCCGTAAACAGCATGCTGTTAAAACAACCCACCGTTCTCTCCATCTCTTAAAGGCTGCATTTAAGGCTGACAGCTTTAATTGGTAGCAAGAGGCAGGAAGTTGGAAACTTCAAAACACACACATCAGCCATTGTCCAAAAAGCCCAATTTCTGTTTCATCCTGCAAGGCAGGAAAGCCAGAAAGCCAACTCTGAAAGCCAGACCTTAAAAAACTGAGGCAGAGCCACTATTATTGATTAGTAACACCATCAAGTGTTTTTTTCTCCTGCACTAAAATGCGAAGTTTTACTTGAACTTTGATCTGATCAGTGTGGCTGGGACAGAGAACAGTGGTTTGAAAAAAGTCTGCTTGCATACTATGTACTGATAGTTTTAGGATATTGCAAAAATGAAAAAAAAAAGTATTGGGACAGAATAACTATGTCTCTTGGATATTAAATAATATGGTCATTGGGCAATTGGAGTGCAGAATTAAGCTACTTCTTCTATAGATGTAGCTTAATTTGATTAATTAGTTGAGTGTTAGCCCTGGTGAGACAGTGACATGACAAAAATGGTACCATTTGTTGTGCCTTGTGTCTTTTTCATTGCACTCTCGGATTTATTTCTATCCACCTCAACTGCTGAAAGCCATTGATGGTAATGATGGGATCCAGAGTGTTTACACATAGCCTTGTCTGTGAGAAACACATAACACCTCATTCACTAGAACTGTTACTTTATTTTCCAGCAAGAAAGAGACATATGACTTAAATCCCCTCCGCTGGGCATGTTGCAGGGCAAACTGTAGCTCCGCTGAAAGAAGAGGTAATAACCTGGCAGAACATATCCAGTAATGCAATAGCTCAAAAAAGTCACCAGCAATAAATTGCACGCTATTTTCAAATAGCAAAAAGTTAATATAGAATCTTTCTAAGATCAGAACAGCTTAAAGTGCAGAAATTGAAAAGGTGACAACATACATATAAGAATTTAGTTATTGTTATGGATCAGAATGTATCATTTAAAATCTGTTTTGTTCCAACTTTTCATTATGCAGCCAAGCCCTGCTGTTTCAAACTGAAAATGACTGTTTACTAAATACAAAGCAAATGAACCTGATTCAGGATGTCAGAATGCCGGATTATCTACAAAATACGAAGCAAGAAGCATGGAATTATGTAGTAAATAAAGAATTGATAAATAACTCAATATATCTAAATATATCTTATAGTTTTGATTCCTGAAAATAACCACCGTTTGCTCAGGTGTTGTCAGGGTTCAGTTGTGAAATTTCTTGCCTTCTTAGTGGGGTTGAGAATATCGGTTGTTTTCTGCGGAAGTCAGGTTAGTTAGTACACAGCTGACAACCCTATTGGACAGCTGTTAGAAATCAAATTATGGCAAGAACCAATCAGCTGAGTGAAGAGAAACGACAGTCCATCAATACTGTAAGAACTGACAGTCAGTCAATCCGGAAAATTGCTAAAACTTTGAATGTGTCCTCAAGTGCAGTCACAAAAACCATCCGGGGCTACGATTAAACTGTCTCACATGAGGACCGCCCCAGGAAAGGAAGACCAACAGTCACCTTTGCTGCTGAGGATGAATACATTTGAGTCACCAGCCTCAGAAGTTAACAGCACCTCAGATTAGAGAATAGAGAAATGTCACACAGGGTTCCAGTAGCAGACACATCTCTACACCAACTGTTCTGAGGAGACTGTGTGAATCAGGCCTTTATGGTCAAACTACTAAGGAAAAGCAACAAGCAGAAGAGATTTGTTTGGGCCAAGAAACACAAGGACTGGACATTAAACCAGTGGAAATCTGTGCTTTAGTCTGACAAGTCCAAATTTGAAATCTCTGGTTCCACCTGCAGTGACTTTGTGCGACGCAGAAAAGGTGAACGGATGTTCTCTACATGCATGGTTGCCACAATGAAGAATGAGGTGTGATGTTGTCGGGGTGCTTTGCTTGTGACACTGTTGGGGAATTTTTCCCAATTGAAGGCACACTGAACCAGCATGGCTACCACAGCATCCTGCGGCGACATGCCATCCCATCTGGTTTGCGTTTACCATCATTTATTTTTCAACAGGACAATGACCCCAAACACATCTCCAGGCTGTGTAAAGGCAATTTGGCCAAGAAGGAGAGTGATGGAGTGCCTCCACAGTCACCTGACCAAAACCCAATGGAAATGGTTTGGGATGAGATGGACCTCAGAGTGAAGCCAAAAGGGCCAACAAGTGCTCAGCATCTCTGGGTACGCCTTCAAGATTGTATGGAGACTTATAGATTTTGTTTAAAAAAAGACAGAGTACTACAGGTGAATCACTGCAGAAACCATAAAAAGACCATCATCAAAGTAAACAGCATTCATTTCTTTCTCCCTTTTCTTTCCCCCAGTCAAGTCTGTCCCGTATTCAGCAAGTGAAAATAAAATAAACAATAAAAGGTGAATCAAATGGACCATTACGGCAAGGCTGGGATGGTCAATTTGGTAAAGTAAATCCGTTGGGCATCTTTCTTCGCCTTTAGACAATAATTCTGATGGCAAAAGAGCCAAACGGGACAGGCAAAAAAAAAAAAAAAAAAAGTAAACAGCATTCATAGGAATCTACCGTAGCAGATTATTTTTTCATTACTTTTAAAAACTGACAGCACTGTGCTGATGATATTATGGCATTTCATCTGTCCTTCTGGCCAGGTCACTTTGGTTTCTCTTTGCGCTATGTCAAATACTTTGATGAAAGGTTTCTGATTATACTTTCAAATTCAAATTCAAATTCAAATTCAAATTTTATTTGTCACGTACACAGTCATACACAGTACGATATGTAGTGAAATGCTTGGACAACTGCTCGTGACCTAAAGAAAACAAAAAAGGAAAAGGCTATGAATAAGATAGGAAATAAATATGAAAAATTAAAAAGGGTAAATTTAACTAGGAAGGAATAGAATATAAATTAAGGTTAAAAATTTATAATTTGTGCCGTTAATAGCATTTCATTACATATCCCAGATTAAAAACAACTAATTGGTTTTTCCCTCAACTTATTTTACAAACTAATGAGTATTCATCTGGACTAATTCTCTCTGCTTGACTTCTGCCCCTTCTCCTTCTTCTTCCAATGTTTGATCCTTCTCTGGTGTTGCCATTAAACTGGACCAAACTTTCGGTCTCCATCTGTCCATCTGAAGCTTCCCAGACAAAACTCTCATGGCATATACTTGTAACTGAATTACCTTTTTTTTTCTGTTCACGTGTGAAAATGAATGTGATGATGTGCGAAACTGCTGCTAAAACGGCTTTAAGTGATAAATTTATTCTGAAATCTATTCATATCTGTCTTCTCTGATTTTCAAGAACATTTTCCTGCATAAGTTATTAGTCTGGCATCTTCCAAACCAACCCTAAATGTATATTTCCACACCACAGGTTGACCAAATTGGGAAAACTCCAAAACACTTGAACATATTTTGCTAATGAACTGCTTTTAGCACATTAAAAGCAAAAGTACACACCTAAGTATTTTGCATTGCTGCACAATAAAGGAATACCAAAATGTGCAAAACAATTACAGCAACCTACTCCCTTTGTCTTCTTTACTTTGCTCCTCTTTTTTCACTTATACATCAGACTTGAACTATGATGACCAATGACTGACATCAGTTTGTGATGACCAATCTGTGAGTGTGGGTTTTATGTGTAATTACAGAAGAAAGTTTGAGCGGAGTATTCACCTGGTGCCATTCGATTAGGCTACAAAAGAAGTTCATTTACAACTTCCCTCTCATGCAGAAATAACTGGGCCTGTCAGGATGTAGAGATCAAACATATCTCATTTTGTCACGCTGATTTTAAATGTCAAAGATTAGAGCATTTGCGCATATCTGTAATACATGTGCATATAAATAATCTCACTAACAATGTACAGAGCTAAAGGCCAACTATATATGCTTGAACAAACCTGTCACTTAAAAATGACTATGGAATGAGAAATTCATACATTTGCACTGGCAAATTAGCAAGAAATTACCTTTTTTTATCATCATAAGAAGGAAATATTTGTACAGCAACTCTCTCAGTGCTAATGCACAATACTGTTTGTGAACTCATTGGCATAACAATTTGATTTAAAAGTTGGATTTAAGCACATTTAGGGCAGTGATTATAATGCATTTCCTCCAAATTGTACTTTTTGAAGCATGCAAATGTATTTTTAGGTGTTAGTGTCTCTGTAGCAAATAAAAATGTTATGTAAGGATATTATCTCTCTTCTCTTAGCAGAGGTAATGGACAATACTCCATCATCCATGACTTCTCTCTCTCTCTCTCTCTCTCTCTCTCTCTCTCTCTCTCTCTCTCTCTCTCTCTATATATATATATATATATATATATATATATATATATATATATATAAATCTGATCATTTGTCAGCATCGAATACTTAAAATGTTTAATTAATTTAATGGCTAAATCCAAGAAGTTCAGTCAGTCATCCCCCAGTTTAGTCCAGACTGATATATCCACTTCAGTACTGATTCTCTGACATTTTAATTTGTTTGGTTATTACTAAACACCTGAGAAGCATGACATTTCCATCTGCCTCAGGTCTGTATTCAGTGCTATTCAACAAAAATAAATTCAGTTAATTCAGCTTGCATGCAACTGATGCAGCAGAGCTGATCACTCTACTTTCTTTTATTGTTAATGTCATCAGACAATGCGATATATCAACAGTGTTTCATGTGTACTATATTTTTACAGTTTAAAGCTTTGCCAACTTTCTTTCATCCTTCATTCTCATACTCTCATGCCAAATATGAGGAAACCCAGTATTTTATGAGGAAAAAATTGATTGATTAAGTTGGCTTTTTTTTAGTCTGATCAGATTTGTTCCATGTTTCACCAACAACAACAGTCCTAGACACCAGAGCACAGAAACTACAGTTTATGGCCATGAGTTGCTGGAGGTGTGCAGACCTGTTGGAGGCTGCAACAAGTTCAAAGGGGATTATTCAGTGCAGGTAGCCTAAAGAACAAACTTCCACATATTTTTGTGTAGTTTAAATACCTGCAGCCTCATAAGATCAAAGGTCACTTTTAGTAAATCTGATCCATTTGCTTTTTTTTTAGTGTTTGGTTAAAAAAAGTAACTAATTGTAATTGTATATTGTAATAGCTGATAGTCACTTATGAATTACTTATGAAGATTTAGGCTGTTATTGTTTTGCAGGACTGCATATGACCCTAAGTGCACAGTGGGATGTCTAGACTATTAAAGGAGCCAGTTTGTACAAGAGAATAATCCCAGTACGGCAATATCAGATCATGTGTCGGTGACAAAGAATATTCTACATAAAAGTCCATGTAAAGTGCCCCCCTGCCACACACACACACACACACACACACACACACACACACTTTTTTTTCGTAATGCCTGCTATTCAAATTTTAAGAATTTGAAAAGTGTGTGCATTGGGGCTTTTTTTTTTTTACATATGTATAAAACACAAGACAAATTTATGAGTATTATTAATTATTTTAATATTATTATTATTTGCCTGTTGTGGTTATCCAGAGCAACGAAACTAGTTTTGACTCAATAGCAGCCTTTTGTTTAAGAAACAGTCACAGGTATCCATTTAAATTCTGCAGATATGTCTGTGTGTTGATGCATCCTTCACCATAAAGGATAACCTTTGCCTGGGTGAGCACAAACCTCCCCAGATCAACAAAATCCCTCCCTGTTTGCTCTTGTAAGGTAAAAATTCATTTTCTCAACAAGCACCTAAGCTCACCTTCTCCCACTGAACTGCATGCTGGGCACTGAGTCATATAACCTCTTTCACCACTGCTTCTGTTAGTCACTTTACTTTGCATCATAAATCTGCCTTCTTCTTTTTATTGTTTGTAGTTTCTTGAGCATAGCAGTGCGCTCTCTCATTGGCAAAGGAATAATGTGTAGCCACTATTGGAACTGACCACTGCAGTCCCTTTATTGGTTGCCTGCAATGCTAATGAGGCACGAATGAAGCTTATTAACGTCACTCTACATGTCAGCGATAGCTAAATGTTACTGTTATTGTTCAAATAGAATTAAACAGCCTTGCAATAAATTCAACTGAAAACAGAAGTGCTAGAATTGGAGATAATTAAGTCATCATGCGCTAATATCATTAGAACATTTAATGTGAACATTTTTGTCGGACTTACCAGCTTAATTATTTTCAGCCAAGCATTAATAGTTTTTGACACGTAGCAAAAGCTACTTTTTGTATCTTCACAGCCCCATTAAGCTGTGCTTAATCTAAGCAAAAACTGAGAAGTAGAACTAACTTGGACAGGGCGCGTTGCAAGTGATCTTCTGTACGGACATGCCCTCGCAGAAGGCCCCGCCATTCAGTGGTGCCGGGTTCGTGCAGGTCCGAGATCGCTTCTGGACACCCCGCCCACATGGCGCATTACAGACCGACCACTCCGTCCACAGGGACCAGCCGCCATTCACTGGAGAGAGTCCAGCAAAGTTAAGAAAAGAAAAAGAAGTAGAGTGAGGGCACGGCAATGAATAATACTTTTTACTGAACTCTGGCATAGTTAAACACTCTAACAAGAGCTGCTGGGGTTATTAATGATTATGCAGGCTCAGAGGCAGTGCAAGGCAACAATGTATAACGGTAGGAGCAGATTGAGCACAGCGCAATATGCTGGATATACAGCTCCCTGTTTCGTAATTGCTCAGTTCAGTGTTTCTTGCACTTGGATTAAGATAAAGACAAGGAACTATGCGAAAGCAAAGAAAGCAGCCATTAAACGGAAACGTCGTTTCTAAAGGCGACACTGACTCATACTGGTTGACGGGTTTGGAGTCGACCGCTTAGCGTTGTGACTGAAGCACTTTATGATCTCTCTGTCTTTCTCTCTCTCTGCTCAGCAGTGCTATCAAAGCTGGCGAACCCACGTTTCTGGAAGGCCTCTGGCAAATAAATACTTAATAAGCAACACTCCTTTTAAATGAGATTAAGACACACTGGCTTATTTCCTTTCATAAAGTACACATTGATTTTAAATGAGAGGCAGTAAATTGAGTGTTTGAATAATGCATTCATCTGAATAAAGAGGAAACATTGCTCTTCAGTGGGAACACAGAGACGGGTCTCTTAATCACTTGTGTATAGGGGCACAGGAAGCCGAACAAATTGATCTGAAGTGCCATGTAAACATTGTGTCACTACTCTGTAATGTGTTGTAGCAGGCAATAAGCAGCTGCTACGATGGCGTACCAAAGACTATCACAGTTGCCGTGGTGCTACGTCTCTTTGCCACAATGTTGCTGGCCAGACAGGTGTAGTTGCCTGAGTCGGACAGGCGCGCTTCGTTGATGATGAGGTTGTGGTCGGCTCGGGTGTCGATGTTGTCATCCGTCAGGGAACTCACCAGCTCTTCATTTTTCAGCCACTCCACCTGTCAAAGAGTGGTAATATAGTACTCATATGAGGAGTGTTTGCAGCAAATATCACTAACATCATAGTTAAGTACAACACACTAGAGCAATTCCACTTAACACCATGTTAAATGGGCAGACAAATGGACCCAAGATTTAAAGCAATCCAATAACACAGGAAATAATGACTGATAGCTATGTTGACATGTATTCAAAATAAAGTTTATTTTCTGACAAACAGAAGAGCTTTGGATAGGGTATAGGGGTTAGGGTTGGTTTAATCAAATGGCTATCTTGATTTACCTATTTGAGGCTATAAAAAGAAGCCAAAGATGGAAGAGCCAAAAAATGCAGTTCCTCTCTTTGCCATTTATGGTTAGGTTAAAAAGCAAATCAATCCCCATACACTCTCATGGTAAAGTGCCAAACTTTAGCCTTAAAAACATGTTAACTGCCTTTTATAAACAAGGTCTTTGACCTCTATGGGTAGTTTCCCCTTTCATCAGAGCTTTACGGTGGGGGGATTTAAATACTGCTTGGGATTAAAGTTAATGGACAGGTTTGCTAACACAGGCTGCTCCAATCGGGTGCTAGGCCTTAGTTCTGTGTTACTAAACTAGACTATGTTTGTGCTGTTGGTACCTTCTAGAGCATTTTAATATGTGGGGTACAGCCCACCCAAGACGTTTATTCTTGAGTTTTGGTGATAGAGATTTTAGCACTTTATCAGTCTGTAGCTTTGTACTACTTAGCAGCTATGCTAACCAGGTTTGCTACCTTTTCCTGATGACTTGGTAGTCCACCCTCTGATCAAAAAACAAACAGAAAAAAACAAAACAAACAAGCAAAATGCTGCGGCTTAAAAGTTGAGAAACTAATGGAATAGCTTACGCTGTAGGTTAGATCTTTTTGACCAGGATATGTGGTTGAATGCACATGTTAAACAAATATGTAGGACTCCTTTCTTGCATTTGTGCAATATCCCTAAAGCTAGAAAAATCCTGCTCAGAGTGATGCTGAAAAACTAGTTCATACATTAATTACTTGTAGGCTGGACTACTGTAATTCATTATAATCAAGTTGTCCTAAAACCTCCATTAAAAGTCTTCAGTTGAGCCAAAATACTGCAGCAAGAATGCTGGCAGGGACTAGAAAAAGAAAGGGTAATTCTCCTATATTAGCTTCCCTTCATTGGCTTCATGTTATATCAACAATTAAATTTAAAATTCTTCTCCTTACAACAAGGAATAATCAGACCTCATAGTACCGTGTCACCCCAGTAGAGTACTTAGCTCTCAGACTGCAGCCTTACTTGTGGTTTCTAGAGTATTTAATAGTAGAATAGGAGGCAGAGCTTTCAGGCCCCTTTTCTGTGGAACCAGCTCCCAGATTGGATTCAGACACCATCTCTACTTTTAAGATTAGGCTTAAAACTTTTGTTTTTGAATCCTCCCTTAGCTAAGCTGCTATAGACCTTCCCATGATTCACTGAGTGTTTTTTCTTCACACACCTCTTTTCACTCTCTGAGCTAACACATCACTCTGTGTTTTCTTCCTACTGTTGCCAAGTAATTGGTCACTTTACCTTTCAATACAAAGTGCCTTGAGGTTTACTGTTGTTGTGATTTGGCAATATATAAATGAAAACGAATTGAATAGAATTAGATTTGGGTTAAAATAGACATTTTCACAGTGTTAACCACATGCAAACCTCCGTTTTCCATTTAACTAAATTGTCTTGTGGCGACTCAAATTTTACATACTTTACTATAAACATACTACATTTATACAAGTCCTTTATTACATTTATTAAAGGACCCCTATTATGCTTTGCTTCTCTATTCCTGGCTCTTCATGCTGTCAGTGACTGAAGACATCCACAGAACACACAGAAGCCCTGCTATTCATATCCTTTTCTTGCAAGGGGCAGCCTGTCAGAAGAAAGTTGGTTTAAAGGGCAGAAATGCTAAAACAATGGGTCTAAGACAGATAAATAAGATTAATAGACTGCACACTTCCTGTCTTGAGCACTGGCTCGACATGGTGAAGCAACACTTTGTTTGTTTCGAGCATACTGAACCCTCAACGTGCAAATCTTAGTAGCAGATCCTGTATCTGGATTCAGCACCCCTAAAAAAGCCCAGCAATACACATAACTGCTGATCAGCTACATTTTACAAGGCCCACCCTGCTGATTAGCCACAACTAGGCAGTATAACCACTAACGCTAAAGCCATTAGGCAGTCAAAGGATGTGCTATAACCAATTACCAGCAACAGAGAGGAAAACTAATTATGAATTACAAACTTAGTGACGCTTTACTGCTTCTACCCTGGTAAGGGAGCTGCATCGCTGCATTTGAAAATTACATTCATAGCGCAGCAAAATGGGCTGGGCTGATGGATTTATAGGAAGAGCACAGGCAGCCACCCTTGATAATAAACAACACTCAGGCTGGATGCAAATAGGAAGCGCCTGTGGGCATGCAAACACTGGGTAAATAGAAATGACACACAGACCTGAGGGATGATGGATTGCAGGTATATATTGACATGAATAAAAATGATAATGAACGTCATAACATAGTAATCATTTCTCTCATTTTGTATTTTTCCGAACTTCTATTTCAACCAGTTGTGCCACTCCAAGTTAGAATGAGAATTTCTCTTTTTTTTACAGTGCGACTGAGGGCCTGCAGATTTTTCTGTATAATTTAACACTGGCCTCTAACACGGGGGGTTTCATCAGAGGTTAAGCGGCCTAGCATCGTTAGATAGATAAGAAAACAGAGAGTAAGAGGAGCAGGGCAGGGGATGGGGTCTAATTTCTCATGATTAAAGTCATCCGTCACTGAAGGGATGACACGAGTCCTGGCACCCTCCCACACCGCACTACATCCATCCCCCCCACCACCACCACCACCAACTTTTTTTATGTATTTATTTCAATTTTACCCTGTGGGGAAATCCGTGACTTGAAAGAGGCAATTAATATGTGGCACGAGCTGGCCCTCCCAGTGTGGGGCCACACTGCACATTAGCTGTCTGTCTGCCACTAACAGCCCTTGGGTACTGATGAAAAGATTCACCAAGCGGAAGAGAAGGGAGGAGAGAGACAGAGACAAAGAGAGGGAGAGAAGGAGGAGGTGATGGGGGAAAAAGATGAAGGGACAAATACAAATTAGGCCAGTGGTTGTGTGGTAGAGGATGTGAGGAATGAATTGCCTAATTGGCACATTTGTTTCACTTAGGATGCGGTCATCAGTGTCAGCCCTGACAGAGGGGTTACCAGGTGGGCCCCCGGCATCAGGACTTCCTTCCTGTGATTTCATTACCCGAATTGCCCCTGAAGGTCACGTCCTCACAGCAGCCAGGTTCCCTTATCTACTTAACTACCCACACACATACACATACACAGCTTATTCTTGATGACATTTCCTGATGATTAGATGCTGAGAAATGTGGGTGTCGAGGGGCAATTAGAGGACAGAAGAGCAATGTAAATGGGTGACACTGTAGCCATCACCAAGACTTACGAGGACAGTGCTGATCAAGTCCTTGCCAGCTGAAGCATTTTTTCCCCTCTGCTCATGTGTCTCATTGCTTGGCTCTAATGGTCATTTGATGTCAAGGTGACTCAGTACAAATGGAGTGCTTCAGTGCCCCTAAGGAGGAAAATCTGTCTGCTGAGTCATGCTTAGGTGTCACAATTTTACATGATCTCCTCCCGCCTGTGGGTGACTCTTACCTGCCTGACTGTGGGAAACGGAAGTTTTCCTCTGCTGAGCATCTCATCAGTGCAATTATATAGATTAAGTGTGCCACCGGGCATATCCCTGGTGATCACGTGACACCAGCAAATCAGACTCCTGGCTTCAGGGCTGATCCTCCCAATAGATCTCTCCGTCCACCAATCAGCAGGCCTTGTCATTAAAAGTATGTGTGCATCCACACATACACACAGATACACTTTGAACTCAGCATGACATGCTGTGTTCATCCGAACAGTCAGCCCGACAGCGGCAGGTTCATTCGGAGGGGAGCTATCTGCAGCTCTGTTGTGCTCTCCTGCTCTGGAGGTTAATCAAGAATGATACGTGGAGAACAGAAAGTGGGTCTGCATCGCCCATCCCCTCTCCCCTATTGCTTCCCAAATGCCACCTCTCCTCCCCTCTAAGCTACAAGGCGCTGCATTACTATTCCACCTCGATCTGTCTTATCTTAACGAAATAAATAGAGGGAGCGCCTGGCTGCGGCCTGGGCCGGGAGGGATGTAATTGCTCGGCTTAATAATGAAGCTCATCATCTGCTCTCTAGGAGCTTTTCTCTGACCTATGAGAAAATAACAGAGGAGTCGGATGTGAAAGTAGAAACAAGTGCAACAGAGGCGGGAGGTGGGATAGAGTTAAATGCTAACTTGTTTTCGGAGCTGCATCGCAATGTCTTTGTGAAGCTCACCAGAGGAGAGCTTGTATCACGGTGCAGGAGCATTTAGTTGATGCTCCTTTGTACTGTGGCCTGTCTACCTGAGCTACTGTAGATCAAGGGGATTCATCCTGGATTAAAGGCTTTCATTCAGGGAAGCTGAAATTGGCTTCCAGTTTGGCTGTTCATTTCACACTTTCTCTAAGAGTAACCTCTCAAAAGAAACTCATTATACAAGGCTCTCATGGACCTCTTTTCTCCCCAAGTTAAAAGATCTACTCTGCATTCACATCTCCTGATATCTGTGAACTACAAGTGGAGAATTGGTCTTGGATCGGGAGCCGTGAAACAAAATTGCAAATAAGTTCCTTCTATGTTCTCTAACCATAGCCAAATTAATTTCAGCTCTCTGAATATGAGATATGAAGGTATTTTGTTGCAAAAAGACCCCATAGAAAGTTACATTTTGATGCTTACATTTATTTTGTCCCACTGAATTCATAAAAAGACACCAACAAAGACTTTACTTTTGATTAAGTCTTAAATGGATGTCTGAGCATTAAAGGCTGAATCTGTTTTCTTTACAAAGAAATGATGTGAAATGGCTGAGAGGGTATAATTATTGATTTAAGACCATTTCAACAAATCTAAACATACAGAAACATACGCAATAGCAGCCACGTCAAATGTCTTGTGGGAGAGACCCTACAATAATACAGGGATTTGGTTGGTTTTTTAGAGCATTATATAACTGATGAACATGCTGAACATCTTAGCTAACAGCTGCATTTAGGTGTCTGAACAAGGGCATGTAGCAAATAGAGACTTAATCAAGCTAGTTAGTAATCCCCAATATGTACAACAGTAATTTATTCATTCACTCACTTATCCCTTTTTAAGGGTTGCAGGGGGAGCCTAAGGGGCCTATCCCAACTGTCTTAGCGCGAGAGGCAGGGTACACCCTGGACAGGTCACCAGTACACACAGACAACCATTCGCAATCACATTCACACCTATGGGCAATTTAGAGTTCCCTTTCAGTCGATTCACTCGGTACAACACATAAGTATGGGATATCACGCCCTCGCGTGTCCTGGCTGAAGAAACCTTTAATCACGCCTTTAAGGCAGATGACGTGTGATGACACGTGCACGGCCCCACCTGCACATATAGCCGCTGTCATCACAGTCATCCCTCAGTTCTTACGCTCTTCACGTCGCTGAGAACACCTCTGCTGAGTTGGGCTAGCTAGCTGCTGCTAGTTAGCTCCGTTGTCTGCCGACTTGAACTTAGCTTAACTGCCCCTGTTGGTGTTAGCCTCCACCGCGCAGTTGGTGTGTAGGCTGCCCGCGGAGCGCTAATTTCAAGTTTTTCCCGTGCAGCGTTTTGCTTTGTGTTTTGGAATGTACTCTAAACCGAAGCGAGCAAAGCAGAAATCTTCTGTTCGCCCCTGCCCTCAGGGATGCAGTTCCTCTTTGCACGACAGCGACCAGCACGATGCCTGCCCTGTCTGCCTGGGGATCGTCCACGCTAGGAGAGCGTTGACGGAGCCCGAAGCCTGTGCGTTATGTCGCCAGCTCCGGCGCTCGACCCTGGAAAGACGGGTGACGTTTGTGGAAAAAGTGCTGGGACGCTCGGCTGTCGCACGGCATGACCCTCTCCTTTCTGAGTCTGGAGCCCCGGCTTCGTCCGAGTCCGAAGACGAGGATTTTCCGGTCTATGTCCCCGCAATTAGCTGGGCTGACCACATGGACTACGTTGACGGATTAGCCGATGACGAGCCGGAACCATGCCCGTCAGCGCTCCTGCATGGTTCCTGCATATGCATGGTTCTCCATAATCGACCACGATGCACCCTTGGGTTTGGACGCGCTAGCGCACCAATGGCCAGACGTGCTCCTGTATGCATTTTCCCCAGTGGAAATGATATCTCCAGTTCTAGAGAGAGTGCGTCGGCATTCCCCCTCTCTCTGATTCTAGTGGCCCCTTGGTGGCCCACAAGGTCGTGGTATGCAGAGATAATCAGCCTGCTAGCAGTGAGTCCTTGGCAGCTTCCTCTCCGCAGGGATCTCCTCTCTCAGGCGGGAGGAGAAGTGTTTCATCCGTGCCCAGATCTGAGGCGCCTTCATGCTTACCTGCTGAGAGGTTAAACTTGATTGCTAAGGGTTTGCCACCTAGTGTGATAGCGACAATTCAGAGCGCTAGGGCCTCATCTACTAGAGGCTTGTACGCTTACAAATGGCGAGCCTTCGAGCAATGGTGCCAGGACCATCACATTCTCCCATTTCAGTGCTCTATTGTGGATGTTTTGACATTCCTGCAGGAGCTGCTGGATAAGGGCCTTTCATTTTCAACAATTAAGGTTTATTTAGCAGCTATTATCTGCTTGTCATATTGGCTTTGACCGGGTGACACTAGGTGCACATCCCCTCGCCATACGTTTTCTGAAATGAGTTCGCCGGCTGAGGCCCGTGCTTAAGTCCAGTGTCCCTGCTTGGGACTTGTCTTTGGTGCTGGAGGCCCTTTGTAGCCCCCCTTGAACCCATTGAGTCTGTGGATATGAAATTTCTTTCGTATAAGACTGCATTACTTCTCGCTTTGGCTTTGGCAAAGCGAGTGGGTGACCTTCATGCACTCTCTGTGCATCCCTCCTGCACACAGTTCTCTTCTGATGGCCACAAGGTCGTATTGCATCCAAATGCTGCCTATTTTCCCAAGATCATGCCTGCATCTTATAGCTCAATGGAGTTGAGTTGCTGAGCTTTTGCTCCCCACCTTTTGCATCTGAGGAGCAGAGGATGCAGCATTCTCTTTGTCCAGTGCGTGTGCTACGCACCTACATTGAGCGCACTCAGAATGTGCGTTTATGTGACCAGCTGTTTGTCTGCTTCGCTGATCCAAATAGAGGTAGAGCTCTGTCCAAACGGAGGCTGTCCCACTGGATTATAGAAGCTATCTCACTGGTGGTCTTGCTTTTCCCCACGGAGTGAGAGCTCATTCCACCAGGGGGATGGCAACCTCATGGGCTCTTTTTAAAGGGGTGCCTGTAGCTGATATTTGTGCAGCAGCTAGTTGGGCATCAACGCACACTTTTGTGCGGTTTTATCGGTTGGACGTTACAGCCCCTTCGGTGGCTCATGCTGTCCTTTCTGCTGGGTCTACCACTCACTAAGGATATGGTGGTCCGATTCCGGTTCGGTGGCTGCTCTGTGGGGCGTGTATATATGTCCCATACTTATGTGTTGTACCGAGTGAATCGACTGAAAGGGAACGAATAGTTATGTCTATAACTTCTGTTCCCTGAAGGAGAGGAACGAGGTACAACACAAGGTGGCCCCACTGAGCGGCTATCGAACTGAGGGATGACTGTGATGACAGCGGCTATATGTGCAGGCGGGGCCGTGCGCGTGTCATCACACGTCATCTGCCTTAAAGGCGTGATTAAAGGTTTCTTCAGCCAGGACACGCGAGGGCGTGATATCCCATACTTATGTGTTGTACCGAGTGAATCGACTGAAAGGGAACAGAAGTTATAGACATAACTATTCGTTTCCAATAAACATGTCCCCACTAACTGCATGTCTATGGACTGTGGGAGGAAGCCAGAGTACCCGGAGAGAACCCACAAAACATGGGGAAAACATGCTCCACACAGAATAATGGTGATGGTGGAATTGAACGCAGGACCTTCTTGCTGTGAGGCAACAGTGCTAACCACAATGCTAATGTACTGCTTTGCTAAAACAGTAATATGCTTAAAAATCAAAGTATCCATGTTTTGGTTATTTCCACCGTTCTTTTTCTTTTTTTCAGTCTTTGAGTGAATATGTTGATCAAAGGGTAATTGATAAGAGGAACCTAAAACAGGCTACAAATGGTCCACATGCAGACTGTTTGGCTGGTTGATTCATTGGTTTGTGTCTTCCTTTTTCCTCGTTCTATTGCAAAAGCACATACCTTATTTGGATGAAAATAATCTTTATTAGTGCAAGTCAATGGAAAACTAAGATATCGTAATATTTACCGCTCTCTATTTGTCACTACAGGCCACCTTTGTAACTCAGCTCAAATATGACAACTTCCATGGAGTTATATTTTTATCACTAGCTTTACACCTAGTGATAACCACTGCCACATCTGAAGGTTTTTGACTCCTCAAATGCAGTGGAAAGTCTGAAAGGTTAGAGCTCATTAAAGGAAACAAACAATAAAAAAAAAAAAAAAAAGTTTTAAATGTATTCATGGTTAAGGGAATATTCTTAATTGGGGAAAGAAAAGGAACCGTTTTCCTTCTAAGGCCAACATTTAATTTTACCAAACACTACCTGGAGGTATCAGTGTCTCATTATCTGTTTTCTACAATTTCTTAATTAGAAACTTAAACTTGCTGACTTCTCACAAGTTGCTGAGATTTAAAGGATTGTAGTTAACATTATGCATTTGTATGATCATTTATCACATTTCTTTTTACTCAAACAAAAGAGAAAGCATAATTTGTCTATATGGGAATGTTTTTGCATAAAAATAAATATATAAATTCTGTCTTACAGAATTAGATTTGATTTAGACTGAAGTATGGCAATAATAATAACTAGAAAGACTCAGGTGCACACTATATTTCCAAAGAAAGTGATCTAGAGAGGTAAAACTGCGTTGTGTCAGCGGAGCTTCCTGTCTGACTGTTCACAGCCACAACACAAGCTCCCCCAATCAAAAGTTTCAGCAAGCACTGTGTTGTCTAACATGCAAATTTTGAGCCCCAGAGATATAAAACCACTCAGCCTAGATGCAACAACTTTAATCTTCCACTTGACCTACTGCACCTTTTCAATGAGGAACTTAACTGTCTTTGTACAGGTTTTCACAATTAAAAAGGACACTGCTGTATTATGTTTTCATAACTACTTAACTCATTCACTGCCAGGGTTTTTGAGCATTTTTACTCATTTTTGAAGAGCCACAGAAAACTGTGTGTTATGATCACATAAACGCTGAACCTACCAAAATGAAGAACAGACTCTCTTCTTCCATCCAAAAAAAAAAAAACTTGTTTCTACCATTTTCCATTCTTTAGTAATCAGCTGTAGAAGAGAGGTGGGTTCCACCAAAAATGCCTGTTTTGACCAAAAAAAGGGAGAAAACGAGCTTTTTGTGAAAAATACATTTCAAGCAGTCTGATGTTCACTGACAAGCTGCCCGAGGTTGTATTCTAGCCCCTCCCATTGAAAACGTAATTGACGTCTATAGACGTCAATGGCAGTCAACGTAAGTTTTTCAATGGCAGTGAATGAGTTAACAAAGCCAAACTAATGTCAGGTCAGTGCTTTTCTTCATCATACATAATTATGTATTCATGGTTTTAGAGGGGTTTCTGTACATAAATGAAAGAAACAGAAAAGACAAACAATGCTGACTGTTACAGAGTAGGAGGAATAACTAAACGACAGAAAAGGAGGTGGACTACAGGACATCTGCCATGGCCCCTCCCTCGTGCAAATAAAGATCTCCAGAGTGCAGGAGACCTTCCTGCTCAGTGTCAGACTCCAGCCTAAATAAACTGTTGTAACCACATAATGCAAAATGATTCCACCGCGAGTGACTGGAGACTCATTAGCTCACACTGACATCCTTGCTGACGAGGTTGATTCCCAAACACAGCCTATGCGCCGCACTTCAAACTGCATTCTCGCATCCTATTGGTCCTACCACAGCAGCAGCCATCCTGCAGCTGCAGTCACTGAAACCTCATACTAGCGCACTCACGGACGCCATCTCAATATTTCATGGACAAGGTGCGCTGAAATCGACTGGGCTGAAGATATCTGCCCTGTGCTCCCTACATTATTCACTCCCATCTCTTGTGGCCGGGCTCATTTGTGTTGACAAAGGACTAGATGGGACATTGCGATTCGGTCTGAGCCGCACGGATTCACCTATTTTTATCCACGCCGTGGGTTCTGCAGCACTGAAATGACATCACTCCTCCATTTTCATGTTGAATCATTTAGACAGTGCGGGGCCAGAAGCTGACCTCTGCCTAAATCTGTTTCCTGCACACAGCAGTCACACATATATTGTTCATGCTGATTATTGCAAGTCTACATAAAAATAAGAGGAATGGACATTTGGTGCCAAATGTGTATTTGGTGACATTTGAACACTATTTGCCCTGATGAGTGAGTACTGCAGGTCACTGTGTATGAAACGTGTCCTCCATCTCCCTGGGAGCCTCCATTTAAGTTGGCTCTAACCATGATTTAAATGCTTGAAGCAAAAAATATAATAATAACAACAAAATGCTCTTTAGAGGTAACAGCTGGTGAGTGTTAGCACCACAGTCCAGGATGAGACAACGAACATCCAAGAATACATTGGGAAGATGGCCCCAACTGACCGAGTGCTCAGTGAATACCTCAGGCAGCAGAAACCCAAGAAAGAGGAGGGAGACGAGGAACCATCATGGAAGGACAGGCCCCTGCACGGTATGTACCACCGGCAGATAGAGGAGGTGGCTGATATCCAAAAATCCTACCAGTGGCTGGACAAAGCTGGACTGAAAGACAGCACAGAGGCACTAATCATGGCAGCACAAGAACAAGCTCTGAGCACAAGATCCATTGAGGCTGGGGTCTATCACACCAGGCAAGACCCCAGGTGCAGGCTGTGTAAAGATGCCCCAGAGACAATCCAGCACATAACAGCAGGGTGCAAGATGCTAGCAGGCAAGGCATACATGGAACGCCATAACCAAGTGGCCGGCATAGTGTACAGGAACATCTGTGCCGAATATAACCTTGAAGCCCCGGGGTCAAAATGGGAGATGTCCCCAAGGGTGGTGGAGAATGACCGAGCTAAGATCCTGTGGGACTTCCAGATACAGACGGACAAAATGGTGGTGGCTAACCAACCGGACATAGTGGTGGTAGACAAACAGAAGAAGACAGCCGTAGTGATCGATGTAGCGGTTCCGAATGACAGCAATATCAGGAAGAAGGAGCACGAGAAGCTGGAGAAATACCAAGGGCTCAGAGAAGAGCTCGAGAGGATGTGGAGGGTGAAGGTAACGGTGGTCCCTGTGGTAATCGGAGCACTAGGTGCGGTGACTCCCAAGCTAGGCGAGTGGCTCCAGCAGATCCCGGGAACAACATCGGAGATCTCTGTCCAGAAGAGCGCAGTCCTGGGAACAGCTAAGATACTGCGCAGGACCCTCAAGCTCCCAGGCCTCTGGTAGAGGACCCGAGCTTGAAGGATAAACCGCCCGCAGGGGCGTGCTGGGTGTTTGTTATATATATATATATATATATATATATATATATATATATATATATATATATATATATAGAGTATATACATTGGGTGAATGTGCAGTAGTAGCAGCGAGCAGGTAAATTCTGTACATTAATATGAATAGACATCTGACTATTTTACAGGATAGACAATATAAACATATTTAAAATTAAAGGAATTGAAATGTACATTGTGCCTTGGTTTAGTGTCTGGAAGAGTCCTGTCTCAGTCAATTATAGATGATGTGAGAGGGCAGGTGTGTGTGTTTAGGGCCCGGATGGCTTGGGGATAGAAGCTCCTCTTGAGTCTCTCTGTCCTTGCCCGGAAGATGCGGAACCTTCTACCAGATTGCAGAAGTTGGAACAGTTTGTTGCCAGGATGGGACGGGTCCTTCAGTATCTGCGCTGCTCTAGTCCGGCATCTCCTGGTGTAGGTGTCCTGAAGCGGGGGGAGAGCAATCCTGCAGCAGCGTTCTGCTGTACGGATCACTCTCTGGAGAGCTTTTTGGTCCTTCACACAGCTGTTCCCAAACCACCATGTCATGTTCTGTGTGAGGATGCTCTCCACAGCGCCTGTATAGAAAATCCTGAGGATCTTTGGAGAGACCCTGAACTTCCTCAGTTGTCGTAGGTGATACAGGCGCTGCCTAGCCTTTTTGGTCTGGACCTGAATATGGGCAGCCCATGTCAGGTCTGAGGAGATGTGGACACCAAGATACTTGAAGGACTGCACCCTCTCCACTGGAGCTCCATTGATGATAATGGGCTTGTAGTCTCTGTGCTGACTCCTTCTGAAGTCCACCACCAGCTCCTTGGTCTTGCTGACGTTCAGCTGGAGGTGATTGTCCTGGCACCATGATGCCAGATTCTTCACTTCATCCATGTAGGCCGTCTCATCGTTGTTGGAGATGGCACCCAACACCACTGTGTCGTCAGCAAACTTCACAATGGTGTTGGAGCCATGGGTGGCCACACAGTCTGAAGTGTAGAGGGAGTAGAGCAGTGGCGAGAGGACACATCCCTGAGGTGCTCCTGTGTTGATGGTGATGCTGTTGGAGAAGCACCTGCCCACCCTCGCCACCTGAGTTCTGCCAGTGAGGAAGTCCAACACCCATGCACACAGACGGCTGTTAAGTCCCAGATCCCTCAGCTTTGTGAACAGTCTGCAGGGCACTATTGTGTTAAACGCTGAACTGTAATCAACAAACAGCATTCGCACATAGTTACCCTGTTTCTTGTCCACATGGCTGAGAGTGGTGTGTAGGACGTGGGCGATGGCATCCTCTGTGGATCTTAGAGTAGCTCTGCTTGATACACAGTTCAAATAATCCTTTTTTATGATATACTGACACTTGGTGCAGTTCCCCTATTCATCCTCACCTTAAAACAAGCCTTTTCAACTCCATCCCAACTTCTTTTAAGGCAACTTTGTTCAGATTGGTTGCCCCTCATAAACAGAAGGTTCAGAAGAAAGAGTATGGGTGCGACTGTTGTGCTCGCATCTAGAGCACACCTGAGGTGACTATATCAGGGAAATCTGCTCTTACTGACATCATAAAGAGCCAAGATTAGAAAAAACATGTTCAGAGATGGAGCTCACTGGTATAACGGAACATATGACAAAAAATCCAAGAGAGCATATAGGTGTCCTTTAAAAACTTTATAACAATATTGTCTGACTGTTATCTGACCTAGACCTGATCCTGAGCTTCACCTGACTTGTTATCAGGGTCATCAAGTAACAGACATTAAAAGACAAACATCCAGTTACAGTTAAACCCTTATAATTAAGTGTTAGCAAAAAGATGACAGGGACTTGCACCATCTATCTAAATGTTCACATGCTCTTACTTTTACTGGCCACATTTATGTATACAAAGTCAGAAACTCAGAAAACAACAGAAATATGTTCTCAAATAACAATTTAATAATATGATGTATAAAATGCTAGAAAATAAAAGATTAAACAAATATAGTCTACTAGGTTATTGACTTTTATTGCAGTAATCAGCTTTAACCTGTCCAAAAAATGGAGGTTTCTGAAGACATGAATTTACTCCTTTACTCAAACATTGTAGCCAGAACACTGTATCATATACTGACAGATCTTAGAGGACCTGGAAACTTGTCAGCTGAAGCTGAGGACCACAAAACAGAACATGGTGGAAAAATATATGGGTCACAACAATAACTACTATGACTGATGGGCTGATTATTAAGCCAAGGCCTTGTATCTGTGATAAAAGCACCTGCTTAGAATAAAAAAAAGGTCTAACTAAATAAGTGGTTATGGTTTTGGTGGACATTTGGTGGAAACAAAACTGTAATTACACCACACCTACATAGCAAGGATCTGATGGCAGTCAGTGTGCTATCTAATTATAGCATAAATACAGATAATCAAATCTTATCAGAACACCTACGCGGTCGTGATGTGCTCTTGAGCTTAAACTCATAAAAAGTAATTAGCAGATATATATGTTTCACTTTGATTACTGTGTCAAGAAAGTTTAACGTGATGAAGAAATGCATAAGACATAAAGCCAAGTTGTTGCTGTGACCGCGTCTTGAGATTTTTTGCTGTCAGTAAAACATGTTGATAATCTGCATGCTGAAGTAAATGTAACAAATAATGTGGATCAGGAGTTTGTAATATGGATGAAATCCAATCTTTAGGAAACCTGAGGACATTCAACAACACAGGTAGATCACATATGATTAATTTTTCAAAGTTATGAAAAAAGATGATATACAGGTATGATATGAACTTACCCTTGAAAACCTGAATGTGTTCTTGGCCCTACTGGCAATTGCTCAGCTTTAGAAGGGATAAATGCTGTATGAGACTTACGTCCGCTAGAAACCAAACTATGTCGTTATTCATGACAAAGAAAGACAACACAGTTGGTACCAATATGACAGTTTTGTTTGAGAAAGACTCGAGCTATATGGAAAAGAAAGATTTACTTTTGTCTCTTGGAGTATGGTGCATATGTCTTCTTATGATTTACTAATGAAAGCTGCGGAAGATCAGAGGTCGCGATCATATCAAAGCCATAACTAATGAAGTTTCTCATGGTAATTGTGATATATGAGCCTCCCCAGGAACAGACTTTGAGGGAGAAAATGGGACACGATGTGCATGTAAATAAACTCAGCCCAGATAACAGACAAGTGAAAAATATCCACTGTTCTTTGTAAATAATTTCTTAGGTGCAGTGGTGCAATCCCTATCCTGAATATCCATATAGTAACCGCAAGGCACAATCAACCCTTTTATGAGCACGCAGTAGAAGCTGACAGATCAAACAATAGAACCCAGGAGGACAGGGAGCAACATCCCACTTCTGCATTTGAAGCCAGATGTTTCTGGTTTGCATGGCTAAGAGAACATGTGAAAGGCTGATGTGTAGATCTTATTGACAACATTGTGGATAGAGGTTTGGATTAAAAGCTATATTGTGAATCCTCTTCATCAGGAGGTGTCTAGCTGACTTTGAAGCCAGTGCCTTTGTGTCCAAATATTTATGTGCACTTATCACTAGTTTCTAAACACAACTATATCAATCTCTTAAAGGTCAGAGAAAGCGGAGCTGAAGGTAGAATCGACTTTCTGAGTGGCACAGAGCTACTCTCACAGAATAAGTATCCGCTCTGATGCGTATGTTTTCTGCTCAGTGGGAGTATAAGCTTCTTCTCTTTTGGGACAGGCGGAGCTGAGGAGCAGCGGACTTACCTCTGCAGCGGGCACTCCCTCCGGAGGACGACAGTGCAGAACGATCATCCCATTGATTGGGACCTCCTTCCCCTGGGGGTCCTGCTCAAAGTTTTTCCTCAGGTCTGTATGGGGAGATAAGAGGCTGCTGTCAGGTGTCAAGTGTCACGGTCAGCCTGGCCTCAATTCCCTTTAGCAGCTAACACGCAGGCTTGCCCCACCGGCTCTGCACACCACGACCTTCAAAATCCAATGTAGCCTGTATACGATAGAGAGGATCCAATGGCCCTGTGCTGGGTAATCTGTTAACAAGGTGGTTTGAAGGATATGCTGGATGGATGAAGTGAGCAGGATTGCTATGATCATCCTGGGCACTCATGTGCATACAATAGTGACAGATCCTATTCGGCCCATTTTCCAAACTGCCTTTGATAGCTTATTGCGCTGCAGCTATTCACTGAAAACCAGTTAAAACATAAAGCAGGAATGTGCCTTTGAAATTTTCACTTCAGTTATGAATGGGTTTTTATGAACCCTTGGGATCACAAGAGGTTGCTTGCATGTAAAAGATCCACATACAGGAGGGAAGGTGTTGAGCCTGCAGTCAAAACCTCAGTTCAGCTGGCAGCTACACTCAGTGTAAAATGACTGCAAACACAGTGACACCCAAATCTCAGTAGATAAAGAGCTCGACAGTTACTGTCATTCACCAAACATATGCTTTTTTCTCTCAAAGGACAAAAGAAATATGTTGCTTTCTTACTGTATTTAATTTATTTTGACTTTCGCTTGGCTTACAAATTCTGTAACCTCTAACTAGAGGTTACTGACATGCAGCAGTATTGGTCTCAGACAGGAGTGGTTGAAAGTAGCTGATTGTGTCTAACTTGAGAGCATTTTGTTGGGAATTGATTATTTCATTGCTAAAAAATCTAATTCAAGATAAAATCAGCTTGTTGCGCTCGCACAGTTTGGTCCAAGGAGAGGGCTCTGTTGTCTGTACACTCCGCTCTCTTTGGGGACAGACACTGTAAATCATTTGCCAGATAGTTTTGTTAATTTGTTATATGGCATTATTTAAATACAACTGGTCGCTACAACTTTGAAGTTGGAGTGTGCAACATTTTCTTCAGAGACTGCTTTAGATAAAGTAAGCAAATGGACCAAAGGTTAAAAAAACTTGAATAAAACATGAGACACACAAATATTTTGTTATAACATGGTCATGTTATTATAATGCTGTATTAACTAGTATTTTTTTAAAAATATATAGACCCTTGGAGTACATGCCTGCATAAATAAATCAATGTCAGAGTCACTTTACATACAGCAAACTTTGACCTGAGTTGGGCCAGACTGGTGAAACTCTCCTTTAACTACACAGTGAATCTCTGAAATGTCTTACTATAAGATAAGGAAGTACATTTTCAGCAGAACCTCTCAGTATTTCTGTGTTTCTATGCTTTTTAACCAGTGTTAACAAAAAAATAGATCACTTTTGATTGAAGGTTATAATTTTGTTTGCTAACATAATGGGCCACTAAGCTAGCATCCTCTTTCTTTGAAAAAGGAGCCCTTATTACCCACAGAGCAATTCAGCTACTACTGTTCTAATTAGTCTCAAAAACCAGGACAAAGCAGAGTGTGGTTTGTCAGTTTCTCAGTGAAGCCCACTCCTTGTTTGTCCCTTCTCATTTACAAATACCAACATTAAAAGCACTCAGCTTGAAGCTTCATAACTTGGACTGTGAGTGCCATTATGCTTGTTCTGAATACAGCCCACGATTCCATCAGAAGTTCACGTTATCCTGGCATTACCTCTACCAGCATAGCAGTGTCAAGTAGACATGAACCTTGCCAAATACATGTCTTTTTCACTCCACACCTTCAGATTTGAGCTCTAAAAATTGAAAACAGTATTGGTTGCTGGACACCAGTAGCTGTAAATAAAAAAAAGCGTCCCACTTGGTTAGACAATATTATTTTGTGGGAATTAATTATTCATTTGATAAAAAGTTTTTGCTGCCATGGTCACAGATTTTGGTCCAATGAAACAGGGTTGTTGTCCTTTGTTGGGAACAGATGCTGTAAATCATATGTCAGAGAGGTCTGAGTGGTCATTTGATGTCATTATAAAGCTATCACACAGACCTATGTGGGGAAAAATCACTTTTCCAGTACCCGAGAGCTAGTCATACTATAATTCAATGTGCTTGAGGATTTTATGTCATCTCTCTTTTATCCGTTGATCTATTAGTGACAAAGAAACAGCTGGATGTCTGTGCAGGTTCAAGCCTTTACATTTCTCAGCTGAACTTGTGCAGTGTAGTTTGTATATTTGTAAACTTTGTTTTAGTCCATGGGTCTTACATGCAGCTCATTACAAGAGCCATTTAAAGAGTTCTCCATTGATTTAGCTTTACATATCTTTTTCCCTACAATACCCAGAAACCCTGGGTACCACTGGCAGTTTGCTCAGAGGTTTCATTGTGTCAAGGTAGTAGCAGCTAATATATCCTTATCCTCTAGCCTCAAGCAGAGATGAGCCCCAGTAAATCCCCTTTCTTCTAACTCCACACCCCCAGATTATTTTTCATTTTCAATCTTGCAGTCTTCTCCCACAAACAATGCTGACACAAGTATCATCGCATTTATCAAACTTCACATGGCTCCCTTTGGAGACAGAAAAGCCTTTATGCTCCTTTTCCACATATGCACTAGCACTCCCCAGCACACACTTTGATGTGTAAATTGGAGGAGATGCCCTCAAAATAAAAGTATAAATCATATTTATGGACCAAATGTGGTGACATCTATAGCATCATGAAGTACCCTGCAGTATAGGAAAAGGACTGATTTTGAGATAAAATGGAAGAGTCATATATGCATGATTGGTTATCATCTATAGTTCTTTTGTGTTTAATGAACATCTTCTCTAAAATATGTTGTATGTTTATTCAATCATTTCATTCAATCTTGCAATCAAGATTGCAAGCCAAAACTAAAGTCACAAGTTTGCTGTTAAAACTTTGAGTCTTTATACCATTTCTCTTTTACATAAACTTGAAAATTCATGCCCTAAATTTTCACATCTTAGGGGAGAGTTGCAAACTCACAAGCGATGCGAACAGTAGCCTTTCGACTCTTGGATGTGCCCAAGTGGCTCCAGGCAACACAGAGACACCAGTAGTCCTCGGGGCCATGGAAATCTTCCACCTGCTGGCGTGACACGTTGATCATCACTTCACGCACCTTCAGTCCTGGATCAACAGAGAAGGTAAGAGAGTTAGCAACTCCGTGTGCCTATGTGTAGTGTTGCACACCTTAGATTAGATTAGATTCAATTAGAGTTTTGCTACCCTGCATTTGGGACCACTGAAAAACACCTAAATTGCTGTGCTGAATCAAGTTAAGTTTAATTATTTTCTAAAATTATTAAGACGTTTCTGCCAGTTGTTTGAATCTGTGGCATTTGTTACGAGAAGATGTGCCATATGTGCAATATATTTGTTACTTCTAACATGACATAAATCTAAAACAAAGGAACAGCTCAGGGAGTCACTGTACTATTAATAAGACCATAATGTGAACAGGTAAAACTGGACTTGATCCTTTTATGCACTGTACAGTTCCAAAAGCAAATACTTTTTCAGTTGCACTTCCTTGATCTACAAATTGTTGCAATTTATGTTGCAGGGAACTTGAAAGTATTTTTAGTGAATTCAGAAAAAATTCAAAATAAATATAAATAATAAATATTCAGTGACCAATAACTGCCCTTCGTTCCCTTCAATAACTGTGCCTTATTATCCCTAATAAGGCACTTAGATCTTCCAATCAAATGCTCCTGACGCAACCGAGGTCTCGTCTGAAGTCCAGAGGTGATCGGGCCTTTGCTGTCATAGCTCCCAGACTCTGGAATAACCTCCCTCCTTATATTCGTTCCTCCGAGTCCATCCAGTCTTTTAAATTGCGTCTTAAAACTTATTATTTTACTCTGGCTTTTGATCCAAACTAGTATGTTATTTCATGGCCTGCCCTCCTTTTAACTGTTTCTTTTTTTTATTCTGTCTTATGCTATTGCTCTGACCGACTGTGAAGCACTTTGGTCAACTTTGTTGTATTTTATGTGCTATAGAAATACCTTTTGATACTTTTTTTATTTTTATTTTACCACAATCCTTCCATCCATGAAGTCTCTTCTTCTTCTTTTTCTGAATTAGTAAGCACAGCTTTCCATGCTGTTCAAAGAGCAGTATTCTCTAACTGTTTCTTTCAGATTTGGAAATGTCCTGGAAGGTGTAGTAAAAAAGAAGCCAAGTCAGTCATCTTTGATGTCCTTTCTGGCTGGCTGCGCATTTTTAGTCCTTAAATACATAAGCTTAAGTTTAACCTCCAGTTCATGGACTGGGAATGGGAAATGATAAGAATTTAGAGATTCCAATTGCATTATCTGTATTGCTTATCAATTTGATTAATTATCAATTCTTATTGGGTTCCCACTGGTGCAACTATGAGAGTCACCACCATCTCCAAGCAGCATATCAAATACATTACATTCATGCAAATTAATTAGATGCTGTGTGGTCAAATCTCACACACTAACACAAATTCCTGTCCTAATGAGGACACACATATGATCTTTCTCTCAGTATTTAGGTAGGAACATAAAGCCAACAACACACACCGAAAGATAAAAACCAGCACAAAGAGACTTCAAAGTGATCTCAACAGTCATTCTGCTGTAGAACTGTGAACAGGTAGAAACAGAGGCTGCAGCCTGACTGCTCATCCATTAGTTTCCTGTTGTGCTTCAGGGTCTGGTTGCTGGGGTGGGGTCAGCATTCACTCAGATTTAATGTCACTATGAGATCTTGGCTAACTTAGCATTAGCATGTTGTCTGTACAGGTGCTTGTAAAAAGTCGAAGTTGACTTAGCAGTATAATGTAGTTGTTTCTGTCCTGAATGCAGTTTGCACTTTACCATCGTCCTCTCTTCCTTTTCTGCAATAAAAATAAAACATCCATATCCATGCTGTAGAATGTGCAACTATTTTTCTCCTCCAGCATACAAACTGAAATCAGCTGATTGTGTCAGTGCAAGTAAGTGGGATAAACTGGATCAGGAACAAAGACGACTAACAATTCCACGGAAGTAGACTACTGGGAACTGGTTCTCTACAAAAACTGGTTCTTGATTCCTGTACTACCACTTAAGGAAAAAATCTTCTAACTGGCAGCAGGTATAGAAGTTGATCTCTAATACAATCCAAAAAGTTCCATATCGATCGATCGATCGATATTGCGGGAAATATAATTATTACATATTTCACATATAAAGCACTGCTGCACTTTGATTGTAAGACTGACATTCAACATGTAGTGAATGAAATAGTTTTTTTTTTTTCAAATTAAGTCAAATATAGATGAAAAAGATGAGCACATACTTGAATAAGTGTAGCATACTTATAGCAAGATATTAGATGAGAGGAAGAAGCAGAAGAACAGAGACAACTTTTGTGTGTGTACGTGAGAGAAGGGAGTGGGTGAGAGAATAAAAAGTCAGAAGAAATTGATTTAAAAACAAACAACTTTATTCAGTCTCACAGATATCGAAAGCCTCCAATGACAAGGACAGTCACTGAGTGCAAATGAAGCTGGTGTGCAATATTTCAAGTAAGTGCTTCAAAGTACAGACGTAGCACTAAAGAACAACAGAGCTAGACATAGCAAAATGGATCGGACAGGATTGCCTCTTCGAACGATTTAAGATGAAGACTTTGTTCTAGTGATGGAGAACGTACATAGGAGACTGACTGTTCCAAGGCAAAAAAATTGATAGGCAAACATCATGAAGATACAAAACAATTTTAAAAGACTGCAACTGGAGAGCCCTATTGGTATTGACTTCTGGAAATAAAATAAAACACTGACAGCTTCACTTTTTACAAAGTAGTGCAGGCTACTTTTTATAAACCCAAACACACACTTGAATAAGTAGCCTGTAATCAGTTGGCAAAAATGGCTGTTCATAAACAACAAAAGATGAAAAATGAATAGTAAATACATATTTATTGTTCTTGTAAGCTACATATTTTATGTTTAAAGCCAAGTAATCAGTTACAAGTACCATCGTAATACCTGTTTGATGAATACTTGATCACAGACACACACGCTCCACTAATTATTGCTGCATAGACACTGATAATCCTGGTCCCATAGGGAGTTTATATAGCAAGTTTTATCCAGATTGATTAACACATCTTGGAGGAGTTATAGAGTCTTTACTTTACCATATAAAGTGCTTTTAGGCAAGTGTCGTCGTGTAAATAAGACTGCAATTAAACTGAATTGAAGTGAACTTCAACTTCACAATATAAATCATTCAACTACTCTACTTCCTGGTTTTAGCTGTTTTAGGGGATCTCACTTGAGGACAGCTTAATAAAGAAACTGTGACTGGTCCACAGTGTTATTGTTTTCTTTTGTCACTCTTGAGGGAGAGCTAATTTTTAAGTCCACTCTCGAATTACACTGTAGACTAGCAAATAGTATTTTAACTTTATTTTTGTATTAAATAATTAGAATTTTTTAACTAATCAACATAGATCAATGCGTTATTTAGAATTACTGATGCTGCATCAATTATTTAAATACTTTTTTCATAAATACAGGTATCTGGTGACCATGTAATTTTTCTTTTCATGCAGTAATGACATTGATACCTTTGCAGTATGTTTAATTCACTAATACCAGAATCAGAATGTCTTTACTGCCAATTAGAGATTTAGAAAAAAAAAAATCCAAATTAGTTTTCTCCTTCAATTACTAATGCCAACAAAATTATTAATGCAAGTGTTTAACTTTCTGTAATCAGCATAAAAGTGTGTTAGAGTTCCACTTCGGCTGGAAAGAATGCAGAATATGCGAGCTTCAATAAACAAAGCTCATCTAATTGTTAGTCTTCTTTTAAAAATGTAGTGCGATATTCTTACTTCTTTATATTATATTGTTTAATTTCATTTTAAGATAAATATTGTGGGATCTGTGTCTGCACTACTGGTGAAACTTCAATACAACATAACTGGACTGTCCTCACTCAGAAAACGGCATGATACAAGATGTTATCATGATCTATAGCTACGTTTTAAAGTTAAGGAATCTCTGACATGCAAACACATGTAAAATGTCAGTCCTCTGGGATCTTAGAGAAAGGAGCTTTTCTTAAATCGAATCAATTAGAAGTGAGAATAATTGCAAAACCAGAGATAAAGTAAAATTTCAAACTGGTCCCACTCAAAGGGAAACTCTTGGTTCCTTTTTAGGTGGACTTGCACTATTCATAACACCAGGTTAATTTACTCTAGGAGTACATAATGTATTTGGAGATTATAGAGACATGCATACATAATGCATGAGACTTCACCTAAACCCTTTAGATTTTAATCCAATGAATCAGAAATGAAAGATGGGCTGCAAAGTGACCCACAGACGTGCAGCAATTGTGGGCGGGCTAACACAAGGTTAAATAGTGTGCCCTGTGTGGCTTCATAGAAATGTATCAGCTAAACTATCAGCTGATGTGGGCTGGCACTGAGATCAGTTGATCTGCTGGGATTGCAGCAGAGCTTGACTTTGGGGCCTGCCTGAACTTGTGGGTCAACTGGCATTGCCTTTCCTACATCCATTCTGATGCCCAAAATGAACCTTCAGAACTTGGGTTTTGATATGATTTCATGAGAGTACCAGTATTAGCAGTGTTCAGGTCTAAATGAAGCATTTATAGGCTGGAAATAGGCCTCTGTTTAGGTCATGTGCTAAGCTGCAGTTAAAAGGGAAAGCCCTGTATGCTAAATAAGCATCTTTAAGAATCTGTAATCGATATCTCGATATGTCTAAAGGCTTGTGTCAGTGATCAATGGGTTTTACGGGATTAGTTATGCACAAGTTCTTAGGAAGGACTGACACACTTCCTAAATCAGTGCTTTCTGCTTCTCTATGCTAGCATCACTAAGGAAATTGGCAGAAACACAGAGCCCCGGGCAACCATGCAGTATGTTTCTAGTTCTGAATGGAAAGCTAAATCATCTATAGAAGAATTAGCATTAATAATCTGAACTACACGTAACGATGTATAGAGGCTTCCTGTGCAAGTGACACCACGATAATATACTACATTATATAACACAAAAACCCAATGTGACCACAGCAAACTGCACAATGCTCTTATTATTTTGAATGCATAAAAGAATGTGAGGAAAAAAAAATCCAGTCTACTTGAAAATCCTCTTAGGCAACAAGCTGCAAGCCCCCAGTTGTTTGCCATCCTCTCATATGGCTTCAAATGGGTATACAGCACCCATATTTAATGTGAGTCATCGGCTTAGGGCCTGTCACATGTGTTTTCTCAGAGCCTTTTGGAGCCTCCGGGCCTTATACCCACCACTGGATTAAAGAGCCAAATATGCAATGTGCTGGGAACTGCAAGAGACCAAAAGCCTGCCCTGACTCTTATGCCTCCAATCTCTCTGATGAATTACATTTTAATCTGACATGCTCTTACTAAAGTCAAACAGCTTCATACTGAGGCTGCACAGCTTGCGACGCACTGAGCAGACTTCTGAATGAATACCAATCAAACCCGAATGAATGGCATTGGGGCAACGGCGATGACTCCATGCTGGTGTTTGGGGTAAAATTAAGAAATGGAGAACATTTCATGGCGGGTGGTCTCCACTTTGCTGGATACAAATGACAACAACAGCAGAAAAAGTGATCTTCTTTCTCTTTGTGAAACTCACAAGTCTTGAAACGCTGATACAAATTAGGCAGTTTGTCACAATATGGTGCAATCGGTGCAATTTTGGTAACTGTGGTAGTTAAGATTGACAGGCCGTGAGTTGGTGTCTTTTTTGGGGGGTGGGGGTGGGGGTTGAGAACGCAATAAACAAAGAAGAAACTCTATGGTTGGTGCTTCCCATTTGCCGTCCCTGTAGAGAGTGAGACACAGGCATAATTCATAATTTCTTGAGCACAGGCAGAGAGCTGTCAAGTGACAGCATCTGTGTGGGAAGAGAGACAGCAAAGCAAATAATAACTAATGACTTTCTGCGATGCCCTAAAAAATTTGAGGCTGAGTTTAACAGAAGTGGAAGAGCAAGCAAGACTGATTGTGTGAGAGACAGTGAGCGAGAACGAGAGAGAGAAAGTGGCCGTAAGCTTTTTTGACAAAGCAACACATTTACTGGAGTCCAAAGCGACATCGACAGGTGGTTTACTGGAGAGAAGGGAACGACTGCCGCCATTGTGTCATCTGTCAACCCTATTTGTTTATAGGCAGAACACTGTTGACAGGCCTCATTAGAGTAAACCACTTGATCAGCTCTCCTCCCCAATCCTCTTCTCACTCTTTTGCAGTTTTCCGAGTCACTTGATAAATCCATCCAAAACAGCTGAATCACTCAGAGAAAGATGGGCAAAGCAGCTGGAATGAGAGCAATATTTCCCCGTTCTGAGGTCCAGTGCAAGTGAGATTGTCGCTGTGGTAGCTCTGCCTTAGTCTAGCTTATTAAAATGGATTTCAATGACAAGAACTTCATTAAAATGGTGCATTGCGATCATTTTATTTAAAAAAAAATCTGCTTTAAGAGAGTCCAGCAAAAAACCTTTTTCATCTTTTACTCCATCCACACACTGCCTCTGGTTCTTTTCTGATAACCATACAGTAAAGGCAAAATAGGAATGGGCTGCTGTCCCATAGATCAATATTAGACTTTTGTGAAAATGGCCATATCTGCTCAATGTAGTGGCAAAGCCAAAACACTGGTCCACTGCTCAGGAGAGGGAAAAGTCAGCTCAGGATTAGACTTTAGTAGCCTCACTTAAAAAAGACTGGCCTCATTTTAAAACCCAGTATACATCTAAATATATGTGTGGACATCAATACTGCAATTTTAACACAGTGTTATTATATATGCAGGTGCTTTTAAAGTATGAACTACATAGACTTAGTATTTTTAGCAGCATGTCTGTGAAGGTTCTCAGTCATCCAGGTCATCGTAGTCAAAGGAGCTTGCAAAGAAAAGCGTCTGGACTTCTTTAAGTTGCTTGAAGACGTTTCACCTCTCATCCGAGAAGCTTCTTCAGTTCTAAGGTCAAATGGTGGAGAGTCCCAGATATAAACCTAGTGGGAGTAAACCCCCACAGAGGGACAAAAGGACCCCCTGATGATCCTCTAATCGCCTGAGCCAAGGTGGGAAACTGGGCGTGGGTCCCAATCAGCCAGAGTTTCGGGTGTGTTCATTGTGAAACCTGGCCCCACCTTATCATGCGAATTCCTGAGGTCAGATGGCCCAGGATGTGAGTGGGCGTTAAGGCGTCTGGGAAGGGAACTCAAAACTGGATTATAGATGGCAGAGAGTTGGTGTCGTAAACCCCCGCCTCTGTTCAAAGATGGTCGCTCACAGTGGACATAGATGGCTTCTTTCACTCCTCTTTCAAACCATCTGTCCTCTCTGTCCAAAATGTGAACATTGGCATCCTCGAAAGAGTGACCTTTGACCTTTAGATGCAGATGGACTGCTGAGTCTTGTCCTGTGGAGGTGGCTCTTCTGTGTTGTGCCATGCGCTTGTGAAATGCCTGTTTGGTCTCTCCAATGTAGAGGTCTGAGCATTCCTCGCTGCACTGTACAGCATACACCACATTGTTAAGTTTGTGTTTTGGCGTTTTGTCTTTCGGGTGAACCAGTTTTTGTCTGAGCGTGTTGCTGGGTCTGAAATACACTGGGATGTCATGCTTGGAGAAAACTCTCCTGAGTTTCTCTGATACACCGGCTACATAGGGGATGACAATGTTGTTGCGTCTGTCCTTCTTATCCTCCCTCGCTGGTGTCTGGTCTTCTTTTCTGTGCCTCTTTGCTGACTTTAAGAACGCCCATTTAGGATAGCTGCACGTTTTGAGTGCTTCCTTTACATGTGTGTGTTCCTTCTTTTTTCCTTCAGGCTTAGAGGGAACATGTTCTGCCCGGTGGTGTAGGGTCCTGATTACTCCAAGTTTGTGTTCCAAAGGGTGATGGGAGTCAAAGAGGACGTACTGGTCCGTGTGTGTGGGCTTCCGGTAAACTTCGATGTTGAGTTTGCCGTTCTCTTCAATGTGCACAGCGCAGTCCAGGAAAGGCAGACAGTTGTCCTTTGTGTCTTCCCTGGTGAACATGATGTTTTTATCCACAGCGTTGATGTGCGCAGTGAAGGATTCCACTTCTTGTGTCTTGATTTTGACCCAGGTGTCGTCCACATATCTGTACCAGTGGCTGGGTACTCTTCCTTTGAAAGAGCCAAGAGCCTTTCTTTCCACTTCCTCCATGTAAAGGTTGGCTACAATAGGTGACACGGGGGAGCCCATGGCACAGCCATGTTTTTGTCTGTAAAAGCCTTCGTTGTACTTGAAATATGTAGTGGTGAGGCAGAGGTCTAACAGTGTGCAGATCTGATCGGGTGTGAAGTTGGTCCTGTCCTCCAAGGAGCTGTCTTCTTGTAGTCGTTTTCTGACAGTCTCCACGGCCTCCGTGGTGGGTATGCAAGTGAAGAGAGAGACTACATCAAAGGACACCATGGTTTCATCTGGATCCAGGGTAAGTTTCTGGACCTTGTCGGTGAAGTCGGTGGAGTTCTTGATGTGGTGTGGGGTGTTCCCCACGAGAGGAGCAAGGATGGTAGCAAGGTGTTTAGCAATGTTATAAGTGGCTGAGTTTATGCTACTGACTATGGGTCTGAGTGGGACAGCTTCCTTGTGGATCTTAGGAAGTCCATAGATGCAGGGTATGACATCCCCTGGGTAAAGGCGGTGATATGTAAGGCGGTCAATAATTTTGTCCTTTTCAAAGTCTTGAAGGCAAGCTATAACTTTCTTTTTGTAGCTGCTTGTGGGGTCTCACTTTAGGGCTTCGTAGGTATTGTTGTCACTGAGGAGAGTAGTGATCTTTGTGTGGTAATCTGTAGTGTTTAGGACCACGGTGCATCTTCCCTTATCAGCTGGTAAAACAGTGATGTTGTGGTCTTTGCTCAGGGAAGCGACGGCCTTCTTTTCCTGTATTGTGAGGTTGGATGGAGGGACTTTGGCACTGGAGAGCGTGGCTGAGACTTTCATATTTTTAGCAGCACTTTCTCGTCCCTTGCTCTCTCGCCCTGGGTTTCGTCAGTCTGTGTCTCAGTGTGTGTGTTCCCCATACTTCCTGTTTTACTTTGATAGTATCCGATACGTGTTCAGGTTTGCTTCCCCCTGTCTCGACTGTTAGATTGTTGCCAGCTATGTTCCCCATCTGTTTTCACTTTGCTCTGATTCACTCCTGTATTTAGTTTCTGCAGTCTGGTGTCACGATCTCCCTCATTTGCCGGCTGTGTGTTCTGCTTGTTAGTTCATTTTCTAGTCTCTCCCAGTTTGGTTTCTGCAATCATACTTCCAGCAATAAAGCTATGTTTTGGAGTTAAGTCCTGCATATGAGTCAGCATTTTGGGTACTCAACCCTGCCTGCTTCACACTGCCATATGACAGATTTGACTGTATTCGGGCATGTAAACCTCTTGGTTAGTTTCAGGAAAAGGACATTAATTTAATTTGTGTGAAACCATTTTTTTTACTGCTGGGCCAAATGTGACACTGAAGCAGACTGGTGGTGTATTCAACACGGTTCATGATATATTTATGAATTTTAAGTTACTGTTTTGTGCTAATGGACGTCGATTTTCCAGTTCGGTTTGGATACAGAATGGTTTGCATTACAGCATAAGGGCAGTGTGTGAAATGGTAACAAAGTTATTCGCTTGTTCATGGACATGAATGAGAGTGCTGGTAAGTAGAAAAAAACCACAAAGGTAAGACAGGGGCGATATTTGTTACCGTTTACATTTACACTTTGATTGTGATTTTATTTGCTATTTGCTTTCATTAGGTTATTATTACAAAGAATGTTTGTCAGAAGATCTCTCATCACATCAGGTGTCCACCCATTTAACCAGTGTGGGCGTCAGTGAGCATCATTTGCATTTTCCTACACTTTGTCACATATTAAAAAGTCTTGCTCCATAGCAGTTCCAATTAGCAGTCGAGCAATGGCTGGGAAGTATAGACAAACACTGAATTGGTTCTGATACTGAAGAAAAATGCTTATTTTGAGTCATGATTAGGAGGACTGTCATTTTTGATAGATTTGTTATAAAGATTTATGGACACCTACCGAGGGAACCAAGTTGCAGGAGTTTCATTTATTTCACAATGGGATGCAAACTGTTGCAGTGATTTTGAGAAATGAGGTTCTCCCGATAATAAATCTGTGTTTACTCAAAAGAAGCCATTATCAGGGCACCTGTTTGTGCCAGGGGCGACTGTCATAGCACATGTACTGCAGGGAGCGTTTTCACCTCATGTGATGCCAACCAATAACAAGCACAAAAAGAAAGATGTGAAATAATTTCTTTCAAATGTTCACTTGATTGCCAGTGTCAGTGAGGTACGTGCCACCATAAACTCAAAAGAAGCCTTTTCTTCATATGTACCTGCCTTTAGTGTGGCATTGTTTAGAATTTACTTGATCAGATAATAAGTTACTGAGGACTCCAAAGGCATTCTAAAGCTGTTGATAGCTCGGCAGTTTGATGATAAGTTACATATACATTCAATGTTTAGTGTTTGTTAGTGCTCACAGACCCCTATCCCATCCACCACCCCCTCAGTGTGGTTAAGTCAGAAATTTGATCCTTTTAAAAGGATTCCACCAACTGCATGCTCATGAGGGAGATGTAAATATAAACATAATGAACTGGTATTTAATTAGAATGCATGTGGATGTTCACAGCAAATCAACAAATCAACAAAGGACACTGTCACCACTAGAAGCACTATACCATTAGCTGTTTGGTTAAACATTAAATTCTATGTCAATCACACTGACTTTAAGCAAAATAATACAAATATAACCAGTGAGACAAAGTGTTGGTGCATTTGGCTGTTTATGTCAACAGCAAATTTTTGGTGAGTCTCAGAGAAAACACTGGGTTTTGGCTCTGGCCCAGTGTTCCCGTCTCCGGTGCTCTGGCACAGTAATGACAGCCAGATCCATCTGTGTTTGGGTGTGCAGCTTTGGGCTACTTTGAGCTCAGAAATGAAAAATGTAAAAGGTGTAGTTTCAACACCTGGACTTGAGCCAGTGTACTTTGGCTAGTTTCAGAGAGTGTTACATACCAGAGAGTTATTTCATCTACGTTTTTCCTAATTATACTGTATCACCGCTGTTGAACTCATGCATGTCAGTGCATTGTTTAGCCTTCTTGCTTCACAGCAAGAACATCCTGGGTTTAAATTCACCTTCCTGTCTGCATGTGCATGTTCTCCCTATGTCTTTGTGATTTTTTTTCCTGGATACTCTAGCTTCCTAAAAACATATGACCCACCCCCCTGAATTGAATAAGTGGAAGAAAGCTGATGGATGGGAATCATTTGGACATTGTTTTCAGTTATTTGCAAGATGTGATCACGAAGTCCAACAATTTCAAGAATGACAATAATAAACCATACCAGGAATGAATATAGCTGCTCTCTCCTCCAGTTTTTAAATCCCTCTATAACAACTGTGTTCTAACAACCTGCATTTGTGCAGGATTGCCTCTGGTGGTTAGTATACCTTACATCTCATTTTGAATGTTCCTTTGTGTTAGCATACAAATGCTTGTGAAGAGCTGAAGTTGTGTTAGCAGTATAATGCTGCTGTTTCTGTCCTGGATGCAGTTTGCACTTTACCGTTGCGCTCTTGTCCTTTTGTGCAATAAAAATAAAAATGTTCACACATTCACTATAGACCATTCCACCATTTTTCTTCTCCCCAACACAAACTGAAATCCGCTGAGTGTTGTAGTTATAGTTGTAGCTGTAATGTAATGAATTTAGTACTTTATTGCATTACTGACAAATCTAATGTGAATACTGTAACATGTGTTAAATATCCCAAATCTTTCATCTTTGGGCTGAAGGAAGAGCAACACTCGGTGTTTAATGCTCAATCAACAATCAGTTTAATCAATACAATTCTCATTATTCCACATAAACACTTTGAGCATTACAGATGTCCGGATGGGAGATGTGCACGGGAGGGTGTCTGGCAAAATCTCGAAGTGTCTGACCGTTTCTCACATTCTTATAGCTTCGCCCTCCTCCAAACTCTTTGTCTCTCTCAGTGAGCCTAAGTTATGACTTTGGCTTGCTGCGCAGTATGTTTTGTTCTTTCTAATCAGACAAATAAGGCCATGATTCTCAGTATTTCTTATAAATCAGCAGTATAACGCATCATAAAACAGTGTAATATCCCATTCCTGTTTTTCTCAAAATAAACAATCAATTACAATCAAACATTCAATCTACTGGTCCCTTTCTAGTCTAAACAACAGTGTTTCAGTAACTTTCCACTAGAAGATGGTCGTCTGTTATCTACTTTCTTCCAGGCAAGTGTGGGCGAGAGTCTACAGCTTTCTACCCCCCAAGGACACTTAGTCTAATGCCTTTATTTTCAGGGCCATGCCTACTTAATACTACACAATATGGTTATATGGTATTTTAGTTAATATAAAGCATAGAATTGAGGCACTTCAAATAATTTAATCCCAACACATGTTATTTTTTTAATACGTTAGACACACACAATGATTATGTGTAGGATATGTGGTGAGTAAAGACTGTGTTCAGTTAACAGGTCACTTTGAGTGCACGCAGTTCAGCTGCAATTGTCTGGAACATATCTGAAAACAACCGAGTGGAACTCCATAGTGAAAGTCTGACCTTTAGGAACGATTTTAAAATGCACAACTCTACAAAGTTACACAAAATAAATTTAAAAATCCCCAAACAAGCAAACAAACCCGAAAGCCATCTGGTCTGATGCACTGGTTTTAGGCTTAGACACTGAAGATTTTTCACATGACAATTGCTCTTTGTTTTTTGGTTATAATTGGAGATTGCAGCTCTTACCAGCAGTAACAGTCAACGTCCATCATGACGAGCACAAGCACAACTGGTCACAACACAGAGCATTACAAAAGTTTTGTTGTGCTCAAAATAGTCCACAGGTGCACAGCACTAGCACAGTGTATGTAGGTTTAGCCAAACTCCAATGATAACTAATTATTCTGTCAGGGCTTATGAATGTAAATAAGCACAGTGACTGAGGAACTGACATCTTATCATAGCGCTCTATTAAAATGCATATGTTGGAAATAATCTGTGAATTTATACCTAATCTTATCGAACTGCAAGTAAATTATGACGATGGCAAGTTGACAGGTTTGACAAACTATGTACCAGACTCTCTTTTTACTCATTAAACATCTCTCTATGGTGCAAAAAATACAGTAAAGAACAGATAATAAAATATGTGTCATCAAATTGATTATCTTGGCCAGGAGGAAACCACCCACTCCATTCAGTCACTCCTCCACTTTGCCCACTAATGAACATTCTGTTCTTATATACTAGATAGACAAAAGCAATGTGCCATCTACACATTAGACCTACACGAGTTGCTGGGCTCCATGCCATCAAGCTCTGGGTGCTGAAAACACCTGTATTTAAAGATTAAGAGGTGTGGCCCAGTGCTTGTGTCCACATGATGTATGTTGATGGGTTCTTATCTGGATATTTCTTAGGTAAACCACTTTTTGTTATCTCGGTTTTTAACACTTTTCAGAAGTGGTACTGATCCTCTTTATGCACGCATACAACACTCGGTGGACAGGTGGCTCTTAGCTACCCCGCTTGTCGTGGTCTGCTGTCATGTGCCTGCATATGAATAAAGCTAATCAAACTAAAAACACAACAGCTTTATTTATTAAGACCTTAACATGTTGCGGTAGGTTACAGTATGTGCGCCAACACTCATTTCTCACTAATGAATGACAGTACATCCTGTATGCAGATCAGTGAGCATGACACGAGCATATGTGCTCTTTATCCGAAACACTCCAACTCCGCTCATTCATTACGTTATCTATAATTAATACAAAAAAACAGCCTTTGTCAAATGTTTTAGTCATATTCTGTCCAGCCATTTATTTAATAATCAGTTCACCATGCATCCATGTAGAAAAAAAACCAGTGTATTTTGAAAGCAGGCATAGCTGTAATTTGCAACTTGACTACAGACTGAAAGTAGTCACGCAGCTAATTGTAATGTTTGCAACATAAGTGTGTCAAGTGGTGGCAGCAGCACAGCTAATTACAACACTAGCTTTCGCTGTCAAGAGAGGTTAACAACCTTAACCCCTTTCTACAGCTGCTGTTTTGGACCACTTTCCCCGATTTAACATTCCTCTATTTAAAGCTTTATAACTTCTCATGTAAACATTACAGAACCATTGCTAATGTCTTTTACTGAAGACTCATGTGCAATTAGGTTTCTGGCATTTATTGTGTGAAAAAACAAACAGTTCTTAGTTTTTTTTCTATGAATACTACTTCCTGCCTCAAGTCTATAGGCCCCTGTCAAGCACATGAGGCAAACCTTGGATACCTAAGTAATCACTTAATCTTTTACCTTGTTGAATCTCACAAATTATATAAAATTGTGTGTATAACTGGCATATGAATTCTTGCATTATTGCAAGAGACATGAATAGACAGATTGATGGATGGTCATCCCCAACAGGGTAATGTCTAAAGGATTCAGTTTGGAAGGCAGAAATACAATAAATGTTCTAAAAATTACTTATTTTCCTGAAGATACCTGTCTGTTACAGAAAAACATAGCACCTGACACAAGAGTCTAGAGGGGATCTTTACAAAAATCGTAGGTCAAACTGAAGACCAGATTCTAGTAAAAGTAAAAGTCTGAAGTATAGATGAAATGTTTTTTCTCCTTGGGTTTAGTAGAGCAATTTTGCATTAAAAATGTCATGAATTACAAGCTGAGTAGCACGTACACACACTAAACTGCCTGATGCACAGCTCACATTAAACGCACAGGATAAAAAAAGCTTCTGGTCATTAGAAGTATTTTGCCAAAAGTAAGCCGGGACCACCAGAGCAATGGCTGTGTACAACCCTGAAAATCCAAAGTGGAACAGACCGACATCCATGAATTATGATGAACAAATCAGATTATTAATATTCTAGTTAGAATATTCAAGTTTCGATGCGAGGCTGTCCCTGGTGGAGATCTTACACCGGGAATTTAAATCTCTGAGAGAATCCCTGGAATTCAGCCAGCGGCAGGTGGAAACGCTTGCCGCTGAAAATGCCACGCTACGGGAGTCGGTTAAATGTCTCACCGATAACGTGACCCAGCTAAACATTGAAAATAAAAAAATAAAAGAGTCCGTTATCGATTTACAAGCCCGTAGCATGAGAGATAATCTTGTGTTTTCTGGTATTCCAGAAACTGCCGGAGAGGACGCAGAGGCAACGGTGAAAAGCTTCATTAAAATCCACCTGAAGCTGCCGGAGGACACCGTAAAGAACATCGACTTCGATAGAGTACATCGCTTGGGGGGCGTGAGGTCGCGGACCGGGAGACCACGGCCTATTGTGGCCAAATTCAGCCAATTCAAACAAAAGGAACAGGTGAAGAGTCGCGGCAGAGAGCTGAAAGGAACGGACTTCAGCGTGAACGACCAGTTCCCCAAAGAGATCCTGGAACGACGCAAGGTCCTGTTCCCAGTTCGACGTAGCTTTATCCAGAAAGGCTCCCGTGCTGTCATCGCTGTGGACCGGCTCTACGTGGACGGACAGCTGTACCGCGACCCCGGCACCACACCGTGGTTATACTGACTGCACTCCAGATAAGAACCCGCTACACTCTTTTCTTATTCATTCACACTTTCTCCTTTAAAATGTGTTTAACCTAGTAATATCAGTAGGATGTCATAGCAGATATAATACCGTCACCCTCCGTCATTGCTTTAATTGGAATGTTTCCGTTTCGTTTCTTTTTTTTTGTTGTCGCTCACAGTTCATGTGGTTTCTTTCTTTCTCTTGTCTTTCACTGCTGTGATCACCTACTTCCCCACTCACCTACAAACAACACCCTCTATTTCTCCATATTTTCACAACACGATCACGCAAACACATCAGCTCAACGGCAGCACATTCACAACAGCCTCACAGCACGCACAGACTTGCAGGACACATAAGCAAGCCACGCTTGTTCATATTAGTGAATATTCACACACATAGTCAGACTTATGGAGTCTCTCACCACACTTCTTTTTCTCTTTCTATTTACAAACAAGGGATGTTTCCATATTCTCTCCACCTGTCTAAACGAAACACCCAGCATACATCATTAAACATACACGCACAATTAAGGGCATGCTGAGGTTTGTCACATGGAATGTAAATGGAGCTGGCACCAGAGGAAAGAGGTTAAAAATATTTAACCAGCTTAAAAAACTACAGGCAGATGTTGTTTTATTACAAGAAACTCACAAACCTGTCACAGGTTTAAACGAACTTAAAACACCTGAGTTTCCTAACGCGTTTGCAGCCGGTTATAATTCTAGACAACGGGGAGTAGCAATTTTAATACATAAAAATGTTAATTTTACAGTACTCGATACAGTTATAGATCCAGAGGGTAGATTTCTAATTATTAAACTATCAATATTGAACAAAAAACTATGTATTGTTAGTATATATGGTCCAAATGTTGATGAACCCTCATTCTTCCACGGTTTTTTTAGTGCACTCTCTGAACACCTTGATTGCACACTCATTCTTGGCGGTGACCTCAACCTTGGACTAAATGAAGAAATGGATAGGCTCAACACAACAGGAACTCAGCGTAATTGGCAGTCCACAAATATAATCAAACAGTATATGAACGACTTTGGTCTTTGCGATGCATGGCGCTCTCTTCACCCCACCAGTAAGGAATATACTTTTTTCTCGCATGTTCATCACTCCTACTCTCGTCTGGATTATTTTTTGGTCAGCAGCTCACTGCTGTGTGACATTTCAGACACTGAGATTCATCCTATAGCTGTCAGCGATCATGCTCCTGTATCTTTAACACTAATGCACAAGAATAATACTACGCCAAGTAAAAACTGGAGATTTAATATATCACTACTTAAAGATGAAGACTTTATTAAATACTTTAAAAAGGAATGGACTTCATATTTAGACTTTAATGACACTCCCGGAATATCTGCTTCTGTTCTATGGGAAGCAGGGAAAGCTGTGATGAGAGGTAAAATAATTTCTTTCTCATCACACAAAAAGAAAGAAGAAAACAAAAATATTCAGGAATTAGAAAAAAACATCAAATCACTAGAAGAAGCCTACGCGTGCGACCAAGATCAGGAAACATTGAACAAAATATGCAAAACAAAACTAGAATTAAATGAAATTATTAATAAAAAAACACAATTCCTTATACAAAGACTTCGCTTGCAGAATTTTGAACACAGTAACAAATCAGGTCGATTTCTAGCTAACCAGCTAAAAATAAATAAAGAAAAAACAACTATATGTGCTGCTAAAGATTTATCGGGGAACACAATATATGATCCTGGAAGAATAAACAACATTTTTAGGGATTTCTATGAAACTTTATACTCACCACAAATAAACCCATCTAAAAATGAAATTGATCTGTTTCTTGACAACGTAACTCTTCCAAAATTACTAGACAGTCAAGCAATGGAATTGGATTCGCCACTGACGCCAAGTGAACTCCAGGAAGCCCTGATAAGTATGCCCAATAATAAGGCTCCAGGTCCAGACGGCTTCCCTGCAGAATTCTACAAAGAATTCTGGATAATTTTGGCACCAGTATTCCACAGCATGTTGCAGGAAATCGAGGAAAATGGCAGACTACCACCAAATATGAATTCTGCCAACATTAGTCTCCTGCTAAAACCAGGCAAAGACCCTTTATTTCCCTCAAGCTATCGTCCAATTTCTCTTTTAAATGTAGACCTTAAAATAATCTGCAAAGCTCTCTCAAAGAGATTAGAGAAAATGACCCCCCTTTTAATTCATCCTGACCAAACTGGTTTCATAAAGGGTCGGCACTCCTCAACAAACACTCGTAGATTACTTAATTTAATAGACTACTCATACGATAAAAACATCGAAGCCATAATATTATCTCTAGATGCAGAAAAAGCATTTGACAGAGTTAATTGGAAATTTTTATTCGCAACTTTACACAAATTTGGTTTTGGAAACTCTTTCATAAACTGGATAAGAATATTATACAATTCCCCAACGGCTCGTATCAGAACAAATGACCAGACATCCTCCAGCTTCTATCTCCTGAGGGGCACCAGACAGGGATGCCCACTCTCCCCCTCACTTTTTGCAATTTTTATCGAACCTCTAGCAGCAGCATTTAGACAGGCTACAACAATTAAGGGCATAAAATGTAAGAACATAGAACATAAAATCAGTCTCTATGCGGATGATGTGTTGCTTTTTCTGCAAAACACACAAACCAACCTCTCTGAGGTAATTACTTTAATAAACTGGTTTTCAAGAGTTTCAGATTATTCAATTAACTGGCCAAAATCTACAGTTCTCCCCATTAACTGCTCCTTCCATAATTCTTCCTCTGCCCCACTGCAATCCGGAAATATTAAATATTTAGGTATTAATGTCTCTCCTAAGCTTTCAGACTTAACTAAACTAAACCACATCCCACTTCTAAAGAAAGTAGAAGGCGATCTGACTAGATGGAAATCTTTACCCATATCACTCATGGGAAGGGTCGCCACTATAAAAATGATGATCTTGCCAAAAATAAATTACTTATTTTTGATGATCCCTAACAAACCATCACAAGATTGGTTCAGATCTCTGGATTCATATATTTCCAAATTCCTTTGGAAAGATAAACCCCCGCGTATTAGCTTAAAAACGCTACAAAGAACCAAGGATAGAGGAGGATTAGATCTGCCTAATTTTCACCAATACTTCTTAGCCAACAGGCTTCAGTTCATCTCAGAATGGTTAAAACATACCTTCTTAGTTGAGCCCTGGCTAGATGTTGAACAGGCACTATGCAAGGATCTAGAGATTTCAGACCTACCATTTATTAGCTCAAACATCAAAAGACATGAATGCTTTAAAAGTATCAACATCAGCTTTTCTCTAACAGCATGGTGGGAGTTTCTAAAAATAACGGAGTCTTCATTAATCCCATGCAAACGTACACCTATCTGGAATAACCCTGACATATTACAAAACAATAATATGATTAATTTCCCAGAATGGAGTTGTAAAGGAATTAAATACTTAGAACATATATTAGAGGGAACAGAATTTATTCCATTTGACAGACTAGTTGAACAATATGGGATCAACAAGACAAGGTTTTTAGAATATCAACAAATTAAATCCATAGTAAAAAAGAAATTTAACCTCAGTCAAGTTGAATTACAAACACCACTAAGTGCGGCACATTTTCTTACTCTTAAATCCCCCAAATTATTATCTAAAATATACAGAACACTTTCTAAATTAGATGAATCAATATCCCTTCCTACTGCAAAGTGGGAAGCAGATTTATCAGTCAACCTAGACCAAAACTTCTGGTCTCAGATTTGCTTAAAAACTTTTAAATTAATTAAAAATCCCAGTCTGCAATTAATACAATACAAAATACTTCATAGAGTGCACTATACAGGTCATCGGATGTTTAAGATGGGCTTTACATCTTCCAACAACTGCTCACACTGTCAAGGCAATACACCAGACAATTACATCCACGCTCTTTGGTTCTGTCCACCAGTGCAAAAGTTTTGGCGCGAGATATGTGAAGACTTATCAAAATGTCTGAAATGTAACATTCCAACTTCCCCCTTAGTGTGTTTGTTGGGCAGCTTAGATAATGTCACTTCAGAAAAGAATATAGCCCATATGATCTTCACTGCCCTATGCATAGCCAAGAAAACAGTCCTCATGAACTGGAAAAATAAAAATAATCTTAATTCTAACCAATATAGAAATTATCTATTAGATTACATTAGTCTTGACACAGCCTCTGCCACCACATCAGATCAATTGCTCTGGGCCCCTTTTATCAGCTCCATCACCTAGTGGGGGTGGGGGGTCATAGTTTGGTCCCGCCTTCACTGTTGTGATTGGTGAGGGGGTAGGGACAGGCTTAGGGCGTCGGGGGGTTCCCCGGAGGCATCTTCCTTGGGGGGCTCAACCCGGGGTAGCGGTCACGTCCGGTTGAGGGCTCTGTTGGCTCTCAGGTGACTGTTTCCTCGCGGCTGCGTGCAGCGGGGCTAGGGGAGGGTCTGTGCTGACGGACGTGGGTTACTGACCTGGCAACCTGGCTGCCCCTGGGTGGGTCCGGGATGGGCGTGAGGTTCTGGGGGTGCTCCGTCTCTGGGCGGGGGCCCGGGCCGGGCCTCGGGGGCTCGGGTCCTGGTTGGTGTGTTGCCGGGGTTGTGGGCGGGTGGGTGCATGGGGGCCCGGCCCTGGAGCAGGGTGCCGCCGGTGCATCGAGCCGCCTGGGGGGCTCTTCAACTGGTGGGGGGGATGGTCACATCTGGCAGGAGCTTTCTTCTCTCAGGAACTCTCTGCAGGAGGGGGAGATACAGGAGAGGTGGAGGAAGATCTCAGCCTGGGCGTTTACCGTCTTATGTAGTCTGGAAGATGTGTGGTTGGTGGGGTGGGTGCAGTTTTCTCTGTGGTGGGGTTGGGTGGACTGTCCAGGGCTCTGTGGAGCCGGGGGGCGCTACTGCACTGGGCCCCGGTCTGATGGGCCTGGGCCCCCCTTCCCTGGCGGGTCGCGGAGGGTGGGAGTGCCTACTGGGGTCAGCGGGGGAGCTGGCCCCAGGGAGGGGTTACCTGCCCCTCCCTTCCTTCCCTCCCCATCTCCAGCTGCCTCCCTCTTCCCGCTCCTCCACAACCACCCACACATGCAGGGCCTTGGAGTGGGGGTATGTCACCAGGGTGCAGAGGAGGCTACCCCCCCCCCTGTCCCCTTCTGGCTGCCTCTGCCTCAATTTTATCCCACAACTTAGACATTCACATTATTCACACTCTCATTACACATACATATAGGATCTTGGGGGTGGGCACAATCACGGAGTCCAAATCACCATCAGGGTGTATACCTCACCCCTGACGTCGTTGCCCACCTCTCAATTTTAAATACACTTAGTCATTGAGGGCTAGCAGGAGGGACCATGCGCTTACCTGCTGCTCCTTGGCAGGTAGCTCCATGCCCTCCTGGGTTTTAATTGCACCTTAGAACACATATGCATCAACACTACAATGAGCGGGTGGAGGGAGGTTTGGAGTCTTCTCCCACCCCCATTCTCTGCGGCCTGCTGGAGCGGGGGGGCTAGTAGGAGGAGTTGGCCGTCCGGCTGCGGTCTGGGGTGTGGGGCCTCCCTGCTGCTGCGGAGTCGGGGTGGTCTGCCTCTCCCCACCGCAGGGAAAAGGGTAACACCACCTGGGTCTGGGTGCAATTCCCCCCTCCAGGGGCAAGGGTACCTAGACCCGGTTTGTAGAGTACGCTTGGGGAATGTGATTGTGTGTACAACGTCTCTTTATGTCTGTCTCCACGTTGGTTGAGTGTGGAGTGAGTGCATATGAGAGCATGAGGGTGGGAATGGATGTTTGTGTCTGTGTGTGCCTGTATGTCTGTGTCTATATGTCAGGTTGGGTATCAGACGCCACCTCTCTGGGGACACCTCAGGCCCTCCAAGGTTTGGAGGCCTATCTCCACCCACCACCACTTCCCCTGCCGGTGGCGGACTCCCTCAGGTGTCGGTGTGTTGGTGGTTCTTTGTGTCTGGGGGTGGGCGTCCGGGTACACACCGGCTCACTCCTTGGCGGCCGCTTGTCGGGGCCTGGGGCCTGGGGCTCGCTCGGGCCCCTTTGGAGGTGGGGTGCCCCCGGCCTCTCGGCCTAGGGCTCGGTCACTCAGGCGCAGCTGGGGGCCGGCGGAGCTCACGGGCGCGTCACTGCAACCCCCCCTGGCTTCTGCTCCGCGGCTGCTGAGTGAGCCCTCATCTGGGACTCTCCTCAGCTCTTACTGGAACAGTGGCGCGGCTGCCCCTCTGTTGGTCTTCCATGGTCTCTTGTGTTCTGGGGGCCTCTGGATGTCTGGAGTTTTGATCTCCTCCATACCCGCTTCACACCCTGGAGGATGGGGCTGTGGCCCCCCCACACTCCCTAGCAGATCATTACATGGAGAAACCTTTGGAATGCAAGCATGCTGATCCACACAGGTATGCACACATGGGTATTCACAGACGCGGACTAAAGCTTTCTTGGCTGCTGCCTCAAAGCACACTGTGCGCTGTCTATCTTGCGTGCTGCACAATATCGTTTATTACTTAGTAAATACTGATATCTATGACTAGCTAGTTTATTGTGATGGTGCTTTGTTTTCTCTATTATTATGTTGCTCTTTGTTGTTTGCTGTCTCCTCTGTTTGTTTGTTTGTTTGTTTGTTTGTTTTTTCTCCATACAGGTGACCCAGGAGTTTTTTTTTTTTTGTCTCTCTTCCCCCCCCTTCTCACCGTCTCTTCTCCCCTTGGGTTTTCTTTCTTTCTCTCCCCCTCTCTCTCTCATTCATTCCCCCTGTCCTATTTATTAAAAAAAAAAAAAAAAAAAAAAAAAAAAAAAATGACAAAGGATGAACTGAAGCTCTGCCATCACGTAATGTCGCATACTGCTGTTTCTGATGTCATTTAAAAAAAAAAAAAAAAAAAAAAAAAAAAAAAAAAAAAGAATATTCAACTTTGACGGTTATTATCCACATTCATCCTATTCAAGATTTCTTGTTCCACTCCAGTTTACAGTAAACAAAATTCCTGACCAGTAAAATAGGGGGATTACCATGCTGACAGGGGTGGTGAACTGCGGTCCCCTCATTTAAGCATTTTTTCTGTCCATTATATCACTTCAGAAAAACCAGAGTGACTCCAAAGTAAAATGTAAAAATATTATTGTCCACCTCTAGAATTCAAATATACATTTCCACACCAAAACACAAATATAACATAGATGATGTCTTTGATGCTCTTAATGATTCTCTTATTAGTAAAAAAAAAAAATGTTGCATTTAAGAGGGCTGCAATTGGAGCTTTCTACACTTTATTTTAGATGCTTCTCTCACCATCCAAAAAGGTCCATTTGTTGGATTTGTTAATCCCTTAAATCTTAGGCTATTTTTTCTTCCGCTCTGAGTAAGAGTTCTAAAACTACCAGAAGCCAACACAAACAGTTCTTGGCTCCATTGATAATGAGTGCTTAGAAGATTTATGAAACACAATCAGCCTCCTTGTTCCATTCATCAGTACAATTTTACTTCTGTCTCATCACAACCCTAAATAACAGTCTTCTAGTCTTGACTTATAGCACTGATGTCATTAGTTGCTGAACAGAAAATGAAGCACAATACTTCACACATTTAAGACACTGGAGTACTTGGCAGCCTCTTTCATGAATTTCCCCCCAAAAAATCTAAATTAAATATTAGAATAAATAAAATGGCACCGGTTGCATTGTCATGACAGAACCACTTGCCAGAGGTTAAATAATGATTTCAATTTCTTATTTTTGTACCTTTGGCCATCACTGGAACATCTTACTCAACAAAGTAATTGTCAGGGCTCTGTGTGCGGGCAGGCAGAGATGAGGATCCAAATGCAGGACTCGGAAAACAGAATGTAACTCAAAAACCTCAGCTTTATTGCTGGCAGGAAAACAAACATGAAGTGGGGATGGAACACTGAGACCAAGGACACACAGGCATAATCTGTGGGTACGACGCGACACTGGGCATGGGAAAACACAGGGCTTAAATACACAGGGTAGTAATGAGGAAATGGGCCACAGAAGGGAGACACAGCTGGGAGAGATCAGGGCTAACGAGACATGGGGAACAAAGCTGCACACACTAACATAAGACAAAGACTTTCACAATAAAACAGGAAACATGAATCACAACTCAGAGACATGGACTCAACACAGAGACAGAAAATGAAACATGGAACTGAACTATACATGAAACCACCATTCCTAAAACATGGATAATAGAAACATGAAACTAATAATAATAATAATAATAAACATCACAACAAGAGAATGAGAAACAATCCAAAACACCAAGATAACTGAAACACAAAGTAGCAGAGAAACAAAGAATAATCCATGATGCAAAAGTGAACCAAAACATAATAAACTCAAAATACTGGGTCCAACGGACCCAGAACCGTGACAGTAATTGCTTAGAACAAGAAAGATAATAATATGTTGAACTAGAGGAGAACAAATGAGCAATCACACAATTTATCTTACATTCAGCTCATCACATACTGACAATTGATCAGAAACCCTGTTTCCTCTTACTTCATTAAAGGGTTTCCCCTTAGTGACATTTCTGATGCACAGGGATATGCCTCAAGCGTCCATTTTCTATGTCATGAAAAACAAAAAACAAATCAAACCTTGTGCTCAGACACCGACAAAGATACTTTTTAATGACCTGTCATACAGTGGGTAACAGTATATGGTATATTGGGAGTGAGACATGGTTGCAAACTCACATGGTGAAAACAAGCCCACAGTTTAACCAGTTTATCAAAAACTACTTACTGCAGAGGTAAATCTGAGAGTGAGTCAGACCATGAGAAACATGTTGTTGTGTCTGCCAAAAAAACATGCAATATTTCCTTTCTTTTAGCTTTGAAATTACTTCCGTAATTGCCTATAAATATTATATTATATTATATTATATTAGATTAGATGAAACTTTATTAATCCCTCGGGTGGGTTCCAGTAGCACAGCACCGACAGAAGTTGCATGTTACAGATACAATAAGGGGAATGAGAGTAATGATATAAGCATAAATATACCATATATACACATATATAAATACAGAATATATAATATGGATAAATAGGATTGCACATTTGAGTGAGTATATTGCACAGTGATTATTGCACAGTCGAATATAAGAAAAAAACAAATATTGCAAATATTACACAGTGTAAAAAAGCACTACAGCTAAGCTGTTACCGCCCTCCTTTGTCCCCTGTTTCCCCTCCCTTTCCCCTCCAGTGAGGAGTTAAACAGTCTGATGGCATGTGGGACAAAGGAGTTTTTAAGTCTGTTGGTTTTTGATTTGGGAGAAGCAACCTGTCTCTGAAAAGGCTTCTCTGATTGTTTACGACCGTGTGCAGAGGATGCCCAGCATTGTCCATAATGTCCAGCAGTTTCTTTAATGTCCTTTTCTCTGCCACTGTCAACAGAGTGCCCAGCTTCATGCCGACCACTGAGCCCGCCTTCCTGATTAGTTACTCCAGTCTGGTTGAGTCCTTCTTTGCTCCTGCTTTAGCATAGAAAACTACTCCTGCAACCACCTATTGGTAAAATATCCTCAGGAGCTTCCTGCAGATGTTAAAAGACCTCAGCCTCCTGAGGAAGTACAGTCGGCTTTGGCCTTTGTTATACAGGTGCTGCATGTTGCATGACCAGATATTATATTATTGTTATGTTAGTGAGTGACTGTATATCCATCCATCCACTCATTCTCTTTCACTTATCCTGATAAGGATCGCAATAGCAACTGTAGGTCCTTAGGTCCACCTAAGCTGCTTGTCTTTTTTAGTAAACAGACTAGATGCAACCACCTCTACAAACACAATGCAATCGCCTCAATTTTTATTTACCATTTATCATTTGTGATAAGACTACATCATTAATACTCTGTGATAAATCAAAAATATATTTTTACTATCAACAATCAACTATGTCTTAATTACAGTACTAGCATGTAAAAAATTAATTTTTTTTTAATGGTAACGTACAATCCTTACAGTTGTGGATCTTCGAACTAAAAAACTAATGGCTAGGCGTAAGAGTATTATTATAAATAGCATAAAAATGCAAAAAAAATTTACTTCAGTGTCAGTACTTCCAGTGTAAGTACCTGGCTGTTTTACCTTTTTTAAAGTCAGCTATGCTAACATTAATACTACGATTCAGTTTAAATTATGGCAGATAATAACTTTTTTTTTTTTTTTTAAAGGCAGTTATTAAGGCCAAAATCCTCCAGATCAAATTACAACCCCCAATTGGTGGGGACAATGTTTAATTATTATACATTTGAAGAAAACATCAAGTTTAAAATGGAACCATCGATATTCTTGTCAAACTGAAAAATAGGGGACTTGGCTTGTTGCCGTTTTAATTTGGAGAATAAAGTTCAAATGTTAAAAAACAAACTCCAAACCTTTCAAAATAAAGTCAGAGCTTTTAAATGCATCCTTGAAATTTCAACTTTATTTTCAAATTGTTGAAATAATAAAGTTTAAATGTGGAAATGACTGGTGAGTTTTCACTGCCTCATTCCCAGTGACAGCTAGGATAGGCTTCCCTGTGGCCCTGAGCCAGAAGAGTGATTAAGAAAATGGATGGATGATGTGAAAATGCTGAGAAGTAAGTTGAAATGTTGAGAATAAAGCTAAAAAGTTTTTTTTTTTAATGGAAATCTTAACATTGGATACTTCATCTTTATTTATACAGGCAACCGTCTGCCTCAAATTTATTTTTTTAAAATTTGCACTTTACTGTAAACTTTATCATCAGCATTTTAACGTTTGCTAAATACAGTATATATATATATTCATTAATCATCACATTATCCTTACATGAATGTTTTTTTTTTTTTTTTACATGTGCACTGCCAATCTTATCCCTCTAGTCTCCTACACTAAAAGCCAACAACCAACATTTTTGGGTTTTGCTTGTGAACCCAGGTTTCTGGGTAAAACATCTCCATTTTTACCTGTCATGCTTTATCAGTAGAAAATATCTTGATAGTGAAATCTGAGAAAGGCTAATAATAGCAAATGATCACTCTGTTTTATGTCACTCATGCTTGTTTGCACTTTTGTGCAACCCAAATGCTTTAGGAGCCACGGGAAAATCTTTCAAGTAAAACCGAGGACACTACACTTTGGATCTCAGAACAGCATTAGAACATTAGCGTCATTCTCTATTAGGCTCTCATTACGTATACTCTAACACATCCACTACTGGGCTTGTTTCTACACCAGGACTTAAGTTGCCAGAAGAATCCTGCAGGTACTGTTCTGTTCCTCTCTCTCTCTTCCCCTGCTGTTCAGTAACAGGAGCACTTAAAGTACTGAGGCTTTGTTTGAAATGATTTCGCAAACTAGCCACTGTTTCACTCTGCCCACATTTTATTGAATGTGAGGAACACTGACTCGCACACAAAAACCCAAGTTTAAGCCTGCAAAATTGGCAACCCCCCAAAAAAGCTACTAACAACTGCAACCAACATCATGGAGCGTTATGAAAATGGTGAGAACAAAAGTGACACTATGCTGCGATGGTGGGAAACAGCAGTAATTAGAACAACAACAGCATCCCAAACAAAGCAAAAGTTGTTTTGTATTTCTTTGTCGGTGTCTGTATGGGGAGATAAATGCAGATTGCTTCATCAAATCAGCCCATGCAAGTGTAAAGTCACCACACACTATTGGTGTTTAATCTGTAACTGGATTCAGCAGTGGTGTAAAGTGTCCGGGGAGGGTGTCGAGTTTATTTGAGTTTTATTTCCACATATTTCGGCTTCCTTTTTCGTTTCTTCTTTTAAGTAGAAAGAAGTAAATTGTAGTTTAAACACTAAATTGCTCATGTTCATCCCAATTATTAACCTCTTAACGTCCATTGGGTAATTAGTGACACATCTACCATTAGTTTATTTGTCCTGTGACTTTGAGAAAACAAACAAATAGATGGATATGAACAATTTTATTTGTACTTTATTGAAAGAATTGCTGTGGAGCAAAATTAAGGAAATTTAAATGCAAATATCTTTGCTTTCAGTGCTAAGACTGCTTATAGGCTTATAGCAAATTAAAAAACACCAAAAACATCATGTTAAAAGAAAGATATCACTGTAACTTTCACACAATCATGTGAAAGAAAAAATATGAATCGAAATGCATTTGAATGAACTGGACTATAGTCAGAATTACTTTCACATTTTTATTTTTTTTAATTGATTGATTGATTGATTTGCCTGTTGAAAGCTTTTTTTGCTGTCACACGTATTAGGTACCACCAAATAACCTTGTGTTTTTTTTTTAAAAACTGGACTGGACCAAAAACTTCATATTAACATTAACAGTTTCTCAAAGTAGCCTGCATAACTTTATAGCTACTCTGTTTCAAGTAGGCTTGGCATGCTAATGGATCTAAAACATCTAAATATTATATCATTACAATTAAAATCCAATAAATAATTCTGTATACCCCACTGCAGAGTAAAATGGCCTGTATTTGTATAGCGCTTTACTTACAAGACGAACTGCCAACTCTTGAGCCACGATCGCCCCTGAGTAGTTACAAGGTTTTAATTATTTATACTTATTAGTATTATTCATAAACTAATTTATGCTTAACATGTGGTGCCAGCTTATTTCCTGCACACTGATTATTTTGTTGAGTTTAACCCAAGCCTAAATCAGTAACCTTTTTTATAAGAGCTTAAATTATTGTACTGTACTGTAGAGGTTTGTGTCTTTTTACTAATTCTGCTCGCAATTCTTATTATAATGGAATCTCACGACATGGCCTAGTTGTAGAGTTTCCAGTATGGGGTCACAGTTTTGTACTTTACAAAACAGTTTTGCGGGATACCTCAGACCAGGGGATTTTAGAGTTGAGCTAAACAACTCAGTTAAGATGTGTTCCTTCACAATCTGTGATGCTGTGAGTCAGTGTAAGAGAAACTGTACTGGACTGTCATGATGATGAGGGAGCTGAGTATGATGGTCCTGATTTACTGGTTGACACAACTGTAATGTATGATTGTGAGCAACAGAATGAGGACAGTAGAGCTGGGCGATAGAACGATAACGATATGTATCGCGATATAACTTTTACTCGATAGAGAAATTAAGCTATCGCGATAGACCTCGCCGCTCTTGTCCTCTTAAAAAAAAAAAAAAAAAAAAAAAAGTCAGCCAATCCAAATTAAGTAGCGCAGAGCCGAACCAATCACAGCCGCAGCGTCACGTCGCGTGACTTGTTACGTACAGCACAAGTGCCAAGCCGCACGTGTGTTTGTTTGGGAAGCAGCCAGCGGGTAATGGAGCCAGCGCCTAATGGAGGAAATGAGTGTGCCGACTAGAAAAATCTACCGAGCGTGACCGAAGAGAAAACAGATGATGGTTCCAACGCCGGAGAGATTGTTGAACGGAAGAGCCATAGAAGTTCCGTAGTGTGAAGGTATTTCGGCTATTTCAAGTCTGACAAAAAACAGAGTAGCGTGCACTGTAAATTGTGCCGAAAGCAAGTCTGGAAATACAATAAACTGGTGCATGCGTCACACTGTGCGCCACGTTATTGTTTCGGTGAAATTAACTTCTACAATACTGTTACTGTTAATTGTACTCTCTGCAGTGTTTAAATGCTTACATATACACACAGTTACTGTCCGTCCACACACACGACTCTGTTCTGCTTCTATGCCCCAGCTTTGTTTACTTTTTCAGACCGAGGCTTCTAGACTTCTGATTGGCCAACATTTCTGCACGGTTAGGAATCTAGCTCCACCTGCTGCTTTGGCATGTTCATAGCAGCGTTTTCCTTCATTTCTGCCTTTATGTGTGGACGGGATTATTTTTTAAAACGAAAACGGAAAATCTCCGTTTTCAAAAATACCCGTGTACGTGTGGACGTAGCCTCAGTCTCTGACTGGAAGCGCTAATTCGTCATTCGGCTTTTGTCAGACTAAAGTAACTGTTAAAACTGTTTGAAAAGCTCAGCTATACAACAAGGAGAGACTGAGAATTTCCTTTTAGTTCTCAGTTTATTGGATATTGACAAAAGTTAGTCAGTTTTGTCTGTTCTTCTGTAAAACAAACTAAGATTTATTTTTAGAATTAATATTTTGTTTCTAAGTGGAATTGACAATTTAGTAGTCTGTTTCGTTTGTTCTATTTTGAAACTTAGACGCTTTAGCGGCTGCCTTTTGTGTAGTTTGCAATATTTGCCTTTATCTATCTGAAAAAGTCTCATGTTCCTTAAGTACATCTACCCTGTTGAACTTATTATGGGAAATAAATATTTAAATAAAAACAAGCTGCTGATTATTTCACATTTTACTTGTGAGCAACGGCACATTTAAATCTTACAAATATAGTTATTTGGCTTATATCGTGATAGATATCGTTATCGCCTGAAATGAAAAAAACATATCGTGATATGAAAAAATCTCATATCGCCCAGCTCTAGAGGACAGCAATTCAAATGGCTTCACGGCAGGGTGGATTACCTTTAGAGACGGAGTAAGGTGCTAAAAGATGCAGAAGGATCTTGGAATAAACCCATTTCAACATCTCTTTGAAAGTTGCCATTTTATGTGGTTTTAGGCATCTGTTGTGGAGTTAAATTTTCCAAGTATTTGCAGTACTTCTAAAGATGGGTTCTCTCTGGGTTCAGTCCAAAGACATGCTTATTAGCGACTAGTGCTGCTAAGTGGGAGTAGCACAAAAGTGATTTCTTGCATGGGGTACATCACCATTGCAGCATATCATGGATATCTAACCTTCACTTGAGCAGGTTATGATCTAGGTAAGGTATAAGTACAAATAAAACCACTGCCTACTGACACTTAATTTTTAATTTGCATTCTCAATCTGGAAGGAGCCCATTGACCTATAAAGGTATAAGCCTATTGTATAAAGCTATTTCATTGTTTTGTAAGCCTCACTGTAGGCAAACAATCCTAAAACAGGACATGTAAGCTTTATATGCAATAACTTGCAACTTATTGGTTTAAATTCTGCTCTAATATTTGTTTGTTACTTACTCTCAGACTGCGCAGGCACCAACACAAAAATAAGAAAGCAAAAGTTTTTAAACACCCTAACAATGCATTTAAGCTGTATATTAATTTAATAAAAGTTCCAAACAGTTCCAGTCACAGTCAGGTCTGCCTATGTCATAATGATGCGGCAGTTATATTAATTATTTGATTCCTGTGACTTTGTTTAACCTTTCCATATTCATCTAAATATTAGCTTTCCCTTAATTTTTAAATTAATATACTCTGCTCCCCGTAGATTTGTGAGTAGTCGTATATTGTAAATACTGCCTGATAGGTATGGTGGGTTGCTAGACTGACTCACACCAAACATATGCCTTGTAATAGCTAAAAAAGAGAGCTCTGAAGCAAAGCACTTTAGTCCTGAAGAGTGCAGTCATGGTTTACAGCTCTGTAACTTAACTTCATGAAAGTGCAAATGTGTTGTTACATTTTGCTTTTAGTAAAAAAAAAGTAATTTGTACCAAGAATATGTATAAAGATGAACGTAGCAATTATGTTAAAAAAAATCTTTTAAGAATGTCGAACCATGCTGTGATGATGGTACACTTCAGAATCGCACAAGAAGTGCTTGACAAAGTTAATAGGTAGACTGATATGTAGCCAAAACTGTTAAGCCTCCTTCTGTCCTCGCCTAGATAATAGACTGAAAAAGGATGGATAGCAAACAGTGAACTTTTGAGGAGGCTTACAATCAAAAGCCATCCAGCTAACTACAGGATCCAGCAGAGAACCTCAGAGCATACCACTGTTTTTCTCACCAATGATTACACTGTCAGCTATTCTACTATACAGAGAAAAGGACAAAGAAAAAAAGAGTGAATTTCCGGCCCCTGAATTTTCTTTTTTGTTTTGCTGTAATCATGCAGCACTGAGCTGCTGCGCGAGTCATTCTATATCCTCACTTTTACGGTTAAGTGTCTCAGAGCACCCTCTCAAGGTTCAAAATTGGATATAAAAACACCAGTGTATGCATCAATACTCCTGTGACAGCTCAGATATTAAACCTGAACCCGCTGACTCATCATCATCGACAAAAAGCTCCTTTCTTTCTCGTAAAAAGAGAAAGAAAAGTTTTACAACCAAGTTCTCTGCTCTGGCAGCAAACATGTGGTAAGGCTAAATAAAATCATCTCTAGGAAAAATAGAAGTTATAACCACCCCCTCACCACCCTCATAGGGGTGTATAATGGTGGTACGAGGGTGTGTGTGTGTGTCTGTGTATATATATGTGTGTGATGTGGGTGTATTGTCCTGGCCACATTCGGTTAACAACCCCATTAACTGGCTCACAAAGCAACCCCGGGGCAACGATAACATCAATCCTGGCTTTAGAGGCCATTACGTTTCTGCTCGAGATATATGCCGTGCGCTGGAAAAGTGAGGTGAGGCCGTGGCGGCTGAGTGGCTAGAGGGTGCCACAGTGTCACCAGCAGTTTTTTTTTTTTTTAAGCCTAGCCCTCTGTCCACCCCATCCTGATAGCACACAAACACCAATAGAGCTTCAACAAGCCCCCCTAGGCTGCTTGGCAGGTGAGAGCTGAGGCCGTTTATCTGCTTTACTCAGACCTTCACACTCAACACATAAAGCAAAACATTTCTAAATGAACACCACAATGGATACGCTAACTGTGCACAGGCACCTTCTAGACCACACAGAAACGGATGTCCAAAAAGGAAAACTAATCAACTTCACCCCACCAAAAAATCATCTGATCAACCTTAAACCAGTTTTTGCAATAAAACTGTTGTGCTATTTAACTTCATTCCATTTGAGACCACTCCTCTTCTGCAGATGAGGAAACGTTTTCCCTCATTAAGGAAACCAGGCAAGAGTTGGCTGATAGACACGGACAGTGGACGATGATTTTTGGGGTTTGTCAGTGGTCAGAGTGATCGCTCCTAGCTTGCCACTCAAGGTGTTGTTTTGCTTTTTTTAGCTTATTCCCACCGTTAATCTTTTAAATTGACACTATCATTATTATGTAATCAATCAACATTAAATTTAATCTTCCTCATAATCAACATTTGTGAAGCAGAGATGTCTGGGCTAAAACTCACTCCCCTGCACTACTTGAAATTAATGTGGGTGTGGGAAGCACAGGTATTAGAGAACACAGAAGGACTGCATTTCTATCATTTGGCTTGACTTGAAATTAGATGTGCGACTGAAAGTTTACAGAGAGAACTTATTTCCTCTCTTTAACTGTTCTTTTTTTTGTTTCCGCCTGCCATGTTTGCCGGTGAAAGGCCGTGCGTGGGGAAGGGCACGGCGAAGAGAAAAAGAGAGCCTGCTGAGTCAATTTATGCAAATAAAAAAAGACTGAATAAGTTAGCAGAACAGTAATAAAAAATGTGTCAAGTAGAGTTTACAACTGTTTTAGCTGTTCTACTTTAGCCATGCACTTATTGTTACTAATTAGTGTAGTTTTATGTGAATGAGGGTGTGAATCTTACTGCACGTTCTTTGTCTTCATTCTGAAAGTGAGAAATAAACTCCCCGATGGGTATCTCTCTCAACAGCAGCAGTAGCGCTGTTGTCTTTTATATTAGCGCCACAGATTTCTTTCATTTCCTTGTTATTCAGAAAAACTGTGATATATTGTTGAAATTGCACTGCTTTTTCCCCTAATATTAAAATCTCAGGGATTAAATGTGCAGTTAAAAACCTTTTCACTGGTCTGGTCCACTCAAGATTGAAATAGGCTGCATATGGCTGATAATGTAAAATGAGTTTTACATCCCTGTAAGGATGCATGTGTAAATAAAGTCCAAATAAATTTTTGGGAACTCTACCAACACCATCATTCATTGATGCAAATGTGAATTTTAATGTTAATAATTAAGAAAAGAAAAAAGGGAATTGGGTTGTTTTAAATTAGAATATACCAGTCTGATATAAAAAAGTCCTAAGATGAAGCTTTGAAGTTTTGGAATAACACTGCAAGCTTATTGTGTCTGTTATGGCTACGAATATTAATGATTTAGAGCTCCACGTGCTCACCCCCATTCTTAATCCACTGCAAGAAACAGATAAACTGTATCAACACATGTGCATAACTATGTGCAAACACACACACACACACTATACATAGGGGTGGGTTTTGATTATCGATTTATTGATTAAAATCGATTCTAGCGTGGATAACGTGATATCGAGTCATTAAAATCCTGAAATATAAATGTATTTTGCCCTCAGGTTAAACCTCACAAAATTTCAACAACCACCAAACAGCTAAAACAGTAAATGAGAGCAGGAACACGGATTCTGCACAAAGACGTAAACACAAAGCGTGGACCCGCCGACGCATCAGAATCAGTGAGACGTCGCCTTTCTCACCTGACGGCACGGACACGGTCGAGACTGAAAGCTGACAGCTCACTGATTCTGATGTTTCGGCGGCTCTGCGCTTTGTGTTTACGTCCTTTTTGCGCTAGATTCTGAAGCTGCAGGTTTGATCTCTCTCCAAACAATATTGACTGAACCAGCAGCAAAAGAAGATCCAAACTTTTTTGCTTCACATAAACATCGTCATGAATTTCCTCTTATTTTTCCTGTTTTGCTTCCACCATGATAAAATCACACTTCATGCAGAGCTCGTTGTCTCTCTCTCAGTGTACTTCCAGAACAGTTTCACATCTAAAAATCTCTATTTTCTGCATTATTTGCTTGCTTATTACGCACAAGTCTACCATTATTTACAGCGCTGTCGGCTGCTGTTTTTTCCTTTTACTTACTACCGAAAAAGCCAAATTTCTGCCGTTCAATAGGCTTCTGAACAAATTTAAACTTTTTAAAATTATGCAAAATTACAAAACGCTTAGCTGTGTCTCTAATAAAACCGTTGTAACTTTGCTCTGTTTCACGTCAGCAGCATCAGGTAATGTTCATATGTTGATTAATGGTTTTCTTTCATTTTTGATCTACTGCAGAATATTTTTAAGGTCATCTGCTATAAAATCCCAAGCCAGGAAAATCTCGTTCATGTTTTTTTGAGTTCTATCCTCAGTTACTTTGGCACAAAGGCATCTGCTGTGATGCTTACACCTTGGATAAAGTCTAGCAAGTGTCAGCTTTCTTTTTATAGACAAAAAAATATGGATATTTATTGATGTGTGATCAGAATTATAATATTTCTTACTGTCTGAGTCAAAATTTCCCCGATTCGAATCGAATCGTGGATCAAATCGATTCGGGACCTTGTGAATCGGAATCGAATCGATTCTAGAAATCAGTGACCACCCAGCCCTAACTATACACACCAAATTACAGAAAATACTCTTTCACTGTGTACAAATGTGCAATTCCAACACAGGCAGTACAAATAACAAATGTACCCAGAGACACGGACATTCACATACACGTGATACAGCTCCTGTTTTGTCTGCTCGCTGCTCGCCAATGATAACATTCACACTCCACAGACGCTGGGAAAAAAAGGTCAGTAGTTTCTTTGCCCTTCCTTTTCCGTCTGCTCCTCGGGTGACTATTAAGCACCAGGACTCTATATGGAAACATGTTTGTGTGCAACACCAAGTGCTTCATAGCCAGATTTCTCCAAGGGAGGTTTAACTGCCTCAATTAAAATCACATAAAGGAGAGTGTGCAAGTCCTAACAGCATAAACATGTCTCCTCTTTTAGAACAAACAAGGATAAAGAGTTTTCCCCCGATGGAGCCAGGTGGATGTCGATTTCCTCTCACGCTAATCACACTTTGGAAAGTGCCATGAGAGTTAGCACAGATGAGTGACGGCTCCCCCGCCGTCCCAAACATACGGGTGGGAGGGGACCAGTTTACACACAGCACCCAGGGGATCAGTCAGCTCTCCCAGCGGGAGCCCCGCTGAGCATCTCCCAGATTTGGTGAGACAGGGAGGCTTTCACGGCGACTGTGAGAGGAAAATCCGAGGCTTGTTTCACAATAGGAAATAGGACGGAGTTTACTTCAGGGGATGGAGCTCAGAAAAACCCACCTACACTCACTTTACTAATCTCTTAAGGCTGATGTGAATCTTAACCATGTGGAATTCTCAGTTTGCATTAAAGTCAGTGGCATTAAATAAGTTTGTGAAGACAGGATGTTTCAAGGGCGGTCTATATTTTCCTTTTTACTGTGATATATGATGATCAGAAACTGGAGTTCTAAAGTTTAGCCTTATTGCTGTTTTACTTGCACTGTTAAAGCTACAGTCATGGTGTGCATACAACAAACTTGGGCTGCCAAGGACTTAAATTCACAGGAATAACATTGAGAATCGGCAGGATGTAAAACAAAAATACCACCCACAGTTTTAACAAGCTTCTTGTTAGGAAGCACTCTGTACAAAAGCAATTTACCATTTTCTGTTTGTTAGTACCTACAATCTTGGATGCACCATAGAGGAATCCCAAAGCGTGCAATAATGCTGCTTTTCTCCTCACAAAGTCTAATCGTTCTATCTGACCAGTGTTTTTATCACCAGAATTTTTATCATGTTGGTATACTAATTTTGAAGCAAATCTGCTTTTGTTTCTTGTTTTACTCTTCAGGTCTGTTGCCTGCCCTCCCCTGAGTGCCTGAGTGCAAAAAGCGACTTTCTTGTATTCAGTAAAAGCCTTTGTTGGGTCTTCACTGGTGAACTTTTGCTTTGTGCTCTGTTGCTACCATTAGAGGTTTGCACCATAACCACCATTGGCTATCACCTGTGTGGACAAAAAATTATTATAAAAACACACAATTACTGTTGATATTCACTCAGTGTTGGGCAGTATGGGTTTGCCACAGCAGATACTTGATCCTGTTCTGTATATTCTCCTTTATATTTTCATACTCGTTATCATCATGGGACCCTTGAACGTCCTACTGAATGTCTGACTAATAAAATTCCTTCTTTATGGCAGGGTTAGGCAGAATCCATTAGAGGATTTACTGACTGACATCCAAACACTGCTGAATCAAATCCTAATCCCATATTGGTTTAAGCCTTGGTAATACTCTTTTCATATAGCTCCCTTCATATTTCTTCCATTCTCGAGTCTCAGATACATGTCACAGTTATTAACAGAGAAGAAGCATGCTGTAAAAACTGTCAATTTATCAAATCATCCAAACCTCAACAGATGGATTTACTTGATTAATTATGCAGCCTTCAAATAGCCCTCTGATGAAGTTATTCCTGTTATATGCATCATAATTACTCTGAGTCGGATTTTAATACAAGTAAATATTCATGTTTATATTGGACAGCAAAACAACTACTTTCACGATTTGGAAATGCAGAAACGTTTCAGACAACAAACCATGTAAGATAAGATAAGTGATGTGTCGGTCGCGAACGAAACGGCTCTTAGAGCCAACTCTTTGACGTGAACGACGCAAGCCGGATCCTTATTGCAAGCCGTGTTTTTGTTTTTTTTTTTCTTCTTCTTTCTCTCACCCTCTCTCTCTCTCTTTCGCACTTTTTTCCGCTTCACTCCGCACTCGAGCCCTGAGCTTGCGCTGGGAAGAGGGGGGAGGGGCGGTAGTTACACTCGCAGTAGCACAGGAACAGAGCGGGAGGGAGAGAGAGAGAAACAGAGCCAGGGACAACAACATCACATTAGAAAGGTATAGTAATCATCTACAACTACTTTCAGTTGCGGATGATAAAGGATTCAGAAAGTTAATTCATGCAGGCCCATATGACAGAGGATGTGTATCTTCTTTTTGTTTTCATATTTTAATTTATATTTAATTGTGTTGTGGTTTGCAGTGTTTTGTGTTGTTTCACTTTAAATTTGTTTAAAAGGAAAAAGCTGAAAATTTAAATAGTTAAAAGTTGAAATGTAAATACTTGGTTTTTGTATTATAGGCTAGGGCTGTAACAGATTTATTTATTGCATTTTATGTGGAGTGAATAAATAAAAGTATATTTACGGTGGCCCCTTGAGACAAAGCACGTACAAACTCCAAAACACGTACGAACTCTGAAGCACGTACAAACCCCGAAGCACGTACAAAATCCAAAACATGTACAAAACACAAACAGAAGTGCTCCAGGATGCTAGGGGCAGTGTTGAGCTTCTGTTACCTAGTGGCTACACAAGCCAGGAAGTACAAACGACTGGATTTGGTGTGTCGTAGTAACAGGTAAATGAACATTTTTTTTTAATTATTTGAATATATATGAGTGCTTGTGTATAAATACACAAACAATACACATATGCTTTCAATTGTGTAATTTAAGTCATCTAAGTAGCTCTGTTTTGGAAGTTCAGTTAACGCTAGAAATGTGCTTTGGTGTTTGTACATGCTTTGTCTCTAGGGGCCACCGTATATATTTATATATAAACACATATACCTATATATACCAACCTGAAGAGCCGGTTGGGAGCTGAAAGAGCCGGCTCTTTCTAGTGATCCGAGCCGAACGAGCCGGTTCTCTAAAAAGAGCCAGAATTCCCATCACTAATATAGTGATCGAAATGCTATTACAAACTACTAAATATTAGAGACAGGAGAAAGTGATCACAAAACAAAAACAAAGTAAAAAGAAGAAGTAGGTTTGTCTACAAAGGTGCTAAATTTGTTGTTGCACATTTTGAATGAAGAACGTTTCTAAACTCTGCGTCTTGGCAGTAACTTGGCAGTAATCAGGAAAACTTGTGAAAATTATGACAGAGTTGCCCAGAGAGTCAAAGAAAGAAGCGATGGTGACCCTGGCATGACTTTATGTATCAGTTAGAGATGCCACGATACCACTTTTGTATGTCTGATACCGATATCATAAATTTGGATTTCTGCCGATACCGATATGAATCCGATATAGTGTGTTTTTTAATCAATAAAACTGTTTTTTAAATATATTGCTGCATTTTGTATAAGTTCATACTCAAGTTTAAATAAACAACAACACTAAAGCTATTCTGTTATACCTGTATGTAAAAAATACACTGCACCCAAAATATTTGATAGTTCAGCAATACTGATCAATCTAATAAACTTAAACCTACTCCATCCTCCCTATTCTGGTGTTTTAATTAAAGAGTACTTAGCAGAAATATTAAGCAACCTAACTAATAGGGTTGCAAACTCCCAGCAAAAAAAAATAGGGAACCACTGCCCCACCCTCCACCTCATGATGCTTAATCGACGTGATCAACTTTAATTTGATGCAGTGTGGAAAAAAAGAAATGCACAGAAATCAATTATTTTTCAAGAATAAATAAATAATTAATAATTATTATTTAATTAATAATTAAATAGATTCAACATCTTTCTTCAACAGAAGTGCAGACTGCACAGATGGTATTTTCCCAAAGGAAAAAGTAGTATAGCTTACTAGGGTATATTAGACTTAACAGTTACTATATACAGTAATGGACTTCTATACATTTTCCATCAAATTAAAACTTTGGGTGTCAGATAATTATTTATTAAAAGCTAGACATTTTAAATGAGAATAAGAAAGAAAAGTATGTCTTTGTGCCCCCTTTTCCCTGTTCGTGCCCTATCGCCCTTACCAGCTGTCAGCTGCATAGAAAAGGATCCTGGTGTAGAAAGAAATATTAAATAAATTCTAACAACAGCTTATCAAGGTTAAACATGCTGCTGTTGTTCAGCCGCTGGTTTCCTCTTTCTGGCCCGAAGTGGGCCAAAAACAAACAAGAGAGACGGACTTGCGACAGAAAAGCCGATCAGCTGATCGTTAATCAGTTTCACGATTGAAGTAGCAGCAAGAAGAGGCAGTCGCTCCATATATCGGTTGTTAAGCTTAACGTGGGAATGCTTTACAAACATTCAGAGATGAACTTACACACTTGCTTTACTTCTCTCTGGGATAACTTCATCGGAGATGAAATGCTGGTTTGAGGCTGCAAATACACACAGCCGCTCTATCACGTGAGCACACTGCTCCGATGTGCTACGGTTATGAGCCGAGTTACGCCGTGTCGCAAGTTTTGTGAGGTGCTTTTTTGATATTTAATGGATCAGATTACATTTTTGATTTCTCTCCGATATCTGATCCAGTAATTTACGTCAGTATCGGACCGATACGTAATATCGGATCGGTCCATCTCTAGTATCAGTGCAACTTTAAATTATATTGACATAAAGTGTAATGTCTCATCCTATAAAGTGTGAAAATATGTCTATATACCTTAAAACCTCTTTATACTGCTCATCACTCCCTTTTACCAATATATCTCATTACTCTGTGATTCCACTGAGGGCAATCTGGGGGTAGTTTGTGATAGAGAGATTTCTACTCCCACTTCCTCTTCTACAGTTCCCAGAATGCTTTTCAACCACTGCTTTTTAAGCTTGTTGCCTATAGTCTTACAGGGGTTTGTTAGCAAATAAATACAGTAAAAAAAAAAAAGGCCTGCATTTGTATAGCGCTTTACTCAGTCCTTAAGGACCCCAAAGCGCTTCACACTACATTCAGTCATTCACCCATTCACACACACATTCACACACATACAGTATATAATTTCTCATGAGCCAAGCTGTCTGTGAACACTGGGGTGTGTCTGCAGTCTGGCTGGTGCTCAAAATGACAATTGCCTTATGGTTGCATTGCTTTCTAGGCTACTGTCGGTGGAGGTAAAGGTATCTCCCATTAAGGATTATTATTATTATCTGTATTTATTTTTTTTGGTATGACTGTCGAACATTGGTCCAAAATGGTGACGCTAAATAGGGCTGACTGCTATGCAAATAGCTACTAACAACATTTTTTATTGATGGGATGGTAATAATCTATTTTTATAATCCAAGTCCTGTCCTTGGGTGTTACACAGCACACATTGCAGATATACATGGTCCTTCCTGAGCATCTCTTGCTAGGGAACTCAAGGGCATTGTCAGCTTTATCAGAGCCTAGTGATTCATCAGGCTAGTTGGTAAATAAGAGATGTTATCAGGTGCTCCTTGTGGCATTGAGGGCTCATGTCCTAATCAATAACATTCCAATTCTTCACTGATCTCCTCCTGTGATTAGCCGAACTAATCCAATACACAATGTTGCTGTCTATTACTGAGGCAGGACAAAGCCTTCCCGTTCAGACCGCCCTTATCTGTGCCTTTGCGTTTACTACTGATATATGGTGGGTATAAGCCAAGGGCTACTGCGAGGACATCCTCGGGCTCTTCTAATTGTTAATCCACTTGAGCCAGCAGGTAGAAAGGAAATTTCACTTGGCCTGGCAGCACCACGGGCAGTTAAGTGAGATGACTGTAGTGAAAGCTAACCAATCGCCACCCAGAGACATAGTAAGTCAAGATAAAATGCCCTGTAATTTTTCTAACTACGTTAAAAGGAAATGGAAGATAGCAAAGTGGCATGGATAATGAAAGAGGTTGGGAAAAGGAGGGGCGGTTTGGACTGTCAGTCAGTAAAGAGTGGCAATGGCAGCAGGCATTTACTGACGTGGGGATGCTGATGAACAAGCCAAGCCTAATTTGAGTTAATGAATATGAAATATGCATCAGTTTTCACTCTCAAAATGATATGCAGTGAGCATAACTGATGAAAGAGGAAATGAACAGCATTAACTAGTCTGATTTTAAAGCATGTGAAGAGAACATTATACATACAGTATTAGCCTATAGAACTCTGAATTACAAAGTCCACACTCTAGGTGTGTGTGCGTGCGTGTGAATGTATATATATATATTTTTTCTCACACACTTAGTCTCAGATATATTGATAGAATACAAGGCATGAAAGACAGCTGTACAAATTAGACAGCTGCTCCAACTTATCTAGCCCTTAACAGATGGATTCACTTGACTAATTATGTGTTCAAACAATCCTCTGATGAAGTGACTGATATCAAACACAACATAAATACTCTGAATGTAATTTTAATGGAAACAGAAGTCTGTGGTTTTATTAACAGTAAAGATGGTCTCTTGAAACCTAAACATATACCATCAGAATAGCTGTAGTTACATAAAACCCATGGAGGCTTTAAATTATTCATAGATTTCCTGGAGGTACATGAAGGTCATTGGAAAAGACCTCACTGAGTCCTAAATTCCTGTTATGAGTTCCTTCTAACCACCCATTTCTATTATTGAGGAGATAAGTCTTTTTTAAATAGTACCATACTGTCCAGTAATTTAAGGTTCACATAGCCAAGATCTACAAGTTCAAGGTTTCCAGTGTTGATTTTCTCCTAAAAATGTAGACTAATCTGTTTAATTTACCTTTTAAGCTTTAGGGATTCCAATCATCTCTAAGGCATGAGTTGTAAGAAAGCCAATAAAAACAATGAATGGACAAAGCTGCCATTATTAGCTTGGAAGTAAGCCTTGACTATATACTTATATATATATATATATATATACTAGCCTTGATGGGTCAGATATGTTGTACATAGACATACTTCATAGTCATACTTCACTCCTGTATGCCACCACAGCACTGGTAACATAACTGTAGAAATAAGGTGCAACTGAACTGCACACATGCCTATCTTCAGTGTACTCCAGCATGTAACAAATAGCACTATGAAGTGGTGGGGGAAAATATTCTCTGAGCTCTGAAACACAGTTAGTTAATGAAATGCTGCAGGTTAGATCATACCTGGGTAATGTTTGTGATTGATCTCATTAGAGATAAGCTTATATTACATACCCAACAGCAGCAATGAAAGTCATCATCACAGCACTAAGATAATTCACAATTGTAAAAAGGTAAACCTCATCAGTAGAGCCATCACACAAACACTTAGCTTATACACTCATGTTGTTCTACTGGATTTCCACATTACAGAAGGCCATTCACACAGTGTAACTGATAAAACACACACACACACACTTAAGGAAGGAGGCCGGGGACTGGTGAGTGTCAGCACTACGGTCCAGGATGGGACGACAAACACCCACAAATACATCAGGAAGATGCCCTCACTGATCGTGTGCTCAGTAAATACCTGTGGGACTTCCAGATATAGGCGGACAAAATGGTGGCAGCTAACCAACCGGACATAGTGGTGGTGGACAAACAGAAGAAGACGGTCGTAGTGATAGACATAGAGATACTGAATGACAGCAACATCAGAAAGAAGGAACACGAGAAGCTGCAGAAGTACCAAGGTATCAGAGAAGAGCTTGAGAAGATGTGGAGGGTGAAGACAACAGTTGTCCCAGTGGTAATCGGTGTACTAGGTGCAGTGACTCCCAAGCTAGGCGAGTGGCTCCAGCAGATTCCAGGAACAACATCAGAGATCTCTGTTCAGAAGAGCACAGTCCTGGGAACAGCTAAGATACTGCGCAGGACCTTTAAGCTCTACTAGAGGACTGGGAGCTAGACTCTTGAAGGATAGACCAGGGGCGAGAGGGGGATTATTTTTTATAACCCTTTTTTATAAACATTTTCTAGGTCTTCCAGTTTGTAAAAGAGCCTACCAAGGTGAGTATGCAAACTTCAAACAGAAAGGTTGGGATTTGAACCAGAAATCTATCCCCAAAAAGTTCATTCTGTTCATCTGAATGTAGCGTTTGCAGTGGTAGAAACGTTTCATCACTCATCCAAGTGACTTCTTCAGTCTCAGCTGACTGCAGGCTTCCCCAACCAGTTATAAACAGTACATGAAGCTACCATCACTGGCAAACAATTGGCTGTGAGGTCAGTTTCTTCATTAATATTCAAAATGTCATGAGCATGGATCAACAACCACTGATCAAAGACCATTGATCAATGACCACTGATAACTGAACAATGAACAGGTCAATGAGTACCATTTGCAGAGAGTTGGGGGATGGCTGCAATCACAGCATTGTAAGATGGTGAAAGATGTACCTTCAGGCCCCCTCCTCAATTCAGAGATCGTCCTTCCTTTTTCACTTAAATGGCCTCCTTGACTTCCCGCTTAAACCAGGGTTCCTCCCTGTCGAGGATGTGTATACCCTTATTATTCAAAGAGGACTTTGTTATCCTACCCCAGAACAGCACCAAGTCATTGGTTAAGGTATGTGGATGACACCTGGGTGTCAGTACGTACCACAATTCAATGATCACATTAACTCAGTGGACCAACTCATCAAGTTCACCAGGGATGATATGAGAAATGACAGGTTAGCCTTCTTAGACTGTGAGATTTCCATCAGTAATGGGGGACATTTAAAAGTTGATGTGCTCTATAAACCAATGCATACGGATCAGTATTTATGGTTTGACTCTCATCATCCACTAGAGCAGCGGTCCCCAACCTTTTTTGCGGCTTATGTTCGACAATATTTTCACAGACCAGCCTTTAAGATATCACGGATAAATACAACAAAATAAAACCAGTACCGGTACCAAAAAAAAGAAGATTTATTCATAACACACGGGAAAAGACCCAGGGAAACCAAGTTAACGATAAAAACTATTTAAAAAAATAATGCTAAAAACCAATAAAAACAATACATTTCACACCCAAGCCTCAATTCTCGCGGCCCAGTACCAAACGACTCACGTACCGGTACAGATACAGCGGCCAGGAAAGCAGAAGAACAACATATCAAGAAGGCCCTGAGTAAATGTGGTTATTCCAGCTGGACATTTGTCAAAGCTGGGAAGGCACCTAAAGAAATCAGTCACTTGGATGAGTGATGAAACATTTCTCCTGTTGAAATTGCTACATCCAGATGAACAGGATCAACTTTTTGGGGATTTCCTTACCTATAATTGAGAATGCAACAAGAAACCAGAAATCTAATTGCTGTGAGGTGAGCTGGTGCTAATCACTAAAACGTCATAGCTGTCTTGATTAGCACTGGACTTTACGTTTACCCAGTCTCATTGTAAATTGATATTAGCTCTACTGAGTTCATGTTTGATTCCATTAATCAATGTGTTTTAATTAAGTGAACCAATGCATGACTTGAAAGAATGTAGCATATGTAGAATTAGGTCAACCACGTGTCATTACTGCAAATGTTTTTGACCCTTCCTTTCTCAGTAAACTGTATATAGTGTTACATAGGTTAAATGTTAAATTTATCACTTTTTTTCAAAATCTTTAAGCACTTTTGTAACTGTGACACACACACACACAACTGCATCAAGGACAACTTGCAGTTCAGAATCGTGACACTGCGGTACGGACTGAAGGAGCTGGGGTATCCGATTATACCTCCTCAGCCACAGATGCCATCATACTAAAGTACACCTACTATACTCACAAGCATATGAACGACTGGAGGTCAACAAAAATAAGATTTTGAAAAGTATTCAATTTATATTTAAAAGATTTTTGTGTAGCTATCCGAAAGACACATACAATTCCAAATTATAGGGAATTCTGTGTCTTTGTTGAGCTTGAGCCTTGCCCATATGGAAAAGTAATAGGAAAAACTTCTAAAAGACTTGCATCAGCTTTAGCTTGCTTCATATAGTGAATCATATAAGGCTTATATGATTTACTCATGAAAGTGGCCACTTTCATATATTATTTTAGTAAGTATCCAAAACATACAAGTTCCATTTATATAATTTTTTCGAGGGATCTTATATCTGTTTTCACTCTTGTATGCTTTTCATACAAGTTTCACACAAGACAGATACAAACTTTATAAGATTTATATATATCTTTTCCATATGGGTGGTTTTATTTGTTCCATGCATTATTGTTTCTTGTTATGGAGATGACCGATATTGGAAGCTAAATGAAAAGGCACACATATTTATTGCTTGGGGATTCCTTATTGAGTTCTTTACAGATGTTAGCAGTATTCACCTGTTCCCGGTGGCCTCCTCACCAAGATGTGGAGCAAAAAAGTGAAAGAAGCTCAATTACTTGCTGAATATATGTAGCCATTTAAAGCATGTGTGTTATTGAATTATTTATAGGAATGGTGCTTGTCTATGCGGCTATTTAACTTCTTACTTAGATTTTGCTGCCACCAGAGATTCAGAAACTCCTGCTGTAATAATAAAGGCTACAAATTGGGGAATTAATGTAATTTCAGCCTTTTGCCTTTGAACCTATAACTACACACGACCAACTCATGGTTTGCTGACACTGGTATTACCACTGTAGGAGTGGAAATGTACAAAAAGTTTAAAGTATTTATGAATCAGGTTAAGTCTTTAGAATCAGAAAGACAGAATCAGAAAGTAATATTGCTTAGTTCTAAAATGCATTGTGTTTGTAAATCCACTGTGATAACAGTAGACTGACTGCACTTACTTTTCTTAAGAAAACTCAACTCCATGGTGGGTTTTTGTTTGTTTTGCTAATAATTAAAAAAAAAAAAAGGGGGGGGGGGGGGGGCAATTTAGGCATTCATTGACTCACTGATACATTCATCCCTTCATTTTGTACGCTATTACTCAGTGGTTTTCTTGTCTAACCCACTTGGTATCAAATTGGGTTGTATGTGGCCGTAAACTAAAATGAGTTTGACATCCAGCTCAAAATGCTAAAAACCGTAATCAGTGTGTAATTTCAGTATCAGTCATGCCCTTTAATGTAACTCAATTTAACAGACAGAATGTACTCAGTATACTATTACATGGATAGCTTTAATTTGCTTCATCATGGTGTTAGTTCCGCCCTTCTATCCCCTCAAACTTGAGTCTGAGGTTCAAATCACAGCCAGTGGTTACCATGGCTACACAGCGTTTGGTAATAATATGTCAGTGCATCTGGCATATTAGGCAGGCCAATACGTAATCATGCAATATACTGCATATCAAGATTCTCTGTCATAAAGAGAAACCCTTGTATGCACGGATTTGGCTTATTTCATTGTTTAATACTTTAACATGTCCTTATCATTTATTTAATTATTTTTGAAATGTAATCTTTAAATATTACTAATTACTCTCTAAAAAATATCCTCAGTTCTAACTTAATATCATTTTGTTTGCAGCAGGTTTTTTCTTCTTTCCTTTTTTTTTCTTTTCTAATTTCCAGTTTTTATTTGCACAGTGTTTTTTGTAGCATTTTATAATACTGTTGATGAATGATATGACACTGAGTATTTATTTTTGTAACAAGTATTTTTATTTTTTAAATATTACATTTAAATAAATTTAAATGGCATTAAATGAATGTCTACAGAAAAAAACCCTTTGCCTCATTGATGTGCCGTGCAATTTAGAAAATGACAGAAATACATGTACTGTAAAATTAGTGGGGGCTTTATGGGTGAATGAATAAAGGTCTAAGTCAGAGCTTGAGATAAGTTATTCATCTATAGAATGAAGATGTGCAAAATAATACAGGAACAAAACTAAACTAAACTGAGAGGCGTTCTAACAAAATAAAAACAATGGACACCAACAGGATTGGAACAAAACATCCAACCTATAAGACAGAACAAGGTATATGCACCTGTGATATGTCTTGGACTCATCACACCAACAGAAACAATTTTGAAAGATCTCTTTGATCAGTGAAGGGGTGTGCCATCTTTCATCAAAAACCAGAGCGAGATCAAGTAGTCCCTGCTTCTCATCAAAATCCCTCCTCTCTGACTCCAGTTCAAAGACCACAGGGGAGCTTTGAACCCTCTGCTATGGGGATTGCAGCTGGTCATTATGTCAAAAAAGCCTGTCAATCATCTAAAAGCACATTTTTTGTATGACAACTAAAACAGAAAGCATCTCCGCATCTGAACAATACCCTTTTTATGTCAGAAACACTTTTTTTTTCTCATAAAAACAAGGTTTGCATGTATTGTTACCTACAATAAGCCACTGTGCCACAGTGTTTAAGCTGTGAAGCAAACAAGAATACCTCCATGTACCGGGAACCAAAGTACACATGCATGTTTTGTTGTGTTTGCTTGGATTCCATTCACAATAACAATGTTTGCCCACTTGATCTAACTAATGATGCTGGTGCTGGATTGTAAACACATTTCTATCACCCGATTTTATCTTTTGGGTCCAGTGGATGAAGAGTGGAAATTAAGAACAAAGGAATTGTTTTTGCATATTCTGGTCCATGTTTTTGAAGTTTTACTGCAAGACATTAAAATTATGTCACACAAAACATAATGAGAGAAATGTTTCATTATGACCAGGGGCATGATGCCCACAGCTGTTTGGGACACCACTGCTACACCTTAATAACTGGTAGAGGTTCAGAAGAAAAAAATAAAAATAACTTGCACTGACAAACCTACTCCTTGGAGATGGGCTGGGAAACCAAAGACAGATGGATTAGCTCCATCTCTAATTTACAGTCTGCCTTGTCCAACCTAAAATAAACAGCTTCTGAAAAAGAAATCTTAATGTCCATGACAACATCATCTCACGATTATTATTAGTAGCAGTATTATTATTACTACTACTAGTAGTAGTAGTATTAGTAGAGTCAGTTCAGGTCACAATATCACAAAGAGATGTTTCCTTCTCAATTATTATTGAACAATGAAAAGACATGATATACATTTAAATCCAAAGAACCCAGCCCCTCATCTGTCAAGGAAAAATGCTGATTTTAATGAGGGATATTTTAAAAACATGTGTTTGTCGTTCTTCTCTCAGCATGTGAACACTTATAAACTGCTTAATTACAGATCTTCTTGTTCTGCTCTTTACACAACAGAGATGCTGCCACAAAGAGAGAGAGACGTGTCTCTGTGTCATTTGAAGACTAGGTGTAGCTTTTTCCATAAAGATGAAGCCTTACAGGATCCCTGTTTCATTAATTGAGGATACTATTTTTTTAGAAAGGCCACAGAGTGAAAACCGCTGGAGTTTGTGCGCAGTCTGCATCTTTGCCCATGTTCTCCTTGTGCGTGTATGGGTCCGCCTCTCAGGCTCCATCCAACAGTCCAAGAGACATATTAAGATATATTAGGTTAACTGGAGATTTGAATTGCAGGTTGTGGCTCCAGCCCCTCTACAACCCATTTGATGAGTAGTTGAGTAAATAAACAACCTAATAGATATTTAAATTTAAAATATGAATTCAGGTCATTAAAACAATAGCAACTGCCCAGTATATGCAGGTTCTAAGAGACAGAAATTGCTTCTGTATTGGGACAAGGTAAAGTGTAACATAATGGAAAATTACAAATAGATAAAGTACGTTTGTACATGCAACTGCATGTATTGTATGCATTTTTCTTTAATACTGTTCATTATTTTTGCTTTATTTGGCCCCCTCAGTTACTAATGTTAATTTAACATGCTATTAAACCCTAACCCTAACTATAATCAAAGTGCTCTAAAAACCATCATTCTAACTGGCAAAACAAATCAAAAACTATACATATTTTTGTATTTGGCTTACACTTTAAAGAGTTAACACTAATGTCTAGAATAACACATTTGAGGCTGCCAACTTCCTGTGTGTTTTGTGGAACAATAAAGTTAATTTACAAATGTACTTGTCTTTCCCTCTTTGTCCAAAAAGAGTGACTCCAAGCACAGTTTAACTACGGTGTTTGCACAAAGATAGCCTCAAAGCTATGACAGAAGCATCTCAACATGATCAGGTTTAGGCCGGGGACTGGAGGGAAACTCTAATGTAGTGGAGGAGGTATCACATCCATTAATCACGCTGCCTTCTGTAGCATGGAAACAGGAATATTAATAAGTGGCCTCGTGTAAGCAACTCAGAGTAATGTGTTACTGGACTTGTAGGTATTGCATGTAATCAAATGAAGTCAGCCCCAGACCATCTCACTACCACCACCATGTTTGACTGTTCTTTTCATGAAATGTTGTTCGTTTTATGTATTGGGATGCAAACCTTTTTACCCACCGATAAGGTCAGTGTTCATAACTCAACACACTAAAGAGGCTGTGACCAGAGCAACATCTAAGTCCTTTTGTAACCTTTTGTTCTTGGAGCCATTTTGGGAAAGTTCTGTTCCATGGGCTGTGTCCCAATTCAGGGTCTGCACGCTTGAAGTACGCATTTCAAGTGTGATTACGTCACCGCCACGCGACGACGGTTTCCCAATTCGAAGTGTACTTCAAATGCATACTCCAAATGCGCCGTCGATTTCCCCAAATATCAAGCGTGGTCCGGTGCACGCTTCGTGGTCCCATATATCCCACAATTCATAGCGCGGCGGTGGGTGTGGATAATTTTGCCGCAAAATATGGCAGAAGGGAGCGGCTGAAGAGGGGTTTTTTTTCCCAAACTTTATTGAACTTATAAAGCGAACAGTCAGTCATTCCAGTTCAGTTTGTACAGGCAAATAAGAGTAACAATATACAGTACAATGAAATAAGAAGGATAAATAAATAAAGGATAAAAAAGAAAAAAAAAGGGGGGGGGGATGTGACAGACTTCATGACAACTTTGTACTTGAAAGTTGTGACAGCTCATTCCTTAAACATTTCTGAATGAACTTCAATCAATGATAAACCTTTTTTATTGGAAGTTAATTTAAGAGAGTTTAAGTAATATTCAATTTCAATCAAAAGCATATTAAATGATGATATATATATATATATATATATGTATATATATATATATATATACCGTAATTGTCGGGCTATAAGCCGCTACTTTTTGCACAAGCTTTGAACCCTGCGGCTTTTAGTCAGGTGCGGCTTTTCTATGGATTGTCCATGATTTTTGTCATATTGTAAGATGATTTGTTTTGTTTGTTCCGCTGTTGTACGGCACTACGTTGCCTGGCGGAAGGGCATGTGATCGGACACACAGGGTTCAAGAGTGGTATGTTGGTCACGTGTCCATCCGCCAGGCAACATAGTGCCGGACAAATAGCGTGAAAAACAAACTTCAAATTAACGCTACACGTTCAGCGGGAGTCGTGGATGAAAAGCAAGTTATGCTCAACTCCACCGGTGGAATCTGACAGCGTGGAAAAGTGTGAAAACATCCATGATCACCAACGGATTTCGAAGGGCTGGACTGCTGCATGATGGAGAGGAGGACACCGCCACGGCCCTTCTGAGGGTGTTTGACTCTGACACTGACAACGAGGATTTCTTTGGTTTTGAAAGTGACAACGAAGGAGAGAAGCTGAGAGTGGATGACGTAGCCACCCTGAGCCTGTTCGTATCCGACACTGGAGAAGAGGACTTTGGTGGTTTTAGTGCGCGGGAAGATGGTGGTGAATGACTGACTTTTCTTCTTGTTAAAGCCGTGTCACTGCACCTGAGCCTAAAAGGTAGGCCGAATCTATTTTTCTGGTGTGCTGTAGGTTATTGTTATGTACTACATTTGTTACTCATTTATGAAGCACAGTACATGTTTCGTACTTGTAATTACCGCTACTTGTACATATACCTAAAAAGTTATGCAAATATGTACCCATAACTTGTTTTTCAAAATATTAATAAAAGTGATGTGTCTCCAAACAGCCATCTCTTTCCTGACAATTCGCTTTGTGCATATTCTCTTACATATGATAAGTCAACATTGAAACACCTGCGGCTTTTGGTCAGGTGCGGCTAATGTATGTACAAAACAGGATTTTCCCCTGATTTTAGCTTGTGCGGCTAATATTCAGGTGCGCTTTGTAGTCCGGGAAATACGGTATATATATATATATATATATATCATAATAATCTGACAATACTATAATATTGGCCATATTATATTTATGTTACCACAGTGAGATGATTTTAGTCTCATGAACAACATTAACTAATTGTTATTTACTAACTAATCTTAAATGACTGTTCAGCACAGAAATGAAGCCCAACTATCATGTTTTACAGTCCCGTGGTCTCAGCCTCAGATACTCAACTAATCAATGTGATGTCATGACAAAAATGAATGACCAACAAAACATTTTTCTCCTTCATTTCTGTCAAACAATGCTGTATGTAACGTGTCTCGCGGTTAGCATCATGGTTGCTAGGCAACCTGAACAGCGCGACGAAGCGTATACCGTCCCATTTCACAAGCCTCTCACTTCCGCACTTCTCGTACTTATAGTACGCACCGTACGTAGTATGCGTAGTGCACGTACTTCAAGCGTGCAGACCCTGAATTGGGACACAGCCATGTTTTCTCCATTTGTAGAGTGGAGTCTGAAAACCTTACAAATGGCTTTGTAATCTTTTCCAGACTAATAGATTTTGTTTCTCATCTCTTCTTCAGTTTCTTTAGATTGTGGTTTAATGTGTTTCTTTTTCAGATCATTTTATTCTACTTCACTTTGTCAGACATCTTCTATTTAAGGGTTTCTTGATCAACAGTTGTACGTGTAATGGGGCCTCAGTGTGGCTTGTAAAATTGTACACAGCTTTCCAAAAATGTAGTTAATTATAGTTAATTCATAATTTAACAAATGAAAGCACTGCTTGCTTTGTTTAATCTGATGAAATGCCACTGCTTAAATGTGAATTCTTTGTACTAATCTAGCCCTTGTTAATTCATATCTTTATAAGACTCAAAACATTTCTAAGATTATCATGATCACGGCATGATTATCCCAATGGTTTTTGAAGCCTTAGTCATTAGTATATATTACTTTTTTTGGAACCACGTGACCATATTTGGATGAGATTGTAGAATGCTTGGTTAGCAAGCTAGAACCATGAACTACTGTATATGTTTGTAAAGCACAGATTCGCATACGTGGTTATTAGTGCTAAGTGAAAGATTAAATAAAATAAATCAACATAAATAGTAAAATTTCACTCACTCAACACATATTCTTGGACAGTCTATACCACACAGAAAGTCATATTATTTGTCAGTTAATTTTATTCTGCCACAAACAAGAATCCTGTACTTTGATATGCAAAGCAGACAACTGTTAACTATAGCTCCCCATGTTAGCACCTACCAGTAAAAACAAAAAAAATTAAAATTCACCCACCGAGGTATTTTAATGTGGGAACCTATGGAAGTAGACACTCTCGTGGTCTTTTTTTTATTTAATGTGGAAATTACCACTTGATTCTACAGTCACAATAATATGGTTACCTTTGATATGTTGAACAACTAGAGAGCAGACACAAAGTTAGCCATTCTACTTTGTATTCTTATTTATACAGCAATATAGAACAAATAGCTGACAAAAACTGGCCTTAATACCAGACTAAGAATGAAAAGTGTAGCAGCAGGACCCCTGAGTGTATTGATCTCAGCAAGGGATTACTGCTTATGAATTCAGCTTTTTAGTTGTTAGGGGAAAGGTGTTATATGTTATTTGTAAAGGTTCCACAACCTTTTAATTCCGGAAGCAAGAATTTGAGATTTTTACTTCAACCTTTTGTTAACATAGCAGCTGTATGCTGTAGCCTCGAGGCAACAGCAAAAGCTTTTGGTATAGCGTCTCACTCTTATCTGTCAAATCCACTGATTAGCTTCCCTCCTGCTGGATGCTGGATGTTGATGTGGAATATGAACTGAGCTGGGCCAAATACCACCAAGTGAACTTTCCCTTGTACTTTTCCACTGTACACAAAACAACAAACAATTTGAAGTTCCAAATTTCATTTTGCCATTATCAAGCTCACAACAATTTCACAGCACAGCAATCACACTATAATGAACTTCCAGAAGCAATTAAAGGCTCTTTCTGTGGAGAGACCTTCATGAATACAAGAAAGACCGCTTTCTTGCAGCCTGTAATCACAGAGCATTCCAGCCGAGGTGTCACATTGGCTTTTGTTGTTTGCCAGAAATCCTTTCAGGAGGCCTCAGTCAGGTCTTCTAATCAACACGCTTCCGCTTGACAAAAGCTAATGGGACTTAATTGGTATGGCACGCCACTGCTTCCATCACACTTCAAATCACAACCTCGCCCGACACTTATATCATTTGGACATGTATTGGTGGCACACATTGTTTAAACAGTATTCACACATTATTTTAAGGTTCCCAGCTGGTGTAGCCTGAGGGCCAGCATAGTTTCTGAGTGACTAGCCTTGGTCATGGCCTCTGTAAAGCACTTTGTGATTTTATCTTGAAAGGTGCTATATAAATAAAATTTTACTTTACTTACTTTACTAAATAAAATGACTTAACTAATCAGTTTAATTTTTGAACATATAAGCAGTAAACTAAACACAGTGAATAATAAAAACGACTGCAATGAGAAAGTGCAATTTAGGCTTTTAGGAATGATTAAACTCTTAGTCGGGGTATTTAGAACTGAACTGGATGTACTGATGCTTCTGAAAATACTTACATTTTCAAAGAATACCAGTTATTAAGCTTAATAAGAGGAACAAGACAATAAAGCAGATGCTCTCCAGAGATACATGCAGAGGGAAAAGTGTTACCCAAGGGGTACTCAACTAATTTAAAACTGCACTTGCATAAAGTGCAGAGGACTTGCAAGAGAAAGATTAAAAATAACAAATGAAAAAAATCAGTTTAGTCAGTAGAGACTTACCTCTTAAAATTCACCAGGTCACCTTCACTTTTAGCCTTTTATGTGTAATTTTCATCTATTTTGCATACCCCAATTGAAAGCTTACAGAAGAGCTGTAAAACTAAACTGCGCCTAACAGATTTGATTTCAAAGGGACGTCATCTAGTTGCTGAAACTCTGCTAGTGTGGCATGTGGCTAAAACCTAACCTAACTATAATCCTACCTCCAAATGGTTTGAAAGCAACCAAGTGGATGGTAAGAGTTTATAATATACATCAAGTATGAACATTCAGCATGGTAGAGTCTATGTAGAATCTTGGTGTTATGTAAGCGCATGCTTTGATTTTGCGAATCAAGTATTCTTTTATCAGCGTGTACTCTTCATCATCTGGTATAGAATAAAACCCAAGATAGGCAGTCATATGCTTCAGTGATACAGTTATACAAAGACTGTAAAAATTAACCTATGCCAACACCTGAGACTACAATTGTGGAGGAAAGTGGAGGAAAACACGTCTTCTACAGTTCAATTGAAAAAAAACCTTAGCTAATGTGTAGCTTACATGTAGGATTTACAGGTTACTGGCTCTGGTGCCTACTGTATAAAACAGTGATATTTTATGTCTGCAAAGAGGGGCACTATTGTACAAAATGGAAAAGCCATTTATTAGAAAGTCTAACCATTTATTAGGTTTGACTTGCTGAAAAAAGAGCACAGAGAGAGGCAAACTCTTTCTAGGGAGAGTAGTTACTAGGGAAGGAACATTGTCTTAATAAAGGAAACCATCCATATATAGGCAGAGAAAAAAAGAACTACTGAAATCACAAATCTACTACACAAAGTTGATGTGATGCCGTTTTTTATAAGTCATTTTATAACCTCCTGTTGGAAGTCAGTGCTGTTGAGCTGGCATTCACTCGTTCTAAAGGTGTTAAAACAATGTGGAAGAAATTTGGCAGCCTTTCTTCTGCTTGGTAGGAAACTCGCAGCAAACAAACATTCTTGTCTAAATGAAACGCTTTGTTGGCCCATCAGTCAATCTACCCAACCATTCTCCCTAAGAGTGATTTTGTTGTTGCTGCTTCAGTGAGATCACACTGCTTCTGACTTTGTTTCTAGCAAAAATTCTCTATAGTTCACCAAAAGAATCTCATTTCTGGTGAATTAAAAATTGATTTTGTAAAACTGTATGTATTTATTTAAGTCAGCTCTTGTTGTCTGGATGCCACACACTGGACACCGCATAGTTAAATAATTTTAGTTTGTTGAAAGTTCCTTTTCCTCAGTGAGTTTTTTTCATGTAAAATGTGAACTATTATAAACAACAAGAAAAAATTCTAAGTTAGAACAGACACAGTTAGTTGATGGAAAGGATTTTTCTACTTGTGTTGCAGAAAAGTTTCTTTTGTATGAAGATGGCACCTTAAACTTCTTTGCACCAGATGGAATATAACTGGGTTTTCTTTGAAATTTGACTCACATGGTTTACATCCATCATGGTTAGAGTTTGCCCAAAGTTGGGTTTATGAATCAAAATTTGAAGGTAAATGTTTCAGTATCTTCACATATTTCTGTGTTCATTCCAAATTAAAGCTATTTGACTGTTTCCTTCTAAAATTTCTCCACCCAAGGGAACTGCAGTACAACACGGTGAACCAGCATCTACTCAATGGGCTCAAAGGAAGCACTTCCTAAATTAAAAATGAATCAAAAATGTAATTTAATAATCAAATGTGCATCAAACATGCAATTTAACTATTAATTTTCAATTTAGCTGCAGTCAAGGGGAACTGCTGCTGTAACACTATTTCAGAGTGTGCAATCATACCAGAAAAAGCATTTAAAAATGGGTCTTCTTCATTGCTGTGAGTGACGGCTCATGTGAAACTAGCTGAAATCAGGCTGATGTGGTACAGTATATAAACCTCCATCTAGTAATGCAAGGAGCTTAAAATAAGCACTTCACATATTGCTTGGCCCAGCTATGATTACTGAGGCTGTTCTGCTTTTGTTGCCTTAAATCATCTGAGGCCACACTGATATTTCTCTTGATGGTCTGCCTAAGCTGCTGTGGTCAGGACCTGAAGTCATTTTCATGACTGTCATGACTGCCAAGTCCACCAGAACGCCCCAGTTGGGATGCAAACCAAGAACCTTCTTACCGTAATTGAAATGGGTTTATGGTTTTAGCCAGTTAAGTTGGTTCAGGCAAGTAACCAGGATGCCTCATGGATGAATTCTAGGTGTTTCTGGGAGACACTGCAGAGATTATAATGCCTCAGTGGACTTGAGAACATTGTGGTTCCCCACATTACCAGATAGAGGAGTTGGTTTGGCGAGAAGGTCTGAAAATATGGCAAAACTGATTTTTTAAAAGATGGTTTTGATCTTTGTTAGAATGATTATTTAACATGGTCTCTGATGCCAGGATATGGGAGAACAAATGAATAAATATTAATATGAGATAATATGATTGCTTGAGGTCAGGGTTACCAGTGAGTAGGTCAATGGCACTTTCCTCAGTGTCAGCAAAATTCAAGTAAACTTTCCTTCAGCATAATTTTAGTTGACATATATTTAGCTGAAATATCCATAGTAACTTTGTAATTTAGTTTACATAATCATGGTTGTAGTTGAGCTTTACTCATTTTTCTGAAATAGTCAAAATATGTTTATCTAGAGTTTAGTCAAGGCAAGGCAAGGTTTTAGTTTAAATTATGTTAGATTTCTTTTGTTTCTACATTCTTTAATCATTTTGATGATTCGAACTAAATAAATGAAAGATATTTTAGACCGTGGGGAAAAAAAACTACTAAACTGGAACACCAGTGTTTGCTTTGACAGATGCTACAGATCTCTGCAGAGACCTTTAAAATGGAGAACTGTTTACGTATGCAATCATCTGACTTGAACACATCATCTAGTTTATCCATAATGTTTCTGAGGGAGACATAAAACAAGTTTTCTTTGTCAAATTTTGTTTTCATGTTTGCTGAATTTCCTTTGTGAAAAACAGGTATTCAAATAAAACTGATTTATTTTAACTTTATAATTAACAATATTAATACTGTTGTTATGTAAGCTTAAAAACTGTTTCAACACACAGACTGTCACCATGTAAAATGCGAATCCCTTTAGCAAAAAGTTTAAATTTCTTGTCTTCTGATAACACCAAAGAGTAGTTGAATATAGTAAATAACAGTTATTAACAATAAATATCAGTAAATGCTGGTGTTACTGAACAGTTTTCAAAAGCTCAGTAGTACACAAACTCGATAGATAGCATCATTTGCTTAATTTAATTAATTTACAAGTTTATGTTACTTTTTAAACATTAAAACCAAGAGCTTTATGTGGAAGTGTATATCATCATCATTATTATTATTATTATTATTATTATTATCATCATCATCATGTGTGGAAGTATAAAAAGCTTTGTCTTACCAGTGTTGAGGTCCTTGTACTCGTGAGAGAAGTGCTCGTTCTGATGAACCCACTCCCCATTGCATTTGAAGAAGATCTGTAAGGCAGGCACAGCTCGACAGCGCAGCTTGATAGGGTTACTTTTGACAATGTAGGCATCCTCCGGCTCCTGGATGAAGTGGGGCAGGGTGCCCTGTACCGAAGGTACAGCATCTGGTTGAGCATCACCTGTGGCACCACCTATAACACAAAACCCTGGTTACTTCACCATCCTAGTTGTTTCTTTAAGGGGAAAAAATAAGAGCAGAACAGGTAGTCTGATGGAAACAAAGACATCATTGTTCTGGTATCAGGTGGATACGCAATTTAGCAGTGAAAAGTGCATTTTATTTTACAAACAAGATGATAACAGCAACTACTTTCAGATTTAAAACGATTGCTCAGTGGACAGTGTTTTGACATCGGCATTCATCAGAAGCTAACATATTGTAGAAAAGCAGAGTACACTCAGAGCACAATTCATCCCCCATCCGAGCAAAACTCTTCTTCTCAGAACAATTTGCAGATGAATGAAATCAGAGCGGAACAAGTGGAGAGGAATTAGGAGGAGACTGATTACCCAAATTGTGGCTGTGGAGTCTGAATACATCTTATCTCAGCCACAAGGCCTGGATTTTAGTCGACACAAAAACAGCCTTTGTGCTGGCGCCAGCATGCCCCTTTGTTTAACGACAATTCACGGCAGGTTACTCTGTTTTTTTCGTTTTGATGGTTGACAGTTCATTGATCTAAGCGCACTATTAGAATCGTGGACTCTTACACTTCATATGTATTTTTTTTTTCCTTCAAAGAAAGGTTCTAGACTCACATTTTGTCATTTGGCCATCTCTTCTGGGTAAAGCACAGTGAGTTCTGTGGGCTGGGACAATGGGGAACAGGATGTTTGTGCTCCTGCCATCCCCGGGATCCTTCTCAGAATTACACCTCAGTCGAATCAAGACAGCTCCAGCTAAGCTATTCAGTGCCATAAAAGCCAATGAGAGCTATTATGCCCCCGCTATCAAATCCAATCCTGTCCCTTGAAATCGAATCTGCACTCTCACCACTTCTCTCAATCAATGTTGTCCTTGTTAAATGGGTAAATGAATGGATGCGGGTGTATAGAAGAGCCACACATAAAACAAACAGACAGGGAGGTGAATGACTGGAAATTATACAGTTTGCTGACATTTCTCAGTATAGTATGTCTCTATCACAATGCTACGACATGTACTTCCTGTAAGTAATCATATCACCATTATATCCTCAACACACCTTAAAATAATTACAGAAACAAGGGACATGATGATTTCAGATCCAATCACTGATCAGCTGGCACATTTATGTGATGTGTTAATCCATATTCATTCATGGCCCTCAGATGTATTTAGCGCTGTAAAAGCTGGGAAATAATACAGAACTATGGGCATAACATTTACACATACATCTTTTCTGATTTGTTTAACTGTAACATTCACTTTTAGAGTGTTTTCAATAACTTCTTAATTTGCCTTTTTTTTTTATTTTCATGTAAAGTTTTAATTCTGTATAAAGCTAGCTTTAAACATTTTCATAACTACGTAGGATCATTTTTAGCATGGTTAAGGTGGAGGGTGGTTTTTGAAAAAATAGTTGTTTTCAGGTCCATCTAAAAAATTAGAAAAATTTAATTAGAAAAATCTGAAAAAAAAAATCTAATTTTGCCCTTTAATGGAACTCACAAACTCAATATCTCAAATTACTGTAATATTGAATTATTGCTATTCAAACAGTATAAATACCATGTATATTTCAGTCTAGTTCAGTACACACAGCCATGGGAAAGACTGCTGACTTTACAGTTGTTCAGATGATGATCACTGACACCTTCCACAATGAGGGTGAGACAGAGAAGGCCTTTACTAAAAAGGCTGGCTGTTTGCAAAGTGCCACAGTATACTAACGTAAACCTGACTTGAAGAGAAAATGAAAAGAACCAGAAAAGAAATGGACTGTGGCTCAGTATTCCAAAGTCCTCTTTATTTGGAAATTAGTGACTACAAGTCTGGAGAATGAATGGAGAAGCACATAATCCAAGGTGTTTGAAGTCCAGTGTGCAGTCTGTAATGATTCCCATGCCATCTGCTGGTGTTGGCTGATCCAATGTATGTTATCAGGCCAAAAGTCAATGCAGCCATCTACCAGGAGCATTTCATGTTTCCATCTGTTGACATGCTTTATGGAGATGCGACTTTGCTTTTCCAACAGGATTTTGCAAAAACTGAACCAAATGCTTTTCTGACCATGATATTATTGTGCTTAATCAGCCAGCCAATATGCCTGACATGAACCTCATACATACTCTATCAGGCATTCTCAAAAGGAAGATGAGAAACACCTGACCCAAATATACAGACAAGCTCAATCTTACACAGGTGTTCAACTAATAGTAAACTACAAAGAATGACATCAAAAAAGAAAGTGAAAAAATGAAATAGTAAAAATAACTCATAAGAAAACTTACATAAAAAATATCCCATCATGGTCAATACTTCCATTTTGTCACAATACAGTTACAAAAAAACCACGATGCCACAGGGTCCTGCACGAGCACTGATTTGAGAAGAGTTAAGAGTGTGGCCTGTCTCTCACTGCTAGACCCAGTGCATCATTGCACTAAAGCCAGAGGGTATCACAAGCAGCTTTGACAGAACACAAGTATTTAATGTCCTGGGACAGAGAACAGACTATAATGCCAGTATATTAATATATTGTAATGGAGTATCGCTGTGTTTTGCAGTGTTAAAGTGAGATGCCACAGGAATATTCAGGATCTTTTTTTTGTATTTTGCTTCTGAGCTCATTTTTGCAGTGTAAATCAAACCGTACTGACATTTTATTACGTGAATCCCCAGTGTGATAACAGTCCTTAAAATAGGTCATGCTTAAATTCAAAAGAGTACATGACTGAAAAGAAATAACTGTGAACAAGTTTTATATTTTTGAATTAATTGTAATATTTTCCTACAGTTTAGCCAAACGCAATTACTAATGAAAATCGATAGAAAAGACTTATTTAATCATATGATGTCTTGATATATAACTCAATGTGTAACATTTAACCCTGTGATATTTCATCTTAGGCTACGTCTACATGTACATGGGTATTTTTGAAAACTGAGATTTTCCTCTTTTTTTTTTTTTTTTAAATCCTGTCCACACGTCAACGCAAAAACGAAGGAAAATGCTGCTAGGAACATGCCAAAGAAACAGGTGGCGATATATTCCTAACCGTGTAGGAATGTTGGCCAATCAGAAGTCTAGAAGCATAGGTGGGAAAGAGTAAACAAAGATGGCGCATAGAAGCAGAAAGGAGTCTTGTGTGAAGGGACAATAACTGTGTGCGTGTATATGTAAGCATTTAAAAACTACAGAGAGTGAAACTAACAGTAACAGTATTTTGTCTAAGTTAGGGTGACCAACTGGACATGTCCACTTTTCACGTTCTGTCCGCGGTGTCCAAGATTGATGAAAATGTCTGGGTTTTTCTATAGGCCTACAGAGGAACCATAGTTTTAAGTTTTAAGTTTTATTTGTCATATGCAAGTTAGCACAGAGTCAACATTGCAATGAAATGTGTTTGACGAGCAGCAGTCACTCAGCAGCATGGTACAGTAGAAGAAAATATAATAAAATATAATAAAATAATAAAAAAAATAGTAAAGAGCAAAATATTAGAGAGACGTGGTAAAAAGAGAAAAGATGACTAAATATATATGTATCTATAAATATAAATATATGTACACTAGTGATTAAATAAGAAAATCTTGAAAAGAAATATGACGGGAGGGCAGATGGGATATTGCACAGGAATGAGCAGCAGAAAATTACAGTATTGCACTTTTTAAATATAAATATCAATGACAATAAAGTGGAGTGACCAGTGCAGTGCATATGTGTAGGGATGGGTACCGGTTTGACATAAACGGTAGTAACCAGACCGAAAAGCAGCGCACATTTCGGTGCTTTATTTCGGTGCTTCCCCCGCCCCCTGAGATGGCATACACTTTACAGGGAGTGCAGAATTATTAGGCAAATGAGTATTTTGTCCACATCATCCTCTTCATGCATGTTGTCTTACTCCAAGCTGTATAGGCTCGAAAGCCTACTACCAATTAAGCATATTAGGTGATGTGCATCTCTGTAATGAGAAGGGGTGTGGTCTAATGACATCAACACCCTATATCAGGTGTGCATAATTATTAGGCAACTTCCTTTCCTTTGGCAAAATGGGTCAAAAGAAGGACTTGACAGGCTCAGAAAAGTCAAAAATAGTGAGATATCTTGCAGAGGGATGCAGCAGTCTCAAAATTGCAAAGCTTCTGAAGCGTGATCATCGAACAATCAAGCGTTTCATTCAAAATAGTCAACAGGGTCGCAAGAAGCGTGTGGAAAAACCAAGGCGCAAAATAACTGCCCATGAACTGAGAAAAGTCAAGCGTGCAGCTGCCAAGATGCCACTTGCCACCAGTTTGGCCATATTTCAGAGCTGCAACATCACTGGAGTGCCCAAAAGCACAAGGTGTGCAATACTCAGAGACATGGCCAAGGTAAGAAAGGCTGAAAGACGACCACCACTGAACAAGACACACAAGCTGAAACGTCAAGACTGGGCCAAGAAATATCTCAAGACTGGTTTTTCTAAGGTTTTATGGACTGATGACATGAGAGTGAGTCTTGATGGGCCAGATGGATGGGCCCGTGGCTGGATTGGTAAAGGGCAGAGAGCTCCAGTCCGACTCAGACGCCAGCAAGGTGGAGTACTGGTTTGGGCTGGTATCATCAAAGATGAGCTTGTGGGGCCTTTTCGGGTTGAGGATGGAGTCAAGCTCAACTCCCAGTCCTACTGCCAGTTTCTGGAAGACACCTTCTTCAAGCAGTGGTACAGGAAGAAGTCTGCATCCTTCAAGAAAAACATGATTTTCATGCAGGACAATGCTCCATCACACGCGTCCAAGTACTCCACAGCGTGGCTGGCAAGAAAGGGTATAAAAGAAGAAAAACTAATGACATGGCCACCTTGTTCACCTGATCTGAACCCCATTGAGAACCTGTGGTCCATCATCAAATGTGAGATTTACAAGGAGGGAACATAGTACACCTCTCTGAACAGTGTCTGGGAGGCTGTGGTTGCTGCTGCACGCAATGTTGATGGTGAACAGATCAAAACACTGACAGAATCCATGGATGGCAGGCTTTTGAGTGTCCTTGCAAGGAAAGGTGGGTATATTGGTCGCTGATTTGTTTTTGTTTTGTTTTTGAATGTCAGAAATGTATATTTGTGAATGTGGAGATGTTATATTGGTTTCACTGGTAAAAATAAATGATTGAAATGGGTATATATTTGTTTTTTGTTAAGTTGCCTAATAATTATGCACAGTAATAGTCACCTGCACACACAGATATCCCCCTAAAATAGCTAAAACTAAAAGCAAACTAAAAACTACTTCCAAAAACATTCAGCTTTGATATTAATGAGTTTTTTGGGTTCATTGAGAACATGGTTGTTGTTCAATAATAAAATTATTCCTCAAAAATACAACTTGCCTTATAATTCTGCACTCCCTGTAGATTCTAGCCAATCATTTTACATTTCCGAGGATAGTAGGCGGGTCCAGGTACGTACGTTCTTTTAGAGCAGAGCTACAGATTAAAAATGCCCAAGGTGAAGCGGTCAAAAGTCTGGCTGTACTTCACAGCAAAAGATGCAAACTCAGCAGCCTGCAACAAGTGCTTTAAGGTGATACTGTGATACTGTGCAAAGGAGGTAACTCCTCGAATCTGATGAAACACCTGGTGACGCATAGCGTTTTTTTGAAAGCTGAGAAATGCGCCGTATTTGATAGCTTGCTGCGAGACCTCACAACGTGCACATCTACTGCGGGTGGGTTGCCTGTTATCGGACCTGGAGTTAGCAACATCTCCCAAAAACCCAAAGAGGAGAGTTCTGGCCCCTAGCTCTGCCAGTGTAGCAGAAATGATGACGGACGATGATGGCAGCAGCAGCCGTTCTTCTCTGCGTGAGTAGCTTAATGTTGTTCGTGTGTAATTTACGTTGAGTAGGTTAACCACGTTATTAAATTAATGCAGGTAAGGTGAACTAGAAAACACCGTCGTAGTTACATGCGGCTGTCTTCTTGTTTGATGTTCAGAAACAGCTCCGACGATGACGTCAACGTGTTTACGGAAGCGGTTGTGGGATTCATCGGGAAACTAGCGGATGATACCGTGGAGACAAAGACTATCACAACGTTTCCCAACCAGAAGCCGTGGGTGGATAAAACCATCCGCGACGCTCTGAGATCCCGCACCGCTGCCTACAACACGGGACTCATGACGGGGGACATGGACCCGTACAAAGCCGCGTCATATAACGTGCGGAGGGCGGTGAAAGAGGCGAAGCAGCGCTACGGGAGGAAACTAGAGTCACAACTCCAACAGAGTGACTCTAGGAGCCTGTGGCGGGGACTAAGGACAATAACGGAGTATAAAGCACCAACAACCGGTATGACGAACGCGGCCGTGACTCTGGCAGACGAGCTGAACACTTTCTATGCTCGCTTCGAGGCTGCAGCTAAGGTCTCCAACAATGCTAGTGTTAGCGGCGCTAACGGCTGCAGACAGGAAGATACTGCCAGCACCGGAAACGTGCTCGTCATCTCCGAGCATGAAGTAAGGAGAGCCTTCAAGAGAGTGAACACCAGGAAAGCAGCAGGACCAGACGGCATCCCAGGTCGTATCCTAAGAGACTGCGCATACCAGCTAGCTCCTGTGTTCACTGAGATATTCAACATCTCTTTATCTCAGTCGGTGATCCCCACATGCTTCAAAGAGTCCATCATTGTTCCTGTCCCGAAGAAACCCCACCCTGCTTCTCTCAATGACTATCGCCCTGTAGCCCTCACCTCAGTAGTGATGAAGTGCTTTGAACGCCTGGTCAGAGACTTCATCATTTCTTCACTACCAGACACACTGGACCCACTACAGTTCGCTTACCGTCCAAATCGTTCCACAGACGATGCCATCTCTCATCTCCTCCACACATCACTCACTCACTTGGACACTAGAAGGGGGAATTATGTTAAAATGCTCTTCATAGACTACAGCTCTGCATTTAACACCATAATTCCCTCCACACTCACCACCAAGCTGGAGCATCTGGGACTCAGCTCATCTATGTGTCAGTGGATCTCCAACTTCCTAACTGGCAGACCACAGGCAGTAAGGATGGGCGGACATGTCTCAGCCTCCACCACTCTCAGCACTGGAGCCCCCCAGGGGTGTGTTCTGAGCCCCCTGCTGTACTCTTTGTACACATATGACTGTGTGGCCACTACCAGCTCCACCACCATCATCAAGTTTGCTGACGACACCGTCGTGGTGGGCCTGATCTCTGATAACAACGAGACGGCCTACCTGAAGGAGATTAGGAATCTGGAGAACTGGTGCCAGAGGAACAACCTCCTTCTAAACGTCAGTAAGACAAAGGAGCTGATAGTGGACTTCAGCACTAAGCAGGAGAGGAACTACCAGACCCCCGTCATCAACGAGTGCCCAGTGGAGAGAGTGGACAGCTTCAAATACCTCGGAGTTCACATCACGCAGGACCTGTCATGGTCCTGTCACATCAACACCGTGGTGAAAAAGGCCCGACAGCGTCTCTACCACCTCAGACGCTTGAGAGACTTCCAACTGCCCTCCAAGGTGCTCAGGAACTTTTACTCGTGCACCATAGAGAGCATCCTGGCGGGAAACATCTTAACCTGGTTCGGGAACAGCACCATGCAGGACAGACGAGCTCTACAGAGGGTTGTGCGGTCAGCTGAGCGCACCATCCGCTCCGAGCTCCCTGACCTGCACTCAATCTACAGCAGGCGGTGCTGGACCAAGGCCAGGAAGATCGTGAAGGACCTCAGCCATCCCAACAACAGACTGTTCTCTCTGCTGAGGTCAGGAAAGCGATTCCGCTCCCTGAAGACCAACACAGAGAGACTGAGGAGGAGCTTCTTCCCGCAGGCGATACGGTCTCTCAATCACACCACCACACAGTACTGACCCACACATATGGTTCTTACACACACACTGGACTTTCTGGACTTTGTTTTTGCACAACACTGGTCACTATATTCTTCATTTCCAGTTAATACTTGTACAGCTGCTGTTATTGTGTATATATTTATTTATATTTAGATTTCTTCATACATTCTTATATAGTTCTATATTGTGTATTGTGTATTTTGTTGTACAGTTATTTTATTTTCAACTTTAATTTATATATTTTATCTTATTCTTCCCAGTTAAATTTACCCTTCATTCTAATTTGTGTTGTACAGTTATTTCATTTTTAACCTTAATTTATATTTTATTCCTTCCTAGTTAAATTTACCCTTTTTAATTTTTCATATTTATTTCCTATCTTATTCATAGCCTTTCCTTTTTTTGTTTTCTTTAGGTCACGAGCAGTTGTCCAAGCATTTCACTACATATCGTACTGTGTATGACTGTGTACGTGACAAATAAAATTTGAATTTGATGGCAGATACTTCCTTCACCCTGGCCAAAAAGGCTAAAATGACCAAAGAAAAATTGGAAAACAGCTAAACATGAGAGGTTTTTAGACAAAGTTTGTGTTTTTTCCATTGATTAAGCACTGCTTCCAGCCAAGAGTGATACCATATATGCCCTATAGCTGCAGAAAAGGCTAACATTGTTATCTTTTTACAAAAAAACAGCTGAACATGAGAGGTTTTTGGACCAATTTTGTGCCCTCCATTCTTTAAGCACCGGCCGGCACTGTTTCAAATGTACCGGTTTGTCATCCCCGAGCTGATGCTTTGTGAGCGCTTCTTCTGCGCTCACAGATCGGACAGACAGCGCGCAGCAGTGTGCCTGATGACTTTTAAAAGACGTCAAAGTGCAAGTGGAGCTTTTCAGATAAACTGCAAAATAAATTTCCCTTGTACGGTCCCAGTAATTTTTTTGCCCTTGTTGACTTGTAAAAGCCTATATGACATTTTTGTTTCACCATTCATTAACCGCACAGAGAAGGCATTGTTTAAATGTGTTAAACATTTCTTTAAGCAAACAGTATTATTCTTCAGGTTCTTCATGAATGGGCCAAGTGTCCTCTTTTTTGGAAATCAAAATATGGTCACCCTAGTCTAAGTCGACCATTGTAGAAATCCATTTCACTGAAACAAGTGCACAGTGTGATGTCAAAAAAGGTGCACACCTTTGACGCTGCGTTTTCTCCGTTTTCCTCGTCCACACGTAAATGCAAAAATTGAGTTTTCGAAAATCAACACCCTGGCAGGAGTTTTAAAAAATCTCAGTTTTCAGTGACCGAAAACGCCGCAAATGTGCAAACGCATAGAAAAATCTGCGTTTTCAAAAATACCCGGATATGCGTGGACGTAGCCTTAGTCATCTTTGGTGATAGCCCATGGAGCTAACAAATATATGTTATGGGAATATAAAAGTCATTTCTTAAAAACAGGAGACAAAGACAGTGTTTATTCTAACAGACATACATCAAAAACTACATTTTCCCCCCCCCCAGAATGTTTCTTTGCTTATCTTCAGAACATAGTTAGGACCTAAGGCTGGGGTTTGCAATAGTGATAACCTAGACCTCACGGGGTTAAAGCATCCAATTCAAGTCAAACCACTTTCCTTTCCTAAACCTACCCAAGAATATATTAATAACCTTGTAACTGGAAATATACTTTTGTCATGTCCAGTTTAAAATAAATACATAAGTAATTAATAGTGATGGCCAAAGATGCCAAACCTAAAGCATCAAGGGGTGATGCTTTCATAGCATATTTTTCTTTATAGTCATGCAAATAGACTTAAAATGACTTGGAAGTGTATGGCCAGGTCTGACTTTCTAATGAAAAACATGAAAGAATCAACACAAGCAATTTTCCCCATAATCACTGACTGACAGGATGAAAATATTCATGCAGGACTACTTTCAGATGGAGATTAGATTATTTCTTGTGGCTATGTACTGGTGGAATGACAAAGAACAAACTGGATGATGCATTTGTAGGAAATCAATTTAGCATAATTGTGCAGTGAAACTCAACCCAGTGCACATTTCATAGAAAATGGAAACTTCTTTATGTTTAATTCTCTTCCAAACTGCTTTTATATACATTGACTTTAAAACATTATATGCATATCCCTGTCATACATGAATTTATAGACCAAACAACAAAGAAAAAACACTATACCAGAACAAAGCCATACTGCAACGAACCCCTGATGTTTGAAAAGCTCAGTCAGAGCACCAATTTGAGATTAAGTTTTTCTCTCAGAGGGATATCAGTCATCCACAGACATCTTCTTTTTCTATCATGGAGCAAGTTATTATAACACTTTGGTGGTAATTATCCTTTTCATTTTTAGGTAAACTGTTAGATTTTAAAAGACAAAATAAATAAATCCCAAAGTCCAAACTTTTGTCAGACCCTATATTCATCCCAAGCTCCCCCCTACGTGGATGTAGTGGCTCCATAATTGGATTGACTCAAAATTGTATCAAAAGCTTCTTAAATACTCACAAAAAAAAAAAAAAGAAATCTATGACTAGTTGTACAAGTCCGATTTCAGCTGACTTATAAAGCCAACAATAATTTGTCCACATGAGAGAAAACTCATTTTAGGGGTTACAAGCCAAAAATGCTGAGAACCACACTGCCATGGCCTTCACATTCATTGAATCTGACGCAAGTTGGACACATGCAACACATTTTTGTATGATGTGTTGCACAGCAAGTCATACATCAAAAGACAGAATGGGGAAATTATCTTAGGAGAGTGCTGATCATTCCTTCAGTAGAGTAGTTAGACAGAGAATCACTGATTTTGTTTTTCTGTAAATGGCGTCTACATGGGTTACAAGCTAACCACATCTATTTTTAATGAGTCTTGAAAGAATTCCAGATTTTGTCAATGTATTTCTCATTTTAAGATTTCAAAAAGGTTTGATTTTTTTTGTTAGTCTGTACAATTACTAATATGATTTCTAAATCTTGCATTCATTAGACAGGCATCATCAGTAACCACTGTTATGGAAAGTTATTTTTATTACAAATCTCTTCTTTGACTGTTAATTATTGATGATGAATGTAGAAAAATGCTGCCCAGAAATAAAGACACAAGCTTTTATTAATTTTACACATTTATATGGACACACAATAAAACTGAAACTGATTGAGAAACAGTGGCCCGGCATCATTTAAGTACTGTGATGGCATCATTTAAGTACTGTGATAACACATGTAATGGTTAAGTCATGTAACCCTCCTCCACCACCTCCCTTGCCACTGAGCAGCCGTGCTCTAATCAGCTAATTGCTGCTATGATGAATAAAAATAGTACGACACTGGAGAGCCCAGCCATGCTTCTTCTTTGATTTTTTTCTTTCTTTCTTTTCTTCCTTTTTTTTCACACTGCACAGCGACTAATGATGTGCCGTGTCCTTTTCTCTTAATGTTTAAACATTAACACATTCAAAGGTAGCAGATAATTGGAACAAGGTGACAATCCACGCTCCATAAACCTGGAGCCGCAGTGTTGGCCGCTCCACCCATGATGGATGCTCATAAATATCAACCTTAATGAAGGAAATGACTGCGACGCCAATAAGTCACTTATTTCCTCATTATGCTGGTTAATTTTAACACTGCCTCTAAAACGCTCCCTCACCCTGTTTGTTGCCAGTCACAGGTTTCCACCTGACTTGGCATGGGACTCAGTGCAGTGGACCTGCAGCTGATAAATGCCCCGGGTATCAATCTGCATACAGAGATGCAGACAAAATGGCACCAGGACTGCTGGCACACACTGCCTGACAATGCTTCAGAGCCAGGGGACCGTGTTCAACAAAAACAGATTCAAATCACCAATCTCTCAGAAACATGCAATCAGTGGTACATGCTGGGAAGGCCTGAGACAGGACAGAATGTAATGGTGTAGTGAACAGACATGGAGCAAAAGAGGAGCAGTTTTGGATTTGTACGACAATGACTACTAAACTTTTTTTTAATGGAAACAATGCTATGATCATCACATACCAAATCACAAACAACATTAGCTGTTTTAAAACTACAACTTCGAGAGAATCATGCTGGGGTGACTTCCACAGTTGTCTGTTCTTACTTGTGGCACACAGCAGTTGTGTTCGCAGTAGTAGAAATACCCCCGTTCTCACAGGACGATGACAAAACATCACACAACTCCAGCTTGCTGGCACTGGATATAACAGAAAATTTGAGCCATTCATACATCAGCATAGTCCAAAATCATATGGTCTTTCTACTAGACAGGTTAAAGACTGGCTTACGTCCCATCCAACTGCTTCAGACATCTGTGTTCCTACATGAGCCTCTGTCGGGCAAGTTCTTGAACAGTTCATGTTATGCCTATATTATAGTTCCTTCACTGGGCCAGCCCAGTGAAGGAACAATGGGCTGACCCAGTGAAGGAAGCCCATTGTGGACACTCTTTCAATGATGAGGATGTACACATCCTGCACAGGGAGGAACGCTGGTTTGAGCGCGGAGTCAAGGAGGCCATTTACGTGAAAAGGGAAAGACCATCTCTGAATCGAGGAGGGGGCCTAAGAGTACATCTTTCGCCATCTTACAATGCTGTGATTGCAGCCATTCCCCAACACTCTGTGAATGGTACTCATGGCCATTGATCAGTGGGTTTTGGTCAGTGGTTGTTGATCAATGGTCATGAGAATTTGCATAATTCCGATTAAGGAACTGACCTCCCAGCCCATTGTTCCTTCAGTGCGCTGGTTTCAGTCATTATGCAAATGTACTGTTTATAAGGTTGGGGAAACCTGCAGTCAGCTGAGACTGAAGAAGTCACTTGGATGAGTGACGAAACGTTTCTCCCACAAAACGCTACGTCCAGATGAACAGAATCAACTTTTAGAGAATTACGATATAGATTTTTATTTTTTTTCCCTCTCTACACAACATAGGAACTTAGCTATGGCTAAGGTTGATGTCATCACCAATGATGACAGAATGTGGAGGTGAAAGTCTTTGCAATTTTTCACAATGTGATTAATTTAACTTGTTGTTGCAATATGATTCATAATTAATCAGAATAAACACTAAGGGGCCAGTTTAAGGCTTTGCATTCAGTTCACTGCGTGCCATACATGTACAATACACTGAACAAGGCTGCTGACAAAACTGACAAACAGAAACTTTGTTGAACTTTGTTGCAATGTCCTAGTGTTACACACATCATCTGAAAGAAACTTTACAATGTGATGGAGTTGGTTGGCTTGTTTGTTTTTGTGCAGTTTGCTGCTTCACTCCACTGCACTCCATCACACCATGTGTGTATGAAGTTTTAACTCTCTACTTTACCTTGGTCTTGCCACTGGATTGACAGCCACCTTTAGTATCAGTTGGAAACTGTACTAAAACAGACCTAGAAAGAGAAGAATTCCTGAAAAATCAAGCTGACAGCACTTATGCTTTTCCTTCTTGGGCCTCCTGCCTGTGTTGGACATCACTATCTCACGCAGCGGCTCCACAGCCCTAGTCCTTTGAAATCACACATTCTTCCATGCACATCCATGAGATCACCAGGGACTTCTCATTCTTTTTTTTTCTGTTTTTTGCAAGAAAAAAAGTAGGAGGGCAAGCATGAGGAGTGTCAGCAGTGTGGGTATCAGGCTTTACATGGTGAGCACCCTCTCAGCCTTTCAGCAGGAGTCCAACTCATTTGAAAGGCAGGGAGTCAGGAGATGTCAGACTAATCCTTGACACTAAAGGAGAAAGAGGGGCTGAACAAAAAAATGCGGGAAAAGGCTTAGCACACGGCAGGACTGAGAGACCGCTGAGTGAACTCCAGAACATAGGCGCCTAAGACACTGAAAGGACAGTCGAAAAACGATCCAAAACTCACATACACCCATTTATAATACTTTGGGACAAATTCACTCTCACTCTAACCTCAACATGAGCCCTAAGACGAATCTACTGTCTGCCTTTTCCTAAAACATTTTGAGGATAAATATGTGGTTTTGATTTATTCCAGCACAATATGAAAGTCAACAGAAATGCATTGATAAAAGCATAATCTATCAAAGCACATTCACATTTTTCATCAAAGCGAGTACATGTATGATTCCATAATAATGTGGTTGTGAGCAGCCATACTCCCATACTTATGCATTCAAGTAACTGTATGAAGCTATATTTTTTAGAAAGGAGTTGAGTGAAAACAGCAAACCTTGCAAGAGAATCATCCCATTTATTTTTAATTAGTGCTTTGATGTATAACATTGTTCATTAGCGATCTCTCATGGCTCCTTCATTCAACTGACTAATCATTGTTGTGTCTAAATTCACTGCTATAACACAATGCGGAAAACTGGTAAAACAAAGCTCTCCCAAATTCTAAAACAAATCTAAATATGATACAATAAGGAGATTAAATGTAAACTGACTGCATGTATTGTGGTATGGGCTTGGTGGTAAAGATTATCTCTATTTGTCCTTGTGGCACTAAGGCTGAAACAGATGTTAGAGACAATGTTACGCTCCCATAAGTGGTGCAGAGGGCGGTCAGGATCCATTAATTATCCACCACCATTCACCACAGCCACAGCCCTTTGGATGACCTGTGTGTCTGGAAGACCACGGAAGACAACTAAAGTAGATGATTGCAAAATTCTTCCTTAGATTAAAGAAGAAAAAAACAAGCCTTGACAACATCTATCCAAGTCGAGAACAGTGTGCAGGGTGTATTTGTCATCGATCAAACATGCTGAGACCAATGTTGTGGCATTGGCATATTTGGCTGCCAATGGAACTGCGTTATTAGGGCTTATTAATAAGGTGACTTCTGAAAGAAGCAGCAGGATGAACTCTGAAGCGTACAGAGCTATACTCTCTGCTTAGATTCAGCCAAATGCTGCAAAACTTATTGGAAACTGCCTCACAATGCAAATGAAGAATGAGCGAGTGTGTACTTTAAAAGCAACCCAGGAAAGAGGGGAACATGGCATCTTTTGCTGCCCATGGGTTCCAGACTTCAGGCAGTCATTCACTGTTACTTAGATACAATGATGTACAAAAGCCACCCCTCATTTCTTATATTTTGCTTTTGATTCAGTTCAGCTAAATACTTTGTCCCACAAGGAGAAATTAGTTTAACGACAGGGACAACAAGGGCAACTTACATGGGCACACATACCCAATGAGATAAGGATTTCATAAGAAAAAAAATTGTCCGAATAAATATAAATAAAAACAATAAAATGGCAATAAAAATAACAACAACAGCGGCTATTTGCTGTTAAGGAGCAGGGTTGCAAGGAGAAAGAATTTCTTGAAATTTTTAAAAGTGGTCCTAAGCAAAAGTTCTCCAGGCTTTCTGAAGGCCTTTCAAAGCTCTGTCAGGGCGGTTTTAAAAACACTTCTCATATGTATAATTAAAGTTGTCCGTCCAATAACCTTGCTGGGTTTGAATTCAAGCTGAAAGTCACATCTTGATTGTTTGAGGTAAAATCCACTATGGTGGTTTTCAGAGGCTAAAATCAAAAAAAAAAAATGTTGTTGAGCATTGAGTTGTCAGTAACATTTGGGATCACTTCTGCCCCATCATCAGTGTCAAACAAATCAAAATAATGACTGGCAAAAACAGATTTTTGTGATGCAAATCACCAGCAACTATACCCTAAAACATGATGAATAATTACACTTCATGAGAGTTGCCAAAAAATCCAAAGTTTTACAGTATGTCACTCAATAACACCAGTTGACACAACAGCAAGCAACTGAGCAGCGAGCTGTGCACTGGTAATTAACACTAAAAGAGGTGTTGGTGTTAGAATCTTCAGCCTGAGTTTGATCAAGAGTTGTAAAAGCATCAAGAATGATCATGAAGTTGATCTAGCAGCAAGTATCGAGCACAAAAGTGTGAGTAAGTTGTGCTGACAGAAACAATGATGAAAGTACCATTGTGGGTGAAAGCACAGAAATGATGCTCTGTGAATTTATTTACCTTGAGTGGATCAAGTAAATCTTCACTATTACAATTCCAATAATGCTTATTGTAATAAATGTAGAGTGGGCCAATGTTATAACAACTACAACATTAGTCTCTTTAACGGACTCTGACATCATTGTTTTCAGGCCCAATCATCTTCATGTTGCTTCAGTCTTCAAACTTTCCTTTTTGCTAAAGCATATAGTTAGGGCTGGATCAGGTGACCCTGAATCCTCCCTTAGTTATGCTGCAACAGCTGTAGGCTGCTGAGTATTTCTTCTTCAGTCACCTTTCTCATTCACCATGTGTTAATAGACCTCTCTGCATTGAATTATACCTGTTATTAATCTCTGGCTCTCTTCCACAGCATGTCTTTATCCTGTATTCCTTCTCTCTCCCCAACCGGTCGCAGCAGATGGCCGCCCCTCCCTGAGCCTGGTTCTGCTGGAGGTTTCTTCCTGTTAAAAGGGAGTTTTTCCTTCCCACTGTCGCCAAAGTGCTTGCTCATAGGGGGTCATTTGATTGTTTGGTTTTTCTCTGTATGTATTATTGTAGAGTCTACCTTATAATAAAAAGCACTTTAAGGTAACTGGTGTGTTGATTTGGCCCTGTATAAATAAAATTGAATTGAATTGAGCTGAACTGAGTTCAGGCTTGTGGGCATTTTTTTTTTTTTTTTTTACACACAGCTCATTTAAGGTCCTACCACAGCACTGCAATCAGGTCAAATTCTGAACCATACCAACACCTCGCCTCTTTTCTCCTTCAGCCTTTGTTGTAGATTTGCTGCTGTGGTTGGTATCACTCACTGTGTACTAACTGTATATGGTTGAAGTGACAATAAAGCCGACTTGACTTGACTTGATTGTGATCCTGTATCTCCCAATTTCAATCAAGGTTTAGCTTCACATTTGAGTCTAGAAAATTTTGGTATATAGAGGAGCTCATGGTCAACCCAGTAACTTCAAGATACTTAGGCCCCAGTAGCTGACAAACAAGCCCAATTCATCACCCTTGGCAGTTGGTATGGGTGTTTGTTTTTTGTCAAATATGGCACTGTCCACTGTGGGCCACACTTCTCAACTTTGCTCTCTCTCTGCTCTCTCTTCAAGAACATTGTTCCAGAAATCTCATGGTTTGTTCAGCTGCAACTTTGCAAAATTAAGCCATACTGCCATCTTCTTTTTAGATGGGAGATGATTTCATCTAGAAGTCTTTGCAATAAAGTCATACTTGTTCAGACTTTTCCTAATTATACTTGATGGAAATTTAATATTTAACATGCTAAAGGAGGCCTATAGCGTCTGAAATGTAGCTCTAGTGTTTTGCAGTTTCTTTGAGCGAAGCACGATCAGATCTTGGGATGAATTTGCTGGAATGTCCACTCTTGAGACAACTGACAAAGTGTTAAGACACACCTGAATGCTACAGATGAGCAAATTGTCAAAACTGCTTCTCAGTTTAAGATGCTAACACTCGCTGATGATCAAGCACATTTAATTAGCCGCTCCAGGCTGCTACTTACCTTCTCAGTTCCTGTGGAAGCAGCAATCATGCACTTAGTTGTAAACTTTTTATTTCACACGACTGCAGTGACACAGCACTGAATGCAGCTAAAACACCTATTAAACCACTTTACTATCTTTACAATGTATACTTCTGTATACCTATGCACACTGCACAGAGTATTTAAGAGGAGTCATCTAATCACAAATATCATGACACATAACAGGTTTGGGAAAAAGTGTCATAACAACTAATCTAAACCTGTAACAAGCAGCCTTAGACTCTTTTTCATAAAACTGACTCTTGGGCTCAGTTATTGATTTCTGTGGTTTCTTTTATTTATGTTTTCTTTATTTTATGATGAAATCGGATTTGTTTGAATCCTTTGGCCTCCTGACAGTGAAATGAGCCAGTTAAAATTTTACTTTTTGGTTCAGTGCCATAAAACTTTAAGCCCTTTAGGAGACTTTTTCAGGAAAATGACACTATAAAATGGACACAGTCATCAGTTTACAAACAAAATGGGAAGTTAATGACCTTAATTAATCTTAGCTATAAAAACAAGCCCCAGTCCTAATAATGTTCCTTAAGAATTGTTGGTTGTTTGTCTACCTATCTATTATTAAAAATCCAAAATATCATTATCTAAGTACAACAAGCCAATAAACCGTCAATAAACAGGATGTACAAGGTCTTTTTTTTATGCACACAAGAAAGCAGATTTGAAAAAAAAAAAAAAACTTAAAGCAGCAAACATTTGAGTTTTCTTCTTCTTTCATGTGTAAGGTGGTCTATCAAAGCTAAGGGGGATGAGTCTCTTTGTGGGTGAAGACACTATAGCATGACACTGTCAAACAATATCTGCATTCAACCATCCCCCACCCCACCAGTACACTTCACAGTAAAGTGGTATATATTGCATGTAATCAATTTCAAAAGGTTCAGTGGTATAAAAAATAATTACACAGCACGCGTGTCCACTGTCGTGCAACAAGTGAGGCAACAGTTTGAGAGGTGGGCTCCCCAGTGATTACAGTGCATAGATCTGGAGCTGTGTCAGTTATAGGTTGTATCTGTTATATCCTTCAGTTACACCAGGGGCCCAAGCAGCCTTACAGGCCTGATTGACTGAGACAGTTATTGACAGGCTGCTGAACTTCCCGGAAAGGGCAACAGAGAGAGAGAAAGAAAGTGGAAAGCAAATCCCCACGTTGGGTCTCTTCACTGATCCTGTTTCTGCTCTCCCTCCAAGTGGGATGTTTTCTTTTATATTACCTGAAGATGTTTTTGTGGACTGATAGCTAGATATCGTCTGTTTATTAAATATCTAATATCTGCCACTCATAACATCCTCCAGTGTGTTAGGATGTCTGGGTTGTAGACCCAGGGTTTTGAGTTTATTATATTATTTATCATTTCTAATCTTTGGTTTCTTTGTTAGAGTTCTGTCTTATGGTTTATGTCTCTGTGTTCTCTAGTTGCTCTGTCTCACCTGTCAGCTGTATCCCCTTGTCAAGTTCGTGTCTCTGTGTTATGTTTCCTGTTTTACTTTGAAAGTCCGTGTCTCATGTAAATGCGTCTGGTTTGGCTTCCTTTGTCTCATTAGGCCTGGTTTGCCCCAGCTGTGTTTCCCTCCTGTTGTCCATTCCCTGATTGCTCCCTCTGTGTATTTAAGCCCTGTGTTTCTCTGTGTCCGTGTCACAATCTACTCTTATCTACTCTTACCCATGCTGTGTGTTTTGGTTTTTCCTGCCTGCGTTAATGTTTGTATTTTGGAAGTTTGTTATTTTGAGTTCAGCAGCTGTATTTAAGTTCATCTTTTGTTTCCGTAAGTCTGCATTTTGGGTCCTTTTCCTGCCTGCACACAGCCCTCACATAACAGAAGATCGCAACCAGAACATGGACCCAGCAGACTCCGTGTGGTATCGGCGACCCGCAGTTTCTGCCTTCCTCAACGAGAGGGTGAGGCAGGAGGCTAAGCATGCCCGGGAGCTTCTATGGGTCTCGTTTGGCTTGGGGAGGGCCCCGCAGCTTCCAAACTGCCATGGCTACGGCTGTGTTTTGGGGTTTTTTGGGGTTTTTTGTAACAATGCTTGTTTTGGTGCGCTGTGCTGCTACCACATGGTGGATACCATTCATTGACTTCAGAACATTAAGAAAAAGGCTTCACAAACTCGTTGTCTCGGTTAAAATAGTTGCAATAAGACAGTTGTAACATCTTCCATTATTGCGAGCTTAAACCCACCTGTTTAAGCTAGCATTCCAAACAAATTAGATCTTAACTTTTCCCCGGTTCGTGCTTGTGCCACACCACCATCTGTAATGATAACTGTATTTTCTTTGCTCCTTTATTGTTATAACCCTGCAAAGGCGGCTCATCTGTGAAGCACTTTGATGTACCTGGGTCTTTTAAATGTGCTATAGAAATAAAATTGGAACTGCCTGGTTTGGAAATGTTGTGAAGGTAGTTAGCAAAATGATAGGTCTCCCACAGACCTGACTTCCTATTGTATATGCAGGTAGTACGCAAGGCTTAAAGACCCAAAGTTATTATAGAGAACCAGACTCACCTTCGGGCTGCAGATATAGAACACCATGAGTAAGGTGTAATATGACTAAAAGCGATTTTGTTACCTGTGCAATAGCATTCTTAAATCAGTATATGTGATATCTGTAGCTTATCTTACCATTTTAGTGGTTTTACAAAATTTTGTGGTTTTTACTGAAGCCTTGTTTTTTTATGATTGTGCATTGTTTTTATTGCTGTTTATATGGTTTATGTCAGTGATTTCTTGAGAGCCCATTTAGAAAATGTTTCTTTTACAAATTGATACCTTTTTCCACACAACTTATAACCAAGGTATGCAGAACCACATCTCTGAATGCACAACATGTTGAACCTTGAGGCAGATTGGCAGTAAACACTAAACTGAGGCAACAACTCATATGGGCTCACCTGAAATTGGACAACATAAGATTGGAAAAACATTGCCCAGTCTCTATTTTTGATGGTAGGGTCAGAAACCAAAAAAAAAACCAACATGAAAGAATGCTTCCATCCTGCCTTAAATGATTCAAAATACTGAGGAATGTTCCCAGCATCTTGTTGAAACCATACTACAAAGCACTACAACAATCCTGTAGACAAAGGGTACTAACAAGGTGTAACTAATAACTAACTAATAATGTAGCCAGAGAAATTACTTTCAAAATACACATTTATGGATGGGAGAAGGAGGGTGGCGGTGGAGCACAAGATTTATGCTCAATTTCTAGCAATGTTATTTTTTTTCTTTATTAACAACTGTCATTATTCTAAATCCGATTCTGATCTTGAAAAGCTTTAAACTTTCTATTTCAACAGATGGTTTTAACTCTCATGACCTTTTCAGGGTGTGACAGCTGGGACATGTTCTAGCTGCCCTCCGTGACCCTCAACTGTGTAAACAGTTAAGAAAATGAATGGATGTGTAAAGTAAGAAGACGCATTAAGGATTTTACCAGAGTAACAAAGTACTCTGAAGAAAGTGCTGGGTGTTTGCAGTCTGATCCAGCTTGAATGTCCATGCTTAAGAGAGAGGATGGTAGGAATTCAACCAGCACAAAGGCTATGGAGACATCTCAAAAATGCAACAGTACATGCATTTCTACAACAGTTAATGTATAAATTCTGGTTGTGCTTACTGACCTCGAACCGATTTTATGTGGTACATGGCGCTCAAAAATCTGTCAAAAAATGTTTTAGTACAACTTTGGTAAGCTACGAAGCTGCACCGCTTGATGGATTGTCGAAGCATTACAGCTACCATAGTCAGGAGCCTTGTGGAGTAATCTGGGTCCAAAACTGTGTCCACTTCAGGTCCCAAATTCAAATGAACACTGCAGCATCACTGAGAGTAAAAAACTGTCTAAATTCTTTCATCTCTAATAAAATGATCAGCGTTGCTGCTTTACCTCGTGTAACAATTCAGTTTAACATCCAGGCATCCATGAAAACAGAATTTATTAAATTTAACCGAGTTAGAAGTTAGCAGGAAGTTAGCTCGCTAGTTTCCACCTAAACATGATATACCATGTTCTGACAGAGATTTCTGAAAAAATTAAAACGTACAGCTCTGCTATCACTTCCAACATAAGTGAAGACAGAAAACTAAACGGCAGTGACTTTTGTAGGGTTGCTGAAGTTGGGCTAGCTGGAATATAATGATATGCTATGTTATCGCTAGCAGCACAGCTATGTTAGCATAACATAAACACAGTGAAGCTTGAGGATGAACGCTAACACTTTTCCACTTGATAAAAGTTAACGTGCGGGTTCCCGATGGTTAGGGACAAATGCAATCGCATGGCAGGATGCTGTAAACGGACCAAACTTCAGTCAGGAGAACAACTTAGATAATCCATCCACAATATGAGGTTAGTTATTAATATACTGCAATAACATGGGAATAGAGCAGCTGCCAGAGAATTCAGCATTAATGAATCAATGGTACAGAAGTGGAGGAAGCAAGAAGAATGAGTTCAGTAACGTTTGACTTATCTCACTGTTTTGTTTCACTTAATGCGCCTTAATCGGGTGCGCCTTACGTATGAACACAGATCCATTCATCGACAGTGCACCTTAAAATGTGGTGCGCCTTATAGTCCGAAAAATACGGCATTTTGTCTTCTATGTCAGACAAAAATAATCTCCTGCAGGAAAAGTATGGGAGGATCACCTGTCAAAAGATGTTATCTGAGAACATATTTACTCATGATGACTTTGCGACATTTGTAAAGTGCAAGTAAGTCAATATTTACAAATTCCCTATACACACAGCACACACCTAAAAAGACCAATAGGAATTAATACACAAAATAGCACATCACACACCATACAACGGGTTTAAAAAGGCAGCCAGAAATGCACTGCTCAAGCATATGCCTATTACATAATCTCCATTATTCCGGTTCAACATTTTTTCTGGATCAACAAGTTGATAGATGAAAAACTTTTAAATCCTAGATGATCACCACTAGACATGGAGCGAAATTCCCCCATTAAGGTGCATTCAGGTGTTGTTTTCAGTCTATGAGCCTTTTCAATCATCCTTCTTACTCAGGCTTTATAGCTCTGTGTAGCTAGTGGAAATTTAGCTGCCATCAGCAGCACAGTTAGGTGTTGATTAACACATCACATGAATAAGGAAAAAGAAAAGGTGCAGAGCTCATACGAACTCACTGCAGGTATAAAATCCTGAACTGCACCAAGCGCTCTACACTGAATAAATCTAAATTGATGTTTTTCAAAATTGACCTTTAACATTTGGAATATTATGTTATATAATATAATAATAAATGTTGTCACTTTATTCCTATACACATCGGTGTGAAATCTGGAGTTATGGCCAAAAATGTATTTCGCAAGTTCAATATGACTAGTCAATTCAAATCAGTTCATTCTTGAGTCCAACTGAGTTTTTGTACCAAATCTGAACAAATTCTCTCAAGGCATTCCTGCAAAATCCCACTCACAAGAATGAGACAGATGGTGTCATTGTGAAATAGAAAGAAACAACAGCAACACAAAAGTAACAAAATAAAAAGTGACATGATGAAAAAGGTAAGAATGAAAAAAGTACATAAGGACATGGTGTTATCATGGAATAAATTATTACTGATGAAAAATGTCACAAAATAACAGTGCATTATGAAATAAAACATCTCATTAGAAATGATAAAGGGCCACTATAAATGAACTAAAAGATGATATTAATCGGAAGATTACCGGTTCGAGCCCCAGCTTGGACAGTCTTGGTCGTTGTGTCCTTGGGCAAGACACTTCACCCATTGCCTACTGGTGGTGGTCAGAGGGCCCGGTGGCGCCAGTGTCCGGCAGCCTCCCCTCTGTCAGTGCGCCCCAGGGTGGCTGTGGCTACAATGTAGCTGCCATCACCAGTGTGTGAACGGGTGGATGACAGGTTGTGTAAAGCGCTTTGGGGTCCTTAGGGACTAGAAAAGCGCTATACAAATACAGGCCATTTACCATTTAATGAAATAAAATACTATGATGAAAAAACTGCCACCAAGAACTGTTCTTAAAAGAAATGCATTTTTATATAATTCTAAAACAGATAATGTCGTCTTCTGACTTGTCAAAACATTTGAAGAACAATCCAACTGCAGTTAAGTTAGGGTTAGGGTTACTTTTATTTTCTCAAGTGCTAATCAAAGACCTTAAATATTGTTCAGAGAAGGCAGATTTTATAGCGTATCAAAGCCAAAGAAAATGTGTAATCAGAACATATTAGTGTTGCCATGAATTTGCACTGAGTCTCTATGATTTTGTTACACTGGGCCACAGTTTACATGGATTTGACTGTGACTGTGTGAACTCCAACAAATTTGTGGATGAAAAGACTCTTTACATGTTCTCAGAAATAACTGCAACATAACTGAACTGCAGTAGGTGTCATTTTTTTGATTCTTCAAAAATATACATCGTGGCTCAAGAGTTTGGAGTTCGCCTTGTAATCGGAAGGTTGCCGGTTCGAGCCCCGGCTTGGACAGTCTCGGTCGTTGTGTCCTTGGGCAAGACACTTCACCCGTTGCCTACTGGTGGTGGTCAGAGGGCCCGTGGCGCCAGTGTCCGGCAGCCTCGCCTCTGTCAGTGCGCCCCAGGGTGGCTGTGGCTACAATGTAGCTTGCCATCACCAGTGTGTGAATGTGTGTGTGAATGGGTGGATGACTGGATATGTAAAGCGCTTTGGGGTCCTTAGGGACTAGTAAAGCGCTATATAAATACAGGCCATTTACCATACATAACATCAGGATTAATCTCAGGACAAAATACCAAAGATGTATAAAATGAAGTGTATTCAAAAATATGAACCATACCAGGCTTATTCTGATTTGTCAACAAATGAAAACTATTGTAATAGCGTTCTTGGGGAGAGGCAAGAAGATCACCACCACCCACTGGCTGGTCTGTCTGTCATGTCTTTATGTCTTGAATTGGAAGGTGATTAGCTTAGCTAAGCAAAAAAAAATGAATGAAAAAATAACTGGAAGAAGAACATAGCTTAGCTCTGTCAAAAATACATCTACCAGCATAATCCAAGCTACAGCATTTCAAAATAAAAGAAAGAAAGAAACATGATTTGAAGATTTGTTTTAGCTGTGAAAGCAACACTCTGATATGTCACAACACTGAACTATGAAAACAGTTTAAATAAAAAACAGCTTCTACTTTTCTTTGTATAAATTAAACACATACTGTAGGAAATACATACTTTGAAGAGGAACTTTGACATAGAAGGAACTTTTTATCTAATCTTTATGCTAAAAAAGCTTTCTTCTTTATTAAATGTAGACCCATTATAGTGAAATTTAGATTTGTAATGTTTTTTTTTAATTTCTAACAGCAATAATCTATGGGCCAGATTTACCAAAAAATGGCAAAATAGTGTGTAAGCGCAATCCCCAAATACCGCGTGTGTTTAGTTTTCCACGTGATTTACAAAAATTGTGCTGCTTTCTAAACACAGGAGCAGTCAGTTACTTTCAATATAACATGCCAAAAACCCCACACAGTTTAGAGCAAGGTCACAATTTAAGAGTCAATGCAATGACAGGACAGGAGCCTCTTTTAACTGTAATCAGAAAAGCATATAAATACAGGTCAGTTACATGTATGTTAAATGTAGGCCTAAAGTGCCAGTCTGGCAGAAAGAGTCATTTTAATCAAAACGGGCTTCAGTAATTCTCAAGCTCCAGTCTAGGTTTGTAAGCCATGAGACAATATGATGGCAGTCCATTCTATAGCATTGTTGTATTGAAGAAAACGTCAACTGAGAAAACAAAACACAAATGCCTGATTAATAAAAGTTTATTTCTGTGTGTGTGTGTATGTCTGATATATATCTTACATATTGTCATGTACATGTACAGCTGAATTTGTGTAAGTCTGTCAAAAACTGTTCTATGTTATAGCACAGAGCATCTTGTGCGCTGTCCATGGTGCTGAAACTATAGCAGTTTAATTTGAATGTAATAAAACTTTATTAATGAAAAGTATGTTTTTAAAGCTAATGCCCAACAAAGGGCATTTTACTTTTAAGGATAAAGCTGTGTAATTCCTGTCACTGAACCACGGTCTGTTGAAAGAACCTGACACCAAAAATTAAAGAGTTACAAGAAGTTTTGCTGCCACTGGTATTGGATGACTCCTTTTGGTTTGAGGTTCCAAGCTCAATGTACTGAACTCATCTCCGAGTTCACTGAGCAAATAGAAGTAGGTGGCTTGGTAATCTATATCCTTTAAGAGCACCTTTATCCGGCTTTCCAGATAAATTGACTCACGTGGAGAAATGTCTCATTCTTCTAGCACACGCTGCTACAAATGTCTCGCAGCAATGAATGCAAACATATGAAATGCAAAAAATAAGTGCAATCTTCTCACTGCGCTCTCTTTGTAAATGCTCACAGTACTTTTTTTTTTTTTAAACCAAATCCAGTTTGCACTGGCACGCATTAATAAATCTAAAGAGGCTTTAAAGTTTCTAAAGTTTTCCAAAATGCCTGACTGTTTGTTCCAGGATGGCTTTATTCATTGTGACAGTTTTATGTCAACTAATAGGTGTATCTGCAGGTGTTAAAAAAAACAAGCGAATTACAGCTTTGCAGGAGAGATTAACAACATGGACATTAACAAAGGGAACATCATTTACAGTTACCTTAATGGAATTTCATTCTTTGAATGAACAAACGATTTAATATAATTGAAAGTGGGGACATTTTTAATAAAAGTATGTGTGGTGCAAGTTAATGAATATAAAAGGCAAATGAAAAGAAAAGATGTGCAGGATCCAATGTGCCTGATTTTCACTGAACCAGCCTTATGTACATGTTATGTGTATACAATGAAAACTAGTATTGTGAGAGCAGTATGACTCTGTATCCCCAGCTGTGACATTTCTCTTACTGATGTGAGAATTGCTGAATAGAAAGTTTGTGTATAGGTTTTATGGAATTGTTGCTGTGTACGGTGGAAAAAAGGCTCAAGTGAAGTAAATCTGGAGCGTGAGATAATTCAGAAAGCTGCAGCCCTCCTTGAGGTAAAGGCTCCAGGCTACATTAGCAACTACCAGCATATCACACTCAAATATTTCACTAAATGGTGACAGTTACATTGAATTTAAGGAACTGCAAGAGCAAGAATGCAAGGAATGAGATATTTCTGGTTCTGGTGTATTGAATTGGATCTTTTCAAGATTGTTACAGGCATGCAATGCAAAATCCTGATGTATTCTTTTATCTCAATGCCCATGGTAACCACTATCACAGCTTCTGTGTTGACTGAAAAATACAACGGCAAGCAAACAGCTATAATTAAACATAAAAAGGTTTATGAACACGATGCATGACTTAGTAAGCACATGTAAACAAATTCAGTTTAATTATTACACTAAAAAGACCAGCAGGGCCATATTGCTCAGTCACTGTGGGTATTAAAAAACTCCTGTCTATAACCCCTTCTGAATGGAACATGTGGAGCTGACTGAATGGCTTTGATCACTCTTTCAGTGATGGCAAATGCCTTAAGTGTTACCTGCGCTGTCTCCTGGCACATTTCAATTGAAAGGCCAGAAACTAATTACCAAGTGTGACTGCCTGACAAAGCTCCAATTCCAACTCATTTCCCCTGTCAAACAGAGAGTGGAGGCGGATGCTGGAACTTGTCAAACTCAAGACTCACTATGCATGAGCCTGCCTCACCAACTCACCCCCCCTTCCCTCTCTTTAAACTCTAACTGTCCAGCTTGCTCCTGTCTCCTGATGTGAGAGAAGCGCACAGCGGTTCAGTGGTCATGAGGTAAATTGAATCTCAAAAGACGAGAGCCATACGGTTTGGCTGATTTATTTACAAGTTGGCTGATGTGGGCCACAGAGGGCCCACAGTGGGATTCATGGGAAATGGCCTCTAAACCCGAGCCGAGGCGGCTCTGATAAATCTTATTTAACGCTCTGCCTTATGCTGCAGAGAAAAACTCAAGGTGCTTCAGCCTTGTACTCACACAGTCACTGACTCAGAACAAGTGCAGACACATTTCATGCATTAATGCTTGATGATTTTTTCACTTGTAGTTGCCACTGCACGGCAGTAATTTAAGCATGCTGTTTCATAGTCTAGGAAGCATGCAGCTTTTCAGGGCCATTGGGATTAAACCTATGTAAGCAAGGGGTGTAAACCTGACTACTCTATCGCGGGCATCTTCAATAGATATTTTATGTAGTTTAGAACTTTCAGGATCAGTAACTTACAAGAAGCCCATTTAGCCACTGGAACACTTCCTGATTCAGTCAGGACAGGCTAAAGAAGAATGAAGTTGTTCTTTTGCCTTTTAGTTTAAAATCTGTTTTGTATTTGTTTTTCGTATCAGCTCATAAACGCACAGAAGACTCAAAAAGTCACATAAATGTAAGCATATTGAATCAATCAGGGGTTTTATACAATTTACTTATAAATTCAGTTTATAATTTCAAACAGAAAGATTCTACTTTTCCTTCCTTTTAAAAGATAAATAGGCTCATCTGAATTAAGCTAAAGAGATCACAGACGGTACAGTGGTACATTCAGTAGTGGATGTCTTAATCAAGTCAAGAAAACCTGCAGCAAGATACTGTAGAGATCAATGCAATGTTACACCTGGAAGTAAATCAGAAACTTCTGGGGGGTTTTCTTCTGTGAATGTAAAGAACTAGCCAAAATAAAAGTGAAATCTTAATATGCTCCAAAAACTCAATATGCCTGTCTATCTCACTGCAAAGAAGCATTTTCTCTTTCAGCCCCATTGCATTGATTTATGAAAATATCAGTTTGGAATTGATTGGGGTGGTTTGCTGGAGGCCCTTGTTAATATTTCACATGACCTCTCACTAAATTGGAGTTTATCATCTCTGACAGATGACTTTGCTGCGTGAAGGAATGTGAGATGTGAAATGAAAGCTGTTGCACCCTCTCTGTTTCATTAAAAATGCAACACAGAACCTACTGGAGGTGAGGTGTAATGAGTGGAAGAAGGCACCTGGGTCCTTGGTGGGTCCTGTTCATATAGGCTACCCAGCCGCTTTGTCTGGGAAAACCATATATAGTTCATGCATCATCACCAAAGATTAGTATGCATCTTTCCTGTGGAATATATAATTACAAGCCATTTGGCCTTAAACTAATTTATTCAGTCTTTATGTGAACAATAAATATGCATGCATGTGCAATGTACTTTTTAAAAGGTGCGTGCATTATGCTTATGTAAAAGGTGTGAATGCATCATGTGCACTGCAGCCACATACATGTATGCATGCATGTAGGAGGAATTATCTTGTAGTGTATATAGGTAATGTGCTTCCATATTCATTAAAGTGTGGATAATTTGATCTTCATTAGCATCCATTATGAGCAGCATCACATTATAATTTAGTAAAATGAGATCATATCATGAGAAGGCAGGGGGAGGAAGGAGAACTGATAGGCCTGTGGTGGTGAAGTGTTCGCCCCAGTAGGGATGGAATGGTTACAAGCGGGTAGATATTATCTCCTCTGACACCCATTGTGTAGCCGACTCCCTCTGCAGAGGCATGGGCCTGGAAGTATTGTTGGAATTGATTTAGTGAACGGGGCACAATCTTTGGACACTTTTCTGCTATTGACTGCGGCTTCAAATCAGAAATTCGAACAGAACTCAGTCAGGGATTTAATTAAAACTGAAAAGAGGGAATGACTGACATTGTGGACAGGGTAGTTGCAAGAAATCAATTGTGCAATGCAAATGAGTTTCAAATCCTGCTTCTGCCTTGTGCTTCCATTTTTAAAAAATCTTCTTTTCTCCTTCCTCCATAGCTCGTTGCTGCATTTTTAACTGGGGGCACAGCTCTATCTTTATTCAGCAGTTAAGATGATAAGCAAATGTTTTTAAGCTCATTACTAAAAATGTGTGCCACTGTGATTGGGTTGTTTTCATGTCATTCAAAAAAGCCAGTTGAAGATGTAATAACTTCCAATATTAAAAAAAACAAAGAAAGAAAAGAAAAGTCACCCAAAAACATGGCTGCATCTTATAAAAATGCTATGCTGTGGTTCCCGGTCCACTTTGTTGTGTGCAGGCTGAGTTCTCTTATTTTTGCCAAATGTAAATGAGATGTCAAGATATTTCCAGCACAGCTGCAACACAGTTTGACAGCAGAGCATAATTCAGCTATCTGAAACATCAACAGCAAATGTCAAGTTTTGATCACAGGCCCACAGAATGAAAGCTGCTGTTTCTGTATAGACTTCCTATTTTGCACCAGTGTTAAAAAAAAAGAAAGAAAAGAAAATCATAGAGGGATACAGGGAGGAATCTTGGACGTGTGCGTTACAGAAGGGAGTTATTCCTGTTCCCAACTACCTGCAACACTTTCTCAGCATTGGAAATCCCTAACTGAAGACCAAGTACATAAGGAAGGTTGAGGAAAACTGAGCACACGAAGAAAGCAAATATTACAGTCGCCTGGCAACGCCAGTCCGCAACATTCACTTTGCTCATTGTAGTCTGGCAAGGCTGAATTGGCATATTGCTTGGGAGAGACATAATTCAACTCAGAACAGAAAGAGAAGCAATGACTGACAGCTCCCTTCAGGAATCAGCCACTACATCTTGTTGGATGAAGGCATGTCTCCCTGAGCTGCCATTGGTTTCTATGTTTGTCTGTCTAACTCCAAAAAAAGCCTACTTTAATTGGTCCAGTAGCCCTAAAGGCATATATATATATCAAATATTATATTAATATATAATCCTTTTATATAGAAAGGTATCTCACATATATAAAGTAAATGTGCAGTGGTTATGTAGTAAGTGTGAACATACATTATGTGTACATCTATTTGCCTTGTCCAGTTCAGGGCGGGCTACACCCTGAACTGGTCACCACTCTGACACACAGAGAGACCCAATCATTCACACAGACAGGCAGTTTAGAATCACCAATTAACCTAAGCCCACTAACCCCAACCGTGAAGAGAACCCACAGAGAGGTCCAGCCAGATAATGGATTTGAACCCAGGACCTTCTTGTGCTAACCATCACACCGATGGGGCCCCTTATCATACATATATTTCTACTTGGAGAAATTTAAGAGGTTTGTCCCTCAAAACTTTAAATACAAAAAAGTTGCAAAAAATAGTTTACAACAACAGGAGATCTATTTTGAGTGTCTTCATAGTTTTATTTTGGAGATACACCAATTTTTATACACTGCAGGAAAAACGAAAAAACAATCCTATGATGCAAATTTGCAAAGAAAACAGCAGGTGCATCAAAATAAACTATTTCCAGCAGTGCAATTTGAGTTCTAAGCATCTCAAACTATTCAGAAAAATCAAACATGACCAGTATAGGCTTTTAAGGCCTACAAGTAAAAAACTACATTTTCCGCAAAAATGACGTTATTGTATTCTAATTTTTGCCTCATAACTTTTGCACTGTCCACTTCCTGCTGTGACAAAACAAATTTCCCACGTGTGGGACTAATAAAGGTTATCTTATCTTATCTTAACACCACTGAAGTTTTTTTTTACCTCTCTTTTCAACCAACAGCAGTCACTCTCCTCTCCAAATAACTTCTGCTTAGCTTTCCGAGCTTCCCTCGGGTCCTCTTAATCAGCGGTCTCCAACCTTTTTTGTGCCACGGACTGGTTTATGCCCGACAATATTTTCACGGACCGGCCTTTAAGGTGTCGCAGATAAATGAGGGAGGGGCTAATAATCGGCTCAGTCATTTTTAACGATCGTTGAAAGCCCAGATCGTAATCGTTATTAAAATTCGATTAATTGAGCAGCCCTAGAGCCAGGGTCAGGTGGCCACCCACCCCAGCAAGTTGCATCATCCATTATTATCAACATAAATAAGTACTTTAAATTAAAAAACAAACAAACAATTAAAAAGTATAATCAGACCATAACTGATTGTTTTGGGAATCATGGTTGCATTTTGGGAATTGCATTAGGTTTTGTTGATCTTTATGTGGAATATTTTTCTGCAAAGCCTGCTCAGATATTAGGAGTTACCATTACTTGCACTATAAGCGGAAAACCAGAAAGATTCAGATACCAATAAATCATTGTTCCCGGTTCTGTTTGAAAAAATATGACTTTAATTTACGTTAATGTTAGTTTGCATCTATAGGTTAGCTAGCATGTTCACAGTGGAAAAATGATTGCAGCTTGATATGTGCATATTTGTGAGTTAACGGAAGAAAAACTTGAGTAATGTAAAACGTTTACTACTCTAACCGGATCTTTTAGTTAAATTGAGTCATTTAATATGTGAATGAGTCTTTTTTTAAAGGTAATATTACTGGCCAGCTGCTAAGCTCTGACCCTCACTTTGACTCTTGTTGCCTGTTTTTAAGCACAGCAGAAGGGGGAAGCAGCATGTAAGAACAGCAACAGTTGGCCAATCAAAGCTCCTGCTGCTTCCCGGTGGGTCGCTCGTGTTTAATTTTTAGGTATCGCACTGCTGTCTTGCAGTCTTATCTGGAAAGAGTAACTTAACACAGAATGCATTTTAGTAAGTCGCATGTGCAGCCACTTTCCTGCACCATAAAGTGATCATTATTTTTGCATGTACTAAGGTAGCAAACAGGAAAGCTTTTTGGCTCGTGTAAGAAACTTTGATTAAAAGACAGGTTCTGTCTTTGATTGCGGTATCCAGTTTGTCATACACTATTTCCCCTTCCTCTGATTATGATTATGTTTTTATTAATTGTTTATGTGAATATATATGAATAGATGTGTTTGTCTTTATGGATATATGGAAATATAGAAATGCAATGAAATATTTACATTGCAAAATAGAAAGAACAGGGAGATAAATGGCACTGAATAATAATATTGAATAATGTGAATGTTTCCTAATGTATCATTTAAATGCACATTTGATTAATGAAATTATAATTGGGCTTTATAAGTCAATTCTATGATTATGATTAATAAGCTAACTTTTTCCACTTTTTAAGGATTTTATTTTACTCAGATGATGTTTTCCTCATGAGCGATCGAACAAAACCTGACAGAGTCACGTCCACATGGTTCATGCTGCTGTGGCTCGGAGACATTACTGCTGGTGGCACATTTCCAGCTAAATGGTCATTATCATAAAGATGAAGGGAAAGTTCTTTTCTTTGCTGTTACCACGCAGACTTCTACGGAATAATGTCCAGTGAAAGGGCCAGCCTTGACCCTCGTCACCTTCCCAGCAGCTAATAGTGCGTAATCATTGATAATTGGCAGCCAGCAGCATTTACAAAAGGTCCAGTGATTAATGCTAATTAAGAGTGGAAAATGTGTGTCTACTGTGTGTGTGTGTGTGTGATTGTGTGTTGGCATGAGCAAGCGAATACTTGCACATCTGACCTTGGCTGTTCTCTGAACTCGGTCCCAGCAGCTGAGTTCAAACCCTATCAACCAGGCAGCTGCGCTGAAAGATGCTGTTTCAAAGGGGCAGCCCGCCTGCTTAAATGCTGCTCCTGCATCGGATGCAAAGTAAGAAAGAAAAGCTGACATAGAGAAAGGAAAGGGGGGTCTGAATGCCCTGATCCCTCACATGGATCTGTGGATCACTCTCTGAGGAGTAGAGCCGACTCAGCACAGAATTGAATGACAGACACAGAGTGAAGTCTGGTAAAGATTGTCTGAGAGTGCATCTGAGAGCAGAAAACAGGCAAGCTTCTTTTTTTATTTTTATCTGTCAAAAACTGTAGATGAAAAATTTTTGGACATGCAGAACCCACAATTCCAAAAGTAGTAACTACATAGATAGATAGATAGAGAGAGACTTATAAAGAGACGTATATATAAAACCTATTTATAAGGGGTTCCAGTTATCAGGATGTTTCATAAAGCTGTGAATTGAAGAGACAATCGGTGCAAGTATATGATAACAGAAAAATAGACTTCAAGACTACAATTATGAAAATGCTGAAGCACCTTCTTGGAAGGTCTGTACCTCACAGTAGTGTCTGTCTATTTTCAGATCCTTTTAGAAAAATGCCCCAAAAGGCACCAAGATTACAAACAAATAGGCAGGTCCAGATGTTTGACTTGAACTAAAACCCAGCAACACCCCTAACTCTGAGACTAATCTAGCTGGGTGATTCAGAAAGAATGTAACCACCCTACAGGTGTTATATGAATGAGACACTGTTTCTAGAGGCCATAACTATTGCCACAAAAAAAAAAGAATGCTGTTAAATTGTTTTGTTTTTTATTGGTGGCCACTTGTTGATCTGCAGTTTTGATACTTCAGTTCTGACAAAACTCTGAGGGTTGGTGCTTGCTTCAAATAGATCAAAAGCGATCATCTTATCCGTTCCCGGTTTACGACTTTCACATGGCTACTAGTATCACAGGTGTTAGAGGCATTCTAACACAACATTGTACAAATATTGTTTCCTTAAGATCCTGACAGTTTTTATTATTTCATACAAATTTTCATTCATTTCTTTTCACTGTATCCCTGTAACAACAAAGCGAACAATAGTTCTGCTAATAACTGAGCTTAAAACAATTATGCCAGAATATGTCTTTATTTTCTTTGTTCTGGTAAGTAAATCATGGCCAACTTAACTACAATTACTGTTGCTGGGTGTTTCATGGGGACCTATTATGTGAATTTACAGCTTCATATTTTTATTCTTGGACTCCACTAGAGCAGCTTTTCATCAGTGCATTACAGATCAAATAACTTGAAAAAAATCTTACTCTGAGGTTTGCTGTAGCGCTTCAGTTCCTGAACTGTGTGAAATGAGCTATTTTCTTCTTTCTCCTGATTGGCTGTCACTCATAAAAAAACAAAAAATGAATAGCAGGCGGCTGTACTCACACCTAGAGAAATCAATTATCAGCAGGTATAGCTGACATTATTACAGCACACCAAAGGTGAAAAAACTTCTTTAGAGAATGCAGCATGGTTTTGCGATTAAAACAAAATCCCAGCACAGCCTGATGCAGATCATAAGTGTTTGGACCGGAAGCTGAAAGAGACAGAGTTTAAACTTGCTGAATTGACCCAATCTAGGTCTCAAAGTTCTTTGGCAAATCCAAATCCTTGTGCCACTTCAGGGTGTCCAGGTTTGTTGTGATGAATCTCACTAATGCTTGATAGGATTAGGATCCTGGGAATTTTGAGGCTGGCTAAACACCTTGTGCTCATTGTGGTGTTCCTTAAACTGCTACAGAGCAGTTTTTAGTAGTTGGCAGAACATGTGTCCTGCAGAGGGAGGCCACTGCCACTATTTACGGCTCCTATGGCAAAATAACACAACTTTCCCAGCAAAAAATTGCATTGCAACAACACAATCAAGATCAACACAATATGATTTTTCCCTGTTGGATGTTAAGGGCTTAAGGCTGAAGCTGATTTGTGTATATTACTATACCAATATATGTTTTAGATACATGACTGATATGTTCTGAAAGTATTTATCCATCATCTATGTTTCAAATGAATTTGGATTTTGGTTCCTGAGCTGTTTCTGTGCTACATTTCACACTACATTTCTAACAGAAGCAAAACCCTACTTTAAATTATCTCCAGGCCAAACGTATTTGAGTGTAGCTAAATATTTTATTTAGCATGCACAGAAAGTCATTAATAATTCGCTTCAGTAAATTTTAAACAGCTGTGCCTGTTAATTGAGAACGTAATAATATTGGAGTGAACAGGTTTCTGCATCAACACTGTGTTTCTAAGGAAAAGAAACACAGTGGTGATGGGTACTGAGCTAAACGTGATGTTGAATTAGACTTCTGCTTTTCGTGCTTCTTTGCTTCCACAGCATGTACTGTCCACACTAAACTTTCTGTGCAACATTTCCATCTCAAACATGTCATTTTTGACCTTCACACTAGGTCAACTTTGTGCTTGGAGCCATAAAGAGTGACAGACATGCTGTGATGAACATTCTGTGTCTGAAAATGTTTGCTTTTTTTTCTTAAGGCAGTTTAAGAGACAAATAGGATATTTCCAGCCATGGCAGAGTTCTTGAGACGGGGCTTTGAAAGATCTTTAAAAAATAGGCTCAACTCTTTCTGTCATAGATGGCTTTGCAAAAGCTTTTATTTGATTTCACTGACACTTAGCAAGAGCCACAAGAGGATCGGACTTATTTAACATTACCGCTCCACTAGTGGCCTCATTATCTTCCACAGAGAAGCTGCTGAGAAGCTCCAGAGACATGAAGAGCAAGACAGGGTTCAGCTTTAACAGAGGGGATGCTGTCAAAGCAGAAATGCAGCTTACTTGATGCACTCCAGCTGAAATTCCAACCTATGCAACTATGTAAACATTTCGATGTACGTGTAATTAGAGCAGCATCATCCCCAGTGACGAGTTCAGATATAATTGAAGTTTTCTATCACCCAGGCTGAGTTTGTGGCCGGCAATTAATTCCATAGGTGTCCAAAAACAAGCCTTTGGTGGACTGAGCCGAAGAAAGTCTACACCGACGTTTGGCACAGTGAGCCTTGTCTCAGCCCCGTGGCGCTTGTTTGAAGTAGCTACTGATGTGCTGTTATTTATGCAGAGCAAGACCACAGAGGCCACAAGCCGAGCGCTGTGTGACCTACATTCAGCAGACTTGAAAGTGCTGCTCGCTGCCAAGTTTAACAGAGGGCAAAAGTACACAGAGGGCATGGCTGTTTCATCTGGGGCAGCTCATCCTGTGCAGCCAGTCAGTAAAAATACTAACCATCCATAGCAAATGAATAAGTCATTGAGCTTTCAATATGTGTCATTCGTGAACAAATCGGTAGACCTATGTGGCTGTTTTGCAGTTTTGGTAAGATCTTTGGTGTTCAAGTGTCACCCCTTTGGTCTTTTGTCAAGTGCACAACACAAATAACCGATTAAATAAATATGGAGTTTTGTTCCACTGGATTAACCAGCAGTGTTGGGGAGTAACGGAATACATGTACCGCCGTTACGTATTTAAAATACAAAATATGAGTAACTGTATTCAGTTACAGTTACTGTTTAAAAAGGTGGTATTCAGAATACAGTTACTTTGTTGAAATAAATGGATTACACTGCGGTACTTTCCTGTTTCATATTGTCGCGGGTCAGGACTGTTTGGGTTTTGTTTGACAGCTACGTTCTGTTGTTCCAGGCGGCAGCGTTACGGTTGCCATGGTTACAGGGCGACGCTCTCTCTCTCTCTCTGCGACTGTGTGTTTCCTGGGTGAGAGAGCGCCTTTTTGTTGTTGTTGTGCTAAGCTAACAGGCAGAATGCTACAAGCATAGCTTCGGTGTTCGCTGTTCGCGTTTGGTGTGAACACACCGTAAAGAATGTAGCATCATGGGCAGTGTAGTCCGTGTTGCAGGGAGAATGGACTGCCATACACGTTATGGGTCTGTGAGCGCGAGGAGGGAGAAAAAGGGGAGTGGAAAGGTACGAGTTGTCATCGAGGAAAAACGGGAGCTGGAAGCATCTAAATATAATAATAACCACTGCAGCCAAGAAGAGTGCCTGACGAGCCCAGTTGTAAGTAAGCTATTAAGACTCGACTGTACACTGTGTTCGTGTTTTCCTCCGAAAACAATAAGTTCCGTTGGAGCAGCCTTTCAACGCCTCTCTCTGTCTCTCACAAGAAAAGTTGACTCACACAACAAAGTAAAGCTATTTTTCGGCTACGAGCCCGACACAGAACCCACCGTATTAGTCAGAGGTCCCTTTACTACAGTTCGGAGTCGCGGACCTTCAGTAACAGTAATAAATCACACAGCAATAGTACATTCACGTAGTTGTAAAAAGCATGATAATATATTAAGTAATCCAAAGTATTCAGAATCCGTTACTGTCATTGAGTAACGTAACGGAATACGTTACAGAATACATTTTGGGGCATGTATTCTGTATTCTGTAATGGAATACATTTTAAAAGTAACCTTCCCAACACTGTTAACCAGATATGGTTAAGGCTTACATAAACCTTATTCTACAGCAGAGATGCCAACAATTTGATTTTGTCATCTTGAAAATAATAAAATACCAATTTACTTGATGTCTTCATTGCTCCATCACACACCCTGTGGAAATTTTGCAATACACGGCACCGGGATTAACTGTCAATCAAAGACTCGATCTTCTTTGGTTTATAATACCTAAACCATGTTCATATTCTACTTCCTATCAAAGTTCTCATTTTGACAACAGTCTTACTAACAAGCGATGATACTAAATTGGCCATATGGTGCTGATGTGTGTTCAAACAACTGTTTGTCTCTCTGTCACAGCTCCTTGATGGACTGGCGATCTATACAGGACAAACCTTGCCACTTGCCCAGTCTTAGTTGGGTAGGTTCCCACCTTGGCTTTGAATGGAAAAGCTGGCTGATAAATAATTAATCTTTTTAGGCATTTTTTCAAACAAGAATATCAACTATTCATTGGTTCCAAGTACTAAAATGTGATGATTTTTGCCTTTCTCTCTTTCAAATGATTATTGAGTTTAGACTATAGAGTGGACAATCCCATTCCTTCATTAGGCTTCATTTCAGATTAGTAAGTTGGAATGCCAGCATTTTTTGTTGCTAAATAAACAGTCTCTGCTGTAAAAGACAGTGGAGGTTAAAAAAAAGAAAGAAAGAAAAACAGAAGAGGAAATAAACAGGTGTGCATCATATTTCATTAAGCTCAACATCAAGCAACACAGCCCCTATCCATTAGAGACAGTGTTCTCGCTGCCTGCTCTTTCAAGAGGGTTTTGTTCTCTCTGAAACAACTCAGGACAGTCTGCAAGGACATGAGTACTGACTCACAGTCCCTGAATGTGACAGTATTTTTGCTCCAGTTTTCAGAAATAGAAGATTTCATCTGGGTACAGCACCGAACCTGGATGAAATCTTGCATATCTGGGTTTTTTGTAAAAGTAGAAAAGGCTCTGAAAATCTCATTTGTGATGCTTTCATCACAGTTCCAGTGACTGGGAGTATGGCGATTAAATCATTGGTGCCTCAGACAGAAAACTGAGCAGAATACAACTGTGATCACTGTTGTTATACCAGACGGTGAGCGGAGGGAAGCAAAACTTAGTTACTGCTGCAAAGTTGGAAAAGTGGACTTCATTGGGTCTTTTTCCAAACGGGTCATAGAGTCACCTAAACAACTGTTGTGTTCAGTGTGCTGTGCTGACAGTGTAAACCAGACTTGATGTCCCTGCCTGTACATCAGAAGGCAATGCTGGCTGGCAGTCAGAAGGGAATTAATTACACACTCACAGATTCATAGTTCTGACTGCAAACACAATGAGTTCAACACAAACAAACACTGGTCAGCATTCGTTGCCACGGATGAATAAAACAACACCAGTCATTATCTGCGCCTCTTATGTCTCCTTTGTCTCAGCTGCTCCACTTTGCCCAGAATTTGCTGACAGTCTTTATTGTGCAGTTCAATATCAGAGACAAAAACGCATCCAATTCTCTCCTTTCAACGATCCCACTGCCACGAGACGTTCAACTATCATTTAACTCTCTCCCTGGTAAATGTATAAATACATAATGCATCATTGTAATGTGAGGCATTTTCCCTCTCAAGGACCCATATTGAAATAAATTAGTTATGATTGAACCTATAAAATCTGTCTCTGTCAGGTCTTTGTCCCTGCTATAAACTTAAATGCTTGGTGACGATCAAACAAAAATGCTGCTGTGTGATTGTATACCATTGTTACCCAATCAGAAAATGGAAATGATTATTGTCTCGCATTCATTCAGCACAGTTATAGCTGAAAGCATCATTATGAACATCATTAGATGTCTTCTAATTTCACTCTGTTTGACTTGTAGAGAAAAGTAAGGCCTTTCTATTCAGCTTAACACTTCTGCATCACTTGCTCCTTTCCAAATAAAAAAAAAGCATCATTGTTCGACTATTACCAGTCCATCCAAAGACTAGCCATGTGATTGATCATCATTTAATTTTACAGCACTGCTTTGACCATATGTTATTTTTGGGGGGTGAAAAAAACAAAATAGCATTTTACATAACATTTATGTATCTTTAAATCTTACACTATTAAAGTATTTTTTGTTTATTAATAATCATTCAGTTGACTGTGTTAATTTAAAAAGGTGGTGCTCGTAATGACACACCCACAACGGAAAAACGTTGCTCACGTTTGTCTTCAAGATTTTAGCAACAAAATTAAGCTGAATGATAAACCTAATTTTCATTTTCATTTTCGACTAGGTGGCGATCACACTGGGATCAAACCAACCTAACTCTTCCTCCACTTATGCTGGTGGTGTAAATTAAAAAATAAAGGACCTAAAATTACATTTACACAAAAATAAATACCTTTTCTTTTAAATTCAGCAGAACTTCAGCAGTGGTTACATTTGTTTGTCCATTCTTTGATCTAAACTCTGTGGCAACCTCAAAGTAAATGCCTACTAGAGGCTGGCTCCAAAACCGAGTCAATCCATTGATTACCTATAGGCTGTAAAGGTGGTGTCCACCTTAATATCCAAGAACACTTCAAATGAGTGTCTAGATGCTAGCAGCTGTAGCACGAACATCATGTAAGCTATGTATAGAAAGTCTTTGCTATAAATAAATACAATCTGCGGCAACCTGAAAACAATGCATGGAAAAAATGAACTACTTTGCAGAAGAGGAAAAAATACATGACTTTCTGAGTGTGTAAATGACATACTTAACAGCAAACACCTTAATACTGCAGGGTTGTAAGAGGCAAGAGAGCTACTGTAACAAGCTTAGTGTTTAGTCAGTAGCTTATCTCAGCACGCCTACCCATGAAGCATGCTGGCTGCAATGACTTACGCTTGACTTCTCTCCTATTAGAAGCACAGCTAACGCTTACAACATGCATATTCAATAACACAGAAGCACACCTGTTTTGTAAATTCTTCCCTTTTGCCAACACCAGTTCTGCCCCTACAGTGAGTGATATTCGGGTAACAATGAGTCAGTGTCTGGTCAGACGCCGCAGACAGTCTAGAGTTTCAGGCCATGCAGCTGCAGAGTAGAGCCATGCTGCGTTCAGACATACGGATACAAAGAGGCAGACTGTCTCCCATCTCTCAATGAGTCTGTAGCTTTCAATTATACTTAATTCGCAGCACATAATGTATGTATTTCTAAAGGGCACATTTGGACATTATCAAAGCGAGGAAAGGAAACCAGACTAACGCACTGAGGACCTTTTTCTCTTATTATTTTTGTTACATTGCAATTGATTTACTTTTTATTTACAATGTTCAAAATCTAACAAGAGGAACTGACTTTTTTATTAGCAGTAGGTAAATGTCAATGTCACATGAAATTAGTTGGTGCTTCTAAAAGTTAAAAGAATAAAAATGTCCTTAACCCATTCATAACCCAACATATTTATTATTTTTGCCAGGGGAAATTTCTTCTGCTGGCACTCTTTTCTATGCTGCTTCTTCAGGCCTGTTTGTAGTGTAATAGAAACTTCTTCCTTCTTCCCAAAGATCCATTGGGAGAAGCTCCAATTCTGCTCTCTTGATTTACAACTAAAGATTTAATTCCCATTGTTTTAAAGGGTGCTATTCATGAAAGATATTCAAAGAGAGAACTCTTATTTTTTATCTTTTTTAATGATGCCTTTAAGAATTATACTATACAGCAAACCACCCATATCCTTTATGCATAGAGAGAGCGAGGAAAAAAGAAAATTGTGCGACAATGAATGTTATCATCACACTATTGCCTCTGCATGCCCTGCCAGGGAAGCATAGAAGGGAGGAAATCGGGAGGGTTGTGTATTTTTTTTCAGCAGCCCGCGGCCTGTGATCTTGAGTTGAAGGAGCTCTGCTCTCCCCAGACATGCTTCCTGCATACACAGCAATACTGGGGAACTCAAGCCTGATTGGAGAGGACAGGCTGGTCCACTATTGCCAGCAGAGTGCTCAGAATTCGGCATATGCGACAGCATCCTGGCAGGGACATTGATCCACTGGGCTCTGATTGGCAGCAGGAGCCAACATGGCTCACTAGCAGCACACCTGATGACAGGGAGGTTCAGCCAGATAAGGCTGTCTTCATGCTGCCCACATGACAGCCAGCCATAGTCATACATTCTTCTCAAAGTGGTGCCTGTACCCTCAGTATATCTACATGAGACTGGAGGAAATCACTCTTCAGCTGAACATGGCCCTTTCCAGTTCAGTGGAGTGATGGACAGCCAAGCAGGCACGAGAGCCTAGTGGACAAATAGCTTGTGCTTGCATGCTCCTCCACTGCAGAGGGCTTGTGTCAAAAGCAATGCTTGACACTCTGACTTTGAAGCTTAATGGCATTAGTGGTGTGAGCAGACAGCTGCTTAGAGGGGGGCGCATGGATCCTAGAGTGCATTATTAAGTGTAATGAATGTCAGCGTACCGAGCTCATCCGACACATCAGGTGCCAATTATAGAGACGCGCCCTGATTTGGTTCTAAACTCAATGCACTGAAGGGGAGCTCCTTTGGCCTAACTGACATCTGCCTCATTAGCTTGGAGAAACAGGAGTAAAAGGCAGGCGACCATCCCAGCCTCTAGGCCTCTGTGGGATCCCACTGGGGCACGGGGACACACATCTTCCTCACTGTGCTCCCTCTTTACCTATTATTGATGAGGTGGAGGATGAATGGAATGTGAATGGCAGACAGCGAGAGTGACATTTGGAGGTGATTCTCTTGAGCACCATAGCCAGAGAGTTTGGCAGGGCAGTTCATTCATTAGTCAACGCTGAATGGCGCTTCAAATCTTCACGGCATAAAGAGGTAAATAAAGCATTCATGGATATCATTGCCTCGGGCAGCCGGAGCAAACACTATTGATTTTTCTGGAGTGTTCTGAAATAATGGTCACAGATGTGTCAAGACATTCATCAAAGCGTCTCTATGAGCCAAATCCTCAATGCAGTAAAAAGCCAATATGCTGCTCTGCTCTCTCAGAGTAATCGGAAATCTGTGCCAGTGTTAGTAGTGACAGTTTAGCTTCTCGCTACAATATACTCCCAACCAATCACACACACACACACATTCACAGCAGACCTACATACTTCAGTATTTTTCCCTTTCACTGAAAAACAACATCTGCAGCTTTCTTAAAGTGCACATTTCAATCTCCAGTTTCACAGAGAGAATGGACACATGGTATATTGCTCATTCTAATTTAAGATCAGGATCCAATATAATCTTGCCAACAATGAGAAAATCCCATTCAACCTGAAGAATATTGCACCTGCAGATTTATAGGGCCTCCACAGTGCCGTCGCAAACCAACAAGCCTCTAGGTGCATGTTGTCTACTCTCTCAATAATATGTAATGCACTCAACACTACAAAGCAGATTCTCCCAAAGGCTCTGCCAGCTGTCTCAATGATATATTCTTGGTCAACTTGGTGGCACTGATTATTAGGCCAATGTATCACAGCGGTGAGCCGCAACAACAGTAGGGTTTATAAATGTCCACAATGAGCTTTACTGGAGGAAAAATTACAGGTCATTGGAGAAGTGACCAGATATTTTCACCTCAATTGACCACAGTGGTATAAGTTAAGGAAATAGACAATGGCCACTATAATGGAGTGATCCTGTGAATTGACATAGACAATTTCAATCAAATGGCCATTCATCAATCAGGAAATGAGGAGAGATTGGGATAGTATGGGGTCGGGTGGCAGGTAATTTTAAACTTAGTCATCAGCAATGATGCCACCAACCATGAATGCTAACCCTAACCCTCTGTTTTGGAGAAAAGAAAAAAGGGACTTTCTTTTGAGAAATATGTAAATATTCTTTGTTCCATGATTACCAAGATTTGGAAGAGCAATAGACTTGGAAAAAACAAACTGTAAATTCAACAATGACATGGGGCCAGCGACACAAAGGTCAAAAGCAACCCCTCTACAAACAGGACTGTGCTTTCCTTTTGTTACATTCTAAATCTTCACATTTTCATATGAAATATGTTACATTTCAAGTTATGGGTATAAAAGATTCAGTAAAAAATATTGAATGTTAACTTAACCCCAACCCTGGATGGGTCATCAGTGACCATTCTGGTATTAGTGGAGTTCACACTGGTGAGCAACATGTTTCCACCATGAACTATTATCCACAGCTATCAAAGAAACATCACTATATTTTCTGAGTGACAGAATATAAATGAGGGAAATCTGCTCCTCCTGTAATCGTTAATTCCACTAGTTCAAATGTCATTACTTTCTTATGTGGCATTTTTGTCCAGTAGTCATCTTTGCCAAGATGAACAAGAATTTTCTTCCTACATATCCAGTGGTTTCATAATAACATGAGACTGTCTAAATTCGGTAGACTTTTCCCTTGAATTAAGGGTAAATAACCAAACGTCTGTGTCACTATGGTGACATGTAACAGCAATATTGAGGAAGATTTACTCACCTGAGCGGCAAATCGCCCAACGTACAGCAGAAGGGGAGAAAGAGAAAAAAATAACATTAGAAACATCTGCAAAGCATCAATAGCCTCAAGAATAAGAGTTTAGTGCTACTTTCCTGTGATGAGGAATTGAGCCAACCCATTGTCCTTAACCATCCTTCTAACAAACAATGCTTGGACAGCGCCCATCTTGTCATCCTGCCCTGTTGTAGCATTTGTACCATCAGCACTCAGCTGATGGTACAAATGCCTCTGGAGAGCTACAAACACTGCCTCTATGCTGCAGCCCCAATTAGAAGGTTTCACCTGCCCAGTAGGGAATGGAGTTTCAAGTCTTCTATCTGTCAGACCTCTGCACTACGATTGTCATATCACTCTTCAGAAAGAGCCACTGAGGCAGGCCAACAGGCACTGCCTAAAAGCGTTGTGTTTCAGTGACCATCACAGCTCAGTCGATATGTTCACCATACTCTGACAGGCTGCTGCTCTTGCTCCTTCCAGGAAGACACATACACCATAAATACTGCATGTCAGACAAATCTCAAGAACTCTCTAGTACAAGCAAACTGAGGGATTGAAAGAAGGGGTGTAAAATTCCTGACAGCTTGAGAAGATGGCTGATAGAAGATACTTTGTTCAGATTTGAAGTGTAAGGTTGTGGAAATACTTCAGGTGAGATTTAATATATACCTGAATATATACCTTCTATTATATAAAAGACTGGTCAAGCCAGCAGTTAACAGTCAGCTCAACTTCTTATTCACAAGCCTTTATTGAGGCTACCTCAGTGTGAATGTGGGACTTTGGGTGTGTCTCCAGTCACGACCTAACGGTGGGAGCGTGGTCCCAGGGGCCTGTTGGACAGTGCTGGCCAGTGACACATTGATGTATGAGCTCCAGTTTTTGCTCCCTCTCCCCCTCAGCACAGAGAAGCAGGTGTGCTGATCAGTGCCACTTGATCTGTCAGTCGGATGGATAAAAATAGCCTTGGAGATTGAGCTGGGAGCAGCATTCACCTAACTCTTTGGTGGAAACTCAATTGACTTTGAAAGCCTCTCAGAATGTTCTTGACCACTGTAAACGAGCCAAAGATTTCTCAAGGTCAAATGTCTTAAATGCAGCTTTTAAGTTATCTGTCAAGAAGAATACAAAATGGTTGTTATGTCTGTTGGGTTAAAAACTAAACAAAACAAAGAAATCATTTAAATTTCAAGTGCTAAGACTATTCTGTTAGTTTGTTTTATGAAATAACTTTCTCTAAGTAGTTTACACGTAATGTTTTCATTACAATAAAGATAAATAGAGACAATCTTAAATTTCTCTGTAGGAATGATACAACACATCCAGGGAGCCATATTCTTTTCCTTCCCGGTCATTTCCTGTCACATTAAGTTGGAGACATCTTCTCTGGGCCTGTAAAGCCTGGGCCTTTAACAAATGCAACTTTTGTTTTTTCAGTTTTCCGATCAGGGAAGATGGAATGCAGTGACTATGAGCGGGAGTAAATGTGCAGCATCAGCATCTCTCAGTGTGGGGAAGCTGAAACGTCTCTGCTAGCTGTTTGAACAGCAGGTGGCTATTACACCACATGGATGCTCAGAGTAATTAAACGTGCTCTCCTTCACTTCATGTTTTTTTTTATCTTGTTTAAATAACTGTTAATGTCAATGTTATTTGACAAAAATAACACTGTTATTTATCAAAGCTTTTTTTCCTGCCAAAGGAAGTTTTATTCACTGCCTTAGCATCACAGTTACAGCAGCATTGATAAAGAGCACCCATGTGAACATTGATGTCGGTAAGGCTGCATGATTAAGTCCTCAATTAAGTCCTCAAGGGAATTACTTATGTTGTAGTAATGTTCCCTTTGACTGGGCTCACTTTTAATGAGAATTTCTCTATTTCATTTCCACTTGACACACTTCTATCTGACTTTGTCAAAGGTACAAAATGAGGTGCTAAGAAGAAGCTTGTCTAATTAGCTAGCCACTTGTGGTGGTCCCAACGGCAACTGCCATTTCAAATAGTGAAGCTATTATTATGATCACTTTTACCATTATCATAAATGTGAGACCAATGGGCCATTTAGTGTAACTACCTAAGTAAACACCTTGCTTTCAAATCACAGAGAGACACTAGCTCAGCATATGGTCAGGCTAGGCTGACCAAAAACATACAGAAAACCCCAAAACAAAACAAACACAGTTGAGGGCTTAAACTCAGATAAAACTATTTGCTTGAACTTTTTAGAAATTGATCATGCTTATTTGCATCATGTATGTGACAATATCTGGAACAAGCTGGTGGTTTGGCTCCCTTCCCATAATTCCATGAAATGTTTCTGCACCCATTTCTATAAACAAACCTTCATGCATATCTTTTTTCAAACCATCTAGAGGAATGATCAACTCAAGTATGCACATTTGTGGTCAGAAATGTCATCATGAGCATAAATGGTATACTGGACTTTTAATGATTTCTTTGAATTGATTTTTCTCCAAGGTGAAAAGTTGAATTTTATTTTTGGATTTTCTCTAATCCAAAATGAAAAGGTCAAAAGTAGATATACATACATATACATACATTCTCTTAGATCTTGTGATGCTAAAGGTTCTACAATATCTTTTAACTGAACAAGGCCATTTTAGTCAATCATGCAGTTGTAGTCAATCATGGTTTACTGTCACTGGTAGTTTCTCTTTCCAAAAAAGGATTTCTTTGACACGACTCATTGGCTTGACCAATACTTAGAAGAATGGAAAAGAAACTCCGTCAAGATCTACAAAAAGTGTCACGGTTTGCCGGGGCAAGCCGTGTGAATAATAATGGATCCAACTGCAGGCTGCTGAAGTGGAGGGTGAGTTTATTTGCAACTAAAAGGTACAACAGACAGGGTGGCGAGGAACAAAACGGTGAAAACTCTAAACTGGGAAAACTAAATAAAACACTAACCGGAATACAAACGTGACATGCAGGGAGAATGACCAGAGAATCAACACAGAAGGGTGGAAGGGAAATAACACAGACGAACCAGCAACTACCATGACAGAAGACACAACTTAAATACACCCAGAGAACACAGGGAGATTACACGCAGGTGGGGAACACAGCTGGGAGTGATTATCGTGACGAGACTAGGGAGGCAAACTGGAAACACTCACATAAGACGCAGACCTTCACAATAAAACAGGAAACACATACACGCAATGACATAACACACCAACTAAACACAGACTGGGGGACACAGAACATAGGAACATGAACAGAAGAATACAAACACCCAAGGTAACCAAAACCACAGAATACTAATAGACTAAACATAAACACGGAGTCGCAGACTCCGGACCATGACAGGACCCCCCCCTCAAAGGCTGGCTCCAGACAGCCCAACAAAAAACAGCCAGAAAAACAGAAAACAACCCGACCAGGGCGGGCGGCGGGGGTCCAGGACGGAGGGCTCGGGGCAAAACAAAACAGGAGCACCAGAAGGTCAAAGACAAAAACAAAAACAAAAACACGAGTCCAAAACAAAAAGAAAGGCACACCAGAGCACAGGAAAACAGAGTCCAAAGCAGAAGAGTTCAGGGGGCCGGCCAGGAGGCCGACAGCACAGGAGTCCAAGACAAAAAGAGTTCAGGGGGCCGACCGTGCATACGGCAACGGCGGCGACGTGGATACAGTTCGGGAGGCCGGCCGTGCGGACGGCAACGGCAGCGACAACAGCGCTGGTCCGGGGGCCGGCCGTGCGGAAGGCAACGGCGGCCACTCAGGCGATGACGGTCCGGGGGCCGGCCGTGCGGAAGGCAACGGCGGCCACTCAGGCGATGACGGTCCGGGGGCCGGCCGTGCGGAAGGCAACGGCGGCCACTCAGGCGATGACGGTCCGGGGGCCGGCCGTGTGGAAGGCAACGGCGGCCACTCAGGCGATGGCGGTCCGGGGGCCGGCCGTGCGGAATGCAACGGCGGCCACTCAGGCGATGGTGATCCGGACCAGGCGAGGATGAAGACTCGGATGAAGCTGGACCAGGCGAGGATGAAGACTCTGAAGCTGGACCAGGCGAGGCTGAAGGCTCTGAAGCTGGACCAGACGAGGATGAAGGCTCTGAAGCTGGACCAGACGAGGATGAAGACTCGGATGAAGCTGGACCAGACGAGGCTGAAGGCTCCGAGGCTGGACCAGACGAGGCTGCAGCTGGCGATGAGGCTGCAGCTGGCGATGAGGCTGCAGCTGTTGCTGGCTGGACGGGCTCCTCGGGCCCTCCAGCTGACGAAGCAGGAGGCTGGACGGGCTCCTCGGGCCCTCCAGCTGAAACAGGAGACAAAGGCCGGAGCGGTCCCTCGGACCCTCCAGCGGAGACACGAGACAAAGGCCGGAGCGGTCCCTCGGACCCTCCAGCGGAGACACGAGACAAAGGCCGGAGCGGTCCCTCGGACCCTCCAGCAGAAGCCATCACAAAGCCAGCAGGCATGGAGTCCTCTGGCAGACACGAAGGCAATGGATGCTGTGCTGAGCACTGGCCCTGCTCAGACAGCACTGACACGGAGTTGTTCTCTGAGGGCTGCTCAACCTTCAGGGGTCCAGAATCAGCTGGGGACTGAGACCTAGCCTCTGGGGAAGCCCTGGAGTGCAGAACGGTGCCTGAAGCAGCTAAAGCGCGAGAAACTCCCTGACTGGACCTTAAATTTTCTCCCTGCATGGAGTGAATGAGTGGAACCGGTAATGCTGGAGCCAGGGCTACGGGTAGCGGGGGCACTGGAGCTACTGGGACCTGCGCGACAGGCGGCACTGGAGCTACTGGGGCCTGCGCTACAGGCGGCACTGGAGCTACTGGGGCCTGCGCTACAGGCGGCACTAAAAACTGAGCTGAGGGGGACACTGGAAACTGAGCTGAGGGGGACACTGGAAACTGAGCTGAGGGTGGCTGCGAGGGAGCTAACTGAACTGAGGGTGGCTGCGAGGGAGCTAACTGAACTGAGGGTGGCTGCGAGGGAGCTAACTGAACTGAGGGTGGCTGCGAGGGAGCTAACTGAACTGAGGGTGGCTGCGAGGGAGCTAACTGAACTGAGGGTGGCTGCGGGGGAGCTAACTGAACTGAGGGTGGCTGCGGGAGAGCTAACTGAACTGAGGGTGGCTGCGGGAGAGCTAACTGAGCTGGGAGTAGCTGCGCAGGCGATACGCAGCTCGCGTTGACATCCGCCACACAAAACACAGCCCCTGAATGAACAGTCACGTTGTCTGGAAAAGACACAGAGTCCTCACTCACCACAGCCGGCGAATTAGAAGTCCGAACGTCCGGCTGTGGGGTGGCGCGACCGCGGCGCGATCGGCGTTTCCTCCCCGCAGAGGGCTCCGACGGGCCTGGAAAAACCGCATCTGATAGGCGAGGCAGACGCGGCTGCTCCGGGGTGGCTGTAGTTTGTTGCTGCAGGACCCAGTCCGACAGTTCCCGAGCTTGCGCCGCCTCCCGGGCTTCATACAAGTTGGCCAATAAGTCCAAACATCCTCTGACCTGGCGGAGATAGGGATTTCTGTTGAGGATCGCCTCGATACCATTTATCCCAACGATCCTTGCTCTCGTATTCGAGGTGTGGGTTATCCAGTCGACCAGGCGTTGGACTTGCATCAGATCCCTCTCCCCGGGCAAGTCTGCTGGATCCATGTTGTGGCTGGTTCGTACTGTCACGGTTTGCCGGGGCAAGCCGTGTGAATAATAATGGATCCAACTGCAGGCTGCTGAAGTGGAGGGTGAGTTTATTTGCAACTAAAAGGTACAACAGACAGGGTGGCGAGGAACAAAACGGTGAAAACTCTAAACTGGGAAAACTAAATAAAACACTAACCGGAATACAAACGTGACATGCAGGGAGAATGACCAGAGAATCAACACAGAAGGGTGGAAGGGAAATAACACAGACGAACCAGCAACTACCATGACAGAAGACACAACTTAAATACACCCAGAGAACACAGGGAGATTACACGCAGGTGGGGAACACAGCTGGGAGTGATTATCGTGACGAGACTAGGGAGGCAAACTGAAAACACTCACATAAGACGCAGACCTTCACAATAAAACAGGAAACACATACACGCAATGACATAACACACCAACTAAACACAGACTGGGGGACACAGAACATAGGAACATGAACAGAAGAATACAAACACCCAAGGTAACCAAAACCACAGAATACTAATAGACTAAACATAAACACGGAGTCGCAGACTCCGGACCATGACAAAAAGTAGATCTTCAAGTTATTCAATTGTGTGACCACTGGTCTGGAAGAAGACCCAAACTGTTACCCTCAAATGAGAAGAAATTGGTTAGTGTGCTAAGAACAACCCATGAACCACCAAGCCTGCTATGAACTGGAGACTGCTGGAACACCACTGTCCACAGTGAAGTACATTTTACATCATCATTGACTGAGAGGTCTATATGGGTAGCATCATGCTCTGGTACTGATAATGGCAGTGGTACTGGTACAGTGCACAAAGTGGATGAAATAATGAAAATGAGGACTCTCTCTAAATTCTTCAACTTCACTGCAAAAAAGATTGAAGTTGGGACACAACTGGTTTTTCCAACAGAAGAATGATTCAAAACACAGATTAAAACTGGTTTAGATAGAACCTAACATTAAACTTATAGAAAGCCCCAAATTTAACCAAACTGAAAACTTGTGAACTTTGCTTAAAAGCCAGACAACAAAAATGAACTCTACCAAATCTGCCAAGAAAAGTCATTAAACATCCAGCCAGAATTATGCCAGAAGCTTGTTGATGGTAACCAAAAACATTTAACTAAATATGAGTGGGGTTGTATGTATATGGGGTCTGGCAGACGAGCGGAACACTTTCTATGCTCGCTTCGAGGCTGCAGCTAAGGTCTCCAACAATGCTAGTGTTGGCGGCGCTAACGGCTGCAGACAGGAAGATACTGCCAGCACCGGAAACGTGCTCGTCATCTCCGAGCATGAAGTAAGGAGAGCCTTCAAAAGAGTGAACACCAGGAAAGCAGCAGGACCAGACGGCATCCCAGGTCGTATCCTAAGAGACTGCGCATACCAGCTAGCTCCTGTGTTCACTGAGATATTCAACATCTCTTTATCTCAGTCGGTGATCCCCACATGCTTCAAAGAGTCCATCATTGTTCCTGTCCCGAAGAAACCCCTTCCTGCTTCTCTCAATGACTATCGCCCTGTAGCCCTCACCTCAGTAGTGATGAAGTGCTTTGAACGCCTGGTCAGAGACTTCATCATATCTTCACTACCAGACACACTGGACCCACTACAGTTCGCTTACCGTCCAAATCGTTCCACAGACAATGCCATCTCTCATCTCCTCCACACATCACTCACTCACTTGGACACTAGAAGGGGGAATTATGTTAAAATGCTCTTCATAGACTACAGCTCTGCATTTAACACCATAATTCCCTCCACACTCACCACCAAGCTGGAGCATCTGGGACTCAGCTCATCTATGTGTCAGTGGATCTCCAACTTCCTAACTGGCAGACCACAGGCAGTAAGGATGGGCGGACATGTCTCAGCCTCCACCACTCTCAGCACTGGAGCCCCCCAGGGGTGTGTTCTGAGCCCCCTGCTGTACTCTTTGTACACATATGACTGTGTGGCCACTACCAGCTCCACCACCATCATCAAGTTTGCTGACGACACCGTCGTGGTGGGCCTGATCTCTGATAACAACGAGACGGCCTACCTGAAGGAGATTAGGAATCTGGAGAACTGGTGCCAGAGGAACAACCTCCTTCTAAACGTCAGTAAGACAAAGGAGCTGATAGTGGACTTCAGCACTAAGCAGGAGAGGAACTACCAGACCCCCGTCATCAACGAGTGCCCAGTGGAAAGAGTGGACAGCTTCAAATACCTCGGAGTTCACATCACGCAGGACCTGTCATGGTCCTGTCACATCAACACCATGGTGAAAAAGGCCCGACAGCGTCTCTACCACCTCAGACGCTTGAGAGACTTCCAACTGCCCTCCAAGGTGCTCAGGAACTTTTACTCGTGCACCATAGAGAGCATCCTGGCGGGAAACATCTTAACCTGGTTCGGGAACAGCACCATGCAGGACAGACGAGCTCTACAGAGGGTTGTGCAGTCAGCTGAGCGCACCATCCGCTCCGAGCTCCCTGACCTGCACTCAATCTACAGCAGGCGGTGCCGGACCAAGGCCAGGAAGATCGTGAAGGACCTCAGCCATCCCAACAACAGACTGTTCTCTCTGTTGAGGTCAGGAAAGCGATTCCGCTCCCTGAAGACCAACACAGAGAGACTGAGGAGGAGCTTCTTCCCGCAGGCGATACGGTCTCTCAATCACACCACCACACAGTACTGACCCACACATATGGTTCTTACACACACTGGACATTCTGGACATTGTTTTTGCACACATTGTTTTTTTGCACAACACTGGTCACTATATTCTTCATTTCCGGTTAATACTTGTACAGCTGCTATTATTGTGTATATATTTATTTATATTTAGATTTCTTCATACATTCTTATATAGTTCTATATTGTGTATTTTGTTGTACAGTTATTTTATTTTCAACTTTAATTTATATATTTTATCTTATTCCTTCCCAGTTAAATTTACCCTTCATTCTAATTTGTGTTGTACAGTTATTTCATTTTTAACCTTAATTTATATTTTATTCCTTCTTAGTTAAATTTACCCTTTTTAATTTTTCATATTTATTTCCTATCTTATTCATAGCCTTTTCCTTTTTTGTTTTCTTTAGGTCACGAGCAGTTGTCCAAGCATTTCACTACATATCGTACTGTGTATGACTGTGTACGTGACAAATAAAATTTGAATTTGAATTTGAAATTTGTATTTGAATCTTTTTATGTCCTTTTGAGCCTTTGTGGATTAGAAAAAACCATAAATTAATTTAAAACTCCTTCAATCTGGAAATACAACAGTTCAGAGAAATCATTTATGCCATCATGCATACAAAATATAAGTGTATGGGCTTTACACATATATAGTTCCCATGTGAAAGCTGAATAATATTTATCACAGACATACTCATCTACTGTCAAATCTAAAAACAGCCTCAGACTGGAATTCCAGCAGTCTTGGAAAACTCCGCCTCCGGCTCTTTGGCTGCCTAATGGAGCAGTTGCAGTTGCTCGTCTACCGAGACAATCAGGCATTAACACTCTCAAACTTAAAGTGCTGACTTGTATGGTCTCCCATGTATTTCATTCTTAACTTAAAAGGCCACTCTGATCCCAGATAGTCTTTTCAGTCCCATTTAAAGGCAAATATGGTCATATTACACCTAAGAGGAAGATTAATGGCATTAGCAATGAACCCAAAAATAGTGCAAAGCATGACTGTTTGCTGTTTTGAGAAGAATATCCTTAAGAAAAGGCTGTCATGTGTTTAAAACTAAAATGTCTGGGTTTTATGAGGTTTATCTCAGGCTAAGGGGTCCCAGCATTGAGACAGAAGGATTCATTGTGTGGATATGTAGAGTAGTCAAGACATAATTTAAAGAAAAAAAAAGATCTAGCCAAAAGGAGCTCCATCCCACCAGTATTTTCACTTAGTGTGATGTCTTCATTGCTCTTCAGTGAAAAATAAGGATTGATTGAACTTGCCTTTATATCAGATTTAATTTTGTTGCATCACTCTACTTTCTTTATGCCCTGGAACTACACACGATACCAAAAAATAAATGCTGGCATAGAAACATTATCACAGAAGTAGGAATTAACTGTGAGTAAATAATTCCACAGTGGAGCCTAGAATAGCTCAAAGCAAGCCAAAAGCTATACTACAATGAGGGCAAGAAAGCCCTCCCTCCATTCAACAATGCACGACAAGGGGAAATGAGGATGGCACCAAAATGGAGAGCACTTAATCTTCGAAGTGCTCTGAATGAAGTCAGGGCTTTTGTCATTGGCTTTTTGGCAAGAAGTTCCGTAAATCATGTCCAATAGTTCCCGTGTCTTGGAAAATACCCTTCTGTTGCTTGTTCAGACTATGTAAAATAAGTCGACATGCTACCCCTGCATGACTGGTCCCGTTTTAAGGATTGTCGGGGATAGGGGTTGTGGGGGATATTTTACACAAATCATCTAAATTACTGTCAGAAGAGTCAGCCCAGGGGAGAGAAAATTCGGAAGGACGCCTGCTGTAATCTCTGTAGAAAATAAATAAACCAAGCATGTCCGATTAATTGCTGTCTCCGACTTGGCCTCTCCATTGTCTTTGGGGAGCTGAGCTGCCGCAAAGCTGGATGGCCATCAGAGTAAAGAAGAAAAACAGAAAGAAAAAGAGAGTGGATGTGGTCACAGTGAATCAAAGGCTTAATTCCAGTTCATATTTAAGTGATTCATAGCCATGATTTTACCTTTATATGTCACCGAGGGCATCTCTGTCTGCTCGGGATTTGGAGGACAGAGATCTAGGAATCCCAACACTTTGATAAAAGACTAATGCAGCCGAGACCGACCCCGTGGAGAAGAGAACATCGAACGAAGCGATAACAGATGAGATATTGATTCAGAGCTGATTACAGCCACACAGATGAATGTCAAAATATTGTCACTGCCTCATTCTTCATTATATTATCACTGCAGGGACAAAAGGACAGCCAGTAGCAGATTAATTCCACTGGGAGAAATCCCCAACAAAGGTTTTTATGTCAAGGTTAGCTAAAGCTACTTTACTATACATGATGATAAACTTGGTATCAAATTCAATTAGCTGGAACACAGTCACACTGCAAAGCAACACATGTAATGGAATGGATGGAGTGCAGGGTAAACATTTCTGGGGTTAAAAGTTCAGTTTCGTCTTGGAAAGCTCCAGTAAAGAAGCAGATGCACTCAGCGTGCTGTGTAAGTATGTTTATAAAAGATTCAGCCAAACAGAAGGTGTCACATGTCACATTGAATCATGTAGTGCAACAAATATTAGCAGATACCCTATGTCTATGACAGCAGGTATAATGTATAATATATATTCATGCACCACTTTATTAGGTAAAGCTGTGAAATCTAAAACCAACAAATACAACAGCTCTACCTTTATGACGTTTCTGCATTCCCTCTCCATGGATCTGTTATCTTTATGCTCATTTCTAGCTGCATATATTCATGTTTAGTTGCTACTAAACTAGCTTTGACTGATTCACCATTGAAAATAATCTCCATTTTATGCTGGGCCTTGGTGAAGCTCTCTTCTCCTTCCCTTAAAGTCATGTTTCTTGTGATTGGATGGCAACAGTAAAAAACAACAACTCTTATTGACGTCACACGGAGTAGAACGTTCTTTCTGAGCATTTAGAGCAGTATGAAGCCAGTATAAAGCTTTTGGCTTTCATATCACTTGTAGGTACAATGACCCCCATTATTTGAAACTTTTGCCATGTTTAATGTCATCATCTTCTATTGTAATGCTATTTATATGACAGAATTTACAGTTTTGTTGTTATTGTCAAAAAAGTCCAATTGTACTTTCTGTTTGTTAATGTCAGAGTGACTGGTGTAGTGTACAGGAGTTCACTACTTTTATAAGTGCTAATATTTCATACACTCTTTTAAAGGCAAGTTATTATGCTTAGATGCTTTTGAAAACCAGAAGAGTATATTCCATTTTACTGCATTACATTTCCCAGGTGAACCTAATGAAGTGGCAACTGAGTATATTCATTTTTATTCCCCACTAATATTGCACTGCCGCTGTGCTACTTTCAGGTTACAAACCAAAGGGCTGGCACTAAGAACAATAAGCCTGGATCCCTCAGGAGAGATATGCAACACAGCTCACAGTACTTAATAAAGGAGCACAAAAAACAGGACATTCATTGGAAGACAATAGCAGCAATTCTAATGAATTATCAGACGAAGCCAGAAAATGTGATAAATTAGGGGCAGCAAAGTAACCAACATAAAAAAAACAGACAAGAGGTAAATATGGGCATGGTCAAAGTACACCACACACAATGAAAAGACAGTAATTAAAAGTTCATTCAATAAAAATCATAGGGGGAGTCAAAGTCTTTTGTTTAGGGACAGGGACAAGAGAATTCAAATAACACGCAACATCACCTCAGTCACTCAGGGAACTGAAACAATTATATTTTTCTCTTGCTTCTTGTTCTCTTGTTTTTGTACTACCTGCTAAAATGATTCATTAAGACGAGCTAAGTGGCTTCAATTTCAAAATGTGATTATTTTTTTCTCTGTTTTGTTTTCGTTGTTAACTATAGTTATAGATTATACTGTCAGGTTAATCTCTAAACATCCACAGGCTCTCTGGTAATGGCAAAAAGGGTAACATGGTGAGTGATGTTTGGGTGATTTTCTTCTTAGTTGGGTTAGGGTTAATAAAATCGCACTTATGATGTAGAGATCTCAAACAATGATGTATCACATATGATACACTTGGCATTGTGGGATTAAGCAGAAAAACAGTAATCCAAATCTGGGATTGGGCTCCCAGTGGTAAAATTCAGTGTTACATCCAATTTCTTATAAACCCAGTCCAAGTAATTTAACCATCTGAGGTCTAAGTCATCACATGTGCTAACCCTAACACTAATCCACCAACCATAGTATCAAACTAAACCCCAAATATCTACTGAGATGATAGATACAGAATAAAATATAACACTGAATGCGATTCTGAGCTTTTTAGCTTTTGTTTGCATTATTTTAGATAGTTTAACAGCATCATTATCACATCATAAAATAGCCAAAAGGCTTCTTCTTCTTTGTGGCGTAGGATTTATTTGCATGAAAATGTCAGTAAAATCCACATAACTGCACTTTTAGTCCTAAACACTAGTATATAGTCTGCATTACCGACGAGTAAAGCTGAGTCTTGCTGCTTGGTTGTGTGTTTGGACGTGTCGGTGCATCTGTTGACTCCAGAGGGTTAAGTTATGGTTAAAGAAAATATTCCATCTGCTGCTAAAAAAAATAATCATCCTATATATTCTTAATCCTTATCCTTACTACATAATCTGTGCACGGGTTTTGATATTTGCATTAATTAAACCCTGCAGTTGGACGTAAATTACGTGGTGCATGTTGGTCCAACACACAATTCTCATGGTGAATGTACAAAACATACATACATAAAGACTGCATATGCATATTGGACATAAATGTACATGCATGAATGCACTCAACATTCAGTTTACACGAGCTAGACTGTGCTCTAACAAGAGCATATGTCATAGTAATTCTTCACAGCAAGCCTTAGACAACCTTTGCTTTAATATATACACTGCTTCCTCTTTTTTTTTAACCGTAGGATTCTGTAAATCTTCTCAAACCAGAACACAACCTGTTAGAAATACCTCACAATCTTGGTACTTCAATAAGATAATAGCAAAATGTAACTACTTTCCTGAAATAGTAAGGATGCAGTGATTCCTGTTGTCTGAACACATGGTTGGTGACCACCAGTGATCCTTGCACTCCTGTCACTGCCTGTGTCAAACTGACCACCTGAAAAAAAGTCTATTCAGGCTGACATCAAGAAGCCCACTGCTGGGTTTCTCCTCCTGCAGCTCTGCATCCTTTAGCTCATCAGCAGCTATTCAAGATAGCTTCAAGGTAGCCAGACCTCCTGCCTCAAGCCTAAGTATTGGAAATCAGAAGAATCACACACCCGAAATCACTTCAATCTGTATGATAATTTGACACCCTCATCTGGGATTTTGTGTATTTGGTCCAGTTCAGCAGTTGGAAAATGTAAGACTGGTTGGCGATTTAATCTACATGATACAGTCGAGGTAATGTACATATGGTGCAGCAGCCACCTGTGAAAAGCACTCCATAGAGTAAATAATACTTTAGAGAAATTGAATTTTTTTGTGGTTTTTTATTTTATTTCAGTACATACAACAACCATACCTTACTATGTGTTACAAAACAGGGTGTTTTTTTGAAAGCCTTGAGGTTCTGTGGTACAATGCAAGGATTATGTCTGAGATGAGTGGTGATACTATTTCAAACAATCCAAAGTAAAGTCAAACAGCCAATTGTGTTTTAGTGGCAAGACAAACTGCCCTAAGGATCCCAATTTCCAAATGCCTCCAAGCAATGAAAAGTGTAAAGATGTGAGGTGAGAGGAGGTTTCAAAGTCTCCTCATGATCAGGTTGCATGTTGGTCAGGCATAAAACTTTAATTATCTTGATGCCTACTTCAAATTCCACGGTCTGATCAGCAACGGGGACTACCCTCCCTCCACTGGGAGCCACAGGAAGACAGGTTAATAGGGGTGCATGTATGACTGCCAAGAAAATCGGCAGGTGTGTTTCACTGGTGTACAAAATCAAAATCCCTCTTTCAGAAAAAGGCTTTTTTTTGAGGAGAAAACATAGTAAAATACCTTAAGAGCAAAAAATCAACAAGCAAACAAAAAGATGGGAATAAAGACACATTTATCTTTGGATTTGCAATTTCAGACACTTGGAGCACACAACCATGGGCAAAAAGGCTGCCAATATGAAAAAGAAAATAATGTAATATATAGTATAAAGTAAAGAGACTTACACACACATATATGGCTTTTAGTTTTATGTTGAAATTGTACAAGCAGTTAATTATTAAGCTACGTAAGGAGCAGTTTGTGCTTGCTACAAGTCCTGTTTTGTTGACTCAAACCTTCTAGAAGTGAGTCTCAGTCTAAGCAGCCATCGTGGGAGGCGAAGCTATAATTTAATCCTCAATGGGATAAAAAGACTATGAATCACCAATGAAAACTAAAAAACTAAAAAAGATATTGACTTAAAAAAAATTAAATAAAAAAGGTTTTTTTGTGATTGTTAGAATTCTACCATGCATACACAAACTTGTAGCTTAATTCATGGCTCAGTCTTATAGATATTATAAATATTATAGATAAGGTTAGCCAAAAAAAGCACAACAACTTTCCCCTTTCTTTCAAAACTCTCTACAGACAGTCTCCTATATGACCTACCTTTAAGTGAATATAGTCTTTTTAAGAGATATTAGGCAATTAGAAACTTCAAACTTCAAAAAACGAAAAGGCTACTATGGAAAGAAACTTTGTGAATCTTATTAGTTTTAATCAAATCCTTACAAAAAGTTTAAACATCAAACTAGCTGTTAATATTCACTGCTTTAGGCCCATAAAAACCACCTACCTCAGTTTTAACAGCAACTTTTTTAGTATATAGTGCATTTTCTGCATTACATCCCACACAGTGGGAGTATGGATTTTATTCATGACTTTCATTATATGCTGTTCTGGAAACCACTTTTACTACATCCGCAGCTTTTGCTGTTATGGATGGGTGTGGTGCACTTTCAGTCACTACTGCCTTCGGCATTTGCTCGCAAACACCCTTCCCTGCATTCCCTGTGCTTTATCATGTTTGGCCCAGCTGCATAACGCATTCCCAGTGGTGATTAAGGTCGGACAATTAGATTCAGCCAACCGCGGTTCTGGTGACTTAATAAGTATAGACAATTATCTGAAATTAATATGATAGATGTTATTGTCTTGTGCTGCTTGGCTCAGTCAGATCTTGGCAGGGCTTCAGGTTATTATTATCGAGTATGCAACCACTGTATTAGCTTGAGTAATGACGCTCTCCATGCGGCTGTAGCCGTTTCATCAAAGAGAATGAGATTATTAGTTAGATGTGCTATGTTTCCAGCTAAACATACTCAGCACCCAGTGCCTCCGATGTGATGCCATCAGCCTTGGCCCCTCTGGTTAGTGCTATACGCACAGTAAAAAAAAAAGAAGATCCGAAATAAGCCTCAACCAGGCCCAAATAGCTGTGAGTACACAGACTTGTATGGCGCCACTGAAATAAAAGTGAATGTAACAGATTTTTGAAAAAATGTGCCTGTTTTTCAGTCGTGCAGTTTTACATGAGCTATTTTTCTTCCCAAAGTTAGATCGTTCAGGGATTTCAGAACACTGTGTGGCTTCTTCAAGTGCGTGAAATCTCAGAGGAAATCACCTCCAGCAAGTGCGATTATACATTCTGGTTCAGGTTTTGTAGCGCAATTTGCACTACAGAGTTCACTGTTTCCTAGCAGCTTAAGCTTTGGACACCTGTTGTCACACTGTGGTTTTTACCATCTGGCACCCAATAACATATGAAGAGCTATTCCTCGAGGACAGCAACAAAGGTACTGAGGGACATATTGCTGCAGCTGCCTCAGTCTTATAATGAGCGCTGTCAGGGATTTGCAGCACTGAACTTTTGCGCCCTGATCTGTGGCGGGTCACCGTCGAGTTCATATCAATAATTCATCTCGTGCTCGGCTCCCTTGCCTGTTATGAAACAAATCTTGTTAGGCAGTCCTGCCAACACTGTCTCCATCTCACTACCTGACTTTATTTGCCTGCTTGGATTGGAATGAGGGGGGGCAGCAGTGGGGTTTGTTAACGATTAGCCGAGTTCATCTACATGAAACATTTGTTTTGGAAGCAGGGACATTGCAGGAAGTTTGAGTCTACAGGGTGGCCTGAAGAATGCATTGAGTCTCCCCACAATGGCTCACTGGAATAGATGGGTTCACAAAAAGCAGATAGAGTGCAGCCCGTGCTCTTTATCCCCCCAGTAAGGTTTCTCTGTGGCCTTCCTGTGGTTTATTGTGAAACAATGTGGAGCTGTCAGAGGCTCAGTGGAGACCTGGGGAGAAGAAGGCAGGGAAGTGGAACGCCGTAGTGGATGGGGCTGCTCTGATAAGATCCAGGGAGACTCCTCTCACCCCCCATCGGCTGGCATCGAGCGACAGTAACCTTTCCTGTCACTGACAGTTGCTAAAAGCAGCAGGGGATCTGGAGGCCTTATGTTTAACTTCTTTCAAATTAGCACCTTTTTGCTTTTGTTGTTGTCTCCTCCTGGCTCTGCTGATCAAGGCGGTCAAAATTAGTCAATTCACCATGAATAATTACGTGCCTGAGCACATCGTGAACATGCTGTAAACAATTTACATATTGCTCAGGTATTCATAATACCTTGGAAACATGTTAAGATGTAAAGCAACCAAAACGCAGCACTTGACTCCGCCTTTTATAGAAGACTTCAAACATTTCTAGCTTTGGACATGCTGCTCCAGTTTAAATGAGATCCATCCACCAGAGTAAAACAGGTCTAACAGTTCCCCATATATTAGCGTGCTAATGAGGTCCCAGTGTGATACTTCTTAATGAAACCATCCAGGAGGCCAATTGTCCATAACTAATTATCATATGCTAATTGGCACACTAAAGTGCAGAAAGAGGACTGATTTTGTTTGTCTGTGCATCTCATTTTTTTTCTTTCTGCCTGTGCATGCATTGTATCAGAAGTGCTTAATGACTGTAATTACAGCTGAAAGGCATGTGCAAATCACATGTTTCTTTTACAGTATGATTACTCACTACACAATAAATATCCAGCTTCAAGTGGGTACACATATAGTTTAATAATACATCTGAGACCTGAACAGGCCAAACAAGTGGCCCGATTCAACCCACTGGATGAATTTTGGTGCTACTCTTGGGGTGGTGATGGGATACCAACATTACTACACAAAGAGAATGGAAAGCTTAATATATTTGTAGAGCTAGACAAATTGCTTGAATCATTCAGAAATAAAACACTACTTTTTACATTCAAAAACTGTACATGTAAATTTTTGGGCCTGTCAGCTGTAAATAGTAACAGCTGTAGACTCTATGAATATGGAAAGGCTGAGATATATATTTTTCCTAAAACATGTCAGGCTGTTAATCAGCAGTTCTGATTGATTATTAATCTGAAAATCTATTTCACAAAAAATAAAACGTTCTGCTGTCGGAACTTATTAAAAAGAGTGAAGGAGGAGTGTTTTTTTTTTTGTTTACCTGCCCTTAAAGTTTCGGCCTCTTGGCTGTGGCTCAGGTGAATGTTTTCAGAATGTACTTTTTTATACCTGAAGAAAGGGAAAACTTTGGGGGGGGAGGTTTTTCTATGAAGCCATTATGAAGTGGTTTTATTCGTCCAGCTGTATGTGGCCCATTAGCTGAAATGAGTTTTACGCCCCTTACATGCAACTAATAATAACCTTGAGGCTAAACAATAACTTTGACTATTTTCCACGCAAACTGCAGTGTGATTATTATTTCGATCACAGCGGCTTGCCATGTCTGATAAGCCAGGTGTAACAAATTCTTCTTGCAATGTTGCACATTATCCTCATTTGCCACTCTTGACTCTCTAAATATGAAAAAGGGGCACAATAAATCCCTGACAGATCCCACTGATCTGAAGAATGCCACTGAAGAAAGAATGGCACCCTGAATGGCACCATATCGAATTATGCTCAAGTAAAAGAAAACACTGGGTGGCACCTGGCAATGGACCATATTGGTTCAGTTCTGGTTCAGTGTTCCAGAAAATGGGACAGGGACTCCAAACAAATACAAATAGCTTGCTATTGCTTTAGAGCTTGTGGCTGACCAGCTCTGCAAACTGAATATAGCAACAGGTTCTGGTTCAATGGCCCAAACAAAGGTGATGATCCTGCTGGAAACATATGGGCGACGCTGCTTTCAGTTAAGAAATACAATATCAAGATTGGCCCTATGGCACTGGGGTGGAAAATAATCAAAGTGGAACTCTCATTGTGTCGAGCAGATACTTGACAAGAAAACCAAATAGCACACACACACACACACACCAACTGACATGATCAAAACGGTCTTTTTGTATGAAAATCCGTATTATGCCCACTGCTCCACTTTCTCTGAGCACATAAACATGTTCAGATTCTATTTTGCTAATTTAGGTGGTCATTAAGCTTGTGACAATTAGCTATGGACGATGAAGCCGGGAGGTAGGACAGTGGTATCGTGCCGCATCCCCATTAGCTCATTTGCGTAGGGTCATTAGACAGAGTGCGATGAGAGCCACACCAGTTGTTTGCTGCATGTCGCTTCATATTGCAGGAGGACCAAGGTCGACTATCAGCAACTGATAGGCTTTCCACGCTGACTGACTGAGGATATTTCAATGTTAATGATTATGGTGCACGGCAATCCTTGCGAAAAGCCATTAGAAGTGTAAGGAAATGCTTGTGGAATCCTGAGTCATCTCCAGTGAGCAATTCCCTGCAGTCTCTCTAGACAAAGATTTTTTTTAAAAGGTTTCTTCCTGGGTTGTTGAACAATGTGAAGTCATGGGATAATGTCAGAGATGGAACTAATGGCCATGTCTAATTTGAAGCTTTTATATGGTGAGGCAAGGAGGATTCGCAATGTGTCATTATGGAAGCTGACAGCTCATTAAATCAGAGGAGTCAACAAGCAGTACATCACTGCTCATTGTATGTGAATTACCATATACTGTGGTAAAATGTATCATACTAAAAATAAAATGGGAGTGGGGGAACTTGTGAAAGTGTGCTGGATATTTGGGAAAACTAATGACCCATGACCCACACTGCCTCCAATGGGCATGCTCATTTAGGCTCTGAGAAAAATTGTCAGCGTGCTTGTTCCCTACAGCAACGCACTGGCTTGTACGGGCTTGATGGATGGCAGCTTTTCATCAGCAATGTATCATGTCATGTCAATACATTCCAGGGAAGAAAATATGTTTATATTTAGGTTGCTATGTGTAATGGAGTTGTTCAATGAGGGGGTAGCATTTTGTCTGTTGGGGAACACAGCGGTGGGCCATCATGAGTTTGTCATTTTTTAAACCTCGAGAAACCTACGTCCACAGTTCCCATTTCTTTTCACTTCTGGCAGAATTGTACCCACACCTCCATCTAAAGTCACCGATGTAGAGCTCTGACTTCTGAGAATATATCGACTGACCAATCTGAGAAAAAGGCAGAATTTCAAACAGTTTCATGAAAACCGGAGGCTAAGGCCATCCATCACCATGGGCTGCTTCAAATGCAGACATCAAAAAAGCTACCTTATGGATTGATCTAGGTGATCATATGATGGATTTTGCCAGTGCCACACTGGTTGCTGTAATGTGTTTATATGCTGGGCCCCTATCAGAAGACTGTCAGTTGTGCTGGAATACTCCATTCATATGCTAGAATGTCTATATATCTGGTCCTGAGGGACCATATACAGATCACATGATACAAACCATATACAGGGATCATATACACGTGAGTTCAGAAGAAAGAAACGTTGACTTTTGTGTCATTGTCTGGACAACCTCATCAGCAAAGGAATAAATGATGAAAATGTAATTTTGGAAAATTAACACCACTATATGAAACAGTTAAGGCATCTAAAGTCACATTTTCAGGAGTGGTTGGAAGTAAAACCACACAATAATAGAAAATGAGACAGTGGGCCATCCAGCAATGGAGACACACAGCACGAGAAAAAGTGTGTTTTTTTAACGCAACACAACATGCATATAAACCTTTTGTAGTGGACCCCCCAAATAAAATTATGAACATGCAAATGAGCATAATATCTACACTTTAATAATTTACTCCAATTTGGTGCAGAATGTTCACTGACTCAACAGCAGATAACTGCAGGCTGTTTTGCATTATAATGAATTAGTTACATGTGAATCAAATTAAGCAAATGGAGCACATGACAGAATTATGTGAACAGCGTTCTTCAGACTGAACAATTTCCTTTGCAACTCTGATGACTGATTTTCCGGTTAAGTGAACGACTAGTGCATTCGTCCTGTTCATTGACAGTAACCCGTCATTTACAGCACTTAATCTAGCTGAGGACAGAGCACAGCTTTCAATTAACTCGTCAAATAAGCCAAGTGACACATCCATCATGTGCTTCTGTCTGTCAGACTGCGTTTTTCCCCCTATTTAAAAAATTTAAACAGCAAATTATATTTCAAACCACAACAGTGGGGCACTTTGTGCACTTATCACAGGAAAAGAATTACATCTCCAATGGTCTTCTTTTATTTATTTATTTTTTTAAAAAGGTGGTGATACCATATCTTTCATACATGTTTTTCCTACATACTTCTTCATGTGAGGCCTCCAAACATCCATCAGCTCACCAATGATCCTTCTAGGGTTAAGGTTTGATTGCATTTCTGTTGTTTGAAATGCCAACCTTGAATGTTTTTTCCCCCACTAAAGTTAAGCCATTGAAAGTTTGTGTTTTGCAACTTTTTTGAAAAACAAAAAACAAAACGTTTTGATGTGCCAGAATTTTTTCTACCCTGTCTGCCTTGAACTTTTGAAAAAGTACATATTCTGAAAACACAGAATTAGTACATCTCGGATAATGGTTTAATTAGATCTCAGAGTGGCCGTGAGAGATTAAATGCACTGCAACTTAAGAAAATACCCCAAAATAGAAAATAATGCTCAGTCTCCTATGCACCTATTGTCACGACCTGCGGGATCGGCAAGGCGCTGATCAGCATCTCTTCACTCCTAGCCCCCCTTCTCTTCTCTTTTTCCTCTCTCTCTCCGTCTCCCCTGTTTTGCCGGGGCGGAACTCATGGCGGGTTCACGCCCTCGGTCCACGCCTTCCCGGATCGTGCACACCTGGGCCTCATCAGAGCAGCTGGTATATTAGAAGGAGGAGATCAGCTGTTCAACGCTGGATTGTTGTGAAGGCTCTTGTCAGTACACACCTAGCTCAAGTTTGCCGTGCCTCTGTCTCAGAGACTTAACGTGTTCCTTTGTTCCTAGATTCCCCGGACCCGTCCCCGTGTTTCCCCGTGTGGAGTGTGGAAGGAGTGACAGGTCGCTAGCGGAGTGGAGAGAGGCTGTTCTGAGCGCGTGTGTGATTTCCCCGTGTTCCCTGGAGCCCTGGACCCCTGCCCGTCTTGTATATAGCAACAACCTCGCACTGTCTGTACATACACTTGGTGAAGATCTGTAATAAACTATCTCTGTTTGAACGCTACCCAGGAGTCCTGCGAGTGGATCCTCTAAGCGACTCGTGACACCTATTATGACATCCGTTTAAGTTATCACATTAACAGTATGTTCGGAAACTTGACTTCTGATGTTGACCTCGAGGTCGAGGTCAATGAGATTTGAACTTTTCTTTTTTTTTTAAGAATCAAAAACAATAACATTCAAGCACAGAAAAAAAAGAAAAAGAAAAAGTAAAATCAAACAAACAAAAAAACCAAACAAACATGAAAACAGGAAAGAAAAGAAAAAATACACGATTAGCCAGTACAAATCTAAAGTTCAAAAGAAATACCAATGTTCAAAGAAGATAACCTTCTGTGTGAGGTTAGACAGGGCAACATAGAGCTCACCAAGTCCAGAAGATGTGGGGAACAAGTCCAGGAAGGAATCAGGGTTCGGCAGAAGTGCAGTTTCACACAAACACAAAGTGCAGTCAAATGGCTTATGTTAAATCCCCATTAATATGATTGAGAAAAGGGCCCCAGATTTCGACAAACTTAAAATGAGTGTCAGCCAGACGATAATGAACCTCTTCAATATACAAACATGCAATCATCTCACGTAGCCAAACCCTAAACAATGGAGAAGATGGTGAAGAATTAGTCTTTTAGCTACAATCATGCCAAACATTAAGGCTTTCTGAAGAGGACGTCTGAGTGCCAATGAGGTTAGGGAGCAGTCTAGCACTGTAATACACCATCCGGCTTTAATTTTAAGTCAAAAATCTGGTTATATATATTAAATATCTCTGCCCAGAAACTCCCGAGTGTAGGGCAAGACCAGAAAAGGTGACCAAGGGTTCCTTCCATTGCTTTGCATCTGTCACACAAAGATGAAATAGATGGAAAAATGCTGCCTAGCTTTGTTTTAGAAAAATGCAAATGATGAAGAACCTTGAACTGTATAAGTTGTAGTCTGGCATTAACAGAGCATTCTTTAATCTTCCTCGACCCATTGGCCCACAAAGTATCTGATATGTCTACTTCCAAGTCCTTAACCCAAGCATCCTTGGTGTGGTTTGTAGGTGCTGTAAGTGTAAAAAGTGTAGTAAACTGGCTGATTAGGTGTTTGGAAGTGGGATTTTTAATCAAATAATCATAAAAGTGACTATGAGGAGGGGGCTTATCCAGATGAGCGAAGGAGTGTTTAACAAAATTCCTAATTTGTAAGTATCTAAATAAATGAGCAGAGGGGAGCATGCATTTTGATGGCAACTGAGCAAATGAAGCAAAACCATTGTCGATGTAGAAGTTTGGTAGGTATGTTTGGCTTAGAAAGCAGAATAGCATCAAGTGACGTACCAAAAATTGATTTAGCACTGTGCGCTTCTATAAAAGGCCAAGAAGGACCGCATCCCTTCTGAACAGCAGAAACAGCTGTTCCAGAACACCCACGTTCTGGCATTGCAAGCCCAATAGTAGAGCCTGAAAACTGGGAGGCCTAATCCGCCCTCAGAGGAGGGTTTCTGCAAGTGTGCCTTTGAAATTCTATGGGGTTTATTTGCCCAGATGAAAGACAAAAGGATAGAGTCGATAGTTTTAAAAAACGATAAAGTGAGAAAGATGGGTATGTTTTGGAAGAGATGAATACATTCAGGAAGTACTACCATTTTAATTATATTGACACGTCCAATTAAAGAAAGTGGGAGAAGAGTTAATTTATCTATCTTAGCTTTAATACTATCAATGAGGACCTGAAAGTTCAATTTAAATAGTAGCTTACGGTTTCTGGGAATGTTAATACCTAGGTATTTAAAGTGACTGCTGGTGGTTTTAAAAGGTAAGCTAGAGATGAAGCTGGAGTCAAGAACATCTGCCAGTGGCATAAAAATGGACTTGTTAATTGTGAAACCAGAGAGTTGTCCAAATTTGTTAATGAGATGAAGCAGGGGAGGCAAAGAGAGCCTGGCATCAGACAGTGTTAGAGCCACATCATCTGCATATAGAGTTATGGTGAATTTGACAGGACCACAGGATATACCTACAATATCAGCGCTGCTTCTAATTGCAATGGCCAGAGGCTCCATAGCTAAAGCAAAGAGCAGTGGAGATAAACAGCAACCCTGCCTAGTCCCCCGGTGAAGTAGAAACGGATGTGATCTATCAAAACTTGTCAGTACCGATGATCTTGGCCTTGCATAAAGCATACGTACCAAAGTTGTAAAATTACTTCCAAAGCCAAATTTCTCAAGCGTAGCAAATAGGTATTTCCACTCAATTTGATCAAAAGCTTGTTGTGCATCTAATGAAATATCAGCTGAATTTGGAGGATTTGTTCCATACGGTACATTCAACAGACGACGGGTATTAGAGAAAGCAAATCTCTCTGGGATAAACCCAGTTTGATCTTGTTGAATTAAAGTGCCCAAAATGTATTAAGATGTGAAGGCAAGACTTTTGCAATGATTTTTTGATCGCAGTTTAATAAATTAAGTGGGCGATATGAAGACACATTGGTGTCCTTCTTAGGGAGAAGACAAACATGGGCATCATATATGCTATCAGGAAAAGAGCCCCGTGCAATGGAGCAGTTCACCATTCTGAGTAAAAATGGAGTGATTATATCAACATGGGCTTTATAAAATTCTATGTTGAAGCCATCCGGTCCGCAGGCTTTACCGCTAGGAAAAGAAAGGATAGCAGCTTTGACTTCTGTGATGCTAAAGTCAGCTGCAAGCGCTTGGGTGGCAGACTCTGTGAGGGTTGGAATGTTCAGAGAGTTAAGAAAGCTAAAAAGCTCAGAGTCAGTGGCGTTCGATTTAGAAGAATACAGTTAGCTGAAAAATTCCACGAATCTGTCATTAACCAGCTTAGGATCAGTAATTAATTCACCGGTAGAGGAGGCAATTTTATGTATGGTCCGATGAGCTTGCACATCTTTTAATTGTCTGTCAAGTAATTTATGGGGTTTATCTCCCAACTCATAGTGTCTTTGGTTTGATTTAATAATATCTCTTCCGACTTGGGTTCCCAAAATATGATTGCATTCAAGTTTTAGTTTTAGAATAGCATTAGATATGTCCTCAGTATTAGATTGGCAAAGTGCCTCCTCTAATGTTGATAATTCAGACTCAATTTGGGACAGACAATTTAATCTAGTCTTTTCGAAAATGTTTGAAAGGAGATGATCTTGCCATGCAATACTGCCTTAAATGATTCCCAAAGAGTGGATTTGAACTTTTCTGAGATACATTTGTGGTATCAAAGCTTTTAAAAATCCAAAGTTAAGTTTTTCAGAATACTTGCCCTTAGATTCAAACTTGTTCAGGATTTTTAGGAGCAGCGTCTATGGCATCTATTACGTGTTCTCAAACTTTGCTGCTTTCCTCCTGGCAGGGTAACAGCAATGCCCTAACAAGTGAAGTAGAAAAAAAAATCAATCGTTGTGTGCTTTTGAAGCATTTTTCTATTTGCTGGTGTTTTCTTAAGTTAAGGTGCATTTAAACTCTCGAGAAAAAAATATCAGAGGATTAAACAAAACCCAACATTAACAGGTCATTGGTAACATAGTGGATGTTAAAAAGTTAAGGTCTTAAAATCAAAATGATCCCAAATACAGTTTCACACAGCAGCTGTAATTACACTGGATACTTTCACTTGGTGAGTATTTGCATCAATCACCTACATCATCATGCATCAATCATGTACCTAGAAGAGACAGCACTTTGAATTCCCAGTGCAGCTGATTACTGCACACAGAGACCAGCAGACAGCTCCGCACAGTCCAGCTGGACTGCGAAGCTTGCTGGCAGGAAAGAGGACAAACAACATCGCCTCCTTTGAAGCCTCACATCCTCCTACATCAGCCAATCAGGCTGACCCTGACTTGGCAGCATAGGGGTGCATCTCTCACCTTGAGATGGATAACATCTCCTGAAATCTGTGGATGTCCTCAGCACTCAGAGGTTTCATGACGAGCCTTTTCAGCAGCCCTGGCGTCAAAGTGTCAAGGCTTTACTGCAGTACTGCAGTAAACCAACAGTCAGATTTGGCTGTTGGGGAAAAGGTAAGCTATAAGGTCCTTGCCCAAGGAATATAATAAGAGAAGAGCTAAATAAGTAAGTGGAGGTGCTGAGATATTAATACTGCCAGGAGTCAGTGGTATGGGCTGGCTTACTGACATAGAGAGCATCAGAGCCACAATTAGATCCACTCATCTGCTTTGCACCATGTAGGCACAGAGCAATCAGGGGTACCTGCTGAGACCGAATGGGATGTTAACAAAGTTTCACCTAATGCCTCTATCTTTGTGTGAAAAACTGCTTGAGTCAACTATCTGCTGGAGGATGAATCAGAGTTGTCTTACATTAAAATGAGATGGCTACTGCTGCGTGCCAGCCTGCTGCACGGTTACACAATATAAACCTTCATCTACATTTTATGCACTCTGGTTTTATTGTTTTAAGAGCTTGCCAAAGAATTACCCGAGTTTGAACCATGTGCTGTGCTGGGATCCTATGAAGAAACAAAAGGGGCTTTTTTTCTTTTCATCTTCTCTATAACATTTCTGGCAGGGTGCTTAGCATTAGCATCTGGGATTTGCACTAAATTAGAACATGTAATTGCAATTTAACAACTGAGCTCAAATCAACAGCAAAAGTTTCATGTTAACACTTCTATGGATGAATGGACAAATGGACCATATGAAAACAGCACAGACTGTGGTTGGTTGTTATCACAGTCAACACAGACAGGCTGGAGTGATGTCAGGACGAAGTTTTTAAAAGTGGAAATCTTAACATTGTAGGATTTCAAAGGCAAGGAGAGTTACAAAAGAGGCATAGAGGGATGTTGCAAGGTGAATAGGACAGGTGCATGCAATAGAAAGTTAGCTATTGTGTTTTAGCTCACAGGTTTGGCTCACTCACCAACACAATTACCGTAGCCAGTGGACCTGCAGCAATGACTGTGACACAGCTTATGGACACAATTAGGGTAATTTAAAGCTAATAGCTGAAATTTGCATCAGACATGCACTTTTTCTTGGGAGCCATAAATCACATAAAGCAAAACGCAGAGACATTACACGCACAACTTTAAAATGAATGTGGCTTACGCTCGGAGGATATCATTATTTATTAATCCATTAATGTCCATAAATCTGCACAAAAATCACTGGGCGGGAAAAAAGGCTTCTTTGGTTCCAAAGTGGTAGTAGTTGTCTTAACAACTATGGGTATTTGCTTTGAAAATAGTGGCTCTGATAGCCAGTTTGGTATATATTCACGATGTAAATGTACCCATATGTTAACAAATATTGGTTTAAAAAAACAGGGCTCAGTTTACAGTCAACACCAAGACTCACTGAAGAATGATTTTAAAGGATGTCTTTTACAGGCTTTTCAGCCTGTAAAAGACATCTTACAGCACCTACAAACCACACCAAGGTTTGGATAAATCCTTGGGCACCATCTGCTTTTAACAGCGGCTTAGTTTTTGATATAAAGTAAGGTGTCAAAGCTGTTTGACAGACAGTGAAAGTGGATATGATTCATATTTGGCACAACTGTTGTGCAGAGAGGTACTCAGGTTAAACTGATGTTATATTGTTCATCTAGAAGACAGGTGATTGAGTTTTTAATATATTTTTTACACATTTTCCATGCATTTCAATCTGCTTTCATGCCAAAATCAATTAGTTTAGAACATCGTGGAGCAATTTTAACTCACAGTTTGAAACCTAGGACAATAATAACATACTGTGTAAAATAGCTGTGCAGTGTTAGGTTTTTTTATGATTCCAAATTGTTTTTTGTTTTAAATATCTTGATAGTGATCTTTTAAAAATGTTTGATTTTTTATTATGATTTCTTTTATCAGCATCGAATAGCTTCACTATGAAGGCAATTATCTTTGATTCATAAGCAAGAAACAACCAACATTTCATCATGTTTTGTATAAATTGAACTCATAAATTAAGAGAAGAACATGAAATTAGAAAACACAAAAAGGGGTCTGAGCATTATGGTTCAGTACTGAAATGGTGAGGTAACATAGCAAACCTCTGAAATGATTTTACAACATCCACCACCAATGGAAGGTGCAGTAAAGTCCCAATTTTGTACCAGGAAAGAAACGCTTTGAACAGTAGTTCTCCATCTTAAAGCAAAAAAAAAAAAATCAAAAGAGAGGGCCCACATACAGGGAGTGCAGAATTATTAGGCACATGAGTATTTTTTCCACATCATCCTCTTCATGCATGTTGTCTTACTCCAAGCTGTATAGGCTCGAGAGCCTACTACCAATTAAGCATATTAGGTGATGTGCATCTCTGTAATGAGAAGGGGTGTGGTCTAATGACATCAACACCCTATATCAGGTGTGCATAATTATTAGGCAACATCCTTTCCTTTGGCAAAATGGGTCAAAAGAAGGACTTGACAGGCTCAGAAAAGTCAAAAATAGTGAGATATCTTGCAGAGGGATGCAGCAGTCTCAAAATTGCAAAGCTTCTGAAGCGTGATCATCGAACAATCAACAGTTGAATAGTCAACAGGGTCGCAAGAAGCGTGTGGAAAAACCAAGGCGCAAAATAACTGCCCATGAACTGAGAAAAGTCAAGCGTGCAGCTGCCAAGATGCCACCAGTTTGGCCATATTTCAGAGCTGCAACATCACTGGAGTGCCCAAAAGCACAAGGTGTGCAATACTCAGAGACATGGCCAAGGTAAGAAAGGCTGAAAGACGACCACCACTGAACAAGACACACAAGCTGAAACGTCAAGACTGGGCCAAGAAATATCTCAAGACTGGTTTTTCTAAGGTTTTATGGACTGATGAAATGAGAGTGAGTCTTGATGGGCCAGATGGATGGGCCCGTGGCTGGATTGGTAAAGGGCAGAGAGCTCCAGTCCGACTCAGACGCCAGCAAGGTGGAGGTGGAGTACTGGTTTGTACTGGTTTCAAAGATGAGCTTGTGGGGCCTTTTCAGGTTGAGGATGGAGTCAAGCTCAACTCCCAGTCCTACTGCCAGTTTCTGGAAGACACCTTCTTCAAGCAGTGGTACAGGAAGACGTCTGCATCCTTCAAGAAAAACATGATTTTCATGCAGGACAATGCTCCATCACACGCGTCCAAGTACTCCACAGCATGGCTGGCAAGAAAGGGTATAAAAGAAGAAAAACTAATGACATGGCCACCTCGTTCACCTGATCTGAACCCCATTGAGAACCTGTGGTCCATCATCAAATGTGAGATTTACAAGGAGGGACAACAGTACACCTCTCTGAACAGTGTCTGGGAGGCTGTGGTTGCTGCTGCACGCAATGTTGATGGTGAACAGATCAAAACACTGACAGAATCCATGGATGGCAGGCTTTTGCGTGTCCTTGCAAAGAAAAGTGGCTATATTGGTCGCTGATTTGTTTTTGTTTTGTTTTTGAATGTCAGAAATGTATACAGGGAGTGCAGAATTATTAGGCAAGTTGTATTTTTGAGAAATAATTTTATTATTGAACAACAACCATGTTCTCAATGAACCCAAAAAACTCATTAATATCAAAGCTGAATGTTTTTGGAAGTAGTTTTTAGTTTGTTTTCAGTTTTAGCTATTTTAGGGGGATATCTCTGTGTGCAGGTGACTATTACTGTGCATAATTATTAGGCAACTTAACAAAAAACAAATATATACCCATTTCAATTATTTATTTTTACCAGTGAAACCAATATAACATCTCCACATTCACAAATATACATTTTTAAAACAACAATTTTTATAGAGCAACAAACTTTCTAAAGTGAACATTTATTTTTTATTTTTTATTTTATTTCATTAGTATTTTCCTCAAATGTGTCAAATATATATTTTCTCACCTAAATGTCCACTGAGGTGTGAGCCAGGGGGCGGTAATGCGCCTTAACATTAGTTGCCAGAAGAAGAAGAAGAAGCTGTGAACCAGGAGGGAGGGGGTGAGTGAGTGATTCGTTTGCACTATGATTCAGCACAGGAAAGGAGGGGGTGAGTGAGGGAGTGATTCGCTTACGCTATGATTCAGCACAGGAAGGGAGGGGGTGAGTACCTCAAATGTGCTGTTAGCATGTTAGCAGAGCGATGCTACCGTGAACCGAGGAGCTATTGTCTTGATGTGAGCTTCTACTCAGGGTTGTTTTCTTCCAATTCAGAGCAGAAATGTTTTTGTTAAGAAACTGGCTGTTGTTTTTCCCCTGCAATTTTAATTATAAGCTAGATATATTTCTACTAATGAAATTAGTTTGCTAACAGCAACAGGGATGAGTCATTGAGTCAGCAGGCCTTGTGAATCATGATTCACGAGTCAGTAAAGTGATTCTCGAGTATTGAACGATTCGTTCATGATTCGCACATCACTAATGCGGGACGTGGGGTTAATTGGAGACAAGCAGTTAATTTTTGCCATGTAAGTTCATCAGATTGTGTATACCACCACACAAACCTGTCATTTGATCAACTGAGGACAAGCCAGTTTAGCATTGATGACTCAATCCAACTACATCATATCCATCATTTCAGATGTGGATGACCAGTCTGACATACCAGCAAATATATAAGCCCTGCCGAAGTAGGCAGAGCAAGACTTAAAGTTAAGATATATCTACATATATTCATTGTCAGTATGAATCCATCTCTTAGCGCTGTAATTTGATGAAGCAGTGACAGTTTTCTCCCAAAATTCAATAGATTCCCGAAGGGGAGTGGGTTGCCTGCTGTCCTCGAAAGTAAAAACGATGAGGTCTCTCTCTGCCCTGACAAATGACTGAAGGATACATTTTCATTTCCAGTGTAGGTTGTTGAAGAAGTGACATTAGTGTAATAATCTCCCAATGCAGGACCTTCTGGATCCTTTAACACGTCTTCTTCCTCATTATCCTCTCACTGATTTTTGATCTAGTGGTGGTCCAGGGGGGTCCGCATCCTTCTCACTAAATTAGGAGGCTTGGGATATCTCAGAGCCAATTCAGCTTTGATGTTTCATTTTAAAAAAGAGCAAAAGAGGAAGTGACATCCCACTGGAGAATATTATGCTAATCTAGAAAATGTTAATTAGGCCCAAAGGGTTAATTTCTTCTGCTTTATCAACTCTATACTTTAATCTGTCTCTCAGTTAAAATGCTTATACTGGCAAATGCTTGGAAATAAGAAGTGTTATGAATAACGAAACATTACTTTTTCTTTTTCTTTCAGCTGAAATTTGGCTTAATCCTCCCGCTTTGAAATGTAATTGGTTCAGTCTCGCAGCAAAGATGCTCTCTCATCAAGCCACAAAGTAACATAATCTTCTTTAACTTATCACATAAATTCAACAACATATTGCTTGATGTCCTTACGCCTGCTGCACAGTAGGATCTTTGTGACAGGAAATCACTTGGGTAAGAAAAGTATTATCTCTCCAAAACATAGACAAAAAAAGAAAAGAATGTAAAATCTGATATCTAATATGGAAAACAAAATGTCATTCAGACCCCCCTCAACTTAATTACATTTCATTCACTGAATTCTCTTCTGAGGTGCAACAAACAATGCATAAATAGATGATAATTGCTTTAATACCAAGGGTGCTATTCTTATCTTAACACACGGAAATAATGAAGGAAACGCTGTTTCCTTCATTATGTCTGATGCAACACAAACAATGTTGAGAGCTAACAGACTTGTAACTGTAAAGTCGACCGGGAGCCACATTGCATGGGAAGCACTTGATTCGACACGGAGCGCATCTTGCACACGGGGCAGATTTGGCTTGCAGCTCATTCGAAGAAAAACCAACGAGTGCTCTCAGACAAAAGGTATCGTCCCCTACAGGCTTGTTCATTCCTCTGCACATTTACCACAAAGCCTGCAGCTCCCTGCCTGCTATTTCATTAGTGCTAATTCCCCACCAGCCTCGGGGACATGCGAGGAACATAAAAGCACCCGGGCCTTCCCATTTGTTTTATGTTTCTTTTTTTTTTCTGAGATGCAGAGAAGAATGAACGGCTCTCACTACTCACACTGAGTGATGAACAGTTTCCTGACATGGCAGGTAACGGTTATGTATCGCCTTTCATCCTATATGTGACACATTGAAATGATAGGCGTGATGGCGGGGAGTGATGGATTCGGCAGTGCAGCAAGAGCTTGCGTGCAGAAGCTGAATTGTAAAACAGGAATTCATCTCAAGGTTGGTCTAAAAGTAAAATTAAAGGGGTGTGGAGCCTGAGTGTTTCAAGGTTATGTTCACATTAAATCATTTCCCAAGGTCTTGTTTTTCAAGTTTTAAATGGCACCATCTACAAAGTACGAATTAAAGAGCAAAATAATTATTCATGTTCTCTGAATTCCAAAGCTAAATTTAAAATATGAGCTGTATTCTAATTTTTAGTCAGCGTATGTTCAAAAGAGAAAGACTTAACTTCCAGCATAAACAGAATTGTACATTCAGTACACCTACGTGTGGAAAAAAAACCAACAACACGTTTGAAAGACTCAAGGAGACATAAAGGAGTACAACACAATGAAATGGACAGATTTGTGCAGCAATAAAAGAAAAGGTCAATTGGACTATAATACCAAATTATTTCACAAAGCCAGTGAAAAAAAAGTTCCCAGTTTTACTGGATCAAAATGATTCACACTGGCTGTGCAGCAAACAGAAACATCCATTCCTTGTAGTCTGTTAAAAGAGCTGCAATGAAAAGAAACAAAGGAAAGGTGAAGCTGGATGCACCTACGGAGCATCTGAGGTGGCTCTTTCTGCCGTACGCGTCGTCATTACACTTAGCGCAGCTCTGAACACGCCGGAGCTCTGAACACACCTCTCCCGCTTCTAAATCCAGACATGGAGTGAGCTTTCATCTATTAAAAATGATGATTGAGGGAACCAAACAGCCCCTTTTTCACCACCGCACTAACACCATAATATGGTTAAGTGGACATAATTTGCACCTGTCTCTTCCTGTCAATTTTGAAAGAGGAATGGAATTGTACTCAAGCAGAGAAGGTGGCATTGCACAGCTCCCTATCTGCAGCACTCAGCTGTAGCACGCAGGAGTTCAAGTATAGTGTGTGTGTGTGTGTGTGTGTGTGTGAGAGAGAGAGAGAGAGAGTGCAGCAGAGAGAGATGGAAGGTGTGTGAACGAGTTTGGAGGTGGTGGTTGAAGAAATTATTCACATCCAACTGCAACAAAAGAGAGGAAACATTTCCGCTGCTTCACTCGCCACTTTTTAACCTAATTACTTGACTTGGCCACTCTCTGATGGACCTGTCCTCAGGTTATAGAACAACATCTATTCAGACGTTATTGGTGAGGGAATCCAGATCTGCCGGTGCTATGAACCCTACTAAATATAAAGACGTTCCATTATCTCTGCCAAACTAAAGCCTTAGAGACTGGACCTTGGTCTTTGTGCTTCTTTTTAGATCTCTATCCCCTTAATTGATTCCCCCCCTATTCTTCAGCTGCAGAGCCAGAAACAGTGTACCACAGAAAAGTAGATGATAGAGCTAATTAAGAGTAACTGTTCTTGGATTAGTGATAAAAGCTAAGGAACCATTTAGGCAAAAAATTCATGGGCACCATCAGCTAATTAAGTAATGTTATATAGAAGTACTTTATCTTAACAGTTACAATTCTTTAAATGTGTTAAGAATTAGAACAGCTATATCACAGACGTCGTCCGCCCCCGATACATCCCAATTATATGTTTGTATACAGTTTCCACAATAAAAAAAGACATTACTTTCTATCATCACTAGCCCTGACACAATCAACTTAATTAATGTTAGAATCACACATTGCTATTGTTTTTGTTGTTTTATTTTTTCCCACACAGCTCTTAATCGCAGATTACAGTTTTAGGTATTCAAATATGTCTCAGAGGCAGAGCTGCTCTGACGGCACAATTAATCTTTTTTTTTTTAAATTAAACCCTAATGGGAGCAAAGACGTGCATTTTTAAGCACATGTTAGAAAGTTGGCTGGTACTGGGCTCAGAACACACACAGAATACAGAAAAATAAGGCTCGGGATCATAACAATGGCATGATATGCATGTGACCTCCTGAACATGGAAGGTCAGGAGGTCACATGCAATAACTACAGCTGCCTATAACCCTCTCCACCCTGGAGGTCGCTGTACTTGGAGCAGATGCATCTGTTATTAAAACACATTCCGCCAACACTTTCTGAAGGTTGCAGAGGAGCACATTCACTGAAGAGACCGCCGAGAACTGCTGTGATTAAAATGGATTGCTTTGTTTGATATCCACTGAATCAATGAATCCACATTTTTGCATAGATTTGGCCTGTTACATGTTGAAGCTCTACTTGAAACCTTGTTAAGATCCAAACATGCAGAATATGATTTTTTTTTTGTTGCCATTTTTCAAGTGGTCTTAAACTTTTGATTGGTACGATATTGGGACGGGGTAACTCATTTTCCAAGAGGGTAACCATCTAAACTCACCTCTGCAGTGACCATTTTAGAACAGGAAGGCTTTCAAACCTTCAGATATTACATCTGTCTCAAATCAGGTGCACTGTTGTCAGAAGTCCAAAAAATACTTTATACTTTTTACATTAACATTACACAAGATGCCAGTGACTTTTATTGGTTATGAGAGTATGAGAGAAATGTTGGAATGTTAGAAACATCAACAATATGGCAAAATGACTCTGAACAAGTTCTATTGAATAACCTCAAAAAATTACTCTGTACACCTTTATATTTTTGTACTGTATATAATATATATCCACTTTTGTTTTCTTATGTGAAATATACTGACTCTATTCTGGGCCTTTTCATCTTACTTTTCATCTTACATTTCATCTTACATCTGTTAAATAAGAAAAAAGAAAACAACAACAACATCCCTGTCTAGACAGAACTATAAAATCTGCTCTTAAGCAATGTTACACTACATTATTTCTTGACTAAAATAGTAAATCTAGCTTTCTTACATGAACACATTTGCCTTTGAAAGACTTCAAAGTTTGCCCTCATCTCAAACAGACACAAATATTTTTATGATAGCTACAATCTGTCCATTATCACTCTAATGGCAGGAGGCGGTTTTTCTTTTAGAAACACCACCAGGCTCTATAATGGCGGTATTTTCCAGTGTTTCTTCTTCAAATGGGTGTTTTCAATTAGTTAAAAATCAGTGTCTTTTTGACTCCCTTTGATGAATGCTACAGATTTAACTTTACCTTTATGATCATTACTGCTTTCAAATGGATCAGTCTCACAGTCTGCGAAACCCACTGAGTTTGTTTTTTCAAATTTTCAGAGCAATTTACTAACAGTGACCGATGTACAGTACGGCCTGATTTAGGATGTTTCAAAAAATAGCTATGCAACATAACGATGTGCAAATCATTTAAAATAGTACAAAAGAAAATCTATTAAATATTGAAGTTGAGAATTTTTTAAAGAATAAAAGGGTTAGTGTTGGGGTAATTACCACGCCACAGCCTTGGCTTTGTGGTAAAAGAATCCAGGTGGTCAATTTCCCTATCTGTAATCCAGACCCATGAAAACAGTTGGAGCATTATAAACTGGAAAAAATACAACACTGAGCTGTTGAGCACAAAGGGAAAATGAAGGATTTTTCTAAAAAAAAAAAAAAAATCAGGTTCAGCATTTGATAGTCTATATATATTGAAATTGACTTGTAAACCCTGGCTTTAAATCCATATTACATTAGTGTGCATACGCATTAACTCGGCATATTGTGATGAAGAAGGAAAAAAGCATACAGTATATAGCATATGCAAAGTCATGACAATAATGGTGAACTAAAATTGCACTGCTGGGAAAATTTCTGCCTCATTTTTCTTCACTGTCAGAGCGCAGCCACAGCCTACTTTACTCACCACAAATACCACAGAAAAAAACATTGCTCTCATCATTCAGTTCCCACCCCGTGGCCCAAATGATGACAGACATTACACCAGAGTGACGAGAGTACAGCCAGGGACAACACCGGCACTGCTGCTTCTTTCATGTTTAACACATCATATTAAAATGGAACTAAACAACAGTGGGTTAAAGCGAACTTCTGAAACCTCAGTTTGAAAACATTTCATCATGCCCTCCTTGGCTCATGGACAACAAATGGCAGTGATATAGAGAGCACTGCAATAAATCTATGTCATTTATCACAGCACTGGGGAAATATTTCAAATAATTTAAATCTGAGGTCAAGAGGTTCTGCTACATTTCCTCATCGCTGCCTCTAGCTGTCCGCCTGGTAAGGGAAACAGGAGCATAATAAAGCAGCCAATGCACAGGAGGAATATTAGACTAATGAAAAGCTCTGTCCTGTCTTGGCTCCTGGCCCATCTTGTGTACTTCCTTGCGTCTACCATTTCACAGCATGGAACAGCAGAAAGGAATTCCACTGGCAAAATAATAAAGCAGCCCCCATCCCGATGAATGTGCATCATGCACTTTAGTTCCACAAAACAGAAGAAAAGAAAGAGGCAAACAATCATGACTCTAACAGAAGTGCAAAGTCTTATATTCTCTGTGCATACAGTTTAACCCAAATCACACATTTGTCCGTATCCAAGTGTTGCTGTGTATCAGTTCGGGTCCAAGGGGCAGGGTGTTCTGTTGACGGGCTTTTTCTTCTCTTTCTTCTTCTTTTTTTGTACAATTATATAAAGAGTCCTGGGCACAGGCAGCAGGTGATGGAACATTGTGAAATTGTGGATGATGGTAGAGGTTGCAAGCAGTAGGCATGCCTGTTTGGAAATATAAGCAGGGGCAGACCCCTGCTGATTATGAGCCCAGGCTGACAAACTGCCCCTTGCTGTGGCTTGCAATATATGTGATAGAGCTAGGCAGTTTCATTGAGAACTGGGTGAAAGTACGGATGACCTACAGGCTGAGCTCACAGTCAGGAATCTATTACTCAACCCAAAGGTGTCAGTGTACCTCATGCACCATACTACATTTGAAGGGTTCAAAAAATAGCTTCATAACTTTGTGGACAACTCATATTAGCCTGAAAAGGTAGACAGGTTATACTTAGAAGATAGATTTACATTACAGTGATCTAGTAGGTTAGTCTTTGCTTCTTTGTCTTTTCAAAATATACAGAAGTACTGCATCAGGGCTTTGGCATCACTGGGCTTCAAAACATCACTAATACTCCTTTTTGGCAAACACTTCCAAGAACCTGGAAGTCTAGGAACTACACTAAGATGCTGATTCAGCTTCTAACTCCTGTTTGCATGCTAAGGCTAAGCAAGGAATGATTTATAAAATTTTGAAAAAGACAATAGCAATAAAGAAATGCATGCATGCTTACCATGTAAAGTCTCCATTTGCAACAACCAAATCCAAAATCCACAGTGTTTTTCAGTCTTTGTTTTCCTAAACAGAACTCAGGTATTCTGGGAAGAACAATAAAGGGCTGAGCTCTTTATTGTCATTTGTCAGACAGTTAAACTTATATTGATGATATTAAAAGTGAAACCAAAAGCACTTAGTAATAGAATTTCTCTGAAGGTGACATTAAAGCTGAATAATATTTATACAGGTTTTGTGCTGGGAAGACAATGTCGAATGACATTCTGCATATACTGAAGCAGCATGGGTCCTAGCTCAGCTGCTTAGCTGCTCAGCTGGTCTGCCTGCTGTCTAGACCTGTCACCCACTCAAGACATTTGGAGCGTTATGAAACAAAAAATACAACAAAGGAGTAACTAACCTGGTAAGCTAATAACTATTAAATGTTGAGCACTGGTATCCTCAGTCCCCATATTCTTACAGGGTTAAAAGAAGAAAGGGGGGAGAGGCATTGCAAAGCAGATGTTTCTTTGTTATAACCTTGCACAAATTTAGATTGTAATGAATTGATTAAGTTGTTGTGAATGTCTTTGGTGTTGATTGTTGCTCATACAAAAGTTAAATGCATACCAGTAAAATCACTTTGTGTCCTTGCACTTTAACAAAGGTCAAAATCATTTTTAAAATCATTTTTTAACCGCAAAACATTAAACCAGGTGCTTAAACTTGGTTGTGCATCAAATATGTAAGAAACGACAAAACCAGAGCTGATACTGTAGCTGATGTGTTTGAGTAACACCGGCTGTCAAGTGCAGTCACTGCACCCAGTTTTGAGAGTTGTGTCATATTGACATACAGTGCAGCTGTCCAGACTTCCAGCTGAGATGTGCAACTTCAGAAGAAGCACCGGGCTTGTGGTCCCAACAACAGCAGTAGTTTCTTGTCAGGGAAAAGCATTGGCATGATAATGCATCACGTCTTTCACAATGTATGCCATTCTAGATCTCGGTGGTGCAGCCTTGGCACTTCTGCTGCTTTATTAGGAATTATCTGCAGTCGATTAATAAATGTCATGCTGGCTGAGTCCCACAGGACGAGGGGCAGGGAAGCACGCCCTGATAATGGAGGGGTATCCATCATGTCTGCCAGTCAGGACACTGCAACTGCCACTGCCACCCAGACTCATGATACGCATGAGAAAGGCAACAACAGCTAATAACGATGACACTGTGAACACCTGGAAATGATCTCATGATAAATGTAGGAGATGGTTTGATGACTTTGGCCATTATGACGCACAAACATTAAATTAATCATCAGTGTTTGTGCCTAAAGCGCAGACTTTCTGAGGTCTGACTGTACATTTCCATTTTGAGTTGCCATCCACATCCATTTTGCACAGTCTATTTCAGGAGGTGAATAGCAAGAGGTAATAGATGACAAGTATCCATCTCACTGGCAGATTTGATAACAGGAAAAAGGGATAATTTGCAGTAATAGTTGCAAAATCAATCCTCTACCGGCATACATTTAGATATTTAAAACCAGGAGTGAAATTTATAAGCATAAAAATGCTTTTACCCACAAATGAATTCCGCCTAAATCATCCAAGAACTCTCAAAGGACAACAGTAAAAGCGTGCTGTTTTTCTGACATGTCATGAATAAAAGAGGCCTGTGGTCCTACTGCAAAAACAGAAAGCTCAGCGCTCGTTTTCCCCTAGTGCCCCAGTAATAGGCCAGTGGAAATAAATGTAATCACTGCACTTTGTTCTCCCCAGTGATATCATTTCTTCTTATTACTTTTCACCACCCTTTGCGTCTCGGGCCACCATCAGAATCTCATTTGATCGTATTTACATTTGCTTTGGCTTCAAACCCCGGTGATGCTAAAAAGCAATTACTGCTTCAAGTTGCCGTCTGCCAAAGAGAGCCACACAAGATGTCCTTGCCAAACTGTGGAGGATTCCAAGCCATCTCCGGCTGACATTTAAGCACTTGTCTTCTCCTGTAAGCACGGTTCACTACATTTAGAAGCAAAGAACTGATTATGACAAACATGGCCTTTAAAAGAGTCCTTTGACCAGGGACAATCCCTACAAAGTAACATTTATCAGCGTTAAATACCAGAACCGCTCAATGCCACAACACAGAAGGATATGCCATTTATCAAATTAGAACATCTGAAATCTCACTGACTGTCTGGACAGGAACCTTCAACACCCTAGATAAATATAACTGACAGTCAAAACTGTGAATGCAGATAGATGCTTAATTAAAGGGTCTCTCATCAAGTTCAGTTTGCTCTTTGAGGCCAAACTCGATGAGCAAACTGAACCTGCTCATCGAGCAAGTTCAGTTTGAACATGATTGCGTAATTTCTTGTGTGTGAGAATTTAGAATTTTAAAAATTACCCTAATGATGTCATCAGCTCTGTGGTCGATTAAGCTTTAAAGATATGGGTTTTTTTTTTCAATCCCATTGCCTGTTCTTCAAACTAGGGAATTTGAACGACATGGCCACAGCACTAGTATTACTACTAAAACCCACAACAGCATCTTGTTTACTTGTGGTATGCACGCAGGACTTCTTGGGTTGGGTTGGGAGGTTGGTGGCAGATCCTTTGGGGAGTTTGAAGACTACACCACCTTGGAGAACTTGTCCTGTTCTTGGAGCCCTTCTTGAACTGTTTTAGCATTGCGATTGGAAACATTATACTGATACTCGAGACTGCTGTCTCTACAGCCTTATCTTCAGCAATTTTAAGCAGGCAGTATAATACCAGCCAACCAATAACAAAAGCTAGGACCCAGATTTCCCAGCAGAATGTTGCATATTAAAAAGGTGATCACACATAGTTGCTTTCACTTGTCAGTGGCGTTGATGTTTTGATATATATATGTGTGTTTCGCTTGAGGAGTGACTTTGTCTCTTGCCATTTTCTACAATAGACGAACTTCGTCATTTTATTAAGCTCATTTCCTTTGTGGACCCACCAAATCATAAAAGCACAATGATGTAACACTCGGTAAGTGCTACAGGATGATGCAACCCATGCTGCCTTGCAAAATGTAACCATATAACTGAAAGACCTCTCAAATATGGTCAGCCTGGATGGCATGCCAGCTCAGCAGTATGTATTGCTGGTATACATGACCCCCGATCCCCAACACACACATACACACCCAAGAAAAGAAAAAAAAAAAGAAAAAATCAATGTGTAGTTGTCCATTCCATTACATGTAAACTCTTAAGCAACCCTGTTCCCCGCTGATTGTGTTTCTTTGCAAATGGAGATTCAATTATGCTGTTCTTCCAAGTGAGCGCAGAACAAACGACACAGAACTATCAATAGTGGGCTGCTCGAGGGACAGATGCAGTGGAGGATAAGCGAGATAGCCGGACCTCCTTTGCTGTGCACTCTTTGTTAAATTACCCAAGGTTAGTGCAGCGTACTGAAAGCAACTAAAGCAATTAGTTTTCCACCAGTTGGTCAATTGTCAGAGTCTGCAGATTGAAGAGCCATTGTGTTTACAGTGCTGTTTCAGCCCAGATGTCAACAAACAAAAATCACATCTGAGTCTGTGCAGTCACGGTCAGGTCTGCTTTGGGGATTTTTAATGGAATTAAGGGAGTTTTCTCATTTATGTTAAGGTTGTAGGGTATAAATGTATAAACCCTCCAAAAAGAGACAACACATTTGTGTGTGACAGTGTTAACCCCAGTCCTAAATTCAAACAAAGACAAAAACTAAGTGTAATAAAAAGGCCTGCTTAAATCCATGCTGCTTTTACAGTTGGTCCAACAATAAGTTTTTGTAGCCTGTGATGTTTCTTAAGCAGAAGCGCATGAGGATTACAAGAAATGACACAGATTTGAGGTCGCATACTTTATATTTAATGTAATCCATTATGCCTTTCAATTCTTGTTTGGGTATTCTTTTTTTAACCTCCTGCTTGTTCACTATGCTGGACTGAAAGACATGTGTTTCTATATTCCTATTACCCACCCCCAAATGGCAGCCAGGGGAAGAGCTAAATGTGCAATATTCTAGATACAGTATATCTTAAGTGCCAAAATATGTCTAAAAATGGCTTCCAAAATCTTTTTGTGTCCAATTACTGTTTTGCTTTCCATACAGCCCCAAGGACTGCTCATTAGTCAAGAACTAAAGGTAGCGATGGACTACTAAAATATATTCTGTACTGTCCATATTTAGTAAAAAAAACAACTACTGAGTTGTTTTACCCAGCTACAAAAGCTGAGGAGAATATAAGTAGTGATATTTTATGACAGGGTTTTAGTTCCCCGTGTGCCTCCACCACTTTTTCAGGTTCTTCACTGATAAATAGCTTCAGAAAAATGTCAAAAGCCCACAGAACCTATTTTCATGCACAGCCAGACATTCTCTGCTCTTCCTGGGATAAATATTTCATCAAGACACATTCAACCCTCTATTTTATTGATCATCTTTTATCTAGTTTCCATTCCTAACTTTCCAAACCCTTTATATTTAATTGTAAATCATATGTAGCTAGTTTTGGCTGATATAGCCAAATGACAACAGGCAAAATAAGTGTTCCGTAATTGCTGACAGTAGCCTTCTGCATTTCTTCCTGTTGGGGGATAAAAATGACTCTATTTATAAACAGTCTCAGTTTATGTATAGTCATATCTGATTTTTTTTTTTTTTTAATCTGACGTGCACTGAAATTTACTATATATCAATTTTCAAGTTGCATACAATCCAAAATGCCAAGGAGCTCTTTGGCCAAAATGTCTATGTATTCTATTCTATAGCTAAATTTGAAATGGGGTTAGTTATGAAAGGAAGATGAAACACATCACATACCACCTAAACATTACACCTGCTGCTCGGCCATGGACACCCATGCCATTCTGGTAAACAGTTTTTGTTTTTAATACCACAGGAGATTTGGAACTCTGCAGTTACTGAGTCAACTGAGTGAGTTTCATGCACTATGTCTCCCAGGACTCAGCAAAGTTGTTTCAACAGTGGCATCCTATTATAGTACCATGCTGGAATTCATTGATTTCTTTGACAAATTTCAGTTTGTAAAGGCAGCTAAGTACTTGATTTTATACACCTGTGGTAATGAAATTGAAAACACCTAGATTCAAAGATCACAAAGTGTGGCCCAAAAATTTTTGTCCACATGATGCACCAAAGAGAAGGACTACAAACAGTTGTTTTAGTGTATTTAGTGGTTTAAATATTTGGAAAGCATCTCATTCTCTTGTCAGCACCAGATTCAACATAAAGAAACCACACTTAAACTCTGACCTTCTTAATAGCAGTGCTAACCACTGTGCTGCCATGCCATCTAGACCAAATACCAGTTACTCCCTACAGGTTCAGGCAATTACACTACACATTTAACCTTCTGGTAAAATGTTGCCCCCTGGTGGTGAAAGTTCTAGATAAATTTCCAGAGAGTAACTAGAAAAAGTCATTTAATTAATATTTCACTCTTGTTCAAATTTAGTACCATTTGATGGATTTGTCAGAACCAAAATTAAAATTCATAATGCTACAAAACCTCACCACTGGTGCAGCTGATAAATAATTGCATTTTCCTGAAAATCACGTTAAAAGGTTCTACTCCCAAAGTCCTGCTCAGGATTCGCATTAATGGCAGAGTGTATCCCTGACCTGCTTGCGGATGATGTTAAAAGCTTTTTAGTGTTGGGAGGTGATTTCTGTTCCTTCGCAGGAGATCTTTAGCTTGCCGAGAGGATATGGATTTCAAATGCCCTGAGCATTGAGGGGTTGACCAAAAGAGATGACTCTTATCTCAGTGTGTGTCCCTCTGCTGAGAACATGACATTAAATTGCCATTCTCAAAGAGCAAGGGAAGCTACTTACAGCAGGCACGCAATTACTCTTGCGTCAGTGGTTAGATATTTACCACAGGGCTCAGGGAATAATGCTTCATACTAGATTTTCTTCCTTTCAACAGTCATCTTTGCAAATCTTTTGCAAATGAAAAGATAGCACTTACAGTGTTTCAGAGATGTCACATAGTCTTTGGAGATTTTGTCATGAGCGTTTACTCTGGATTTCTTTGGGGGTTTTCTTTGGCCAGACGGCAACTGTGCTGTGATTGGTTTTCCGGTTGATTTTATTGCCAATCTTGAAAATTTCCTTCACTTTTCACACTCGAGATCCACCAGTTAAACTTTTTCTAGTTGATAGACTGGGAATCTGTTCAAGGTTTACTGCTAAGACAGCTGGGATAGGCTCCAGGCCCCAACCACTTTAAATTAAAAATGACTGCAAACATATAAATAAAACCTTTTAATCCCATCGGAGTAAAATATCACTAAGCTGCTGTAGCTAAGCTGTTACCTTCCACAATGCTAGGTTAGCTCTCTCACTAGCAACCAGCATGTTGCTTCAAAATAGGCTAATCCATCTTAAAAGCAAGATTTTGTTTTTGAACAGTATTTTCCTCTTCCCACATGTTTTCACATTTAAACTGGTTGCTGTTTTTAGCATTCTAACTACATCCACAGAAACTATAAATTGTTATTGATATTCCATTTCTGTATAAAGTAAATGACTCAAACTGAAAAACTAATTCGGATTAAATTGCAAAAAAAAGATTCCATTGTTTCCCTGCTATTGAAAACTAAGCTAATATTTGGGGAAAAAATTACATCACAGAACATTACACAACATCATTTCAACATTGAAGCTCCAGTTTTTCAGCAAACGTCATGTTCCTTCACCAGTACAAATCTGATTCAAATAAACCTTTTAATATTTTTTTTACACAAAAAGATCTTCTTTTTCTACCTCAGTAGTTTCAAACAAGATAACAGCATCATCATCATGTGATTTTCCAACTGGCCATGCTATGTTGGTGCCAATAATACCAAATTAATAGTTGTTATTAAGCTATTAGCGGTTCCTGTCTTTTATGTGCTTTCAGTTTTGCTTAGTCCTGCTGAATGTCCATGCCTGTTACAGACTTTCTAATTTTAAAAGTTTAAAATCTAGTCTGGCAGACGTGGGGAATATCTTCTCCCACACACCCCTTTGTAAACACAGTAGGGCAACAACCTTGAATTCTTCAATGAGGCTTTCAAACACACCATAAAGTGTATACACCACACACACTCAAACGACATTAAATAAAATGTATGCTCATTGTTCTATATTCCAGCATGTCCTCAAGTATATGTCAAAGGTGATGGCCAGGGGGAATCTCTTTAACACTTGACTGCCATCATTAATGAACACTGCTCACTGCTGGTCCTTCAATTACCAAAAGAATGTCTTCAGACAATTTTCATCTGGACATAATTTCATGCTATAAGCTGTTGGGAGAACTGATCTGAATCATAGAGGCATCAACGGCTGACATGAGCTGTTCCCAAACAAGCTGCAGCTTCAGGCGAGTGATCCAGTACATGCCACATTGTTTCATAACGACTATTAATTCAAACTAACACTAATGTAGTTCTAAAAGCAAACACAACTGCAACAAAAGGTCCATTTTTCCTGGGATGGTGTGTGGGCACAAGCCATGGCAAATCAGTAAAGATGCAATGTGGCCCACAAGGTTGAGATGAATACACGCTGGTTTACATGGGAGGGTTGAGTAATCCACAGTGGGGCTGACCCTGAAGAACTCTGAGATTGCATCAAAAGCCAAAATGAGTTTAAAAAAAGAGAATTTTGAGCATGAAAAGAAGGGAGTAGGAGGATGCCTTAGGCACATCAGGAACTGAAGAGTTACACAGCTACTACTCACCAAGACAAAGCAGGGTAGAGTACAATATAATGTTCAGATTGGAAATGCTTTAACAGGTTAAAAGTCAGCTGTCAGGACCTCTCAAGTCAACTGAAAGCGAATGAAAAAGGCCCACAATTAGCCCATCAAAGTCATACTCATTAAAACATGGTGCAAACAGCCTTATAATTCAAAGAGTTATGAATAAGCCATTGACGAATAAGCTGTAAAAGGTTAGAGGGGGAAAACATTTCAGGTGTTTCACAACCAAGAAACTCAGAGGAGATAGCAACATCTGTCTGCTATCATCAAAACATGGCTACCTCATTTTCCTGTCTAGAAGTCTATCTTTAAAAATGCCAAAACCTATTACTGCACGCTGTAAACTAATGCCTTGGTGTCTCAGCGATGGTGACAGGCTTTAAATGTATTTTCATATTACCCCCAGTTTCACAGTGGCCACAACTGTCGAGAGGCTGCTCCTGATCATTTGTCAATCTAGGTTGATACTTGCGGTGAGTAATGTTGAGAAACGTGGCTCGTGTGGCCAGTGAGTGAACAGACTTGTCAAAAGCAGATAGTCCATAAACTGTGGAGGAAGCCACCAAGGTGCCTTTGAATAAGAAAGCAAAGCTGGGAGCTCTCTGTAATGTAAAAAAAGTGGATTTGTAGCGTTCCAATAATCTGTACACCACTGTCTTATTTATTTGAATGTGTCTTGTGTTGTCAAAGTACCAAAAACAATGAGACCATAGTGAGAGCCCTGGAAACCTCAAAATGGAGATCCTTAAACTTTTACCACAGGTTTGTACAGTATAGAATGATTCAGTGAGAACGTAACTAATCTGGACTCATCAGACCAAAGCACAGATTTCCACTGGTCTAATGTCCATTCCTTGTGTTTCTTGGAACAAACACATCTCTTCTGTTTGTTGCTGTTCCTTAGTAGTGGTTTCTTAGCAGTTCATTGATTCGCGCAGTCTGCTCTGAATAGTTGATATAGTGATGTTACCGCTACTGAAAATATATGTGTTGCATTTATCTGAGCTGTAATCTGAGGTGCTGTTAACTTGCAATTTCTGTATGCGGTGACTCGGGTGAATTTGTCTTCAGCAGCAGAAGCGACTATTGGTCCTTCTTTCCTGAGGTGGTCCTTATATATGTGGGAGACTATTGTTGTGCCAGCCAGTCAAGTACCATGGTGTACACATGCTCAATTCAGTGTTTATGAATGATCTTTAGTCTTTGAAGACAAAAAAGCTGTGGTCACATTATCTCATTGCAGGTTCGCGGTGTGATTTCTGCTGAAACTCTATGTTACAGCTACACTAACAACTAGGGATGGGTATCGTTTAGGTTTTATCCGATACCGGTGCCAAACCGGTACTTTTGAAATGGTGCCAGTGCTTAAATGGTGCTCAAACCGGTGCTTAAAGAATGGAGAACACAAAATTGGTCCAAAAACCTCTCATGTTCAGCTGTTTTTTTGTAAAAAGATAACAATGTTAGCCTTTTCTGCAGCTATAGGGCATATATGGTATCACTCTTGGCTGGAAGCAGTGCTTAAACAATGGAAAAAACACAAACTTTGTCCAAAAACCTCTCATGTTTAACTGTTTTCCCACTTTTTCTTTGGTCATTTTAGCCTTTTTGGCCAGGGTGAAGGGAGCATCTGCCATCAAACAAGAAGACAGCCGCATGTAACTACGACGGTGTTTGCTAGTTCACCTTACATGCATTAATGTAATAACGTGGTTAGCCTACTCAACGTAAATGACACACGAACAACATTAAGCTACTCACGCAGAGAAGAACGGCTGCTGCTGCCATCATCATTTCTGCTACACTGGCAGGGATAGGGGCCAGGACTCTCCTCTTCGGGTTTTTGGGGGATGTTGCTAACTCCGGGTCCGATAACAGGCACCACACCCGCAGTAGATGTGCTCGGTGTGAGGTCTCGCAGCAAGCTATCAAATACGGCGCATTTTTCGGCTTTTAAGAAAACACTATGCGTCGCCAGGTGTTTCATCGGATTTGAGGTGTTACCTCCTTTGCACAGTATCACCTTAAAGCACTTGTTGCAGGCTGCTGAGTTTGCATCTTTTGCTGTGAAGTACAGCCAGACTTTTGACCGCTTCGCCTTGGGCATTTTTAATCTGTAGCTCTGCTCTAAAAGAACGTACGTACCTGGACCTGCCTACTATCCTCGGAAACGTAAAATGATTGGCTAGAATCTAAAGTGTATCACAGCTCAGGAAAAAAAAACACCGAAATAAAGAACCGAAATGTGCGCTGCTTTTCGGTCTGGTTACTACCGTTTATGTCAGAACCGGTGCCATCATGGCACCGGATACCGGTACCCATCCCTACTAACAACTATGAACCAGTTGCCTTGGATGGGAGTGCAATTGTATGTGTGTTATATATGTGAAAAGTGCCTTTGTCAGTCAGGAAAACCGTTCCTCAATAAATGTTCATTTAAGTTTATATGAGTTTTTCTTATACTTTTAATGTGTACACTTTGTGGGAAAGCGTACTCTAAACGAGCAACGAATCATATAATGTCAATGTCAATGACATTACCATATATGGTAATGTCATTAAAAAAATCTAATTTAAAAAAGTCCACAAATATCGCACTTGGGCTGAAGTTTTTTTGAATTTCCAAGTATTTATTAACACATGGCCAGAATTTCAAATAAAGAGTTCTGACTGCAGACACTGCTTTTTTCTGGCTCTTAATGATGCCACTGAGAGCTTTGTATGTTTATCTTAGGCATGAAACCTTGTCTGTGAGTATGGAAGTCCTATCCTCTGCTCAAACCTCCCATTTACAAAGGTAGCAATTAGAAGAAAGTTGGCTCTAAGGGAAAATGAATGTGTCAAAACAGCTTTTTCAGACTAAGGGTGAACTGGGACTATAGAAAGGATAATAAGGCTAAATAAGCAACATTTTGAACTACTACCCTATTCTAGTATACTACTCTAGAGTTCATATTTGGCTTAGGCACAACAATTTTTGGCAGTGTTTAGGATTCAGGAAGAAATCAAAAAATAAAGCAACAGGTATTGGTCGTGTCCAAATTCATGGGCTGCATCCTCCTGAGGACCCGGCCTTCGCAGTCTACGTGGGCTGGGTCCTCAGAAGGTCGAGTAGGCCGGAAGTAAACGGCTGGGGAAATTGGACAGTGTAGCCTTCTGATTAGCGTCACCACTATCTCGGTGGAGTTTAATAAACTCGGCCGTCTGCTCCTTGCTATCTAAAATATAACAGGACACTGGCGTAAATTCTCGACCGTCTCATACTTCTATTTAATCAGTTTTCTGTTTGATGTTTATTCAACTGTGTAAAAACCAAGGAGGAACCCACCAGGGGCTGAGATTAAAGTTATTAGATTAGATTAGATAAAGTTTTATTTTATCTAATCTAATCTAATAACTTTAATCTCAGACAAACCGATTGACTCACGAACAAATAAAACACTGAAAAAATCCCAACAATAACATTTTATTTTATTTTTGTCCAAATCAAAATCTTTTATCCTATTTTTTTTTACTTCAGTTTAAATGTGTCAGTTTTCTAGTCAATGAAATTTTGACATGAAATTTACATTATTACCAGCTATATAAGTAACATCACATCACAGCCTTTAAAAAAAAAACAAAGCAAAGAAAACAAAATTAATACAAAAAGTGCTGAAAAGGAAAAAAAGAGGTCAATGTCTAAAAACAACAAGGCAGTGATCCTCAGACACCTCAAAACAAACAATGCTCTACCTACAAAGGCACAAACAAAAGGCTTTGCTATATCCTACACATTACCTCAATCCCAACATCACCGTGGACAGTCTGTGGATAGTACTTGAAGGAGCAGTGCATGCAACACAGCACAAGAATCTCACTGAGCTACAAAATCTTTTGCACAAAGAAAACCACCTAAAAAAGACCCGAGAGAATAGCAGCAGGTAAAAAAAAAGGCCTTTCTGAGCAATGGCTAGCTGTGACCAGCTCAGTAAAGCAGATTATGGCCAAACCTTTGTTTGAGGCCTTTTTCCTCTTTTTGTTCTTTTTTGACATGTTAAAATAAAAACAAAATTGTGTGTAGTATATCAAAAAAATATGCCATGTAAGGATTGTCTGATTATTTACTCAAATATGTAATCACAGTGGTTCAGAGGCATCATATCTCCTGCCTCACACCTTAAAATGTTACCTGATCTTGTTATCTGAGCTCATTTCTTTTCCCAGTACATACTATACATTGAGGCTGTGTGATGCTTTGTTTTTCACGTTTTTAAAAGGAATTTTGGTGCCCAATTCATTTTCTATTTATTGAGTGTAGCAATCTACAAAATGGAAACAAAAGAGAGGCAAAGTTTCAGTAAATACCAGAGAGAAAAAAAAGATCACGGTGGAATATGTGAAAAGACAATTCTTTTTAAATTTGCAGACATAAATTTGTGCACTGGCCAGAATTGTTTAAATATTTATAGTTAAGTTGCTCAGAAAAATACTAAGCCACTTTCTGTAACCCCTAAATATTTTTGGCACTCATCAATTTGGGCATTTAGTGTGTTGGCCTAGTTTAAATACATTTGCCAGTTTATGGTAAGATTCTATAGATTCTATATAAAGGAAAGATAATGTTACAGTATTAAAAGGCTGGCTGGAGCCAGCTGCTCTATTTGTCTTTGCTGGCTGTTTATTATTTGGAATATGAGTGCATTTATGGCTGAATCTATGATGCCTTTTATACAGTAGCTGTGGTGTGGCTATTTTTATTATTACCATCCTACAGTATTTAAAAAGCTTTCATGGATAACAGACAATATATTATTAGTATTAATGATACTTCCTGCTGTTCAAGAATGCAGTAATCAATACAAAATACAAAATACAATATTATTATTATTATTTTATTTTATTTTTTTACTATTTAATTTGTAAAAATGTGTATACACACACACACACACACACACACACACACGTAGGAAAATATTTAGTATACACATCCAGAAATGCATACACTATTATATATTGTACATATATTTATTAGTTTCAGGTTGGCCATTCTTGTATTTTGCTCGTTTGTGTTGTTGTGTTTGCAAATCTCTGTTGCTTGTGGGGCTCGCACACAAGAATTTCACTCGCATGTGCTGTGCCAGTGTGCCTGCACATGTGATGTGACAATAAAAAAAAGTGATTTGATTTAAAGTGAAGTGATTTGAAGTGAAAACTCCAAACACTGGCACAAATAATATCAATTCCCTGCACAAAGACTACCTCTGTATATAATGACTTACTTTCATAATAAGGTAATTTGTCACAACAGTGGGAAACCTAGGCTATGTTATTTTTCTAAATTAGCAGCAATGTTTAAAAGATAAGGAAAATGGTAATAGACACTAAACTTAAGACAATTTTCAAAATACCTCCAAATTATAATCATGATCTGCATACATCCATCAGCCATAACATTACAGCCAGTGAATAACACAGAACCCCTCATTTAAATGTAATGTTCTGGATACCTTAGGTTCTAGCTTTCATACAGATATTATTTTGACATGTAAACATAAAAGTAAATACATTAATTTGCATGGTATTGATTTAAATAAATATTAAATCCCCTACAACCCAGCCAAAATTCTGGCTGTCCAAACTGCACACAAATTACACTGAATGAATCAACCAATTAATCAACCAATCAGTGAATTACAGATACTCCTGTTTTAAATTTGTTATGCATATAAATCACATGTGTCTGTACAATCGGTTTCTTCCATTCCAACCTCTCCACTGCCATGGGCAAAACCAAAGACCTGTCAAATGATAACTGGGATAAAACTGTAGATCTGTGGAAGGCTGCATTTTGGTACAAGACCATCATATAGCCCTTAACATCCTTTGTTTGGAGCTCCATTCAACATCTTGCCTCATGCGATGAGGATGATCATGAGAAAGGTGGTGGATCAGTTCAAACTACACAGGAGGAACCCCAAAAAGTTGATTCTGTTCACCTGAACGTATGATTTTCAGTGAGAGAAACGTGTCATCACTCATTGAAGTAACTTCTTCAGCCTTCTTCAAGCTGAACAAAATGCTATGTCCAGATGAACAGAATGCATGTACACAGGAGGAGCTTCTCAATGATCTGAAGGAAGCACACTACGGCCGCATAATGGATTGATATCTTGCAACGTCCGCAAAGTCCTCCTGCTGAAGAAGGCACATGTATAAAGCTGTCTTAAGTTTGTCAGCCAACATTTAAATGCTTTCAGATAAGCCATAAGAGTAAGTCCTGTGGTTAGCTGAAACCAAAACCAAAATCATATCAATCTGCTGACTTTGGAAGAACAGAAATGTTGAGTATGACCGAAAGAACATCATCACCAGTCAAGCATGGCGATAGAAACATTATGCTTTGAGGCTATTTAGCTATTGTAAGGGTACAGGACGACTTCACCGTATTGAAGGGCCAATGAATGGGGTCATGTATCGTAAAACCTTGCATGAAAATCTCCTTCCCTTAATCATTTTGTCTTCAAGCATGACAATAACCCAAAAGATACCACCAAGTCAACAGAGGAGTCAACAGAAGAGCAGCTAAGAACCACATTAGGGTTGTAGAGCTGCCTCGCCTGTCTCCAGACCTCAGTCCTTGGAGTTTCTGTAAGGAGGAGTGGGCCAAAATCCCTGCTGAGATATATGCACACCTGGTGACCAACTACAAATAACGTGTTACTGCTGTGTTTGCCAACAAGGGTTTCTTCACCAAGTACAAAGACATGTTTTGCTTGGGGTTCAAAAAGTTATTTCACTCAATCCAAATCAATTTGTAACTTTTATGTAATGCATTTTTTCTGGATTTTTGGTTGACATTCTTTCCTGCTCCAATAAGAGGAAACTTCCATTAAATTAGAGGCCGCTCATTTCTTTGTAAGTGAGGAAACCTACAAATACAGGAGGGTGTCAAATACTATTCTCCCACACTGTATTCAACAAAAATAAGAGATGAAAAAATAACTCTGTTTAGGATCTTGGCAAACCTCTGGTTGTTGTTTTGGATTATCAATGGGCTCTTCTAGAGCATTTTTCATATTAAGTGGAAATAAATCTCTAGTATAAACCAGATGATGAAGCACTGTTTAAATACATGAAAGTTAAAAAAAAGAGAGAAAAAAAGGAAAAACTTATTTTTCCTGCAGCAACAGTGTGTGACAACCACTGTTCACAAACAGCATGAACCAATGACTAACATGTGGCCAACAGCGAGACCAAGAGGTCCTTCAGGCAAGACAGGCACAGTGAGCTGGGACTAGTGCTTGGCAGTCCATTCATCACAACTTGTCCTTCAGCAATGTTCTGTCCCTACAGGCCTGCTGCTGCACCGCGGATCAACAGAGGACATGTTTGAACAGCTGACCCAAGGCCATGAAAGTAGACACAGCCACAGCAGAGAATCTTAAGGCCATACATCGGTTCTCCATGAAATATAACTGTGATCTATGTATTTGAGAGCCCAGTTCACAGTCCTGGATTACAATGTGGTTTACTTCTCAGTTAAAGAAAATCCTTTCCTTATCGTTTCGCTTTCTTTGTCCTTCTGTATCTCAATACTGGGCCTAATTTAACAAGTCTTTAAAAACATGGTACTGCTCCAATTTGCATTTACTTGAAGTAGGAAAAAACTGAAAAGGCTCAATGGTATGCAGAATTGGAGATACTGAGCAAAGATAATGAGCCATTGTTAGCAACTCTGTGAGGCTGCAATAATGACAAGTTGAGAAATAATAGAAAGGAAAGGTAACCATAGTAACGATTTCCTTGTTTATGACTTCATGTCATCGTGTCATGAGTTCTTATTTGGACATATGAGAGCTTTCAGAGAAGTCTCCAAGTCATAATTATGAATAGGATGTGTATACGAATACTACCTAGATGTTGTAACCTTGTAGCTGTGATGTAGCTATTTAAATGCTTAAAATGAAAAAGATTATATGCTGACGTTTAGCAGAGACAATGTTCACTTTCTTTGTTTAGCATATAAATATGCTAACACTAGCTTAAGGTACTAATGTAGCTGCAATAGTAAATTACATTATTAGAAGGTATTTTATCATAGTAATCTATAAGTAATATATATGGACAAACTGAAGTATTGGATGAACAGAAAATTCTGATGATGCTAGATTAGAACTTGATAGGGTAAAATACAGCTGTTACAGCTGATTGCCAGTTATATTGCTGCCAGACAAAGGCAAACATTCTGAACATGCATCTCTGTGCTATCATGTTGTTTCAGCTTTTAAGTTTACTGCGGATATTTTGTACAATCACTCCAGCAACCTAACCTTCACTAACAAGGAACTTACAGGTCAATGATTAGCTGGTCAATTAATAGCATTTAGCTGTGTTTTAATTCAAGCCATCCCTAATTGTATTTAAATCTAACCAATCAGGGACATAAATGAAAAAGTCAAGTAATATAAAAGTGTAAAAATTGTAGATATTCAAAGGCACCATTCATAGTCCCGTCTTGTAGCTGGGATATAAACTAGCGGCATTCACCTTCCTGCCATTCTTATTGTGGAATTATGTCAATTGTTATTCTTCCTAGTCTTGCAAGGTGCTATTCTAGACCTTTAATATAGGAAAAATATGTAATTATAGCATTTCTCAGTGTTTTAAAACTGAATGTGTTGCAGTGTTACATATTGTCTTAGCTCATATAAAATTAATAACAGCAACCTGTAGTAGGAACAATGTGATAGCAGCAACAAATCATCAGAACTATTTGAATATATCACCTAAGAACCATAAATATCTGTACAAAATGAGATGTGAGTATATCATTTGACATTTTGATGGTTCAGTGGAAACTCTAGGGCATCTTTAAAGCAATTTGGATTAGAGATCAAAGTTTGCCATCTTTATAAAATTGCACAGTAATCCATCTAGTTATTGAGACACTTCAGTCTGTAACAGTCTGACCTACATTGATAGAGCAAAATAAATAAATATCCACAGTGTACTGGATATAGAAACATTGCACTTCTTTACTGTGGTTCCACTGGGTGAATTGACTAGGACTTACATAGCAGTTTTTTACTTTAAGTCTCATTCTCCCAATCTCACACATTAATGAAGTGTTTTTATCTATACCTAACCACTTTTGATCTAGCATTCATACATAAAGGGCAACTCAGGGTTCAATACATTGCCCAACACTTCTACACATGGACAAGAAGAGGATTGATCACTGTTTTTCCAATTGGAAGACACGCCGCTCTACCACCTGAGCCACTGTCAGCACGAGGCGAAATGAGGGATTCACTTAGAAGCTCCAGTCATTCAAAAGGCGATTTACTGGAGCAAACCTGACATAGATTTCAGCCATGACGCATACATCAACGGGACATGTTTCTCGATAACAATACTGAATTCTCTCTGACTTGATAAGAGAAGAGGCATCACTTTTCATTGGTCTCTGATTAAGTAGAACCTCACGCCCAGATGCTATCAAAATATGGCCAGACATGCACTATAAATAAAATTTACATGGGACTGTGTGTGGGTTTCTTAATTGTGTCTTTGTGTGGAAGCAGGCGCATTCACACATGCACACATCTCCCAGTAGGCCTTATGGCTGCTTGGAGATTTGCTAAATAGGATGCTATCATAAAACAGCCTTGTAAAAAGCTCATCTGGTGCACACCATCTGTAAACACAGATTTGGAGAAGTTCATGGAGCCTGCACAACCTGACACCTCTAAATTTGGAGTGTATTACTGCAGCTACATGGATGTAGTACCAGCAGTAGCTCTACAGCAAATGAATGTGAAAAAACACATACCAGCAATGATTTTTCATAAATACTCTCTTTTTGTGCTGGGGTTATCGCCACAAATAAGTGACAGTTGTTTTAACTGCAGATTCGGATAGTGATGGGTCCTAAGGTAAAGTAGACATATATTTTGAGATTGGTGGGTCAATAACTTCAATACTCACAAATTCCTTTTATTATATAGATAATAAAGCTTTATAAAAACAAAATGTGGGTGTCTACATCGCTTCCAGATGTTTTCAGTGTGGTGTCGCATGAAACAGCTGGCCTGTCTCATGACAGCGAAATACACACTACTGCTTAAGGGAAAAGATAATTTTATATTGTACGCACTTTTATACACATATACATTTTACAAACACAGAATTATCATTTTTATTTTAATTGTGCTTTTCAGTTGTTTTGTTGTTTTGGTTTGTTTTACATTTGGTTGGAATATTTCTTGCTTTTTTCTGAAAACTACAGATACTTTAAAGGTTACATTAAGTGGTGTGAAGCACAAGTACCAGAATTAACCTAATTTTAAAACAAAATATCACCAATCACTACATGTTTTACAAGCAGGCTTTGATCTTCGTTTGATTTACCAATTCAAATCCACTGCATTTTAATTTAACATATGCCACATTTATTTCATCCAGTATGCAGAAAGACTAAATACCCAGATGATGCCATTTAATATGTCTTAAAGCTATCAGCTCCATAGAGTAGTGGTTTACACATTCACCTAACAAGCAAAAGATCCCTGGTTTAAGACATGGAGGACACACAATAACCTTTCTTTAAACCAGGAAGACAATTGGCCAAATCAAATATATTGAGCTATCTGCTGTAGTGAGCCCTTGTGAATAACGGAGCAATTGATAGTAGCAGATATATAATGTTACGCTGGCAAGTTGTGACTTATTCCAGAGAAAAATAATCTCTGCATAGACTTTTATTCAAGCACCATTATCTGCGCTAACACAGAGCTACTCAGTAAGCTAAGAACTACTCAGTAAGCTAATTTTCCAACTTCAACTGGGATATACAATATGTATCCCAAAGTTGGGAAATTATGATAATAGGGATTGCAACTATAATGCAAAGGTCAAGACTTCATTTAACAATTTTAAATTAAAAACCCTAATGCATCAGTGGACAGAAAGCCCACATTTTTCCACAGGGCTTTAATAGTGAAGCATTTGAATGCATATGATATGACAGCCTGTGAGCTATGCTTTATTTGTTTGTGTCTACCATGCCCACATCCATTATTAGAAAACTGTCTTTTAATTGAATAGATGCTTTAATCACTCTGCTGTACAAGTTTGAGCAATTACAGTTTGCAGCAACAAGTATATGTTTATTAAAAAGACATGCAAAACTTTTCAGACCTTACAGAAACACAGTGAGATTCACTTAATGGCTGCAAATGTTAAAGCACAGCTTATTTTATCTCTTTATTACTTGTTATATGTATGATTTATCTATTATTAATATTTGATCTGTGGCTATTGTTCGGAACTCTGTACTCATATTGCTATTTAAATGTTAACCTACGTAATTTAACATGTTTAAATTGCGAGTAAATCATTACTGTTATCAGTATGAAAATACAAAAGAACTCGAAGAATATGATTTTTTTTTTGTGCATTTATGACCAGTTTCCCCTGTCAGCCCAGAGTGCATCTTGCCTGCAAAGTAAAGGTCCTTTCATATGTCAAAATAAGCACTAAATTATTTTTTTAATTAAAATATTGCATTGAAATAGTGTAGGCTCCTTTTTATCAAGCTTTGCCACCACAAACAACCGTCATTCGATTATACTGACTGTGGCATAATGTTTTCTATGTCCAACACTAAAGTATATCAACAGAATGACTTAAGCTGTGGCAGCCACTTTTATTTCATCCATTATGCAGAAAGACTAGATTCCCAGATGATGCCACCTAAATGGAACTATACTGTAAATGTATCAGGGCCTTGTATCAAGGAAAATAGCAAAAACCTATAGATACATGAAAGATACAGTAGCTGGAAAAAAATATCTCAGTGTCATTCATAGGGATGAGTATCGTTTAGGTTTTATCCGATACCGGTGCCAAACCGGTACTTTTGAAACGGTGCCGGTGCATAAACGGTGCTTAAACCGGTGCTTAAAGAATGGAGAACACAAAATTGGTCCAAAAACCTCTCATGTTCAGCTGTTTTTTTGTAAAAAGATAACAATGTTAGCCTTTTCTGCAGCTATGGGGCATATATGGTATCACTCTTGGCTGGAAGCAGTGCTTAAACAATGGAAAAAACACAAACTTTGTCCAAAAACCTCTCATGTTTAACTGTTTTCCACTTTTTCTTTGGTCATTTTAGCCTTTTTGGCCAGGGTGAAGGGAGCATCTGCCATCAAACAAGAAGACAGCCGCATGTAACTACGACGGTGTTTGCTAGTTCACCTTACATGCATTAATGTAATAACGTGGTTAGCCTACTCAACGTAAATGACACACGAACAACATTAAGCTACTCACGCAGAGAAGAACGGCTGCTGCTGCCATCATCATTTCTGCTACACTGGCAGGGATAGGGGCCAGGACTGTCCTCTTCGGGTTTTTGGGGGATGTTGCTAACTCCGGGTCCGATAACAGGCACCACACCCGCAGTAGATGTGCTCGGTGTGAGGTCTCGCAGCAAGCTATCAAATACGGCGCATTTTTCGGCTTTTAAAAAAACATTATGCGTCGCCAGGTGTTTCATCGGATTTGAGGTATTACCTCCTTTACACAGTATCACCTTAAAGCAGCGGTTCCCAACCCCCGGGCCTCGGACCGGTACCGGTCCATGAGTCGTTTGGTACCGGGCCGCGAGCGCTGAGGCTGAAATGTATGGTTTTGAGGGTTTTTATCGGTTTTCAGCGTTATTTTGTTATTGTTTTTATCGTTAACTCGGTTTTCCTGGGTCTTTTCACATGTGTTATGAATAAATCTTCTTTTTTTCGGTACCGGTACTAGTTTTATTTTGTTGTATTTATCCGCGACACCTTAAAGGCCGGTCCGTGAAAATATTGTCGAGCATAAACCGGTCCGTGGCGCAAAAAAGGTTGGGGACAGCTGCCTTAAAGCACTTGTTGCAGGCTGCTGAGTTTGCATCTTTTGCTGTGAAGTACAGCCAGACTTTTGACCGCTTCGCCTTGGGCATTTTTAATCTGTAGCTCTGCTCTAAAAGAACGTACGTACCTGGACCCGCCTACTATCCTCGGAAACGTAAAATGATTGGCTAGAATCTAAAGTGTATCACAGCTCAGGAAAATAAAGCACCGAAATGTGCGCTGCTTTTCGGTCTGGTTACTACCGTTTATGTCAGAGCCGGTGCCATCATGGCATTCATGCACCAGGTCCATGGAAGAAGCCAATGAGCTGCAGGGCTGATTGCCAACTACATTAAGCCTCTTAGGCAGCATGCTGATGAATTCACTCATTGAAATGTGAAGGTAATAGTCTTGACATAGCAAAGACATAACTCACCGACTGTACCTGCAAAGTCCCCAAATGACAGTGATCCCGAGTAGGAGCTGGTCCAATATGAAAGAGGACTTTGCTTTTATTACCATGATCATTACTGTATATCATTTCTGAATGTACAGCCATTTGGTTTCATTTAAATGTAAATCTGGCAACTGAACACATTGTCACCCACAGCAACCTGACTATGATGATTCATTCTGGGATCGGCAGGGAAAATATAAGAGCCCCTTTTGCTTTCTCTGAGGGAAAATAACAGATTTGACCTTTGTCTGTTTTCATGAAACAGTGCAGAGGAAAATAAAAAAACCTTGAGATTTTTCCTTTTTTTTCTTGAAAACAAAAGTAACCACAGTTTTGTGCATCCTTTGTGCTCTGCTCTCTCTCTCTCTCTTTCCACTTTTTAAAAAAATGCCCAACCTGAAGAACAGGGAGGGAGATGTACAATCTGCAGCTCAAGGTCAAGGAAGTAAAACTCTTGGGAGAATAGACAAGTTTGTGTGTCAAATTAGGCTGCGGAGACGGATAACAGAGGGGCACAGCATCACACAACATGTGGTGATGGTTATTTCAGCAAGGCTTGACACAATTGTGCATCTGTGGAGCAGGGACAATGCTGTTTGCTGCTAATGTTTATCAAATGAGGTGACCACCAGGGGCCTGGGCATATGTGCATGCATGCAGAATGGAGAATCATTCCAGCAAGGCAAACATTAGCAGCTCTGTAGTCTAATCTCACAACATATTCTTGTAGTCATATAGAGTATTAGCTAAACTTAAAGCAGACCTAGCAGCTTTACTGACAAATGAACTGGGCGACTTCAGCAATCCTCAATCAAATATCAGATAATCCCATTGCTCATTACTTCTCTCAATACACAACACTCTATCTTGCTAAAATCACACATCACATAAATTAATCATCAAGTCCCAAATAAATGCCTGCATGTCGAGAGAAATCAACGAGAGCCTCATCAGAAGATAGGTAAGAAGGGATATTACATATCAGTGCACTCGCATACCCTTTTGCATGTCTAAGCAGAGCTTCATTATGAGATAAATACACACCAATAGCAGATTGCTGATCTACAAGAAATTCCCATTACAACCCTGGACAAAGCTTCTTGAAATAGCCCTTATTTCATCAGAACTGTGAGACAAAAGATGAAAAGCCTTTTCAAGATCCCCCATGGGCCACATCATCCTCACTCATGGCTGTGTTACACATGGAGGACCCCTCTTTCATGACCCCTTGCGTGAGTCTCGTTCTGAGCCAGTGGGGGCCTGCGAACATCAGCTATTGATCTTTAAGAGCTTAAATCTCGCTGAGTTCAAGCTAGGACCATCGAGACCCGCAGAGCAGCAGGACTGCTGCTGTTTGCTACTGTTTGATTCAAGGACTAAACTTGTGGGAAAGTGTGACACCTGTCATGACATGCATGGCCTTTAAAAATGATGTGATATGCAGAAAAGTTGTAACATGCAACAAGGTAGAGTCGAGCATTCAAATGCCCTGCCTCTGTTTTGACAGCCCATTAGTACCTGTAATGCTTTTTAAGCACAATCTGTATAAAAAAATAATAAAACATCTTTCACTTTTTAAAATGTGTTGTTTTCTTTTGTTTTTTCTATGATATTTAATTAAACTCAAGACCTCTGTTTTTTGGAAATCAGTATTTTCATCTTTTTGACATTCTATAGACAAAAATTGCTCCTCAAGAAAAAAATGGACATACGGAAGATAATCATTTGCTGAACTATTTTTGATATGGTCCCACACTTAATCGGGATGCTAGGCAGGCAGGTTGTGAAGTGAAGCTCAGATGAAACCAGATCATGTTCTCAGTGCCAGTCCACATCAGCTGACGCCTCGTGTTATAGTTGTATATACATTAAGCTGCTTTAGCCTGCCCACAGATACTGTTAATCTGCAAGCCAATTTGAAACCCACCTCCACCCCAGCTCCTCCTTTCTGATTAAATTAATGTCCTATCCATTCTCCCTGACGACTGCTCTATTCTGTTCCGTGTCTTTTTGCTGCTTTCCACACCTCTGTAAACACCCTGAAGGGCGCCACATAAAAATGACTACAAATAGAAACATTGAGCATCTTTTGAATGTGCTTGTGCTCCTGACTTAAGTTTGAATTCAGTCAAAATTAATTCTGTGTTCTTCGAGCAAAGTACAAACAGTCTGTCCAAGGAATGCTGGGCCGACACTTCTGCTTCTGTCAGCTTTTTGATGGCGACTTCCTTAATATATAGGAACTCAAGATGATAAGAAATCTGTGTGCCATTTACTGACCTGTTTAACTTTCATGTCTTCTGGCTGTCTGCAAATTGTATTCATTCTGCTAAACAAATTTTGAAGAAAAACCACAGAGAAATGTGTATTTATACAGAGAGAACCTGCACATAGTCTCATACTGTCAAGCTTTTTCATGTATTTTGTGCATCTATGTAGACTCTTACAAGAGTCTAAATCCTAAACTAAAGGCTATCAGTAAAAATTCAAGCATTCCATATTTTGCTTGAGTATGTTGATGTAGAACTTGTAGGATCCAGTCAATTTAGACCTTTCTAACTATTACATGCTATCACCAAACATTTTTTACTGCCTCCATTCTAACCCCTTCTGCTAACCACTATAATAATAACTTGCTGGAGTCACTCTTTAATTTGTCATAAATATATGCAACCAGAAGGTAGAGATTGCCAAACAATTCAACATTCTTTTTTTTAAAATCTGCAACTGAGAAAACAAAATTGGAAAAAGTTACAATCATTTTTCATTTGATACACACACAGACAAAAAGCAAATAAAAGTTTGTTGTGTATTTCTTTTGTGACATTACACACCCTAAGATAAAAGGAATCTTTTAAACTTTCATTTCCTTTTTGTTTCAATACTTCCCTAATGGAAAGTGTTTCAGTTTAAAAAACGAAATCATCTTTATGTTTTGTTTTTATAAATGCCTCTGTAATAATCCTTTTTTGTATTTCTGTGTTATGTGTGTAGAAAGGGATGCAGTTCCGCATGAACTGATTAGCTACATAATGCATTAGGCATGAATAAAAAGCTATACACAACAATACTGTTGTCTTTACTTTCATTTTTTTATTTTAATTAATATATCCAGCTATCAATTTACACCTTTATTTAATTTTATGGGAAAAATTGGTAACAAATAGAATTTGAATCAGTGACTTACTAGAACATTGGCAATCTGCTTGTAGTTGTGTGCTTTAATGGTTCCTTTTTTTCACCATTCGAGGTACTCACAGTGGTCCCTGGCTTAATTCCTATTCCTTTTCCTAGACAAACTTGCTCACGTGATTTTTACACAATAGATTTTAGGTTATATTAGAACATTTTGATGTGTTCACCCAAAATGTATGCCTCATCTTTAGGCATGGTAGAAACTGATTGATTAAAATTGAAGGGGCTACTTGAAGAGACAAGCCACAACTCAAGGTAGGAGAAGTTAAGTTGCTTATGTTGATAAGTTAGTTTGTAGTACATTGTAGATGCCATCCCACTACCAAAACAGACAAGTGATGCGCATTTTCTACAAATTATTATTGTTGTTGTTGTTGTTGTTATTACTACATAACCTTTATTTAATTAGTATGACCTTTAAGGCGACTGTGGCTCAGGGGGTTGGGAATCGCATCTGTAACCGGAAGGTTGCCGGTTCGATCCCTGGGCTCTCTCTCTCCTGGTTGTTGTGTCCTTGGGCAAGACACTTTACCCTACTTGCCTACTGGTGTTGGCCGGAGGGGCCGATGGCGCGATATGGCAGCCTCGCTTCTGTCAGTCTGCCCCAGGGCAGCTGTGGCTACAACCGTAGCTTGCCTCCACCAGTGTGTGAATGTGAGAGTGAATGAATAGTGGTATTGTAAAGCACTTTGGGTGCCTTGAAAAGCGCTATATAAATCCAATCCATTATTATTAAGGTTAATGATCAGTAATTACATCCATTAACAACAGTAAAAAGTGAATAAAACCTGTAAACCATTTTAGTTAATGCAAGTTAATTCCAACGTCTGTCTGTAGGCTAACAGAAACTACTGATGAAGACATCCATAAAAATGTCACCATTAATAATGATGAAATTATTTAAAGTAGTGGTAGGCAAAATGTTTTTTGGGACCACTGATCAAAATCCAATCTAACAACTTTTCAGCACACAGTAATTCATGATGTTTGCTGGTGTGAACATTTATGGCCTGCCTGACAGCTCTACTGTTCTCTGGTCTTATTGTGCTTTTTTCCCCCTGCATCACTTTTCTGAATTTCTGCCCAGCTTCGAGGTCCTAATTATGACTGGTGGCTTGAAATTAGAGGGATGCGTCATAAGTAAAGTATGTTGGTTTCATAACATCATATTCACTCAATATTTAATGTTACCTTCAAGAATAAATGGAACCCCCAGTTTAACTCTATTTTTCTGTGTGTGACTGATCAGTAATGACAGCAGACCTACCTATTTCCGTTTGGTCGAAATGAAACTGCCATCATTACAAGATCCTGCTGCATACTTGCATTCCTTATCCTAATATCCTCATAATTACAAGTTAATGTACAACAGATTGATGACAGCTGTCTCCACATCTAATCGACAAGAGAGAACCGGCAATAGTTTGTTTACAAAAATGTAAACAATCATTATTTTAACACAGTGTTTGTGTTGCTGCCAGTCTAACTCCCTGCACGCTGGTCAATGACTTCCCGTCTTTTACTAAAATGGATCAGAGTTCGCTCTCTGATCCATTTTTTAATTTCCTTTTTTTGACTTGAGCATAAAATCAAGTGTGAAGGCGTTATTTGTTTTGTGGGTGTGTGTAGGATTCATAAATGAATAATGAAAAACAAATCACTTTTTGCATTTTTGAGATTTTAGATTCTCTGCAGAATATGAAGAAAAACAATGATGCATATTTTGCAAGATAATGTATATTTGAGTTATTCTGAATGAGCGGCATGTGCAGGGTGAGAATATTTTTTTACATTTGTGGAAGATGATGTATATCAGTTTCTTCACGGCAAACAGATTGCCAGAGTTTCTGGCTTCACAATGAAAAAAAGCAGACTTTGCACATTCATGATGCGAAAAGTCGTGTAACGTTAATCTGAACTCTGTTCAGCTCCACAGGCTGCTATGTAACCAGTTAAACCTGCAGGGAACCTTTAACACCAAATACCATCTCACTCTCAGGCACTCTGCTCTGTGCTACTGCTATTTAAGTGGCTAAAATATGGAGATGTGAGAGTCATAAGATCAACACAGACACAACCAGATGTCTGCAGGGCATATTCTGGTTGGGTTGTAGGCTTGTTCTGTAACATCTGATTCAAACGGGTGATGTGGTTCAGTGCAACAGCTTAAAATCTCTAAAACCAATACAGGCTACAGAAAACTGTACAGTGTGTATTAAATAAAGATGATTTAACATGGATTTTTTTTTGTGTGTGTGTTTAAGGGACTAAATCTATCCTCTTGTATTTGTTCTTTTGGGTTCTCTGGAAAAAGAAAGAAAATAGAACATCAAGCAGGGGCAGATTTCCTACCCTCAACACGACCCCCACTTGTCACAGTCACCTCTCATTCAAAGGTATTTTTATCAAGTAAATGTAAAGCACTTTCACCGTGGGCTTCTAAAAAGAAACGAAAACCCTTGGTTGAAGTCGCTCTGGTAGCTGCTGATGAATATCTCTGCGTCCCGCACAAACCTCTACATACATTGCTCTGGCACTATATTCACTTCGTGATATCAGGAAGCGGATCATTTAAAAAGGAGGACTAGCTCTGGAACTCTCAGATAAAATGGCATGCCTGTTGCACAGGCGTGCCTTCATTAAAGCCAGCAGTGCTGATTACAGCGCAGTCACGGTGATGGATTCATTCACGACTAAAAACTTAGTGGAATGGGACGACTGGCATCGATTCGAGGGGAGACGTAAAAAAAGACCAAGAGTGTAGGAACTTGACGGCGCGAGCTGTGGCTTGATGAATCAATAGCAGAAGCTCCACTGCGCAGTGAAGAGAGAATGCTCAAATAGTGGAAATCTGAAGTCCGAGTGAGACTCAGGATCACCTGCTGAATACTGAATGTGAGCTGGGAAGTATTTGTAAACCTCAAACATGAACCAAAAATCGTGACAGGTGGTGCGTAACCACGGGGATGGCACCCAATAATTGTCTCTCTTCTTTTACCGACCGGCTGAAAGCGCTTACAGCGCAGTAAACACCCAAAGTAGGCACGCATGCACACGGACACACACAGCTCTTACCTTTGGAAATAACCGATGCTGTGCAATAAATAAGCAGCAGGAGCCCCCTCAGAACGAGGTAACGTCCTTTTGTCAGCGTGCCCATACCGACGCGTAGCTCTCCACGGATACGCTATAGAGCTGACGGTGCTCCGGGTCTCTGATGCCTGCTCTTGCCTCCTCCTCCGAGCTGGACGAGCCCCGGCAGCGCAAGTTCCTCGTGTAAACCAGGGAAGCGGACAGTTGGACGCTCTGTTGGGAGAAGGAGGAGCAGCGGCAGCAGGAGAAGTGAACGGCTGGCGGGCTGGACTGTTTGTCGAAAGGGAAAAAGCATCTTCACTTCACTTTTGCTGTGCGTGTGTGCGCAGCAGGGGAGACGTGCGCTCCGAGTTTACCCCCCTTTCCAGGCATCATCATCCCGGAGCCTGCCCTGTGCTAACCAATGGCAGAGTGAGAAAGGCGGAGAGGAGGAGACGGAGTGGTAGGCTACTCGTAGGCCTAATCAGTCAAATGTTTCTTCTTTTATAGTAACGCACCAAGCAGCCCAGCAAAGGCGTGAAGGATGATGATACAGTTTACAGGTTTGGAGAAACTGTCCGAAGAAGAAAAGTGGGAGGAAAACGGCTTCATTTCCAACCAGCACAAAGCTGTGTCTCACAGTGTCCGGTATAATCTGATCAATTATAGCCAAAGTAGAGCACTGATCAACAGAAACGCGCCAGTGTGATTTTCTTTTAATTTGCCCCTCAGCTCCAAGGTATGTTTGCTGGTATTCTTATATGTGATGAATAAATGAAATTTTTGAAAAAGAAAAAAAAAAATAGGTACGTAATCATGGTAAAACACCTCATTACAAAACCTCAATACCAGCTGAGAAAAGCAGATACTGACTCTGAGCACACTACTCATTTGTGTCCAAAATGATAATACTTTGATTGATTACAAACGAGTGTAATTTTGATGAAGCTTGGAAGCAACTTCTAACCTGTAGATTTTTCCATGTATGTTTTTATGAAATACAGTGTAGCAGACTTAGGTATTCTGAACTTGGTTTAATTCAGTGGCATCATCTCAGTTATTAAAAGAAAAAAATAAACTATAACCATCGTCTTTTTTGTCTTCACCAATTTCAACAACTGTGCTTCAAACTTGGCATGCATGCAGCCAGACCCAGCAGGCTAATAGGTCTCATTTTCAAGGTCTTTTCCTTTTTGCTAGGCAGCGGCATCAAAGGTACAGTGTCATCATTTTAAGGACCTCATAGTTATATGCAATCTGAAATAACACATTTAGGTTTAGAATAAATCTCCACAGTCTGTGACATGTACTTTTACTGATGCTGGGCAGTGTTCCAACTTCACTAACCCTTCTCTTCTTCTTATGGGCAGAAGACCTTCAGCTTCTGTCCATGAACAGTTTTAGTGGTCAAGATGCAAAGACTGTGGGGCGACCGTGGCTCAGGGTGGTTGGGAAGCGTATCTGTAACCAGAAGGTCGCCGGTTCGATCCCTGGGCTCTCTGTCCTGGTCATTGTGTCCTTGGGCAAGACGCTTTACCCTACTGGTGTTGGCCAGAGGGGCCGATGGCGCGATATGGCAGCCTCGCTTCTGTCAGTCTGTCCCAGGGCAACTGTGGCTACAACCGTAGCTTGCCTCCACCAGTGTGTGAATGAATAGTGGCATTGTAAAGCGTTTTGGGTGCCTTGAAAAGCGCTATATAAATCCAATCCATTATTATTATTACTGTACTTGGTGGAAAGAATAATGGGACTCTTAACATCAGGTCAAGTCCCATCTGGCACTAGGATTTGTAGTAAGTTCAACCCTTTATATTGAATTTTCGCCTATTTGAAACAGCCAAATGGAACAGAGGAACAGTGAAACAAAAATCAATGTGTGAGACTTTATTGGAAAGATAACATCTTCTAGTTTCTGACAATGAGCTTATTTAACATGTGGCTAAAATAACTCCCATCTAAACCTAAACCTACTCCTATTCTCAGTGAGATTTTTACCTGGATAAATAAAGGATTAATTTAAAACAACAACAACAACAAAAACTCTAGACTGTGCAACATGTACAGTGAAACAATGTTGTTGTTTTTTTATTCATACCTGTACTTTACAATCAAAAAAATAAATTGCAAGACCAAAATCAACTATGACTGTATCCTAACAAATGTATAGTCTGTATCTTAACGGTGCTGTCTAGAATTGTCCACGGTATTAGAGGTACCGATGTGACATCCATCCAGGCCTTCAGTTTAAAGACAATCACTGGCTGTTGTTAATATCCATGACAGTTAAGTCAATACTGAATTTAAAATGATGATTAGCTGAGGATACTAAATAATATGGATGTTCAGTTCACAGTAAATAATACATTTTTAGAAAATCATTAATATAAATGCTTTTAAATTTTCTATTAATTTTCACTTAAGATTCTGTGGAAAATATTGTCAATCAATTGATCCTTTTCTTAACTGATTACCCAATATAAGGTCACAGGACCAGGGAAGGAGCAGGTGGGGGCTTGTGGATGGAGGAGTTCTAGAGACTATCTCAGCTGTCAGCACAAGGGGCAGGCTACACCCAACATAGGTTACCAGTCCATCACGTGGCTAATACAGAGAGACAGACATGCTCACATTCACACCTACGGCCAATTTTTTTGAATCACCAATTAACCTAACAGCAGATGGATGGTGGGAGAAAGCCAGAGCACTCGCAGAGAACCCACACAGGTACAGGGACAACATCTCAATCAGCTCAAGCAATATTCACACAGAAAAACTCAAACTGGTTGGGGCTGAATGTAGGGCCTTCCCAATTTAAGGTGACCACTCCTGGTTGTGCTAACCATTGCTACTGTAAAAAATAGTAAACTCAATAATTATTGCACATCATGCTGTACTGTAAAGTTTTACTTCTTCTTAGGGTGAAAGTTGGAGTGTTTTCATCAACATTGTTTGGGTCGAATTTGACTTGTTTTCAAGTCCTGATGTATGAAACATACATTTTTTCTTTCTGAATTACTTACTTTTAAAACTTCTAGGGCATTGAAGGTCACATTTATTGTTTATGCACAGAAATACATAGTAAATGAGCTGAATAAGTCCAACAAAACTGTAAACCTTTTGACTTGAATTCAGTTGCAGAGGTGAACAGAGCAAATATAATCCCTGCAGAGTCACTGCAGACTTCCCTGAAGACAACATAGGTAACAACAACAGCTTGATTTACTCTACAAGAAAATACACAAAATTGTGGTTAAAATTTATGGACAAAACAGAAAACACTGTGTTTTTTTGTTTGTTACTGGATAGATCGCAAGTCAGAGGAAAGTCTTCTACAAAGATTCTTGATGTTCTTTGTAGAAATGTACAGAATTTACCATCTGTGGGGTTTTTGTAAACAGGTTTTTAGGATTTTAAATAATGTTCTTTGCAGAGTTACTGGAGTTTGAAAATATGTGGCAACTTAATGCATTTTGTGTAAAAGCAATGGAAAACTCTTCACGTTTTTTTATCCACATAGACTGTTTCACTTACTGTAATAGCAGTTTTGACAACGTGACTTCAGTTTTGACCCATACAAATGACCAAAAACAGATGGTTCCATTAGCAGGTGTGTCAGGGGCAATGCTTTTGTTCACCACAAAACAATTAAAAACCCATCACTGAGTTACAGTGTGGCCATCTGACAAATTACAGATGAGTGGGAAAAAAAGAAAGAAAACCACAACTTTAATGCACTTTGCCACTGATTCCACAAGTCTCGTGAACGCTAGTGGATGGACTGAACACCATTCTTCTAAAAGATATTTCATCCATCGTTTTTTGGTTTTAGCTCTTTCCCCCTATAAAGATGACATTTGACGACCTCCCCTGTACCATTCATAACAAGTTTTGACACCTCCGAATATATCAAAGACAGAACAGTTTCCTGGTTTTTCCAAAGGTAACTGCAGAGACAGAGACCACCCTCACTAACTTCTGACACAAACCCAGTCATTTTGTTCGATAGGCATGCCTGAAATATGACAGAGACTCCTCATTTCAGAAAAGAGCTTCTAGTAGGTTTTTCAAAGGGTAAAGTGTTAATGGTGGTGGAATTTCTGTCATGATCTGGTACAGGGATTCAAACGCAGAGCGGTAAGGTATCTCCAAGGTGTAGTTTATTTACAGTGCCAGTGCAATATATGTACAGTGAAGGGATCCAAAACTCCGGGGGAATCACAGGGTAACTCGCTCACGTCTTCTTCGCTCACACTCACACACGTTCCCGCAGCAGGGAGGTCGCAGGTCTGGGGGGAAGATCTGAGGCAGACGAGAAGGCAGGTCACCAACTAATCACAAATCACAAATATGAAGCACAAGAGCTGTGAGAACACTAACGTTAGGGGTACAATCATCCAGCGACGAGAGGATCTGTGTTCCAGCCTCAAATAGTGCTCCCGGTGATGATGGGTGAGTGTTGTCAGGTGTGCTCCCGCCCTTGGCCCACACGGCCAAGGGCGGGAGCCCACAGTAAGCACCGCCCAGGCAGAGAGGGAGAGAACAGAAACAGCAACTGTAGCCTTGTGGGGCCGACCGGGCAGGCACGGAGACCATGACAATTTCTAGGCACTCTGGTTGGGTTCAGGTCATTTTCACATTAATCAAACAGTTCAGTGGGACTATTGGTCCCGCCATCATAATGCTCTATGAATTTAGGGACTCTTATCTTGGAAGAGACCAGTCCCATCAGACTGAAATTTTTCATCACTTGGTAAAAGTGATCACTTACATTTTTTTTAATGATTTACAGTGACCTTTCCATCCAAGAGGACAAGTGGACTCAAACCACAGCAGAACCCCCCATTCCTTCATTCATAATTATTACATTTTCCCTGACCCTTTTCGCATAAATTGTAGGAAATGAATTTATAAAATTATAGAATAGTTTTGGTAGCTCATTGCCCAGACTTTCTTATAATTATAAAACAGAAAGAAATTCAGAGAAAGCTCCCTCCAGATAAAAAAAATTCCCAAGTGTTCTTTAAGCCTGAGGTTGTTTATTTGACACAAAACATAGCCAGTGAACTCAAAACTGCTGCAAACGTCAAGGAATCCCAACACAAACTCTGACTTCATTGTTCATATTGAAGTGAGCTGTTACATAAAATGTGTAAGGACAAAAAATCATAAATGTGTTCTTTATTTTGTATCTTCTACACTTTGTTCTTCAGTCAAAATTTTCAGCAACTCTGCCATCAGGCAAGAGTGTTTTGTCAGGAAGATCTTGACCTGATTCTGTGCTGCAATGAATTATGTTTTTACTCTCATCTGATGCAGAAGTGATGTTCTGTGATCAATGTAGCCCACAGAAATCTGTGCACAGGAAGGCTTTAAATTTTATTGCATATAAAGAAAAGCACTTTATCTAATTGAACAAACTGGAATTAAATGATCTGTCATAATTATTGGAGTTTGAATCAGTAAGATATTGATATTATAGGTACTAAGTAATAGTAAGTTGGTAGAATGCCAGCCTTAAAATACCAAAAATCTTAAAATTTTGATTTGTTTTTGAGAGTATGAATTGGTCATCTTACTGATGTTTGTCAGTATCTATTTATCTTCTTTATTATCTTCTTGGCCAAGGCTGTTCTTGCAGTTGCTCCATAAAACATCATTTCAATTTATAAAACTCTTTAGAATTACTCCATTTCAGTTCAGCATTTATTAAATATATCAAAAAGTTTTACTAAAATAGTTTGGCCACTATGACAAATCTCTAGAATGCTCATCATTCTTCCTGGGAATACATTCCTTTTTCTGCTTCACTAATGCTATGCATAGGACACAAATGACACCTGTACCCAGAATCAAAGACAAAGTTGTATATTTTAGCTTTTACAAAATTACAAGTACAAGTAATCATCCCAGTAGTGGAGTAACGTTTGCTCATTTGTGCTATCATAATAAAAATTTGCATGCTCATCTTTCTTAAAACCAAAAGTTGCTCACAGAGTCAGAAGAAAATATAGCCCTTAAAGCTAACTATTGGACCTCAGTGTAACAATGTGAAGTTGTGATAGCCAAAAAGATACGGATGTTCTCAAACATAGAACACACATACTTGTAGCGTTTATTTTAGATTCTAAGTTTTTGGCTGAGTACAAAAGAAGTAAGGTAAAATATTATTCTTACCATTAGATTTAAACGTTTTATCCATCCATTCAATCTTCCATTTTATTGACTGCATGTCTAATTCAAGGTTGTAGAGGGCTCAAGTCTGTCTCAGTCACCTGTCACGGGGCAAAAGTTGGAGTATGACCTTAAAAGGTGGCCAATCAGTTACAGGGTGATTTTAAGTTTTCCTCTGTCCTTAGTTATTCCAGTTAAAAGAACGTATTTAACATCGTCTGACATTTTAAGTTCTTGTCAGTCCTGTATGTTGTTGGTCGCATGGTGGTTGGTCACCATGGTTGCTTTGCAGGAAGAACCTGCATTTGTTCTCCCTTTTGTCTCCAGCAGTTTCAGTTTTCTCCCACAAAGTTCGATGTAGGTCCATCCCCACATTAAGGTATAAATATGGCATCATGTTCAAAAGTGGTCCTCAAGGTGCAAACCACAAGGGTGTCCCCTTTCAAGGAAGGAGCAGCAGTAACTTAGAGTGTAATGTTACAGTTGTACCCCAGAAGTAATAATAAAGTGCTTTAGTTTTAATAATGGAGAAGCTTCTTCTTTTTTTTAACAGCAGTTGGTGCATGTGATTGATAACCACACCACCACCTACATTTTGCGGGGCCATGGAAGGTTAGAAAATTAATACTAAGAACCCATGAGATGTTATTAGTTGATAGACAAGTCTCTTCTCTGCTCGTTATTTCAGCAAGTCTAACCAAATCCCATTATGTTAGTCACTATTGCTATTCAGATTCTCAGATCTCATGCATCAGTAATCTTTTCCTTATTTAACAGGCAAACTATTTTGATTTATACAGCACTATATTACTAGTATAATTTATACACTCAGGTACTATGTGATATGTACCTTCCTCAAAGACTTTCTAAGGGTTGGTGTTTTAAAGTGAATCATCTACAAACAATAAAATGTTAGCTGGTAAGAACAAAAACTGCTGGATCCATCGTCATTTAAAATCCACAGGCAGTATTGAACAAGGACACTCATCGAAACCCGAGTGAAATAAAATAGAGGCGACTAACAAATTCAAGTTGTAAATCTGCTACCTTCTTTAAGCCATTGAATGTCTGCTCTAATGTTCACAAACTTATCCATTATTAGATATCACTATTATGGTGCTCAATACATATTTTGTAATAAAAGTAAAGCTTTTAAGCAACATTCACAAACACAAAGGAACTGAGAACTTCATCTAACAACCTCTGCTTCTGCTGACCACTTTCACAACATCCTGTTGTGGACTGGACTCTTATGACAGAGCTGCAATGGATGTGAAAGGCGCACTTCAGGGCAGCTCTTAAAATGATTCACCTCATGTAGCTTTTTATTTAAAATTATGGGGAGAGCAATCAGTTTAAGTACGGCCAGCCAAGCAGATAAAACAAAGTAGGCAGCCCTTTGTTTTCATGGATGGTGAGAGCTGAAAGAATGGTACACAAATAATTCAACTATACTTGACTAGAGAGCAGCAGTGGGATTACAGTGCATAATAGTTTTAGTTCCACTTTAAGTACACCTCTGTAAAACCAAGCTGTCCCCTAAAATGATGGTCATGTACAACTAATCCATATTGACTGATATATTTTGTACAAAATGTTTTGGGAGTATTGATGATTATGAAAATTTGTCACTAACAATTGTCTTCCGCCATAGGAGTGCTCCTGTAAACCATACTGTGATGATACGATCATAATATAGCCATTTTAAAGCATAGGGAAAGTTACATGATTTTGGCTTCCCTGTGTACTGTTAAAACAAAATGTGCTGCAATTGTCATAAAGTAAAAGCAAAGACATTTTAGAAATTTAAATTGTACTGAATTAAAATGAGGTAAGGTCAGTTTGGCAGCTGAAGCATGTCTGTGGCATGTCCTTTGTAGCAATCATAATGTGTATTTACAGGTAATTTTCAATTAAAAAGGCTTTAATGTGGGTGCTGCTTTCAAGCCCACTTAAACAAACCCGAAGGTCTCACTTGAATCTTAATTATTTAATTTCTGTTGGTGTATAGAAATCATGCCTCTGTCTAAATACTTACAGGCCTAAATGGGCCAGACAAGGTTGCTTGAGGTGTGGTTTGTTGACTAGCAAAGGTTTTAAAAGTGTATTTTTTTTCTGTATGCGAGACACAGAAGGGACGATGTCATTGGTTGTTTTTGTTTGCCTAAGGAAACTGTCCTGAGCCTGACTTGAAGAGTTGGCTGGAGTACTGAACCATCAGGTCAGCTCTGCTATAGGTCTGCACTGAGATAATTACCACAATGATATTATCCTTATAATGGGGGTAAACATTTAATAATTTACCTTTGACAACACTGCAGTTTAGTCCTCTTTAAAGCACCTAAAAACAGCCCTGCTTAGTGCCACAGATATATTTACACATTAGTGTGAAATCTTTTATTTAAGCATAAAAGCTCTTTTGCAGCTACACAGGACTGCACAGAGCCCTGTGCAAACTTTCTTTTTTCACATGACTATGTTAACAGTGCATTGTAAAGCAGCTCACTGATTAAAAATATCTGCATACAAAGTAAGAAGCAACAATTTCATACCCCAAAATAACACTGTGGTTTCAATATTGTTTAAAAATTGGCGCTCCTTTTCACATGGTCATAGATGTGGCTGTAGTTCATCCAAGTATGGTCCAAAATATATCAGCAGCTGTCTCAAGGTTGGTGTTATAGTGAGCTGTAGTTCAGGAGGTAGAGAAAGTCATCTATTAATTGGAAGATTGGTGGTTTGATCCCTGGCTGCTCCAGTCTGCACTCAAATTATGCTTGAGCAAGATACTGAACCCCAAGTTGCTCTCTGGTGTGTTCATCAGAGTATGAATTTGTGTGAATGTTAGCCAGAAAGCACTCAGGCACAGAACAAAGTTCTTGTATGAATTGGTATAAAGTGCTTCGAGTGCTCAAGTAGAGTAGGAAAGCGCTATGTGGGAACCAGTTCATTTACCATTTGTTACAGTCCTAGCAGGCCTACTGTGTGCACTGTGTGGTTGTGTCCCTGTGAAACCAGTGCAAATCACTCAGCTTGGAGACTTGGAAACTTGGAGACAAGCACTTCAGTCTCAGTGTGAGCCAGTTTTACTGCTGTGGTAAGCTTCAGCTATGTGTTTTCAAATGGTAGGGAGAAGTTGGCCTGCAGAATATTGTGGTTTTCTTCTTCTTCTTTACTTCTTTGACTTCTGTCTGATGTTTACCTTTTTGTTTTATTGCTTCCTGGATATCGGCCACCTAGCCATCTCTTTATGATGAACCATTCAATAAAACACTGATTTATTTCATGATCTCACCCTGTTTGACAGTAATAAACTACAGGTATAGAAGGAAATGTTGGGGTACCAAATATCCTATCTTGCCTATCTTGGCCAGGTCTCCCTTGAAAAAGAGGTTTTTAATCTCAATGGGATCTTCTTGGTTAAATAAAGGTTAAAATAAAAAATAAAAATAAAAAAATAAAAACTGCACTATGAAGTAGAGATAATATGGCTACATTCCGTTTACCTATATTGTTAATAACGTGATGAGTCAGAGTCTGTAGTTTGTATGTGGAGCAGCCTGAAAATGATAAGAACATTTTGTTCTACACTATGGAACAAATCTCACTTGTATTAAAGACTCTGTAGGTTATCTTTCAGCGGTCTCATCAAACTCATACAATGCTCTGATGTTTGCAGGGTATGTTTATACACAGTGTGGGATCACAACACTACTGTGAAAAGTACATCATGATGCACTTGAACTGTGCCAACATTGTAACATGAAAATATGAATCATTTGACTGATTTCACTCACTTACATTCAAAGCAGTTGCTGGATGGAAAAATAAATCAGAATTTTACTGATATAGTCACAGTACAAAATTATCAACTACCATCACAGACTGACTGAAATGAACAGGAACGCCATCACTTCCAGAATTGCTGCTATTATTATTACTACTACTGTTTTTAAATTTTTGATTCTGTTTTATTTTATTTTTTCCTTCTTTTTTTTTTTTTTTTACTAACTATGTGTTGAGCTAATTTCAAAAAATCAATTTGCCTATAGGGATTAATTTAGTTTTCTGACTCTGCTGTGCTGTGGTCCTCTGTGACCTTCTTCATTCCCATCACATGACATGAATGGCAACGAGGGGAAACATTTCCATGTTTACAACAATCATCCATCACCTCATGTTCATTCCACTATAGGGCTGATCATGTAAGTGTTACAAATACCACAAATGAAACAACGTAGCAAAGTAATAATACATTTGGACTTAACAAACCTGAAGAAGCAAGTGTTTTAGGATCCCTTAAACAACATTAATAATATAAACACTTTATTTTAACATGTGACAAAACTGAAATTTTCTGATCATTCTCCTAATATCTGAGAAACAAACAGATCTGTCATATGGAAAAAAAAAAGTAACTGCACCCCTCCATTTATCACATCTTCAACTCCATAAAATTAGCACACCAGATCAGGTTGCCAGTGTTTAGAAATGCCTTAGGGAATACTTAATGGGCCTCATTTACGAACAGTGCATACTCACAAATCAGTGTGTAGATCATGCACACAAACATTTCATGCACAAATCAGTGATTTATGTGTGCAAAAAATGATGAAGGCCTGGTTGTCTTAGAAAACGTAAACACGTCTTTAAAATAGGAACTACTACTACTCCTAAATATTAATATTGTTAGGATTGCTATCATCATCAGTATTATTATTAATTTGCATAAAAACAGTACAAAATATTAAATGTAAAGGTGTAGACTTTAATCTTTTAATTTGAATGTATTCCAGTATTCAGTATCCTATCTTAAATTATCTTAGCTTTACTGCTATAGAATAATAGAAGTCAAACCTTGTGAAATTTCACCAGATGATCTATTGCTTCTCTAACACTGATTTTCTTGGGCCATTTCCTTCCAGCTGGTTGTGGTGTGAGAAGATGCAGCAAAACAAGAAGAGAAGCCATGTCGCTGTCCCACTCTGCAGACACGGTTAAGGAGTTAAATACTAATGCTGGAAACGGGGAGGTAGAACTAAACTTCACTCACATATAACAACTGGTTGAGGGCATAGACAGAAAAGAAGTGATCCTTACACACATTATGCAAACTGCTGCTTTTTTGATAACTTTAAATGAAGTAACTGATAACAACAATGAAAACAAAAATTATTACACTAATAAAGTGTTACTTTAGGACACTACCTGGCTCATCAGCATCTGTTCAAGGCAGAAAACTGGTGTTCCATTTTTCCAGGAACCTGAAAGCAGTCTTGTCCATTAAAATCAGTTCTTGTAAATCAAGTATTTTTCAGATTCCCATTTGTTCACCTACCAGTCTTTTAGTGTCCAAATAATTAGGAAACATCTGAAGAATGTTAGTTGATTCTTGTGGGTCATCTGCTGATGATAGTAGAATGTCTCTCTCATCTTGAGGAGGGCTATATCTTGGTCATTGGTATGATGAAGAAGAGACATGGCTTCCATACATTGATCTCTTGTTTGCTGGTCATCAGTGAAACCAAATGTCCTTGGTCATGTGAGCCCTCCTTTCAGTTCCACTCTTTACTGTGATGGTGGTGGTGGTTTTGGATTGGCATTACACAGTATGGACACGCCACTCAAAAAAACTTTTGTTGCTCTGAATGTCATAGAAATGCTCCTACAGAAAGAAAAAAAGTGCAGACAATGTAAAGTATATAGTCGAGCACATAATTATTCATATCCCAAGTTACTTTTATTCAACCAGCAAGGTTTTGACCGGAAATGACACAAGCGTCTCCCAAAAGACAACAAGATGATTTACAAGAGGCACCATTGTGGAAAAAAAATCTAAGCTTTTATTTACATTTGAGCAAAAAGTATAATGTCTGAAATTATTCATAGAGGCTACACCACTCTTTGGCTAAATATGGCCATTATCATGAGTTTAAACAGAACATTACAGTAGCTAGCTAACATTTAATGAAATGTTAGCATTAAAAAAGAAATAAACATTTTCATTGACTATGTGAAATGTGTTTCTTAAAATACAGTAAAATAAGCTAACCTTTGACTAACATTAGCCTATCTGCTTTCACTGAATCAGCGGAACATGCGGAAACATATGTGGTACTAGTTACCTAACTCTATGTTTTACTCACACATCCATGTAACCAAATATACAAATAACATCACTAACAGAAAATCCCAAAGTAAATATTTTTACCTTCCTAATGTCGGAGTCCAAGAGAGAAACACAGGTCTGCGAGGTAATGGTCGATAGACAAACAACACCAGCAATGTGTTGAATTAGACTCCTCAGCACCCAGTGAATGAACACCTAAATATTGCACCGCTTTAGAGTACTCCCCAGCACTGGCTGTAGTATAAGGTGAAAAATAAACTCCCAGAAACTCTTGCTTGATTAGACTGTGATTTGGGCAATTTGGAAACCAAATCAACACCTCAAAGGTGTCTTTCTTTCCTGAATCATCTTTGCAAGAGCAAGAGAGAGAGAGTGTGTAAGCATAATAGGTGAAAAAAGAAAAGAATCAATATGCTCCCAGTGTTTCCTGGATATCCAAACCCTGTGTATTATTGATATATTCCTAAAACCGTGCTAGCAGTGTGGTGGTGGCAGTATATCTGAACCTTGGCTGGGGTCTTTCTCTGTGGAGTCTGCATGTTCTCCCTGTGTCTACATGTTTTTTCTGCACTGGGTCCACAGGGTAAAACCAAGTAAAGGAGAGGGAAAGCAGGACACAGCCACACAGCCACACAGTAGGCCTGCTAGGATGATAACAAATGGTAAATGGACTGTTTCCTACATAGCACTTTTCTCCTCTACTTTAACACTCGAATTGCTTTATACAATATGCCACATTCACCTATTCATGTAAAAACTTTTTTCTACATGTTTGACAGAAAGTGCTTCCTACTTTACCATTCACTTTGTGATGAACCCATTGGGTAACAATTTGGGGTTCGTTATCTTGCCCAAGGATACATTGGCCTGCAGACTGGAGCAGCCAGGGATTGAACCACCAACTTCAACAGATTGCCTGTTCAGTTGTTTGAACTATAGCAGCCCCTGAACTCCTGAAATACTATATGAACATATAGTTAAAATGGGACTCATATACAGATATACACACATAGATAGACAGATAGATAGATAGATAGATAGATAGATAGATAGATAGATAGATAGATAGATAGATAGATAGATAGATAGATAGATAGATAGATAGATAGATAGATAGATAGATAGATAGATAGATAGAAATAGAAATAGAAATGCTCTTCATACATATTAAGAATAGCAAAAACTGATTTAGGAGGTCTGTGTGCTGTGGATAGTTTTATTACATCCTGTTCCACAGCTCCATACAGAAGAGCTTTTCTGTTTTAATGCGCTCCCAAATGCATGACTCAATCTCTGTTTTGCACCATTCAACATTCGTCTACATCACTTCATCACAAGTTTAATTATTATAATTAGACGCAACACATCCATCAAACTGAAGATTAACAGCTGCATAAACAAACAAAATATAGGAATGCTATACTGAAACCACAGACAGTGTAGTGTGCTGACTGTGGTTGGTTTTGCTGCTGCATGTCTGCAGTCTTCCTTCACCTCCAGCTCTCCTTCCTGTATTGATTGCAGAAAGGGCAAGAAAGTTGCTTTTAAAAGTACATATCTCTTGTTTCCCTTTGTCATAATATTTTCCGAGGTAATGGTCATATACTGCTACATGACATGATACAGGGAGGTCATGTCCAAAAATATCAGCCATTGAAATTTATCACAGAATGTCAAGGATGAAGTGACTCTGATTCCCTCCAGGGTTTTTGATGTACATAACAAAACTTAAGCTTTGTCTTAAAGAGAATCCAAAACACAATCCTTGAGTTTCATCAGCTAATCCTCCCTGCTTACCAGGCCTGTCTCTCCTCATCTGATCTGATTTCATCTGTCTACCACTATTTGATTTCATAAGACCATAAAACTGAGAGCTATGTAGAAAATACAATGCTTATAATGTGGAGAAACTAGATAGTTACTATGTGTGCAAATGATCTTAAGGCATACCTTAGCAGCACATTTAAATCAAAAAGTTTTGCAACACTTCCCATAAAAAAAACAACCTCATTTCATTTTGACCATTATGCTATTTAAGCTGGCATTATTCTGTACCTCCACATTGCTTCCAGCTCAGTTCCTGCTTTTGGATTCTCTCTGGAAGTCCCATTCCATTCTGCATATTCAATTTAGGCTTGCATAGAGCATAAGCATAAACCTCTGTTTGAAACTCACCTTATTTTTATGTAAAATATCCATCACTGCTCATAGGAGTTGGGTCTGAGGTAAGACGTTCATGTCAAAGAAGCTAACATGTGACATGCACCATAGTTGAGTAACTGGATCATGGCTACTCATAGTGCACTGAAAAGACTTTACTTTACTTGTTTTTGACCACACAACAACTCCCAGATGTGACACCCTGCCACGTCATCTCTCTCTGCCAGAGCATCAGGGTCTGAGCCAAGACTATTGCTTCCTCTGTATTACAGTCAGAGTTTAGTTATGAGGATAACATTATATAGCTAAGTTTCCTCCACTGGTTTCATAAGAAATCCTAATTTGGTAATCAGCCAGAGTACTAACTGGTATTCTCTCTGCATGATTAGCTCAGAAATCACAGCTGTCTGTCACAGAAGGATTTGGTGAGGCCAGAAAAGCAAAAGATTTTATTATTTTGCTGCTTTATGCAATAGGCACAACTATGTCTACTAAAAATAAACTACACAAAATAGTGAAATGTGAAATATGTTATTGTGACACACTAATGTGTGATCCCATCAGAAGTAGTACTTGTTAAAAAAAAAAAGAGAGATTTGTCACTGAAGTGAACTATGTGTAATCAGGTAGTTGCACCCCCCAGCCTCCGGGTGGCGCATTGCTCAGTGAGACAGAATAGCGAGGTCATAGGTCCTCCTCTCCAATATGGCAGAAGCGAGGCAAAGAGAAACTTCACCAGTCGTCTCTGTCTCATCATTTCCCTGTTTTGCAGGAACATTTAATCTGTTTTACCGGCCCAAACTCTGGGTCGGTTACATTATGAATGCTAAGATGTTACTTTGGTTGTAGTTGTTATAGAACTATGATTATTTTTGAAAATGTGTTTTAGTGGACTGTGTATGAAAAAGTATTTCATTCCACCTGAGCACCTGCCGGATCTTCTTTTCATTGATATTGCTGTTATGACTGATGAAGCCGAGCTGGTGAGTTTCTGTGTTAACTAAGTAACATGTTAAAGCTATAAATATGACTATTACTAAACTGTACTGTCATTAATAGTGTTGCTTTGTTAATGTTGTATGGTTGTTTTATTTTGTGTCTTTCAGTTGATTACCTGGCTTCTGTAAAGGCACGGTTACTGTACTGGTGTTAGTTTATGCTTGTGCAATAAAACTTGTGCAAAAAAAAAGGCAGCAATCAGATGTCTGAGCCTGAGTACGACACAGTTTCATCAGTTAAAACACACCCTTACGGTGGGAGTTTACTAAATTAAAGGTAGTTAGCTTAGTAAAAACCGTACAGTGAGATCATTTATCCTCATTTAACTGTTCTCCAGTTTTTAGAATGGAGTCAATGCTTTAAAAAGGGGGAAAAGACTAGATCAAGCAATCAAAAGACATCACTACTGCAATAAGCTGAAACTGCAATTTGTGCTCATAGGAATGTACAAAACCACATAGCTGGACTACCACCAATACTATTTACTGTATTTGGGCCAGTGGCCAGCATATCAGCAAGTTCCAAGGGTCCAAGAAGAGCAACTTTTTCCAAAACCATATCTTTTATATTCATTAGGATTCCCACCAACCATGCACGGCACACCCTGGGTAGAAAGCGAGTGAGCTGTAACAGAAGGAGCAGAGCCAGATGCAAAGGGCAACAATGAGACATTTTAATTATAGACACAGGGGCCTAAAAATATATACACCAAGCAAAAGTATTGATCAGGATTTTTTTTTCTTTAATCCATTAGCACAGATATGCTAGAGTTACAGCAAGTGTATTCAAGAACACTTTTCTAACAGCAAATTGCAGAGAGTTTGAAGCTAGTTGTGAACACAGGGGATCTATTAAAAGCTTAGAGCCAGACACTTTCTTCAGGATTTGGTAGAGACCAAAAACAGACCCAAATGTTAGTTTGCCAGGTGGCCCTAATCACCACTCCTTTTGACGACAGTGATAATGTTGCTTTTTAACTAAGAAACAACTTCTACTCACCGTATCTACAGTGCATTTAAAAAAATTATTACTATCCCATCAACTTTTCCACATTTTGTCACATGCACCACCTTAAACTTAAATGTGTTCTACCGGGAATTTATTGAAAGACTATGTTGCGAAATCAGTTTTACCCCGGTTCTTTTATTCGTCGAGGCATCCAGAGACAGGAGGCACTGGAACTCAGTAGTTATTTCACAAAACCTTTATTCATCTTTATTCATCTTCATTAAAGCATGCACTTCTAGAAGGGAAGACGAGGCCGGTGTGTCCCTCTGCAAAATCTTCACCCCTTTGTTGGTTACAGCCAGTTTTATATAGGCGACCCCATCATAAAACTCCCCCACGGTGTGCTGCAAACTCTGTCTGTGTCTATGTGCACGAGCACATGAATGCCTATGTGAGCGCACATGAGTGAGTGTGCGTGTGGATGTATGTGCGTGACAGTTAAAACGCTGTGGGTGTATGTGACTCCCTAGAGGTCATAAAAAACCCATCTCCCTTCCAGACCACAGTTATCCAATTACAAATGTTGAGACCCCCACCCAAACATTCTCTGGGGAATTTCAACTCAGCATTAACTCCTCTCTGTTTTACTTCCACAGTTCAACTGGGGAGGGTCTCCTATACTCTACTCCTAAGTTCATGACACAGTCAGGCCTTTATTACATTGAGGGCAGTGTCAGTGTCTCTACAATAATTCTACATTCTATGTTAACACATTTCTAAACTCTAAAATAAGCTAAACATTTCTACAAGTCACCAAAGCGAAAGCCCTCCGCCACTTGGCTGCGCCTAGAAATCCTGTCCGTAAAAATTATGAACAGAACCGGAGACTTTGGTGGCCTCAGAATCTCATCTCTGATTTTTGCAGATGATGTGGTTCTGTTGGCTTCATCGGGTGAGGGCCTCCAGCTCGCACTGGAACGGTTCGCAGCCGAGTGTGAAACAGCGGGAATGAGGATCAGCACCTCCAAATCTGAGGCCATGGTTCTCAGCCGGAAAAGGGTGGAGTGCCCACTCCGGGTCGGGGATGAGTTCCTGCCCCAAGTGGAGGAGTTCAAGTATCTCGGGGTCTTGTTTGTGAGTGATGGGAGAAGGGAGCCGGAGATCGACAGACGGATTGGGGCTGCAGCTGCAGTAATGCAGACGCAGCACCGGTCCGTCGTGGTGAAGAGGGAGCTGAGTGTAAAAGCGAAGCTCTCAATTTACCGGTCGATCTACGTCCCTACCCTCACCTATGGCCACGAGCTGTGGGTAGTGACCGAAAGAACGAGATCGCGGATACAAGCGGCAGAAATGAGCTTCCTCCGAAGGGTGGCTGGCCTCTCCCTTAGAGATAGGGTGAGAAGTTCGGCCATCCGGGAGGGGCTCAGAGTAGAGCAGCTGCTGCTCCACATCGAAAGGAGCCAGCTGAGGTGGTTCGGGCATCTGACAAGGATGCCCCCTGGGCGCCTCCTGGGTGAGGTGTTCCAGGCATGTCCCACCGGGAGGAGGCCCCGGGAGAGATTATATCTCTCGGCTGGCCTGGGAACGCCTTGGTATTCCCCCGGATAAGCTGGAGGAGGTGGCTGGGGAGAGGGAGGTCTGGGCCTCTTTGCTTAGGCTGCTGCCCCTGCGACCCAGCCTCGGATAAAGCGGATGAAGATGGATAGATGGATGGATGGATTTCTACAAGTCTCCCTTTTTATCTGCCCTAAGGCAGATAAAACTAAACTAAATCTTTCACCATAATGTTTTCATACTGTGACTCCCCATTTCCCAAAAGTGGCATCACGGTGTTGGCCTTTGTATCAGATTCTCCCACAGCACGATTGATGAGTCTTACGAACAAGGCTCTGATACAAGGCACACAACAGCACCCACATGTCACTAATACTGCAATAAAACAGAAAAAGAAACCATAATTGACATATGAAACCTTTCCATTGCCCAAAGACAGAGGTTGTCCACGCTTCCAGCGGGTTATCCACTCCCGAGTGCTCATACATTGTGGTGGACAACGTCTTTAGGACTTCCAGAACCCGGGTCACAGAGCCGTCAGGAACTGTTATTTGGAATAAAAGTACAATACATATCCCCAAACATCGCGCAAACGCCCCCTTTTTCTCCCAACAACATATCTAACGCCATCTGATTTTGTACTGCCATTAAAGATGTTGCACTCAACTGTTCAGCAAGCCCTTACATTTAATGACAGCACAAAGATCAAATGTATACGAGATTGTGGACCCTTTAACGTAGTCCAACTCTATACCGCCATAATAATCAAAACACTCATCTGATTTACCTGTTTCACTACGTTTGGTTCGCTTCACCGTGGCCTGTGATGTTGGAGTTGCTGGAATGGATTCAGGTCTGTCTCTGGGCAATTCACTTATAAGAAAAATCACAGTTACAATAACCACAGTCACACCTAACACTACCGTTTCTCTCCATTTCCCCCTCAACCAGCCTAGAGAAGTTGACATGATTTAAATGTAGATAAAAGGCTCGTCTGTTTACATCTCTCCCTCACAGAAGGCTTCTCTGCAGAGCATCAAATCTGCATGGCAAAGTGACACACTTTAGGTGATCTTCATCCTTGGGAAAAGTGGTGTCAACTATTTCCCAGTCTCCTAGTATTTGTGCCTCACACAGAATCACAATTCCATCGCTGGACTTCCTCTGCGCTGTCACTTTTGGAGCTTGGCACGCTCTCTCCATCCCTCGAGTTCTCACGTCCAATGCTGCTGAAGATTTAAGGCAGAGCACGTCGTACACCTTAGTTGTCTTCCTCAGCGTCAACATTGAATCTCTCATTTTATTTAAAATCTTGCTGTGGGAAGTCTCCTCTCGATCTTCTGGAAGCTCAGTAGCACAGCTCTCTGTGTGATGTCTGCTGTGCTGAAGATGATCTCTGATCCTCCTGAAGCCTCTCTCCTGGCCTCAGCCCCATTTTGTGGACGATCCTCTCAGCCACTCCTTCTCGTCATGGCACCTCACGACATCTACACATTAAAATAACACTCCTCTTGCCACGTGGCTTTCACCATGTGTCAACTCCCCAATGAGACATGCACAAGAATGTTGCACATTCTCTCTAAAACAATCTCCAGGGTTTCCCACTTGGAGCAGCCATACTCCAACCTGTAACCCTGTGTAAAAACATTAGTCAGCAGTTACATGTTAAGCTTGTTTAACTCCCAGCTCCACCTGGAGCCTGTATCCTGGAAGACAAAGTCTTAAAGTTAAAACAACTACACATTTGCAACCAACTATAGATCATAAGAGTAATAAAGTATTCAGCATAAAAGACAAGTATCATGTGCAGGTTTTCTCCAATCACTAAATCACTATTATTGCCATAATTTGTCCCAAATCATGAATCATCCCAATTTATTCCACAATTTAATCTGTGACTTTCCTTAAACAATGTCACTCCACCCATTTTATCACCATGAGCTCAATAGTGGCCAACTAGTAAGCCCCATATTCAACTATTCCATAAACACTGCATCTCTTATTTGTTTTCTCGTGTCACTTGTCTGTTTTCTGCTGATTCCTCTACATACACTCTTAAAGAAAAAACAAACATTAGGAGCACACATGGATCATCCTGGTGGGCAGGCGTCGGCCATCCACATTCCAGAGGTGCCGTAAAAGGCCATAAAATTAAGCCTGCTGTAAAAGGAATGACACTGGTTTCAACACAGGAAATTTCTCACGTTATTCACATCGTCAAAGTAACCTTCAACATTTTCCCAACAACACAGTGTAACAGCATCACCAACTCATAGCCTGTAAACACAGTTTTCTTCACACATAAACCCAGAAATTCTGTAGTAGAGAAACAAACATCAACCAATTGTTCTGTTATAAATCACATCATCAAATCACATGAAGAACTGTAATACTGTAGAAAAGAGAATGCAAATGTTAGCGCTGCGCAGGTGTGTACACACTTTCTCACAGTAACTTCTGTGAGCAACACAAGCCCATGAATAACACACCCCTGGTAGATTCACAAACACAGAAAATGGCATTTAAAAGGTTAAATCATCACGCAACCTTGAATGTTGCTGGCATCTTTCTGCTCCTGTATAAAGAAACACATAAATTCATCCACCCTTTTGTCCTGTCTAGGTGGAGGTTAACCTTGAGTCGTGGTCAAGTCTTGTCAGCTTTTACCAGTCAGTCAGTTTGTTTTTATTTCCATTCATTCATTCATCCATTCTTTTTTTCTTTGCTGATAGTGGAACCTATCGTCGCATTTAGTTTCCACCCTCAGCAAAATGACGTCATTTCAAAAAGAAAAAGAAGAACTTTAGATCGGATTACCTCGCTGAATCATTTTTAGGCAAGAACTCTTATTTTCTAATTGTCCCAAATAAGTGGCTTTCTCCAGAGCCCATTTTAATGTGGAGAAGCTCACTTGCAACAATTTTCTCGACGACGTGTAGCGCTTTTAATTCCCGACATGCAGATCTTCTTAAAGAAAAGAAAATCACAAACAGAAATCAGTGCACTGTTCAAAAAATAAAAATAAAATGAAAAATAAAACATAAAACTGAAAAACAAAAGTAAATAAAAATACTAGTGATGTGCGATACCACTGATTTTCTTTCCGATCCGATACCAAGTAAAATTCAGGGTGGTATCGGCGATACTGATCTGATACCGATACTCTGTACAAAAACTTGTTTCATTGCATTTCATAATACAATATATAATTGTATTATGTAATTGTAATAATAACATAACCATATTGCTTCATAATGATTAGAGGACATCAGACAACTTGTTTTTATTGCTTAATAATGCAGAATAATCATATAGAAATAAAAAAAACTGACGTTGTGCGCTATTAGAGCATGTTGCCTGCCTGCAGCACTAAAGGACTCTGCGAGAGACGTCTGTCTCGCCCTAGCAGCACCTGTCCCTGTCCTCCCCTTCAGTTCACCTCAACATAAGCTTATCATATTCTGTGATGTGATTTACTCCGAGGTGTTTGAAGAGGTCAGTGGTGTTGCCACAACAACGTGTCCACACAGGACTCTGTTTGCGCTCAGCCATTGTTGTGAGTGTGCACGCCAGGGGCTGCGACACATTTATACAGCCGTATTCCGCATATGACTATGAAAGGCGTAAGAGGAAGTAGTTCCTTCCAAATTAGACGATCCGAATTGTATAGTTTCTTTCCACTGCGTTCATTTTAATGGAAAAACTACAAATTTACCCCAGAGTACTAAAATATCGATATTATAATATGAGAATCGATTCTAGAACATAAATTGCTGGTATCGGAAGAATCGATATTTCAGTATTGATCCGCACACCACTAAAAAATACAGAAGCCCGGTCTTAGGACTTGTCACAGAATATTCTTTCTCTTCTAGGTGAGAAAACACCAAATCTAAAACTTGGTGCCATGGTAAAACTTTCCCCATACTTCAGAAACAAAAACAAAACAGAACAAAAACAAAAATCTGCTAGTTTCACTCATTTAAACTCTGGCTGCAGGATTCTGTTCACCCCTGCTATAATGTTCCCCAAAATAATACTAATTCAGTCGTCTATGTATCAGTTCTCAACCCACTTAATAAACCAGACAGGATGATAGTAACCGTATTGCCTACTTAAAATTATGTTTGATCCTAATGAGCGTCATTACGTGTGTGTGTGTGTGTGTGTGTGTGTGTGTGTGTGTGTTAGTCGGGTTAATACATTTTCTATTTCTGTGTGTCCTTTTATGTACCTTCCCCCTTTTTTCTGAAACAAAACTCCGTTCCAAATTTTGTTTCAGAAACATCTAAATGAAAAACTCTGTCATAGTCAGGCACAGCTAAACCCCAAATGCTTGCAGGTTACCATAGGCAACCACACTGAGTGTTGTTAACCCCTTCTACAAATACCCTCTTTTAATGTGTAACACTTTGTGTATGATTTTGTGTTATCTCTAGTGCATATTATGTGCATGTGTGGTGTCTCTTTCCCTTTTTCCTAACAGTGCACTTGCATACCTGAGTGCTTGTCGTCCTCCCCCTTTTGTGGTGGTCTGGACACTGTGTCAATCCTCCACTTCAAGGCAGTCGTTTGTCTCTCTGGATTCCTTAACCCAATTTGATTCCCCACACTAAAACAGCCGCCTCAGTCCTCTTCTGCTCCTTTCTCTCCCACTTTTCAGTCCAATGGCAGTCAGTTCTCTTCAGCTTTGTCCCGTGTATCTCTTTGTCCCACTGTCTCTTTCATTGCCATCTTGCTCCAAACATGGCAAGTGTCAAACTCCAACAATCTTCTCAAAAGTCCTTCACACACAGTGAGGTTGCAGCTTGCTGGAAACGCATCTCCATCCATCCAATCTAGATGGTGGATCTTCTCTTTCTGATGCCGTTTGCCCACAGCGCTGCTGGACCTCTTGCTCAGAACTCTGGTATTGTCTCTTGGACTGCTGTCCACTGTTGATATTCATCCTCGTGCTTCTAAAACTGCACTCTGTGTCTTCAGGGAGAGATCAGCTTCCTTGGAGCTTGCTTGTTCAGGATGAGGACGGGAAGCTGCAAAACAATTCAGCCAAAAATTCTGGCTGGGTGTTTCTATTTTTTTTTCTAACGATTTTAACCTATAATTTTCTTCCGACCGCTGCCTGTGGAGAATTGATCCAGGTCCGTTCCCCACCTGTAAACGACAGACTGAGAGACTTTCATTATTCACTGTGACTGCATATATTTTCATCACTCCTAAAGGCACACATCTCTACTCATTTTGTTTTAAACTCTGACTTTAAACCCCAACAATGAAATTTTTATTTGTTCTTAACCGCAAACACAAAAATCTTCTTGATGTTGTTGTTAATTATTTTCATCCACAACACTACAAATTATGTTTTCTTTTGTGTCCAGCAGGGGAAGAAGGTGACCTGTAGTGTCACTGCTTCCCCCAGTTGGAGACAATTTCCCACTCACACTTCCACACTTTTTATTTTCTTTGTTTTCATGATTTTCTTTCTCTCTTTTTTCTTTTTTACCCCATTGTTTTACACCCACACATTAACCTGTTAACTCACTCCTCCAACCTCATCTTCCTTTCACCCCAACAGCTCTCATACAGTCAGCAATCAAATTCTCCATTCATCCTTGAGTACTTGGTCACCTTTAAATGTCACTGTTAATTTTATCAATTTATTTATCATTACTTTAACACTAATCCACTGTTTATTTTTCTTTATTTACTTTCAGTTCACTTTCTCCTATTTGATCACTACGATTTCTTAACTATTATTTTTCACAGAAAATCAACTAATCTACTTTGTCTCCCTATTTGTCATCAAGGAATTCACACACACTCACAGGCTGGTCACTCGCCCCCACCTTTTCTTTCTCTCTCACACACACGCACATTTTACTCCTCCTTTGTTCCACCTGTGAACCCGCCCCTCGAGGCTGGCTCACACACACCTCATGCTTCTTGCAGTCCCATTCAAACTTTCTGCGGGACACTTCTGCTGATTCAGGACAACGCCCTAATCAGCACACAGAGCGGGTGCCGTCCGCTCTTGTACACTTCACAAATCATTCAAACTGCGCCACGGACTCGATACCGCGGCTACTCTTCCCCAAAAAATATAAAACCAAATTAAACCCCCAATTGACTTCACAGTTTGCAACAATTCGCGACACGGCCGCCTGCTGCGATTTCTACACACCACAAACACACACTTTTAGACACAAATTCTTTTTGTTACTTTAATTGACTCCCATACTTCAGACGAGACGCCGACTCTAACGGCGCTTTCACACACACTACACCGTCCTCCTTCTGCATCAGGCACTGGTTCACCTCAGCTCGGAATCTAACCGGCGAAAACAACCGATCCTGCTTTTATGCATACTTCAGACTGTGACAGGGACCTCTCCCCGACTTAGTTATTTAAGGAGCCACAAATCCCCAGGTCACCACCCTGGATCTCCTGCCCTCACAGGTCCTAGCACCACGTCCGAGACTAGGTGGGGTAACCAAACCCGTGACACACACAGCCCTCAGCTGGCGACGAGGCCTTAAACCCCGCTTTCTAACTAATAGTAACACAAGTTTCCTGCTTTAATGCACGAGGACTAGCACATCACTGCCACTTTTTTCCTAATAACTAAGACGGATGAAACACCGATTCTATTAATCCGTAACAAACGTCTCCTGCTTTAACGCACCGAGATGTCCTTACGGGGCGCTAAACATCAACTTGGAGTTCTTACAAAAGTCTCTTGCTTTAACGCACTGAGATGGACACTAGCCGCCTTTTTTTCTACTGAGTGAATTTACACTGCGATACGTTCAACTTAGCGAACAGATAATTTAGGCTTTAAACAATATGCACGGTTCGAAAATAAACAGGTCGTGCTTACCTTTTAATCATGTGAGCTAGCTCTCTGTTTGCCTCGTTTCACGATCTCAGCTCTGCCAATTCATCCTCTCTGGGCCTCGAGCGAATCCCGGGTTTCACGGCACCAAAACTGTTGCGAAATCAGTTTTACCCCGGTTCTTTTATTCGTCGAGGCATCCAGAGATGGCACCGGAACTCAGTAGTTATTTCACAAAACCTTTATTCATCTTTATTCATCTTCATTTAAGCGTGCACTTCTAGAAGTACATTTGTATTCAGCCACCCTGAGTCAATGCAATGCAATTATATCTGCGTGTCTTTTAGGCCATGTCTATACCAGCTTTGCACAACTAGAGCCTGCAAATTTCGCTCATTTTTCTTTGTAAAATACCTGAAGTTCAGTCAGATTGGATGGAGAGCACACGTGAACAGCAGTTTTCAAGCCTTGCCACAGATTAGCAATAGTATTTAGGTGTGGACTTTGACTGGCCCATTCTAACATGTGAATATGCATTGAGCTAAACAAGTTCTTTGTAGCTCCGGATCTATGTTTAGGGTCGTCGTCTTGCAGTCTCGAGTCTTTTGCAGCATCCAAAAAGCTTTATTCCAGGATTGTCCATATTTCGCTTCATCCATTTCCATCAACCCGTACTAGTTTTCCTGTTCCTGATGAAGAAAAGCTATCCCAAACCATGATGCTGACACATCCATGTTTCACAATGGAGATGGTGTGTTCAGGTTGATGTGCAGTGTTAAGGTTTCCAATACTCACAGTGTTTTGCATGCAGGTCAAAAAGTTCAAGCCTGGTCTAACATGACCAGTACCTGTGCAACATGTGTGCTGTCTTCCCCTATGGCTTGTGGCAAATTGTAAATGGGGCTTCTTGGGACTTTCTTTCAAAATTGGCTTTCTTGTTGCAACTCTTCCTTAAAAGCCAGATTTGTATAGTGCACAACTAGTTCTTATCTTGTGGCTTGACTCTCCCACCTGAGCTATGAGTCTCTGTAGCTCCACCACAGTTGCAATGGACCCCTCGGCTGCTTCTCCTTGCCCGTGACCTGTAAATTTAGGTGGGTAGGATGTAGCTTTGCAGGTGTGCCATACTCTTTCCATTTTCAGATGATGGCTTGAACATTGCTCCATGACACATTCAAAGATTGCGATATATTTTTCTAAGTTAATCCTGCTTTAAACTTCTCCACAGCTTTATCTGTGATGTGTGTTCCATGGTATTTTTAATGCTGTTTGTTCAGTAATGTTCTCTCACAAACCTCTGAGACCTTCACAGAACAGTTGGATTTATACTGAGATCAAAATACACACAGGTGGACTCTATTTACTGATTATGTGGCTTCCGAAGGTAATTGGTTGCACTGGATTTTAGGGGTATCTGAGTAAAGGCGACTGAATACAAATGCAAGCCACACTTTTCAAATTTATTTTGTACAAAAAATAAATGCCATGTATCACTTCCCTTCCACTTACTGGGATAGATAAATTATTTGGTGATTAGACCTTGATGACACATCATGGCAGAATGTCATCCCAGCTTTGAAAGAATTTAGGACAGCAGCCCCTGGAGTCTAGACATTGGTGGTGATGAAGATGGTGAAGATGAAGACTGAGGCTTGGATGGAGCACTGATTTTTTTTTTTAGAGCACATCAGCTCTGTTTTTGTTTGAATTTCACTTAGACTGACATGAACACTTTGCGCTGGTGGCCGCTGTCAGAATGCTTCATGTGTAAATGTTCCTATATAAAATAGAAAAAAAAATGCATGAAGAGACAGCATAATGTAACTCCATGGGTCTTTCGTTTCTCTGTTTGCCCCCACTCAGCAACATCTAAAAAGAAGACAATTCTATTACCTTGAATGCCGGGACCTTTCAATTATTTGTGGAAGGTGAACTCCATTTGCAGAATACGGCTACTCTTGGCGTGAAGTGTTTGAAATGTGCTCTTCCAAGCACAGGATGAATGGCACTACTTACTGTATTCTTATTACTGCTCGCTGCCTTTTCGGCAGAGGGTATATGGAGTGATGCCATTTATCATGCAAGACATGAGGCTGGGGTTTTACAAAACACATTTTCACCTGCAGGGAGTTTGCAAAGCACATCTTTGATGCATTTTCATATTTATTGGGCATCTTTATTTATATTTCTTGCTTGCAGTGAGCAAGCTAGCCAGGATACTCTGAGTGCAGGAGGCACTGTCCTCGTGACACAGGTGTCAGAAAGTATTGAGTAATTCAAATGTTGAATGTCCTGTGGGGATAAACCTTAATTTCTTCAAGTGAACACGCTGAAAATCCATAAACAAACTGGCAGTGAGAGTGTTTGATAGCTGGACTGCCTGAAGGCTTTATTGGAAGATTACTGTAGTAGCCCCAGGAGGCCCTATAACAGATGATGTGACTCTTGCATGCATGCAGATGTGACAGATGCTATGCTTACGGATTTTTCAATGAGACATACACCGTGCAACTCCCAGGATCAGGAACTATAGCACCTAACAGGAAGCTGTCCTTTAATTTTCAGGCTCCTTAACAATTATGTTGTTCCCTCTAGTTCATTCAAGATTATTTCTAAAAATGCAAAAAGAAATAATTCCCTCAGGTACCGAGATTAATTTTGTAAAACAAAAATTATAAATATCATTGAAGGGACTGGTCTTTGTCTACAGTTTATTGCCAGAAATTCCTTAGGCATCATTTGCTCCACAGAGCACATTTTGTGATATCGAACTCTAGAATAACTTTCACACATTCACATTCTGGCAATGTTATTCAGCATGCTGCATATCTGTCACGTTTGCTTAACAGAAATGACTCAATTACGATCTTTTATTAAGTGCCATGTCTTATACAGATCTCTCTGATGAAGAGAAGATTAACTCCCGAGCCTCTGATTTAACCCCCTAGCTCCAAGATATTTACATAACTTAAAAAAAAAACAAAAAAAACCTGGGGGCTTCCATAAAATTTGTTAAATTCACCCCCACTGGCTAACAAACTACTATAACTTAACTGGGGAAACCAGGTGTCGGGTTTTTGATTTTCAATTTTGAAATGCATGCAGTGAACATGAATGGAAAAATAAAAAAGGTTCTGGTGATCATGCACTGAACAAATGTAACAATGAATATACCCAGTAACTAGTGAAGTCCTGAGCATATGAGGTTGTTTTTTTAAACAAGCAAAGGATGGACCTAAAATACATTTCCCACTCATATTAATCACAATGATCTTCAGGATCAGGCCAGCCATTAAGCTGATATTTATGTAGTCTTAATAATAATAATAATGATGAATCAATCTGAATTAGATAGATAGATAGATAGATAGATAGATAGATAGATAGATAGATAGATAGATAGATAGATAATTTTTTTTTTTTTAATTTGCTATTGAGACATGTGCACTTGAGATATGTATGACTGTGAGCGAACAATATTCTTGGTCATACTTTTGTCCTTTCTGAAATGAATGTTGAATGTGCATGTTGAGAACAGCTACACTGATCCATCATCGTCATTGTTTTTCTGATTTTTTGTGATTTCTAATGACTTATAGTAATTTTAATGTAAATAAGTTTCCCCTCCATGCCTTGCTTTCCAGGTTTGAAAGTCTCTGCTGTATGTGGGGTGGGCAAAATAAAGGAGAGACAGGCGTGCCGTGTTTCACACATTCATAGTCAAGAATTGCAGTTGGCTAAACAAATTAGGGTTAGGTGAGCAAGGCTCTGCTGCTTTCTTTCTCATCATGATGGTAATGTCACCCTGCTGTATGTGTTGTCACCAACGCTGTTGTTTTTTCTACTGTACCACACTTGAAGAAATTTGTTTCCTTAACGAATGCATGTTAACCTTTTCTATCCTTTCTAAGCAGCAGGCAAAAGTTACATCCAATCTGGCAGGACTATGGAGAAAATCATTCACCCAATCATACAGTAGCGACTTATTACTCTCAAGATAGGCCTGTCCTACAGCATACCCTGCTTTGCCATCATTGTACACACAATTTGGCCCAGAATATACAAATCGAACATTATAATGTGTTCATTAAAACTGGTGTCAGAGCTCATCAATTCATCAGGAGAGTCTTTGTTTGAGGGGATAGATCAAGGGAGGTGGGCATTTCAACACTGACTTCTCTTTTTCTGATACCCCTCCCCCCAAAAAAAAACAAAACAAAACAAAAAACAAACAAAAAAACCAGGGCAAGACAAAAAACAAAAAAATAATGCACACATACCTCCGAGGACCAGAGCTGAATACACATTCCTGTCTGGTTGGTCTCAGTCACTCTTTAAAACAATTTGGCCTTGCTCGCACTCTCTGTGGCCTTTGAACTACAGCTGCTCATCCCTGATGTTTGCTACATTCGTCTGCACATTATTCTTCCTTAAAGATACAACAAAACACAGCAGGTAAGACAGAAAAATGAGAAGAAGCGAGAACGTCATTTATCATGATCAGGGTTGCAGCTTTGACTAGCGCCATGTGGAAGCATAGGCGTTAAGCAGCAGACATTTTTCACAGAAGAGGTATTACACTGTGCTCAGATGGGCAGTGGTAAAGGTGGAGGATGTGCTTTGACTTTTAGATTCGTTTTAGGGTGAGAATAGTGGCGCCGTCCGTAAAGCCGATCTGAAAGTGGAACGAAGACCCGCCAGTCTGAGTTTTATGGCTCGTGCATTAAAAAGTCAATAAAAATGTTACTTTACTGTTTGTGCTAACTCCGAGCCACTGTAATTTAAAGAGATGTGAGTTGTATTGATTCGTTTCACACTCCTAATAGTCCCAGTGACACCCTTGGATGTGGATAAAAGTGACAGAGTTGTTGCCATAATGTATTTTTTAAGTAAAGAGCAGGTACACAAAACATGACTGCACCACTGGTTTTTATGGTGAAAGTATTTTAACTCAAATAAAGACTATCAGGTGTGTGGAAATGTAGCTTTCAATAGTAGCAAGACACCACCTGCCATTATAAATACTGAGGTTTAACTACTTAGTACATTTTCAGACTGTGGGGTGTCCCATCCTTTACTGCATACTATACGTTTTAAATGTAAATCTACTAGTTTATGGATAAATATGGCTGATTCAGGACTCTTGTATTGCATCGAATCTGCAGAGAAGCTGCATTATATAAATATTTCAGGTCAGTTTTTACATAATTTCTCTCATTGCCTAAAACCACAGAGCCATATCCAGTCCTAAGGATCATACAAAAACAGAGGCTTTTCTCCCCCAAAAGATCAAAAGTAATAATCATGCTTTGTTTCTGATGTCATACATTTTTCTAAGTTTTGTTGTTTTTAGTTTTCAAACAATATTTATTTAAATACTAGAAGAAAGTGCAATTTGCTGAAAAAAGCATTGACAAGTAAATATGACAGTGGCTCAAACTCTATCAAACTAGTGAAAAGTTCTAAAACAGCCTTTAAATGTAACATATTCACAAAAGTAGTCTAAAAATCTGTCAATAACGTGTATTTGCATAGAAAGGGAAGTGCACTTAAAGATGACTACCAAATCAAATCAGTGCACATGGACTCCCCTGTTAAAATGACCAACTTGACAGCAGAAAGAAATGTGTTTAATTCAAGGCAGTGAATTCAAGGCATATTAACATTCAGTCAATGGTATTGTATTCCTTAACATTAATATGCATGTATCTGCCTCTGTGTAATATTATTGTTTTGTAGTATGTCAGGGTTGTTCCGAATAGGTGTACGTTTGTATGAGATTAATGAAGACTCAGTCACCTTGCTGTCAGAAAGGAGCTGATTTATGCTTTTATTATTTATTATTTATTTATTATGCTTTTGGAGCATACATGATGTTTGAGCTGATAAATAGTAGGTCTGAAACCTCTATATTATTGCATAGTGCCTGTTTTATGTCTAGCCAGGGCTCATGTAAGAGGGTATGTTTAAACCATCCTGAGATGAATTGTAGCCTATTCCTAAGAAATAGTGTTGAACGTTAGGCAGATCTAGCCCCCCTTTATCCTTGGTACTTTGTAGCGTTTTTAAGCTAATGTGTGGGGGTTTACCTTTCCAAAGGAATCAGTTTGATTCCTTATTGATTCTCACTGGTTTCTCATTGGCTCGGTTTTAAGAGTAAACACTATTACTAACAAGCAATAATAATTTCTTTTATTCATGCAAATTAATTACATGCTGTGGGTCAAATGTTTCTGCAAGTTTGTTGAGGTATTTCCCCTCATTTTTGTAATCACTGTTGGAGTTGTTACTCAAAAAAGTAAAGACTTTTAATATTTATGTTAACAAATATAAATCTAGGGCTACGATCCCGCACACCAACACAAATCCCAATGAGGACACACATCTCTAAGAGCTTTCTCTTAATAGAATGAAAACCAGCATAAAAAAAAGCGATCGCTGCAGTGATTCTGCTTTAAAAATGCAGCCTGACCTCTCATCTGCTTGTTACCTGTTGAATTTCAGGGTCTGGATACTGGGGTCAGCATTCACTCAGCTTTCACTCTGGGTTTTTGGCTAGCTTAGTATTAGAATGCTGTCTGTGCAGATGCTTGCAAAGAATTGAAGTTGTGTTAGCAGCATAATGTGGTTGTTTCTGTCCTGGATGCACTTTTCCACTTATCGCTTTCTTTTGTGCAAGCAAAATAAAAGAAATGTCCATCTCCGTGTTCTAGACTGCAGCGCTATTTTCCTCCTCTGGCATGCAAACTGAAATCAACTGATTGTAGTGAGTTGATTGATAGGCAGGCAGCAGGGCTGGACTGGGACAAAAAATCGGCCCGGGCATTTTGACTAGAGACCGGCCCACCAGGTATTATAGGAAAAACCATAAAGCCTTTGAATGAAAACAAATGCTGTTGTCACAGTGATGTACACTGCCTTGTTGGTATATATGTATCAGTCTAATAAACTTAAACCTACCTTAAACCCATCCTCCCTATTCTGGTACTCTAAACAGTACCCGAAAGTAGACTGCTTGGTCGAGTTAACCTCCTGAACTATCTACAACACATGGTGAAAACCTGAAATTAAGACAGAGAAGACTAGAGGTGAGACATGATCATTACTGATTACTGATGACAGATTTAGATATATTTTCATAAACCATTCATTTGCCACATCAATAAACAGCATGGCAGGGCAAAATATTTTTTCTAACATGGCAACCTTTAAAAAGTGAAAGGAGATAGAAAGACAGGTGAGAAAGAATACAACTTAATTGACTTTTTGATGGCATTTTACACACAGTACTGGTACAGAATCTAAAAAATGTGGGAAAATACTGCCATCATATACAGTACTTAGCTACTTCTGAAGAAATTATGATGGGACCCTAAAAAAAATTACTATGTACAATAATGGATTTCTATACATTTTACATCAGATGAAAACGTTTGTTGTAAGATTCAGATAATTATTTGTTAAAAGTGAGAAATTTTACATGAGAATAAGAAAGAAAAGTATTTCTTTGTGCCCCCCTTTCCCTGTTAATGTCCTACCTGGCCCCCTGGCAAAACTTTGCTAGACCCGCCCCTGCACAGTTACCAGCTGTCAGCTACATAGAAAGAGGATGCTGGTGTTATTTGCCTCTCAGAAACAGTTCATAACTTCCCTTCAACTCATTCATGTCACCTAAAAGGTAAACCTGTTTCTCCATCACCTGTTCAGCTCTGATGATTCAGTAAGGACATCTCCTGGTTTCATCTTCATGTTTCCCTCTCACCAGATAACCAAACCGATATCATGACCAGCAGCTTTTACAGCTGTGGCTCCAGCAAACCTCAGCTGATACTAGAAATTAATATTAAATAAATTCTAACAACAGCTGATCAACCTTAACCCTGGAGAACCCATGGGGTCAAATTTGACCCCATGGTTCCCCTAGTAAACCAATGGGGTCGGATCTGACTGCATGGGTTCTCCAGGGTTAAACGTGCTGCTGTTGTTTAGCGCGACATCTGCTGGTTTCCTCTTTCTGGCGCAAAGTGGGAGATAAACAAACAAGAGAGAAAAGCCGATCAGCTGATCATTAATCAGTTTCATGATTTAAGTAGAAACAAGAGAGGGAGGGGGAGAGAATGAGAGAAGAAGAGGCAGCTGTACAGCAAAGACACAGAATAACTCCAGCTTTGTGTCTTTTTCATTGTAGCTGACGTCCGGGACAAACTGTGTTCCTTTTCACCTCAATACAAAACGCGCAATATTTTCTCTGAGTACGAGACCATTCCGTTTTTTTCATGGGCTGTTGGAAACTCTAATAACTAACCTTATAAATAAAATAAGATAAAACAAGTTCAACATCAATAACATCATAGCACCTGCCCAGCAGTATATAAACTCCGTCATGCTAGCTAGTACGCAGTACGAGTTATTGTAACTGACTGTAAAAAGTCAGCATAACGAAAATAATCTCCACCTAAACTTGGTTTATATCTGACCCAGATAGACTGCAGGTCATAACTTCTTACCTAAAGTTCAGTTCACTGCCTCGGGTCTCTGCTCCTCCTGCTTTTCCGTCATCCACCTGCCAGCGTGTTGCATCTGCTGGCCTCCACCACTTGCTAATGTTACTGAATCTGTGGAAGCTCCGCAATAGCCACCACCAAAGAGTTATTTTTACACATCTCCCAGCATCTGGCCAATCCACCACCTCTCAGTGTTTAGACCGTTATGGGAAAAAAAACAAAAAAAAAACAAAATATCGGCCCATAAAAACGAAAAATCACCATCGGCCCACTGGGCAAATGGCCAATATGCCCGATGGCCAGTCTAGCTATGGCAGGTAGACGAACCAAGGAATTGTACTACTGGGAAACGTTTTTCTACAAAAACCGGTTCTTGATTTCCATCCCTACTATGATTTCCAGGTGTGCCTTTTGTCAAAAATTAACTGGTAGAGTCCCGAAGGTTGTAGTGTTTCTATATCGCAGAAAATATTACAGGAATTAAGTAAACAAAGAAATGGCCTATTGAAACTTGAAGGTTTGGCAGACATGAATGTTTTTCCGTTTGATCTATGCTCCCCAGATTTAACACATCAGATACTATTAGACTACAGTGCGTATCAAGTACAGTCAAACTATTGCAATAAAACAGGCAGAATCATAAGAAGAGCAGTTCTTTTGATGGTGTTAAATCTCAAGCTCAGATGTAAATGATAGTTTGGGCAGACCTTTGAGTGAAATGTTTACTTAAGTGATTTATTCAGAATTCAACAGAACAATTAAGAATCCCACAACAACATTCAGTAAAGACATTTGGTGTTGACTTTGTTGGACAGGACCATGAACAAACATAGTTCAAGGTTGCCAAAAATAGCAAGATAGCGTTTTGCTTTGGTAATCAACTTTTTTGATTAACACAATTATTATATGCTACATGTATCTGATATCTTCAGGATTATTCTGTGATTGTTCTACAAATTGAAAAATGAATAGATAGGTAGACAGACAGACAGACAGATAGATAGATAGAGCAGACAGCATAGTCTACAGGGCGAATGTCATGGTCCGCGGCCCGGTGTCCAAGGAGCTGATGGGATGCCCACGCCCACGGGTGTGGCTGTCGACTCCACACCTGCATCCCATCCCAGGCGATCAGGCGGACCATTTAACCCAGCTCAGCCAGCTGCTCCATGCCTGTCCGTTAGTCGCCTCTCAGCGGTAACATGCTTCCACGTGAAGGCGGTTGCGAAATTCTCTTTTGCTGGAACAAACGCTAACCCTTTCCTTGTGTGCTTAGGTAACAGCTCGGCGTGTTTGGAGCCCTCTCCTGCCTGTCTTCCTGCCCGCCTGGAGTTTTTGGATCCCTACCGGCACTCGTCTCCTCTATTCACCTGGAGCTTCCCCCCGGACCCTCACCTCTCCCTCCGGTTCCCACGGCCCCATCTGGACCATAAGATTAATTCTCTACCCACGTATGCTGTTATTTCTCCGTTCCCCTGTAACCCTCTTCCTCTTTCTGTTGTAGCCTCCCACAGTCCTGATTACGGCGTTCCTGAGTTATTTCCCTTGGTTTTCTAGTTACCTGGCGTGCTTTCCTTTTACCCTTCCGGGACACCCTTAGTTAAAATAAAGTTTATTTTGCATGCACCTTGGCGTGTTGTCTCTGCTTCTCTGCTTCTAGGTCCAGCTTGTGTGCAAGATAGACAGCGCACAATGTGCTTTGAGGCAGCAGCCAAGAAAGCTGTAGTCCGCGTCTGTGAATACCCGTGTGTACACCTGTGTGCATACCTGTGTGGATCAGCATGTTTGTATTCCAAAGGTTTCTCCATGTAACGATCTGCTAGGGAGTGTGGGGAGCCACAGCCCCGTCCTCCAGGGTATGAAGCAGGTATGGAGGAGATCAAAACTCCAGCCATCCAGAGGCCCCCAGAACACAAGAGACCAAGGAAGACTAACAGAGGGGCAGCCGCGCCACTGTCCCAGTAAGAGCTGAGGAGAGTCCCAGGTGAGGGCTCACTCAGCAGCCGCGGAGCAGAAGCCAGGGGGAGTTGCAGTGACGCGCCCGTGAGCTCCGCTGGCAGCCAGCTGTGCTTGAGTGACCGAGCCCCAGGCCGAGAGGCCGGGGGCACCCCACCTCCGAAGTGGCCCGAGCGAGCCCCAGGTTGGGGAGAGGCAGACCGCCCCGACTCCGCAGCAGCAGGGAGGCCCCACACTCCAGACCGCAGTCGGACCGCCAACTCCTCCTAGCCCCCCCGCTCCAGCAGGCCACAGAGAACGGGGGTGAGAGAAGACTCCAAACCTCCCTCCACCCGCTCATTGTAGTGTTGATGCATGTGTGTTCTAAGGTGCAATTAAAACCCAGGAGGGCATGGAGCTACCTGCCAGAGAGCAGCAGGTAAGCGCATAGTCCCTCCTGCTAGCCCTCAATGTCTACGTGTATTCAAAATTGAGAGGTGGGCAACGACGCCAGGGGTGAGGTATACAACCTGATGGTAATTTGGACTCCGTGTATCGTGCCCACCCCCAAGATCCTATATGTATGTGTAATGAGAGTGTGAGTAATGTGAATGTCTAAGTTGTGGGATAAAATTGAGGCAGAGGCAGCCAGAAGGGGACGGGGGTAGCCTCCTCTGCACCCTGGTGACATACCCCTACTCCAAAGCCCTGCATGTGTGGGTGGTTGTGGTGGAGCGGGAAGAGGGAGGCAGCTGGAGATGGGGAGTGAAGGAAGGGAGGGGCAGGTGACCCCTCCCTGTAGGCACTCCCATACTCCGCGACCCGCCAGGGAAAGGGGGCCCAGGCCCATCCAGACCGGGGCCCAGCGCAGCAGCTCCCCCCGGCCCCACAGAGCCCGGGACAGTCCACCCAACCCCACCACAGAGAAAACTGCACCCACCCCACCATCCACTCTTCTTCCAGACTACATGAGACAATAGACGCCCAGGCTGAGATCTTCCTCCACCTCTCCTGTATCTCCCCCTCCTGCAGAGAGTTCCTGAGGAGAGGAAAGCTCCTGCAAGGTGTGACAATCTCCCCCACCAGTTGAAGAGCCCCCCAGGCGGCTCGACGCACCGGCGGCACCCTGCGCCAGGGATGGGCCCCCATGCACCCACCCGCCCACAACCCCGGCAACACACAAACCAGGACCCAAGGCCCCGAGGCCCGGCCAGGGCCCCAGCCCAGAGATGGAGCGCCCCCAGAACCTCACGCCCATCCCGGACCCACCCAGGGGCAGACAGGCTACCAGGTCAGTAACCCACGTCCGTCAGCACAGACCCTCCCCTAGCCCCGCTGCACGCAGCCACGAGGAAACAGTCACCCGAGAGCCAAAAGAGCCCCCACCCGGACATGACCGCTACCCCAGGTTGAGCCCCCCCAAGGAAGATGCCTCCGGGGAACCCCCCGACGCCCTAAGCCTGTCCCTACCCCCACACCAATCACAACAGTGAAGGCGGGACCAAACTATGACCCCCCACCCCCACTAGGTAATGGAGCTGATCAAAGGAGCCCAGAGCAATTGATCTGATGTCGTGGCAGAGGCTGTATCAAGACTAATGTAATCTAATAGATAATTTCTATATTGGTTAGAATTAAGATTGTTTTTATTTTTCCAGTTCATGAGGACAGTTTTCTTGGCTATGCATAGGGCAGTGAAAACCATATGGGCTATATTCTTTTCTGAAGTGACATTATCTAAGCTGCCCAACAAACACACTAAGGGGGAAGTTGGAATGTTACATTTCAGACACTTTGATAAGTCTTCACATATCTCGCGCCAAAACTTCTGCACTGGTGGACAGAACCAAAGAGCGTGAATGTAATTGTCTGGTGTATTGCCTTGACAGTGTGAGCAGTTGTTGGAAGATGTAAAGCCCATCTTGAACATCCGATGACCTGTATAGTGCACTCTATGTAGTATTTTGTATTGTATTAATTGCAGACTGGGATTTTTAATCAATTTAAAGGTTCTTAAGCATACCTGAGACCAGAAGTTTTGGTCTAAGCTGACTGATAAATCTGCTTCCCACTTTGCAATAGGAAGGGATATTGATTCATCTAATTTAGAAAATGTTCTGTATATTTTAGATAATAATTTGGGGAATTTAAGAGTAAGGAAATGTGCCGCACTTGGTGGTGTTTGTAATTCAACTTGACTGAGGTAAAATTTCTTTTTTACTATGGATTTAATTTGTTGATATTCTAAAAATCTTTTCTTGTTGATCCCATATTGTGCAACTAGTCTGTCAAATGGAATAAATTCTGTTCCCTCTAATATATGTTCTAAGTATTTAATTCCTTTACAACTCCATTCTGGGAAATTAATCATATTATTGTTTTGTAATATGTCAGGGTTATTCCAGATAGGTGTACGTTTGCATGGGATTAATGAAGACTCCGTTATTTTTAGAAACTCCCACCACGCTGTCAGAGAGAAGCTGATGTTGATACTTTTAAAGCATTCATGTCTTTTGATGTTTGAGCTAATAAATGGTAGGTCTGAAATCTCTAGATCCTTGCATAGTGCCTGTTCAACATCTAGCCAGGGCTCATCTAAGAAGGTATGTTTTGACCATTCTGAGATGAACTGAAGCCTGTTGGCTAAGAAGTATTGGTGAAAATTAGGCAGATCTAATCCTCCTCTATCCTTGGTTCTTTGTAGCGTTTTTAAGCTGATACGCGGGGGTTTATCTTTCCAAAGGAATTTGGAAATATATGAATCCAGAGATCTGAACCAATCTTGTGATGGTTTGTTAGGGATCATCAAAAATACGTAATTTATTTTTGGCAAGATCATCATTTTTATAGTAGCGACCCTTCCCATGAGTGATATGTGTAAAGATTTCCATCTAGTCAGATCGCCTTCTACTTTCTTTAGAAGTGGGATGTGGTTTAATTTAGTTAAGTCTGAAAGCTTAGGAGAAACATTAATACCTAAATATTTAATATTTCCGGATTGCAGTGGGGCAGAGGAAGAATTATGGAAGGAGCAGTTAATGGGGAGAACTGTAGATTTTGACCAGTTAATTGAATAATCTGAAACTCTTGAAAACCAGTTTATTAGAGTAATTACCTCAGAGAGGTTGGTTTGTGTGTTTTGCAGAAAAAGCAACACATCATCCGCATAGAGACTGATTTTATGTTCTACGTTCTTACATTTTATGCCCTTAATTGTTGTAGCCTGTCTAAATGCTGCTGCTAGAGGTTCGATAAAAATTGCAAAAAGTGAAGGGGAGAGTGGGCATCCCTGTCTGGTGCCCCTCAGGAGACAGAAGCTGGAGGATGTCTGGTCATTTGTTCTGATATGAGCTGTTGGGGAATTGTATAATATTCTTATCCAGTTTATGAAAGAGTTTCCAAAACCAAATTTGTGTAAAGTTGCGAATAAAAATTTCCAGTTAACTCTGTCAAATGCTTTTTCTGCATCTAGAGATAATATTATGGTTTCGATGTTTTTATTGTATGAGTAGTCTATTAAATTAAGTAATCTACGAGTGTTTGTTGAGGAGTCCCGACCTTTTATGAAACCAGTTTGGTCAGGATGAATTAAGAGGGGGGTTATTTTCTCTAATCTCTTTGAGAGAGCTTTGCAGATTATTTTAAGGTCTACATTTAAAAGAGAAATTGGACGATAGCTTGAGGGAAATAAAGGGTCTTTGCCTGGTTTTAGCAGGAGACTAATGTTGGCAGAATTCATATTTGGTGGTAGTCTGCCATTTTCCTCAATTTCCTGCAACATTCCGTGGAATACTGGTGCCAAAATTGTCCAGAATTCTTTGTAGAATTCTGCAGGGAAGCCGTCTGGACCTGGAGCCTTATTATTGGGCATACTTATCAGGGCTTCCTGGAGTTCACTTGGCGTCAGTGGCGAATCCAGTTCCATTGCTTGACTGTCCAGTAATTTTGGAAGAGTTACGTTGTCAAGGAACAGATCAATTTCATTTTTAGATGGGTTTATTTGTGGTGAGTATAAAGTTTCATAGAAATCCCTAAAAATGTTGTTTATTCTTCCAGGGTCATATATTGTGTTCCCCGATAAATCTTTAGCAGCACATATAATTGTTTTTTATTTATTTATTTTTAACTGGTTAGCTAGAAATCGACCTGATTTGTTACTGTGTTCAAAATTCTGCAAGCGAAGTCTTTGTATAAGGAATTGTGTTTTTTTATTAATAGTTTCATTTAATTCTAGTTTTGTCTTGCGTATTTTGTTCAATGTTTCCTGATCTTGGTCGCACGTGTAGGCTTCTTCTAGTGATTTGATGGTTTTTTCTAATTCCTGAATATTTTTGTTTTCTTCTTTCTTTTTGTGTGATGAGAAAGAAATTATTTTACCTCTCATCACAGCTTTCCCTGCTTCCCATAGAACAGAAGCAGATATTCTGGGAGTGTCATTAAAGTCTAAATATGAAGTCCATTCCTTTTTAAAATATTTAATAAAGTCTTCATCTTTAAGCAATGATGTATTAAATCTCCAGTTTTTACTTGGCGTAGTATTATTCTTGTGCATTAGTGTTAAAGATACAGGAGCATGATCGCTGACAGCTATAGGATGAATCTCAGTGTCTGAAATGTCACTCAGCAGTGAGCTGCTGACCAGAAAATAATCCAGACGAGAGTAAGAGTGATGAACATGCGAGAAAAAAGTATATTCCTTACTGTTGGGGTGAAGGGAGCGCCATGCATCGCGAAGGCCAAACTCGCTCATATACTGTTTGATTATATTTGTGGATTGCCAATTGCGCTGAGTTCCTGTTGTGTTGAGCCTATCCATTTCTTCATTTAGTCCAAGGTTGAGGTCACCGCCAAGAATGAGTGTGCAATCGAGGTGTTCAGAGAGTGCACTAAAAAATCCGTGGAAGAATGAGGGTTCATCAACATTTGGACCATATATACTTACAATACATAGTTTTTTGTTCAATATTGATAGTTTAATAATTAGAAATCTACCCTCTGGATCTATAACTGTATCGAGTACTGTAAAATTAACATTTTTATGTATTAAAATTGCTACTCCCCTTTGTCTAGAATTATAACAGGCTGCAAACACGTTAGGAAACTCAGGTGTTTTAAGTTCGTTTAAACCTGTGACAGGTCTGTGAGTTTCTTGTAATAAAACAACATCTGCCTGTAGTTTTTAAAGCTGGTTAAATATCTTTAACCTCTTTCCTCTGGTGCCAGCTCCATTTACATTCCATGTGACAAACCTCAGCATGCCCATAATTGTGTGTGTATGTCTAATGATGTACGCTGGGTGTTTCGTTTAGACAGGTGGAGAAAATGTGGAAACATCCCTTGTTTGTAAATAGAAAGAGAGAGAGGAAAAAAAAAGTGTGGTGAGAGGCTCCAGGACTCTGACTATGTGTGTGAATATTCACTAATATGAACAAGCGTGGCTTGTGTTATGTGTCCTGCAAGTCTGTGCGTGCTGTGAGGCTGTTGTGAATATGCTGCCGTTGAGCGGATGTGTTTGCGTGATCGTGGTGTGAAAATATGGAGAAATAGAGGGTGTTGTTTGTAGGTGAGTGGGGAAGTAGGTGACCACAGCAGTGAAAGACAAGAGAGAGAAAGAAACCACATGAACTGTGAGCAACAACAAAAAAAAAAAAAAAAAAAAGAAACGAAACGAAACGGAAACATTCCAATTAAAGCAATGACAGAGGGTGACGGTGTTATATCTGCTATGACATCATATTGATATTACTAGGTTAAACCCATGTTAAAGGAGAAAGTGTGAATGAATAAGAAAAGAGTGTGGCGGGTTCTTATCTGGAGTGCAGTCAATATAACCACGGTGTGGTGCCGGGGTCGCGGTAGAGCTGTCCGTCCACGTAGAGCCGGTCCACGGCGACGACAGCACGGGAGCCTTTCTGGATGAAGCTACGTCGAACTGGGAACAGGACCTTGCGTCGTTCCAGGATCTCTTTGGGGAACTGGTCGTTCACGCTGAAGTCCGTTCCTTTCAGCTCTCTGCCGCGACTCTTCACCTGTTCCTTCTGTTTGAATTGACCGAATTTGGCCACAATAGGCCGTGGTCTCCCGGTCTGCGACCTCACGCCCCCCAAGCGATGTACTCTATCGAAGTCGATGTTCTTTACGGTGTCCTCCGGCAGCTTCAGGTGGATTTTGATGAAGCTTTTCACCGTTGCCTCCGCGTCCTCTCCGGCAGATTCTGGAATACCAGAAAACACAAGATTATCTCTCATGCTACGGGCTTGTAGATCGATAACGGACTCTTTTATTTTTTTATTTTCAATGTTTAGCTGGGTCACGTTATCGGTGAGAGATTTGACCGACTCCCGTAGCGTGGCATTTTCAGCGGCAAGCGTTTCCACCTGCTGCTGGCTGAATTCCAGGGATTCTCTCAGAGATTTAAATTCCCGGTGTAAAATCTCCACCAGGGACAGCCTCGCATCGAAACTGGACAATCGCTTGTCGATTGACTCCAGGATGTCTGCGATGTCTTTGCCGGCAGGCGATGTTGTACCGGGGGAGTCTGCCGGGCGACATCTCTTCGATGACGGCGTCTCAATTTTGGCCGGGGAGGATGCACTCTGGGCCTTCTTCATTACTAAATCTTGAAAACAGCGGTCGATGTAATCTTGGAGAGCGTCTAAACTCTCCCCGTTGTCCTCCAGGGTGTTAGAGATGATAAAACAGATGTTGTTAGTTATATGACAATTGATTAGTATATTTGGTAATACTGAAGCTTGAAAAACCTTTGTTAAACTCTATGCTACCATTTGCTTTTTTTCCGCCAATTCTCCGGCGTCTGACGTCACCTACAACATGGGTCGCTTACCTTACTCGTCACTTACCGTCGCTCCGTCACCTTCCACCAGGCTCTGCGTTCCTTGTGTGTTTAAAAGTAGAATGGGAGGCAGAGCCTTCAGCTTTCAGGGCCCTCCTCTGTGAAACCAGCTCCCAGTTGGATTTGGGAGATAGATACCCTCTCTACTTTTAGGGCTTCAAAATAGAGAGGGTGTCTAGTTTTAGGGTTTAAAACCTTCTTCTTTGATAAAACATATAGTTAGGGCTGGATCAGGTTACCCTGAATCCTCCCTTAGTTACAATGCAATTGCCCTAGGCTGCTGGCGGCTTCTGTTACTTAATTACTTCCAGGAAAAAGTACTTCTTTACATTATTCATTACATTACATTCACGTTTCTCTGTGAAATGAACTGAAACTCACTGTCACATAATTACCATTTAATAATATAAATCTGAGCCTACAGTCTCACAAATGAACACAAATCCCTATCCTAAGGAGGACAAACATATGTTTCTCTTGTTATTGTGTTAGCAGTGCAATTTAGTTGTTTTAGTCCTGGATGCATTTTGCATTTTACCATTTTGTTCTCGCCCTTTTGTGCAATAAATGTAATGTCCATATCCACACTGTAGACTGCGGCCTGATGTCCTTGATCCTTAATTCTGCAGGTGGTCTCTTGTTGTTAAAAGAGAATTGTTCAGTTCCAAAGTGCTCACAATAGAAGATAGAGATCATTGGAGTTCTCTATCTCATATTGTTGGGTCTTTATCTTATTATATAAAGGGACTTGAGATGAAGGGTGTTGAGTTCTTATGCTATTTTCACAAAAGAACAAATAATAGTAATTGACTTTGTTTTTCAGGTCTTTATAATCTGAACAGTTAATATGTAAACGGATATAATGTCACATACAGCCAATCTATAACATACATAAGTCATTATTACAGGCTTGTCCTAATCCAAACAGAAATACTGCCGCAATATTTCAGTTTGTAAGAGAAGAAAACCTGGCTGTCTCTACTGTCTTATACCACTTGAACTCCTTCAGCTATTCTTCGAAGAGATAAATTGTATTTGGCTCATTTTGTGAAAAGATAAGAAAGCTTGAATTTGTCTTAAAAAATTAGCTATGCCTAGAAACAAGGGAGGAAAGGGCCTGGCTGATGTGTATCTTTAATATTTCTCTCAGAGTGGCATACCCATAGTAGTCACATGATAAACAACAGGAGGTAGAACTGGGAATGACTAATGGCAATGGTGGTAAAAAAACAAGGCTTGTGGCAACCTTCTAATATCCAGAAAACAGACAACTAAATTTAGTTTAATTAATGCACTTCCTTTGCTATTAGCGTCCAACTTAGGAATCTTACATTGAATGCAAGCTGTGTGTAAAACATTTGTAAAGATGTCTAACAGTAACAGACACCAGATCTGGGGGCATATAGAAAAAAACTGAGATATCACAGTGGTTACTGAGCTTCACAGGTTGAGCTGAGTGATTAAACATTTTAGCAGTATTTACAACTTAAAAGTGATGCTGATGCATAGCGTCATAAAGATATTGAATTGTCATAAGAATCCAGAATTAGCCATGGCAGCAATTTGGGGAATGGCCTGAGCCAGCAGAGGCACTTGAGCATAGAGTATTCATTTCTTGGGAGACTTCAAGCGTTCAAGAACAATGGGATGCGGATTTATCTCACCACGGATCAATGGCATGTGTGACAGTGCAAAGTATTTGTCAAAGTGAGGGCAATATGAAGTTGTGCAGGAAGACACTGTGTTCGGAGTCTATATTTGCTGATGTCCTGTGACTGCTTATTTCTCCTCTGCTTGATGTTATCTCACATTTTTAGCACAGCATGCAAGATTTCAACATGTGTGTGTAAGATAGTAGTGAAGGAAGTATCACATTCTTAAGCTGTTGTCGGCTCAAAAGTATATTTTACTCATTGTTCTGTCTCTGATGTTTGACATTTACTTTACAAACCAATGTATGTTCAGAGTACAGCTGTCATGGTTCCAAATTTTCATGATACATATATTTTGTGGATCAAAGATTGTGATATGTTATAGGTGAACAAGGTAGCTGCAGGGAGTGGTGGTAGTGGTTGAAACTGGTATAACTAATAAAAATCAAAGCATATAAATAGCATTAAAACCAACAAATGACTCTAACAGTATTCATTATTCAGTTTGTACACAAAATATCATGATACCTCAGTGGACTAAAACAGTAACCCAGCTAGGGAATTTTGGCTCTCACATGCTAATTTGTAGCTTTTATTTCTCAGTTCTCCTTATGGGTAGCTAAAGCTCAGCCCAGAAGTACAGTAGCGCAATCAGGCTAACCACAAAGTCTAGACACACTAGTGAGTAAAGACACAGAGCATAGTATCAAATGTTAACAGAACAGTTACTGAGACGTTGGCTCAGACCTCAAAAAAACAGGAAAAAAGTCCTCAATATTTGGATCATCTCCAGATTCATTCAGTAACATAACAACAACCTAACTGCACCTGCATGAGTGACTCAGTCTAACTTAGCAGCTTTGTGGTGTGAAGCGACTCTTTGAACTTATAGAGTGTTTAAACAATTCAATTCAATTCAATTTTATTTATATAGTGCCAAATCACAACAAAAGTCGCCTCAAGGCGAGAGAGAAAAGTGTGAAAATGTTCATGCCTGTCTGAGAAAAGTATAAAAAGTGTAAAAAGTGTGTAGTGGGGGGGGCGAGGAATAGTCAGTTTCATAGCCGCAATCCAGCATGAAACTGGAGCATCCACAAATACATCAGGAAGACGGCAGCTGAAGACTGATGGGGATGAGGAACTATCACATACGACCAAGCCCCTACATGAGGTGTACCGCTGATGGATAGATGAAGTGGTTGACCTCAAGAAACCAAAAATACAAATGGCCGACCTACGGGACACTACAGAAGCTCTGATCATAGACACACAACCATGGGCCATAAGCACCAGATATATTGAGGCAGGAGTCTACCACAGCTGACAGAAGTCAAGTCCCAGACTGCACAAAGGTGCTTCGTTGATTATCCCATACAGTACGTAGTAGCAGAATGTAAGACGCAAGCTCACACATACATTGAGAGGCACAACCAAGTGGCTGGGATATTGTGCATGAACATCTCTGCCAAATATGGATTAGAAATCCCCAAGTCCTGATAGGAGACACCACCAAAGATGGTTGAGAAAAACAAGGCTAATATCTTGTCAGATCTCAAGCTCCTGTCAAACAAGCAGCTGCTGGCCAACCAAGGACCAGAAGACCATAGTTGTGATAGATGTGGTAATCCGAGCAGACAGGAACATCAGGAAAAAGATGCGTGAGAAAACAAAGAAGTACTAGGGGCTGACGGAACAACTAGAGCAGATGTGGAAGGTAAAGTACAAAGTGGTAATAGAAACTTTAACCCCCAAACTTGAAAAATAGCTCTAGCAGATTCTACAGGGAGTGCAGAATTATTAGGCAAATGAGTATTTTGTCCACATCATCCTCTTCATGCATGTTGTCTTACTCCAAGCTGTATACACTCAAAAAACAGATTCAGGTCCTTCTTTCAAAGAACACATACAAATTTTGTTAGTTGTTCATAAATGTAATTAAAAAATACCAAATTAATTTGATTTTCTTTGTATAAACCTAAAATTATTCTAAACCAGCAGAGGCTGATTCTGAACACAAAATGAATGAGTTTGTTGGGGCACTGGGGGTAGGAGGAGTACATTTTTGCACTTAAGTATTTGTAAACTCAAAGAAATAAATTCAAGCCCCTCTTTAAGCTTAAACATTTTTTTTAATCTCACTCAACGCAAATGTAGCACTCCAGCGTTACTGCAATTATTATTCGTGTGGTGAACCTAAATTATTTTCTCTCAAAGCAGTCTTTGTTACAAGAACACAAAGTTATTGAGTTACACAACGGTCCGCCTTCTTTGAAAATTTTGCGCTCTTTCAGGATCACCTAAATGAATGCAGCTGCTCTTGGCCTCTCTGTACTTTTTGGATAAAACTACACCTTCAGGTAAGGTAACATATTATTTTTTCATATATCCAATTGTGTATTTCTTTATCAGCTAAATCTATGGCAATGCTATTTATCATAGAAGCTTGTAACAGTTGTTTTTTGAACTTTTGGTGGTGCTACCATTCTCTTCTCTGCTTGAATACTATTTTTTTGACAATATAGCAAGGTCTTTTCAAAAGTGCCTTGTTTTAGAGGAGAAAAGTAAAATTTGGTGGTTATTGCATTTACATGACTCTAACGTGTAATTTGAACACAATGAATTTATGTTTCCAAGGTGAACGTAATAAAATCATATAAGATCTACATGAAATTTACCAACTTAGCACCTCTTAAATTTATTCTTGTTGATATGACATGATAAAATCTAACAAGAGTGGTTAGCTGCCTTAAAGACTCGCGATATCACAAGATCACGTGAGATTTTAAACAACAGGAGGGAGGAAAGCACATGGTTTGCTTCTCGGTCATCTTGGAAAGGTAAGAGTGAATCTGTCTTCATCCATCCAGATGAAAATACTTTTTGTGCAAAGATATCATTAGTTTGTCTATTCTTTTCAGTGATATTTATTCACATTTGTTTTTTGTTGTTGTTTTTTTTAAATCTGTCTGTTTATGCCATTTTCGCTAGCTAACACGTTAGTACAACAATATAGCACAATGTCAAGCTAGCACAAGTATAAAAGCCTAATATGAAAGACATAGCTACTTCAAATGTAGATATTGCTTATAACTTAACCTCTGCAAATAAGCTAGTTGGACCCTACCACAGAAACTGTTGTGATAAATACAAATTTTATGTGTGGGTTGATTAAATGTGTAAGTTTGTAAGTTGCAATTGTTCCACAGTAGTTTACTTAACAATTGATATATGTTTTTAGTACACTGAGGAGGAAAGACCAAACATGAACTGATATTTTTTCTGTTTTTTTTATTTTTTTGAAATAAAATATTTGTCTACTTAATAAACTTAGAGACTTGCAGTGCCCTCCTGTTAAGATAACACATGTTTAATTGTGAAATGGTATTTTAGGTAAGGTGATCATTTTTAATTTGAAATTTGTGGGACTGATTTATCTAATCTGTTTCAGGACGCAGCTGCCATCCAACCCCATAAGTGACCATTGTCGAAAGGGATCATTGGCCATGTTAAGGTTCAAAATTGAGGAGGGAGAGTACAAACCACCCATGGCCCAGAAGGTCTTGGTCAAACAATGATTTTAATGAACACACGTGTGGGAAGACACTCTGTACGCAGACAGCCAGTAGTCCTCGACTTAATCAAAGCATGAACAGATATTTTATAGCATCAGGGTTTGATTTACTGACGCCCCTTCATGCGTCACAGATACATTTTATACATAGATCAGATCAACACCACAATGGCTTTTCACCCAGAAAATCATCTTCTATTTTCATGGCTGGTACTTTCCGTTCTTGTCTTAAAGTGAATTGTTCCTCTTTCTTGTCGAGACATAACTAATCTCTCCTCTAAATAAATCTAACTAATGTGTGTGTATGTGTTGACCTCACATGCTCTTTGTGTCACCTCTTAACTGTCTGTGTCTCGTCCTCAAATGCTCTTTCTCAATTCACCTGTTGCACTTCTGACCTTTCACTAGACCAGAAGCTCACTGAGACTATGTGTATGTCTTCTACTAAATAAATGTTTTAACCAAGAACCTCTACTAAAACCTTAATATAAAATGATCTGATATATAAGTGTTTTGTAAGCATGTATTGCAATTCCTTCTATGGCTCCAAGTCACTTGCACAATAGATTGTCCGAACATCGCGCCGAACAAAGCTTCCGACCCCCAATTAATTGACCGAGCTCCAACTCTTTAATAAGCACAGATATGCATTGTGTATAAAATAGTCATAACTGCTTAAGGCCTTCTTAAAGCTATCTGTTACATTGTTAAAGCCTCGTCTTAGCCTGCTGCTCAAAATAACTTCCACTTCTGCAAAACTCTCCAAGCCTGTTTCCTGTCCTGTTACTTTTAGCCTTTCTGAAAGACACACTGTTTAAACCTCTAAACACAATATAAACTCCAGATTATATTATTAATGCAATGGTAATGATGACAATTATTTAACAATAGCAGTAAAATAATTTCCCTGCTCCACACTCCCTCTCTCGACCTCTGGAACACCAGAGGTCGCAATACATTGTGTCCTCGCTCAGACCCTCTCTAGCCGTCCTCTGGCTCAACCAGCTCCCATTCGAGAACACTCCATGTGTAAGCTTAGGTTTTCTCGGTCCCTCTCTGGTGGTCTCGGACCTCGAGATCTCCAGGATCCTCGCCCCTCCTGTGGTCGCCGAGATCGATCTTCTGCAAAGGAAACAAAACACCTTTTCCTGCCTCTCCCTAACTTATCCTTTTTGGGACTCTGTAATCAAAAGCATGATCCTAATTATGTTCTTAACTTATTGACTTGTATTTATATATATTCTTCAACGTCCTATGTGTTAACTTCATTTTAACCTCACATTTCCTATGTTATCACCTGTTTTTGGTATAGCCTTTTTATTTCATTTGCTCCCTTTAATGTAACAATACCTTCTAATTCTAATTTATCAGACTTAACCAAAATATATGCTTTCCTTCCTCTTTGGTCCTTCTTTAAGTTCAGTCAAAAAGCTAAATGAATTTGAGGCCTTTTGCCTGGAATCAATACTGTCATGTGTGTTTCTTAACTCTGTGTCTGTAAGCGTGTGCAATCCTTCAATAACTTCAATAACTCATATCAAAAAATGCAATATGTATAAAAATCATTTCTATTTACAAGCTCTCCCCTTTATCCTAAAAATACCTCCTATATAATATCTGTATGTGTAAGCCTACATTATAACCACTTCTTCTAAAGATCAAAAAAGAAATCAAACCTGTTCTACTCCTTCAACCCTCACTAATTTTCCCTCTAAGATTTATTCACAGCTTTGAACCCTGGTATTGTATCTTCTAAACAGGATTCAGTTCTTTAATCCTTTAACCTTAACTTAAAAATAACAGTTTCAGTTTTACCATATCCAAATGATCAAAACCCCCAAAAGTCCTAAAATGATCCTAAATTATTAAACAATTAAATTAATAAACCCTAAACCCCCCTTTATCTTGATACATTTCATGTGTCAAGATACTATACAAAACTTAAAAATGCTCAGTTTTCCCCACTCATGTTCCAATCTATGTCATAAAAATAAACTTAAAACAGAACAATTATCAGTCATGTGTTTCTACAATTAATGGTAACTGAGTTACATCAAAATGTTTCCCCTTTAACATTTGGCATTCTCCCAACAATATACTATAATCCCATAATCTAACCCCACTTAATAAAACAAAACAGAAATTTTCTCTGGTAAAAACAAATTGTTTGTCCACATTTATTCATCCTCACATTCACTCCATATTTTTGCTAATAGTGGAGCTTCCCGCGTCAGATTCTCCACCCTCAGCAAAATGAGCTCAGTCATTTTTTATTTTCCATAGGAAAATATTTCTTTATGCTTTTGGACTGGATTGACTCGCATAAAATCCTTTTTACAGGGACTTACGACCTGAATAGTCCCCAGGTAGCTTTCTCCTCAGCCAATTATAATCTGGAAAGCCCCCTTATATTTGCTCTTCCCGAGAATTTTCAGCGCCGTTATTCACTGTTGCAGGCCTGCTTAAAACAGAAATGAAAAAATAGAGCTGATTATTAGCTCATGAGAACACAAAACAAAATCACCTGACAGGCTTTCTTTAAGTGCACTGTTACAAAATAATGGGCCCCTCCCAGACATGTCCATGTTTCCTAAAACTCCCTCTATTAAAAACAAAAACAACAACCCAAACCTAACTGACAAAATCAACCCATCACCACAACAACCTCAACAACCTTAAACACACAAGTCTTGCCACCACATAATTTCACCTCCTCAATACACCGAAAGTCTCATTAAAACCACACAATTTGCACACAAAAATCACCCCCTTATGCTCTGTAACATACTTCAATTCAGCATAAAACATAACCCCCCTTACAACAACATATCACTAAACTATAAATTTCCTACCCAACTCTGTACTTCTCTTGTCTGCCATGCTTCCTCTTCTGAAAGTCACTTCCTCAGTCACACACACACACACACAGGAAGTTCCTTCGTCACCACTCACTCCAACTAATTTGCATACTGAGTCATCTCTCAATGAGTTGCTGTAACAACAGAAACATATGTTTAAACATTACCAACTCATTAAATTATTTTATTTCTTTCTACAGTGATCACTGGTTTTGATCACTTAGTACGAGAGAGCACTCCTAAGTCACTCTTTTTAAAACTACTTTAATCACTTTTATTTTCATAACTCCCTTTGTCATATGGCTTCTTTTGAGTTATTCCTCAGCTTCAAACTCAAATGTATTTCATTAACCATTCACACCATTCTACCACTCATACAAGTAGCAAGCTGATCTTCATTGCGTATCTTTATGTTCTAAGCCAGGTTTAATCAGTATCTATACAAATAATCATCATGAGCTTGTCTTGTCTTTATAAGGTTAATGCATTTTCTGTTTGTGTGTGTGAATTTGCATATGTTGCTTTTGCAGTGTGTCAGACTCCTTCATAATTCTCCACTTAAGCCGTCGGTTTCTTTCCCAAATTTACTAACCCAAATTCTGATTTCCTACCTTAAATAGCAGCATTCCTTGTCCTCAGCCAGAAGGTAGGGCTCCACTTGCCACTTACCCCCTCTGCCTCAGCCCAGCGGCTTTACCCTTGAGGTCCCGTCTTCTTCACTTCATCTCACCCGTGAGTCTGAGCTCACCGGGACTGAGTGAGGCCGAGTAATCGTGGCTGTGCCTGCCTTAGGTTGTCCCAGGGTTTCGAGGTGGGATCTTACCCGTCATGGGCTATCCAGCCTTCCATACTCGCCTGATACGGGGCCCAAGTGGGCAGGGGAGGGAACACACTGGCTCTGGAAATTAAAGGAGTGTACGCTGCTTCCTTCATTGCATCTTATATTAAACTATCTCACTTCTGATTCCTTCCTAGAATAATTTCACATATGGCATTTTGTGTATGTGTGTTTTCTATTCATTAATGTAATTGTCAGTTATTCTCTCTCTTCATTTTACCTTCTTTTGTTTGTTTGTGACGTTCTATTTTAGTTCTACTAAACCTTGATATAAAAACAATACTCCCTTATTTCACGCACACACTCTGCATTTTGCCTACGCACACACTTCTCTCTCAGACTTCCTCTGTTCACACACCACCTTGCACTCACTCTACTATCAACTTTCATAGTGTTATTATTATTTAGTATTTTGTACACCTCACACAGAATCATTCAAATCGAGTACTCACAGCATTCACATCACAACCTTCAACTTTCACTTTCAATCCTACAAGACGCAGAGATGGACATCTCCTTCACCTAACATAAACTAAATTACCATATCAACATACAATTACTGAAATTCAAACTCAAATACACCGTCTGTTTTAATAAAGTAAAAGAGTAAACAGGTGTACCAAGTGTATGTACTTATGTGTTTTTAAACTGAAAGAAAAAGAAACTCAAACTCTTATAACATCACTCATGCCTCTCTCAAATTAAAAACACTTTCAAACTTTAAAACATCCTACTTGACATCACCAAAGAAATACCTCTCACCCCTTTATTCATCATTCAAAACCTTCTAGTCACCGCATTCACACACTTAAACTGTGACCAGAGTTGAGGAATATAACTCAAAACACACTTTCCTAAGAGTATTTTAGACATGCTTGTCATAATCAAAAAGAGCAAGTCAAAAACAAACAAACGAAAAATTGAAACCTCCATTAATTCTCACCGCACACACAAGAAATTGAAAAAATAAACCACACCAGCAACTAATGCTGGAGAAAAGTTACTACTGAGAGTAATGTGTTAGTCTTAAGTATATACAGTGCACTCAATATATTTATATATCTGTATCCAAACTCAGTCAATTACTATACATCCACTACGGCAACTCAAAACTTTATTTATAGTCCTCTAATAAACATAAATGGCATTTGAAACACACACTCAACAATGTTTGCAGCAGTATTTGTAAAACCAACTGTGGCTTAAACAGTTCACTGCTTACTAATTTGCATTTTCACTCACACACACACCGTCTAAAAATAGCTCCAGCATTGCCTCAGACTCCTTTCACACAGAGATCTCTTATTTTATATTACAAAGACATCTTATATTTACAACCACTGTCAGATCTGTCAGCTTTAGCGCCTACACAATTTCGACAAATTTAAAATAACCGCCCAGCGGATAAACTCCCTGAGTTTTTTGCGACCAATTAACCAGTATCAAGACTTTAACTGTTTCTGGCCTCATCTCTAAAATCCCTAACTCAATTTAAAAGCGTCAACCAACCCAAACTTTGCCTGAAGCTCTAATTTTGGCGTTTCACAGCCAAGGCTTACCCCAAAGTGTTAAGTTAAAGTTACACGCCCGAAGTCCAACTTCTTCCGACCAAAAAAGCGCAGACTACCGTTCCAAACGGTAAGGAGACTCTAACTCCTAGTTATTCTGGAGTGCCCCAAACTCCACAGTAACCAACTGACTATCCCTCTTTGAGGACAATGCCTAAGCGTCCTTGGCATTGGCAAGCGTTACCTCTGAGCACTGCGCTTCCTAGAACCCCCACGGTTCCGTTCTAAAATAATTTATAATACTTTGAAACAACAATCAACACCCAAAACAAGTGTATGACTGAGGCAGATGCAACCTAGTGGTCAATTTGACCGCTCAGGTCCACTCTTATGACCAAATTTGGACTCTAACCAACAAAATAACCAATTCCCTACCAAACTACTTGAGACTTGAACTCAATTTCTTTGGGACTTCAACCCAGTATTTAAACTTTTCTTATCAGACTCTTAACTGCTTTCATTTCTTCTTAGCAGAACTCTAACTGCTTCAACTCATGAGATTTTTCATCAAAATCAAAACAGACATCCACCAGTAACTTCAGTGAGTAGACTTAAATTTTATCATGTCCAATTTGGCACACTTTGGAAATAATTCAACAGGTAGTGCCTTACCTTTTGGATAAGCCGGCTTATGCCCACTCACTTCGACCACTGGAATTCATGTCTGCCCGTCAGACCACCTAAGACCAAATTTCTCCATCTACACCTCCAATTCTCCCTCCTCAACCACCGGACGAAGCCCCCAAATGTTAAGGTTCAAAATTGAGGAGGGAGAGTACAAACCACCCATGGCCCAGAAGGTCTTGGTCAAACAATGATTTTAATGAACACACGTGTGGGAAGACACTCTGTACGCAGACAGCCAGTAGTCCTCGACTTAATCAAAGCATGAACAGATATTTTATAGCATCAGGGTTTGATTTACTGACGCCCCTTCATGCGTCACAGATACATTTTATACATAGATCAGATCAACACCACAATGGCTTTTCACCCAGAAAATCATCTTCTATTTTCATGGCTGGTACTTTCCGTTCTTGTCTTAAAGTGAATTGTTCCTCTTTCTTGTCGAGACATAACTAATCTCTCCTCTAAATAAATCTAACTAATGTGTGTGTATGTGTTGACCTCACATGCTCTTTGTGTCACCTCTTAACTGTCTGTGTCTCGTCCTCAAATGCTCTTTCTCAATTCACCTGTTGCACTTCTGACCTTTCACTAGACCAGAAGCTCACTGAGACTATGTGTATGTCTTCTACTAAATAAATGTTTTAACCAAGAACCTCTACTAAAACCTTAATATAAAATGATCTGATATATAAGTGTTTTGTAAGCATGTATTGCAATTCCTTCTATGGCTCCAAGTCACTTGCACAATAGATTGTCCGAACATCGCGCCGAACAAAGCTTCCGACCCCCAATTAATTGACCGAGCTCCAACTCTTTAATAAGCACAGATATGCATTGTGTATAAAATAGTCATAACTGCTTAAGGCCTTCTTAAAGCTATCTGTTACATTGTTAAAGCCTCGTCTTAGCCTGCTGCTCAAAATAACTTCCACTTCTGCAAAACTCTCCAAGCCTGTTTCCTGTCCTGTTACTTTTAGCCTTTCTGAAAGACACACTGTTTAAACCTCTAAACACAATATAAACTCCAGATTATATTATTAATGCAATGGTAATGATGACAATTATTTAACAATAGCAGTAAAATAATTTCCCTGCTCCACAGCCATTATCAAGTTTGTGATTTGAATGTAGTTGGGCTAAAAACATTGAAAGGGTCTTAGTGATTGATTGAGTCCAGTCATTAATTACTTAGGGTTCACTTAAATGAAGATTAGCCTGTTGTTTATTTATTTAACCTTTGAGTGAAGGATGTGGCATTGTAAGGTGTGTAGTGGATCTCTACCTACACTCAAAAAAATAATTCATTGGATGAACTTAATTTCATCTTGCCACCTATATTCCATCTAAACAAATCATGTTATATCAATCCATCTTGATTGTGTTGTTTCAACACTAAATATGTTTGTAAGTGTAACATAATTTAAACATTAACATTCAATTAATTTGATTTTTATTCAGTTAACATTTTTTTACCAAGTTAGTCTAATTAAATAAATTTAAATTCATGTTATATTGTTTAAACACTTTGGCACATCAAATTCAAATTCAAATTTTTATTTGTCACGTACACAGTCATACACAGTACGATATGTAATGAAATGCTTGGACAACTGCTCGTGACCTAAAGAAAACAAAAAAGGAAAAGGCTATGAATAAGAAAGGAAATAAATATGAAAAATTAAAAAGGGTAAATTTAACTAGGAAGGAATAAAATATAAATTAAGGTTAAAAATGAAATAATTGTACAACACAAATTAGAATGAAGGGTAAATTTAACTGGGAAGAATAAGATAAAGATAAATATATAAATTAAAGTTGAAAATAAAATAACTGTACAACAAAATACACAATACACAATATAGAACTATATAAGAATGTATGAAGAAATCTAAATATAAATAAATATATACACAATAACAGCAGCTGTACAAGTATTAACCGGAAATGAAGAATATAGTGACCAGTGTTGTGCAAAACCAAAGTCCAGGAAGTCCAGTGTGTGTGTAAGAACCATATGTGTGGGTCAGTACTGTGTGGTGGTGTGATTGAGAGACCGTATCGCCTGCGGGAAGAAGCTCCTCCTCAGTCTCTCTGTGTTGGTCTTCAGGGAGCAGAATCGCTTTCCTGACCTCAACAGAGAGAACAGTCTGTTGTTGGGATGGCTGAGGTCCTTCACGATCTTCCTGGCCTTGGTCCAGCACCGCCTGCTGTAGTCTTGTTACATGAACTAGTAAAATATTTGTTTGTTACACCAATGTTAATCTTGTTGAATGAACAAATGTAATTTATGTCTGTAGTACTTACACCAATCATGTTTCAGTTAGTGTTTGTATTGCTTATGTAAACATTAATTTAAATTAAATTAATGAAACATACATAAATGATAACTTGCAAAACCATCTCTTTTATTTTGCTTGAACATTCTTAAAACAGTTGGCAGGATCCCAGTTCAGCCTAGCTTTCTCCCCTTTAACCATCTCATACTAAGACCACAGAACTTCCAGATCAAGACATGCTGACAGAAAGAAAAAATACAATAAAATAACCCTAACCCTAATAATAAAAATGAAATAAGTCTGTTGAATAGTTTGCAGACAAAAAAATATTATCCCCAAAGCAACTTTGGTAAAATGTAGTAAAATATGCATTGCAAACAACAATATGAATTTTAACACAATTTAAAGCTCAGACATAACATTCAACATTACTATGTTGCTTGCATACATTAGTCCTCCATTTAATAAGGCTGTATCCATTAATAGTGACTTTATGCTATTTAACGTGTGGAGAAAACATTCAATTTTGAGCATAACTGCTCCACTCAAACAATTTGTGAAAACCAGTGTGCATTTGCCTTTGTAACAATTGCCATCTGGCAAAAATCAGTGTTTACACTTCAAGTGTATAAGACTTTAAGTTATGAACGAACAATCTTTGTATAATAGCCACAGAGCAAACCACATAGTTTATATGAACATTTTATAACTTACAATTTTAAACTTTAAAACAGTAAGCACATATTTGCATTGCAGAAACCTTGAAAAAAAGAAATATCTGGCTTGCCTGAGTCTGTTTCAAGCTCATTCACCCCATTAGTTTGTTTTTTTAGGAACTGTGCCTTGGATGACAACCTCTGTCCATCCAGCTTCATGATAATCTTTTGCAAGACTTCAAAAGTTCATTTGAGCTCCGGTGGGTAGCTTAGGTTCAGACAGTATATCAGTCCAAATAACAGAGCACAAGCAATTGCAATGCTCCTCAAACCAGTGAGAACCTCCACGCCTTCAATCAGGACACCGATGTTCTCTGGGTCATCTCCAGGCTCCGCACCCTCCTGATGTATGACATACACTCCCATCACAGTTTGTTGCATGGCTTCAGTGTTGGCCTCAGTGTTCTGTGACGTAAAATATAATAATACATTTGTTTGAGTCTAGATATGAAAAAAAAAAGGAATTCAACAAAACAAGGACCAATTGCAAAATTGTAAAATCACAATTTCATATATCGAAATTACCCATAACTCCTGGAGCAAATTACATAACACAGAACAACTTGTGAATGTAACTGACCGTATATTCCTTCACAAGTTTCTCATGGTCTTCATTCAGGTAGACACACAAGGACTTCAGGATGCATGCTCGTCTTGTATGTATTGTGTCATCCTAAGAAAAAAGGGAATCCATAATGACAATATTTAGCTTTTAGGCAGCAGTTTGAAAAAGGAATACTTAGTTTGGAAGAGTCCAAAAGGCCACATGGTAAATAGACTGGTTCTGATATAGCGTTTTTCTACTCTGAGCACCCAAAGCTGCCTTTATACAACAATTCATTCACCCAATCACATTTTCGAAACTGTTTAAATAGCCTGTATTTATATAGCACTTTACTGGTCCCTAAGGACCCCAAAGCACTTTACATATCCAGTCATCCACCCATTCACACACTGGTGATGGCAGCTACATTGTAGCCACAGCCACCCTGGGGCGCACTGACAGAGGCGAGGCTGCCGGACACTGGTGCCACCGGGTTTACTGCTTACTGTCTAACATTCATACACATTCACACTCCGATGAATGCATCGGTGAGCAACTTGGGGTTAGTATCTTGCCCAAGGATATTTGGCATGCAGACTGGAGGAGCTTGGGACCAAACCGCCAAGCTTCTGGTTAGTAGCTGACCTGCTCTACCACCTGAGCTACAGCCACCTCGAAACATCTGTCCAAACCAAATCAGACACAAAATGAGGCAACTAAACACTAATGTTTTTTTTTTTTTTTGTTTTTTTTTTGGGGGGGGGGGGGGTCATTTTGATCAAAATTAACCATACGATTTTATCAATTACTTATTAATATAAGACTGATGCTTATATAATTTGTATAAAATATGAAAACCTCTTAGGACTTTTGCCTACCATATGTATAGATATCTTTGCTCATAAAATTGCCAGATTATGGGCATAAAAAGTTCTTAAGCACAGATCTAACCCACCTTGGAGATGGCCACCATGATGTGTCTCATTTTTCTGCCAGCCACCCCACCTTTGCCTCGAAAGAGCTCCATCATGCGTGGAGTGTACAAGTCTAGCTCATAAAAGAATCTAGATAGCAGCGGTACTGTCGATATGTGCAGGAATTCCGTGTCAATCTGAAAAACATGAACAATGCACTTATAATATGCACCAGAGGAAGGACATACCAGGAATTATTAGCTGTTTTATCACTATGTTATGTCAATATTAGTGAAGCAAGAAATAACTGGTCAACCATAAACACACTCTTGCGACATAAAGCTAGACATATAGGACATGCACCTCTTTCTCGGTGAACAGAGCTGGCCATCTGCTTTTAAAATCTGCAATGAAGGGCTGTCCTTGAATAACTTCTTGCCTTCTGTACGAAAAAGTCTTCTGCATTTTCATTGTCACTATATTGTCATTGTTTCTCTTCTGAACCTCTGAAAGCAGTGCAATTCTCTCTTTTTCCAGGCTGTCAGTGGTTTCTCCTTTTGGAGACTGCGGACAGTAATTGACTTCTGCTCTTCTAGGCTTTTTCACATTCAATGCTGCCTGACTTTTGTCTTGGGCCTTGTCCTTTAGTGAATTTACCAACACCTTCGTGATGTATTTCTGGGGAGAGAAATTAATTAAAACAAAGTTATTACTCTGACAAATTTGTGTTAATATCTACATACTGTGAAATGTGAAGACTGTTACGGTGCGTACACACCGAACGCGATAGACGCGACCAGAGCTTCAGGTTTACATATAAAGTCAATGGAGGAGCACGATGAAGCACGACTGGGGGTCCAGCTAAACTTCGGAAGCAGAGTTGCATTGAGAAAACGCTTTTCTGCCTAATTCACACGACTGACGCCTTTGAAGCGCGAAGTAAAATACGCGCTGCAGTTTGTGTGGTGCATTTTGTGCATTCGCGCTTATCACGTCTACCGCTCGAGCTGGTAAAATCTGCGGGACAGCAGCTCCTCAAACTCGGCAAGGGACAGAAGGTGGTACAGCTGAAAGCGGCCGTCATCCAGACGCAGTTTCTGGAGCAAGTGGTGAAACGCACCAAACTGCTCACGCTTGTGGAAGACCTGATGGACCCAGGTACCGTGAGGACGTCCTTTACGCACTGCTCTGCTCTCCACAGCAAATAGAGAAGGGAGACTCTTTCTTCAAACGCTAGATTGACAGCTGCCATTTTAATAACATACCGTCTGGCACTACTTCCTCCCAGATCTCTTCTTCATACGCGTGAAAATTGCATATCTTAAAGCTCGACCAGTTCATGCTGGGCGCGCTTCGAGGTGCAAATGTGCACGCGATCAGCTAGGGGCGTCTATCGCGTTCGGTGTGAACGCACCGTTAGTCAGCCTTAATGCAGAGCACCAGAGAAACTATAACCCGAACAATTATCCACCTAAATCATTCTGAATTCGAAAACTAAGTGAATATATTACAAAAAAAGAAAATGCACATGCAATTATTGTGACAGATTTTATCTTACTCCTTGTTATTAACTCCCCTAAACGCTGGTTTAGTTGAATTAAACCTTTCATCAATCCAGTTAATGCGGTTGCCCGCGACTAAACTCCACTGACAAAAACAGGAATTTTAGATAGAGCATCATAAAACACTCATAAAATCACCCAAACCATGTCGGTCAGTCTTACCACTACTACCAACAATCACCAACTCCGGTTAAGCAGAAAGTAACCTGTCATTCACGGAGCTATATGCGAAGACGTTACGGCTCTACGCGGCTTTCCCGCTCTTCAAAGTTAGCTAACTCCAGAGAAGAAAAACAGTCCTACCCACGCAGATAACCATGAAACACACCTCATTCAAAATTGACAGAAACAAAAAAAAAAAAAACGAACTTACCAAAATAACCTCATCAGTTTTTGCTCTGTTGCAACAATTAGCGACTCCGGTTAAGTTTTTAAAAAAAAAATCAAATTCACCGACTTACATTTGAAAAATGTTTGGGTCTACAACCTCCCTGCTATATATAAAAGTCCTCTAAATCTCCACACTACACAGGTAAAAAATTTTAACTACTAGTATTTATCTCTCACACCACTAACCTAAATAAATATATCAAGAAATATTACTTACCTCACTATCAGGTATGCCAAAGAAGTAACTCCACGTGCACTCGTTAACTTCTCAACGGACCTTTCCGCATCCGGTGGGCGTGGAGCATGCGCAATACATGACGCTATCAGAGTCGTTGGTTTGATGGACCTCATTCTCATTGGATTGCCATGAACGAATTTAACTCATCAAAGTTTTCTTTGATTTATATTCAACAAAAAAGAATGAATCATTTAATGAGCATAAAAATGATTTCTTCATGTGATGTAAACATATTACTACTTTGTTAATCAAACACATGCCCTAGTTGATTTTTTTGAGTGTAGTAGATATGAGCTACTAAAACATTTTAGACTTCAGCACCGGCACATGCCACGTTACCCATGCCCACACATAGACTGCCCATGTACTTTTAAGACATTTAATGCTTTGTACAAACACCCAGAGGTTGCAGCAATTATCAACATACAGTTGTCATTTGTGCACCTGTAGCAATCTTCCAACAGAGAAGTCTTATTTTTTACACATTGGCACTCATCTGAAAAGTAGTGAAACCGTTACTTGTATGTTTGAAAGTTGTACTTTTCACACAAATATATATGGAACATTTCATTCTCACAAGAACAGGAAACACACCCCACATACATTCAAAGATTTCAAGCCTGGTGTAGTTAAAATCACACAAGTTTCACAAGGATCCTCTTATAATCCTGAGGAAGATGCAGGTAATCAAGTGTCTGCAGTTTCAGCAGACAGTGCATGTTCAAGTAGCGGTTCAGATGTAGCTAAGAACTTGCCTGAAGTAATTGAGAAAAAATTTGCCGCAGTGTTGCTCAAGTTGGAGCATTTTGCACATGTGCCAGGCACAAAAATTGATGAGTTCTTAGAAGAACTGCACTACTTAAGTTCAGCAACACTGCCCCTCTCGATTGAAATTCTAGAAAGGGTGTTTCAGAAACACAGTGTCACAACTGAAAGGTCCATGTTAGAAGAGGTAGCCACTGCTATCTGTGTATCTAACCCGTTGCTCAAAGCAATCGAGAAGGGGGGACCCCTGAGCTCAACTTACATCCGCAACCAGTATTATAAAGAAAGCTTTAACACTGTAGAACCCATTGAGTACATTCTTGATGCCAAGGAAAAAAGGAGTTTTCAGTACGTGCCTGTACTTTAGTCTTTGCAGCAGCTCTTTGTCAGGAAAGGTGTTGTGGACAGGTTAGTTGAAAATCACAAGGCCCAAAATAGGGGGACTAGTGAACACCATACTTACAACTCTTCTCAGGATGGTTCATACTTCAAGCAAAACAGTTTTTTGTCAGGGGATGAGATGAGAATTTTACTGTGTTTATACATAGATGATTTTGAGATTTGCAATCCTTTGGGTACCTCTCGCAGGAAACATAAGCTTTGTGGCATCTACTGGACTGTGAGTAATTTGCCTATAGGCTCACATTCATCACTATCATCAATTTACTTGGCAGTCTTGTGTAAAACTGATGATGTGAAGAAATTTGGTTATTGCCGTGTCATGCAACCTCTTCTTCAAGATGTGAAGACTCTGGAGCAAGAGGGAATTTTCATTCCATTACTAGGCAGATGTCTTAAAGGCACAATTCAGGTTGTTGTAGCAGATAATCTGGGGGCTCACAGTATTGCTGGTTTTACTGAGAGCTTTTCTAGTGGGTACATTTGCCGATTTTGCACAGGAACCAGAACAGAAATCCAAACAAAAGAGGTAAAATCAGGTGCATTTACACTCAGGACTAAAGAACTCCATGACTCTCATGTAAAATTAGCTAATGAGACTGGTACGAGCTGTTTTGGAGTGAAAAGGCCTTGTGTTATCAGTGAAAATATTGCCCACTTCAATGTTCACACAGGTTATCCTCCAGATATTATGCATGATCTTTTTGAGGGCATAGTGCCGGTGGAGCTTGGACGCTGTTTGGCATCGCTGATATCCAATAAATATTTTAATCTTGAAACCCTCAACAAATCCATCCTGCATTTTCCGTACAAATGGGCTGACAAGACAAATAGGCCACATGTGATCACACACACATTTTCAACTAAGCCAACAATAGGTGGGAATGCCCATGAAAATTGGGCTCTGTTAAGACTGCTCCCATTCATAATTGGGCATCTGGTTCCAGAGGGTGAAATGGCATGGCAAATACTGATGGACTTGAAAGACATTATCGAGCTTGTGGTTGCTCCAACACACACAGATGAGTCCATTGCTTATCTTCAGGCAAAAATTTCAGAGCACAGACAAAAGCACCAAGAACTCTTCCCTGGTGTGCATCTGCTCCCAAAACATCATTACTTAGAGCACTATCCTCATCTGATAAGGATGTTTGGGCCTCTTGTAGGATTCTGGACAATGCGTTTTGAAGCCAAGCACAGTTATTTTAAGCAGGTTGTGCGCCACACCAATTGCTTTAAAAATGTGCCCCTTTCGCTAGCCACTAAGCATCAGCTCATGATTTCATATCACTTGAGGTCATCTAGTATTGAAAAAAAATCCTCTACAGGTCACAAATGTCTCAACAGTTCCTGTTGATGTTTTGAAAGAAGAAATGGCTCAGACTATTGCACAGAAATTCCCTGGTACATCTGAAGTCCACCTTGCAAAGTGTGTGTCAAGCAAAGGTGTAACTTTTAGAAATGGGATGATAGTTGCTCATGGGTGTACAGGCGGACTGCCTGATTTTGGAGAGATTGTTCAGATTTGTATTGTTCAGGAGAGCTTGTGTTTCATAGTGAGAAGGCTTTCTGGCTGGTACAGGGAACATTTCAGAGCCTTTGAGCTGACTGCATGTCCAAGCAGAGAGACTGTGTTGATTGAACTTGGTGAACTTGCCGATGAATACCCTTTGGCAGACTACTTTGTTGGGCCTCTAAGACTGGTGACATTAAAAAGACACATACATGTAATATAAGGTTTGTTATCTTTTGCATGTATAATAATGTATATATCATTTTAGTCACTATTAGTTTGTCATAATATCTTCTCTTTCTCTCTGTCTTTGTGTGTGTGTGTGTGTGTGTGTGTGTGTGTGTGTGTGTGTGTGTGTGTGTGTGTGTCTGTCTCTCGCTCTGTCTCTCTCACACACTCACACACACACACAGTGCTTAACATAGTTATTAAATCATCAGCCAATATTCGGTGTAGGCCATAGCTGTATAATCTGTATAAGCTCTATAATCTAAATATTTTTATTGCTATAGTACAATTAATGTTGTTATGCATTTAATTTTCAATATATTATCTTACAGAACTAGAACTAGAAATAAATGGTAAAGCAAATTATTATTAAGATGCCAAGTTACAATTATTTATTTTAATTTCTGAAGAGAATGTTATGCTTTATTAATTTTACTCCTGAGAGAATTCCAGTTTAAATTTGATTATAAAAATGTGAATAATTCATTTTGAAATTCTTCATCCCTGTTCAACATGGTAAAATGTTGAACTCACTGAAAAGGAAAGAGTCCCAATTACAGGAATGAACTCATTTTTATGACAGGCAGTCTAATAAATCTAAAATGTATTGACAATTAATGTGGCATTATTTTATTTATATCAGTTTTAATGGACATAGCCTGCCACACCTTTATCGAATTGCTTTGTTGAAATCAGATTTACCCTTGTTGAAACGGTTAACGTTGTCTTAATTTCCTCTTTTAGGCTGTTGTGAAATGGCTGCAATGGTGAAACTCAGAATCATTTTCTCCGAAAATGATTCCCGGAGATTGATCCTTCCAAATGGGATGCCAGAGTCTGTCAGTGAGCTAGTTCAGCAGATAAAGGGACAGTGTGGAGTTAATGGGGACTTCAGACTTCAGTTCATGGATGCAGAATTTGGGAATGAATTCACCAACTTGGAGTCAATGTCGGACATCCAGGACAAAAGTACCATCAAGATCATCTTTAGCTCAGTTGCACCTGTCGAGCCTGGTGAGCCACTGATCCCTCTTTACTCACCTGCTGCCACTTCCCGCACTCTAGATGACTCCTCATCCATTTCATCTCCTGGGAACTCATTTGATACAGATATATTGTCTTCTCCTGAATCTACGTCCTCAAGAGCCACTGCATGGCCCGATGTCTTCCCCATTCCCCGGTTCTCTTATGATACTCAACTACAGCTGGACAGGGCCAATGCTACTTTCAAAGAAACTGGAGCTTTGTTGAATCCTGATCATAAAATTAAGTCTGCCATTCTTGATGGTTTAGCTGAAACAATTGTTCAGTACAAGGTCTACCTCTCTGACAGGGAGTTTGATGAGGTCGCAGAAGCTCTTGTAACAACCCATCCATGTTTGAAAGAGCCTGGTTCAGTCACTGGATATGGCGGATGGAAAACAAGCTTGAAGTATAAACTTGCTAACTACCAAACTAAGCTTAGACGGCTTGGTTGCCCTGAAGTTACTGTGAATTCCCTAAAACATAAACCTGATGGCAAATGTACTCCTGCGTATGGCGTGAAGAAGCCAAAAAAAGCTGAAGTGAATTACTGCCCCACTTATCCAGCTGGTGAAACTGCAGAGACACTGGAAGAAATCAGAGTGGACCTCCTGTCAGAAGTTAAGAAAAAAAACAATGACCACAGGGTGGCTGCAATGATGGAGAAGACCTTTGCTCTCAGAAGGCAAGAGGTAGTACGTGAAGCACCGATGATTGCTGATTTCAAAATGAGGTGGCCAGCTCTCTTCCATGTGTGTGAGGTAATTGAATGGGTTTAAAACAACAGCAATATTTTGCTTCCATTGGATTATTATATAAAAGTAACTTGTGACCACATGGGATTTACTGAAGGTCAGCTAAAGCAGCCTGTGTTAGCTCAGCTACAAATATGAATGCAGGAACCTAATATACAAGAAATTAATGGATTATGCATTCACATGTATTGAACAGACTTGACTCACTTTTAAGTGGACTGAATAATGACAACACAATCCTCTGTTAATTATTTGTGGTTGTATTTGCCTTTGTTAAGTATCCTGGGTTTTTTTTAAAGGTGCTGTGTAAATCTCAGTTATAAATGTATTCTTATTATTAGTTTTGTCTGTTGGATTATTATTCTGCCTTTTGCAGGTGAGTGCAGAATTCAAGAGGATTACAACAATCCATTTGCAGTCTAAGTTCTTCTCCCAGCTGGATAGTTATTTGGCAAACTTTATGAAGATATATGCCAAGAAGGGTGGAATGCAAGGGAGAAACATTAAGACCATCATGGCACCTGCAACCCAGGTATGACAAGATATATTTATACAAGCCCAATTGAAGAAAGTTTGGATATTGTGTAAAGTGTAACTAAAACCAAAATGCAGTGATTTGCATTTCAAAACCATCTTTTACTTACAAATAAACATAGAAATTTGGTGAGTTAGAAACATTTGTAAATGTTTTTGTACTTGATTCTAATCTGCTGCTGAGTCATTTTTATTCTCCTTAAACTGCAGCTGAACTAACCAGTTAAATTTGTAATTCACCTTAAATATCTGTTCAGTGACATTAATTTCACTTTGATATGGAGACAAGCTAATGTGATTTCCATGTTTCCTTTATCAGGCTGCGTGATAACCTTTAGTGTTCAAGTGAGCCCAGATTAAATTGTCAGACCCTAATGTGCTGATATCACCTTACAAATAAACAACAGCACTTTAAGCAAATAATTTACTGGAACTACAATGTTTATTTTACTGCTCTGTTTATTAAAACATCAGATTCAACATTTGCTGCACCATTCATCACTAGTCCCTAAACAGCATGGGTGTTTTTTACTGTTATATTTTAGTCTTCTTTATAGATTGTTAATCCCTATCTGATAACGTCCCTAGAGTACACTTGTAGGGATTATTTCATGGAAGAAGAGTCATATGACCCGTGAAACGCTCCTTTAGATTGGTTAGATATTGCTAACACTAGGGCTGGGCGATATGACCCAAAATTCATATCTCGATATTTTTTAGCTGGATGGCGATAAAGGATATATATCTCGATATTTTTTTAAAGCCATAAGTTAAGAACAAAAAGAGAGTTCTTAGTCACACTGTGTCCCAGATGTCACACGGGCACTTTTATTTACATACAGCGTAGATGTACATGAAGAAATTACTCAAAAATAAATTATCAGCATTTATTAAATAATCATGGTCCATAAATAAAAGAAAACAATGTTGTTTTTGTGCATAACAAAAAGCTCACAATTGTGCAGTCAAAATGTAAACTAATAGACGCTGAGCATAATAACAAAGAGACAGATTTCACAGCTGCACCACGTCTCTGAACAGGTGCCATTTGTGGTCCTTATACACACACAGTACGGTAATATTACGTTGAAGCACAGTACGTATTACTCCGCGAGGCTCCTCCCCGGTAGCCGTAATCCTCCGACAATCCATCAAGCGGTGCAGCTCCGTAGCTTAGCAAAGTCATATTAAAACATTTTTTGACAGATTGCTGAGCGCTGTGTACCACATAAAATCGGTTCGCGGTCAGTAAGCACAACCAGAATTCATACATACATTCATACACTGTCGATTTTTGAGAAAATGAAAGGATTTTAGGCCATGCATGTCGTTAGCGCGGTTAGCTCGCTAACACGTTGACGCCGTCCAGCCCCACGCACGGGGCGATTCGCGGTAACTCGCTAACGGAGATTTTCCGCTTTCATCTTGTCATTGCCTGCAGGTGAAGCTATGGGGGAGGGGAAGTTGTGTTCAGTGAAGGAGAGGCGAGGCCGAGTAACGTTGCATAGAGACAAAAGTGGACGAAAGAGAGGCAAACCTGCGGCTCCACAAGTATAATTATAACGTAACATAGACTTTATCGATATAAACGATATTGTCACATCTTATATCTCGTATGAAGATATATCGATATTTTTAAAGAACTCGATATATCGCCCAGCCCTAGCTAACACCACCCTTTTTATGGAAACAAGCCGGGGAAATCCTAGGTTAAGTTAACGAGTTCATAACCAACTTCGTGTGAGTGCATATCCTGATCACCAGTGTTAATCCAGATAAGGGAAAGATACCCTGGGTATGTTGAACTCGCTTCATAGTATAGGCCTCTGTTGCTCGACTTTTGGGAGAAGAATGTAATCTCATTCAAATGTTATGGGGGTGGTCAGAGGTCTGGAGAGCTGGCAGGCCAGTTCATCAAATTCAATATGAGCTAATATTTTTCTTAAAAATTATCAAATTTTCCCAGATTAAAAATTTTATATGTTTATTTGTAAGTGACATGTAGTTTTGAGACTAGGAAATCATTGCCTTCTGATTGTATGTACATTTACACATCATCCAAACTTTCTTGAATTGGGGATGGTATGGCATGATTAAACTCATAGACAAAGTAATAAATAATATTACAATGACAGATTTGTCTAAAATGCATAAAGACTATTCTATTCCAAAGGGGTAAAGATTGCAGAACAATAGCCTCTAAATTTCTCACAAAATGTTCTTTAACCCCACTGCTAGATATGTGTATGTTATATATGTGTGTTATATATATATGTGTGTGTGTGTATATCTATGTGTGGAGAGTGAGATAGAGTATATTTGTGTAATTTATGTATTTTCCCTCTGTGTATTAAGACTGCTGCTGTCGAAGTCAGAAGAGAATGCATCCTCAAAGGTCTTTGCGTGTACCTGAATGAAGATCCAGAGAAGCTGGTGAAGGATTACCTGGTATGTTAATTTGCAGTTATCCTTATCTAAGGAGATGATCAAAGATAGGCTCAAACTACATATAAAAAGCTACATGCAAGAAGTTTGTGGCTTTAAAAATTACCTTTTAAAAATAGGAAAAGTAAGGGCTTTATTTTTCTCACTAGATACTGCACGCACCATTCTTGAGTGTTTTATACTAACCTCATAAAATAATATCATCACAGAACTAATATCATATAATGATTCACCCATTCACGCACACATTCATACAAGTATTTCTATGTAGCATTCACACTTTGATGAGTGTATCAGGAGCAACTTAGGGTTTAGTAACTTAAACTTACCCATGGTTAGTTCTGGTATTCAGACTGGAGAACCCAAGGATTAATCCAGTACACAACTTGCTCTACCTCCTAAGCCACAGCCACCCCTAACTCAATATCTTAAAAGACAGGACTTTGTTGAGGTATTGAATTAGATTGTCTTGAGTCAGAAAAAATATCAGGCAGTCATTTTTGATTACATTTACATTATTATAAAGTTTCAATTAATAAAGCTTTTAGGTATTTTACATTAATTATCTCTCTCTCTCTTTTTTTTAAATTGTCACAGAACGTTGATAAAAGCATCGCCACTGCCATAGCAGAGACAGTCTTTGGAATCTGTGTCATTCGATCAGAGGGTGCGGAGCCTGGCGATGACCCTCAGGATGTTATGATTGTTCTAGAGGGGGTGGAAGTGATGGGTGAGTTGGGCAGTGTAGCTTTTGCAGTGGCAATGTTGCTTGGTCTGGTCTACTCATTGAACCTGAGCTACCCTCCGGAACTCAGGTACACCTTTGAGGTTCTGCAGAAGATTCTTATGGAGTTGGATGCACACAAACTATCCAACAAAGTACAGGTTCTCAAAACGCTTCTTTCTCGTTGAGAAATGTTGCCAATACAACAGCTACACCATGTATCTGGAACATGCACCAGAAAGAACTGCAGACAGATGATACAATGCATTTTTTATTCATTTTGAGATACACAAAATTGGTGATATTTGTTTTTTTTGAAAGTGCATCTCTTTGACCTTCAAAATCACTTGATTCAGCCGTTCATTGTAGTTAAAAAATGGTTTGAACAGGTTAAGTTTCCACCATCTCCACTACTTTTTTTCTGTGATATAACTTGCATTCGATGTATTCTTCACATGTTATGTGAAATTTGCTATAAATACAATAAATTGGAGAAAACAAAAAGATGTGTATGACAAATTTTTATTTACCTTTTAGATGTAATAGTGAAATGTATGTTAACGAGACTCTAGACTTTGTTAAATGCTCCAAAAAATTACTCTTTAAATTAACTTAAAATAATCATGGAAAGAATTTCCACGTGATTAAATTGCTTTCTATTAACATTAAAGACTTGTGTTGGAATAACTTAATTTGTATGAGTTGGTTCAACTCAATTAACTTAAGCTGGGACCAAATTTAGTAAATTAGTTGGAGAAAACCTACTGAATTGAGTTTGAACAAAAATCTTTAAGTTGGATCAACACTATTAAAATATATTGGATCAAAATGCAGTAAATACGTTGATTCATCAATCTTTAATTAAGTTGGTCCAACTTGAGTGGATTAAGTTGGAGTAACAGAATTGCATGGTGCTAAAATAAAGCAATTTAATCACGTGGAAATTCTTTCCATGATTTTTTTATGTTCATTTAAAGAGTTATTTTTTTGAGTGTACTCGGAGCCTGTGCTAGCTTATTAGCAGCTAGCCAGCCATTGTGCTCAATGAAAGATGATGTCCTATAGCTAACTTCTTTCTTACTGTTTTCTTTTTATAATCTAATAATGTGGTATTCTGTGTTTATTATTATATAATGCCATTTTCTAGTAGAAAGTATCATTTTGAGTTTACTGAGGGTGCTACCAAAAGCAAACCATGTGGCCGGAAGAGTAACTGCAGGCAGCACAATGCGCACTCCCGTGACGTTCAAACCTATTTATTATTATAAAAGATTTCGGCTACGGCTACGGCCACACTTACACAGGTATTTTTGAAAACGAAGATTTTCCGTTTTCGTTTTAAAAAATAATCCCGTCCACAGGTAAACGCAAAAATGAAGGAAAACGCTGCTAAGAACATGCCAAAGCAACAGGTGGCGATATATTCCTAAACTCAGCTACAAACAGTTTAGGTCTTGACAAACTTCACTGATGGTTCAAATGTTTAGCAACTTTCAGTGTGTTGATTCAGCAGTCTGTATTTAAACTTCTAGTTATGTATGTTTTATTTCCAGGTGAATGCAGAGTTCCTGCAGATCACTACAAAACCCCTGCAGGCGAAGTTCTTGGCTCAGCTGGACAATTTAACAGACAAGCTGATGCAAATTTTTGAGGGGAGCAAAGGGCCAAAAGATCAAGGATATCATGGCGATCAGTAGTTTGGTCAGTACTAATGATAAACCCATCAATTAAATGCAATCAATCAATTACATTTTTTTCACCCTTTTTTTCCCCACCCTTGCATTAGTGTGATGACATCAACATAAAGAGGGAGCATACTCTTAAAAGCCCGGTGATCTACTTTAATGAAGCTCCAGATCTACTGTTCAAGGAGTATCTGGTACGCTTATCACACTTTATTTTCTAGCTTCAATTTGAGTTAGGTTCATCACACACAAAATGCTCATATATTCAAATAAGACAATATAATTGTGAAATATGTATTATTCTTAATAGTCATTGTTGGACCTTTTAAGGGGACAGATTCAGTAAAAATTCAATTGTTCATTTTTTTGGGGGCTGCCATGTAGGTATCTACTGCCTCTATAAACACGGTAAATGTGAAGAAAACATTAATCCACTTTCTGTCAGTGTTTAAATTCAGTTTATTTATATAGCGGTATATCACAACAACAGTCATCTCAAGGCACTTCATAAAGTAAACACTCCAATGAAGTTCAGTTAATTATTCCAATTAGTAAAAAGTCTTCTACAGGGAGTGCAGAATTATTAGGCAAATGAGTATTTTGTCCACATCATCCTCTTCATGCATGTTGTCTTACTCCAAGCTGTATAGGCTCGAAAGCTTACTACCAATTAAGCATATTAGGTGATGTGCATCTCTGTAATGAGAAGGGGTGTGGTCTAATGACATCAACACCCTATATCAGGTGTGCATAATTATTAGGCAACGTCCTTTCCTTTGGCAAAATGGGTCAAAAGAAGGACTTGACAGGCTCAGAAAAGTCAAAAATAGTGAGATATCTTGCAGAGGGATGCAGCAGTCTCAAAATTGCAAAGCTTCTGAAGTGTGATCATCGAACAATCAAGCGTTTCATTCAAAATAGTCAACAGGGTCGCAAGAAACGTGTGGAAAAACCAAGGCGCAAAATAACTGCCCATGAACTGAGAAAAGTCAAGCGTGCAGCTGCCAAGATGCCACTTGCCACCAGTTTGGCCATATTTCAGAGCTGCAACATCACTGGAGTGCCCAAAAGCACAAGGTGTGCAATACTCAGAGACATGGCCAAGGTAAGAAAGGCTGAAAGACGACCACCACTGAACAAGACACACAAGCTGAAACGTCAAGACTGGGCCAAGAAATATCTCAAGACTGGTTTTTCTAAGGTTTTATGGACTGATGAAATGAGAGTGAGTCTTGATGGGCCAGATAGATGGGCCCGTGGCTGGATTGGTAAAGGGCAGAGAGCTCCAGTCCGACTCAGACGCCAGCAAGGTGGAGTACTGGTTTGGGCTGGTATCATCAAAGATGAGCTTGTGGGGCCTTTTCGGGTTGAGGATGGAGTCAAGCTCAACTCCCAGTCCTACTGCCAGTTTCTGGAAGACACCTTCTTCAAGCAGTGGTACAGGAAGAAGTCTGCATCCTTCAAGAAAAACATGATTTTCATGCAGGACAATGCTCCATCACACGCGTCCAAGTACTCCACAGCGTGGCTGGCAAGAAAGGGTATAAAAGAAGAAAAACTAATGACATGGCCACCTTGTTCACCTGATCTGAACCCCATTGAGAACCTGTGGTCCATCATCAAATGTGAGATTTACAAGGAGGGAAAACAGTACACCTCTCTGAACAGTGTCTGGGACGCTGTGGTTGCTGCTGCACGCAATGTTGATGGTGAACAGATCAAAACACTGACAGAATCCATGGATGGCAGGCTTTTGAGTGTCCTTGCAAAGAAAGGTGGCTATATTGGTTGCTGATTTGTTTTTGAATGTCAGAAATGTATATTTGTGAATGTGGAGATGTTATATTGGTTTCACTGGTAAAAATAAATAATTGAAATGGGTATATATTTGTTTTTTGTTAAGTTGCCTAATAATTATGCACAGTAATAGTCACCTGCACACACAGATATCCCCCTAAAATAGCCAAAACTAAAAACAAACTTAAAACTACTTCCAAAAACATTCAGCTTTGATATTAATGAGTTTTTTGGGTTCATTGAGAACATGGTTGTTGTTCAATAATAAAATTATTCCTCAAAAATACAACTTGCCTAATAATTCTGCACTCCCTGTAGGCACACATAGGAGGTTTCTGTCCAGGGGCGTTGTGTGTTTATAGCACACATGCGTGTGTTTGTACCACCTTTGCAACACCAATTTTTCTTACCAAGCCATAGTCACAGTAAATCAAACCAAAATCCCCCAGGTAACCCTGCTAACAAATAAACAGATACACAGATGGAAATGGAAACCTAACCTCCTTCACAGAGCTAATCATTGACTCAATCCGGTTGTTCAGTGATGACGCGACGAATCCTACTTCCAGGCCTAAAGTAGTCTGCGTTTAATATGGCTTTTGTGTTGTTAACATGTTTAATGTTATGTATTTTCTTCTATTTGATCTCAAAAAGCTCCTAAAACAGTCAGTGATCACTGTTGACCTCCCTCGGCTTTTATTACCGCTTTTTACTGCCTTACTTTCAGTTAATGTATTTTGTTTTGCACTATGCATATTTTATATGCCATTAGGTCATTTATTGTGAAAATTCTCATGTAGGAACTATTGTACTGCATTTTGGTTCCACTGGTGCACCTGAGGGAGATGCACGCCCATGTTGATGTGTGAGCATGGCAAGTTGAAGCAAGAGAAGCCAATTTAATTCAGAGAAAGTTGTTTCTTAAAAGTATCTGTAAAGTGCTCATTTCTGCCTCAAAGCATGGGTCAGCCAGCGAGGTATGTTTGTATGTTATATAGATCATTTTATGTCTTTAATTCACTCGTCTTACTATCTCATTGGATTTTATGTTATGTTTTAGTTCGACGGTGGCGTAGTTTGTGATCAAGGTGAAGCTGTAACAACCCCAAGATCTTACAACTAACATTAAAGCCAACTTCATGCCATCAGTAAAAGAACTCTTTATTGACTTTAAGAAGAGGTAGAAGTGACAGTCGAACTCGGACCTGCATGATTCCCGGCCCCCTGGTGGCAACATCGTGCCAGTGCACCAAGGACCAAGCTGCTGCAAATGTTAATGGACACACAAGTTCACAGTTGCTTCTTCATAAAGATGTCCAGAAGCCAGACATTAAAGTTTATGTTTGGAAAGATGACACAAGGAAGGAGAAACAATAAGGAGCTGTGTTAAGCCTGACAACAACAGCATCACAAGTTAGCAAGAAGGGAATTAATGCACCCAAGTTCACAATTCATTACTCAAGTCAAGTTAAAGGGAGATTTTGCATCAACAAATAAGTGCATTACAAGAAAAACAAAATGTCAGACACAAATGAGACAGAAATTGAAGCTCCCAGTGCAGAACAAGCTGCAAGGCAAGTGGACGAAACCTCTTTAGAGCAAACAGTGCAAATAGAGCAACGTAGAAGTGAAAGGTCTCGCATGCTCACAGAAAAAGGAAAAGAATTCCATAATCAAAGGTTACAAGGGTTGCAACGTCGCTTTGACAGTATTTATGACAGATGGAAAGCATTAATCAAAGTGGCAAAAAAATCTGTTATAAAAGGAGATCCACCTGACATTCTTGAAGGTCACATGAACGTTGTACAAAGAGAAGCAGCCGAGCTTAATGATATTTATGATGAATACAGAGCAATGGATGGACCACCTCATGATATGCGTTCCAAGCTAGACAAATGCACATCAGTGACTACAGTAGTTTTGCAAAAGATCAAATGTCACATTAAAGGAGAAACTCAAGAGGAGATTGTATGGCCTGATGCAGGCTCTATATTTACATCCTCTAGCTCTGTTAGTGTCTCAGTTCATAGTCCATTTAAAGCCAATACAGTTCTTTCTAATGGTTCCTCCTCCAAAAGACAAGAAGCTGCAGCAGAGTATGAAGCCACAAAGGCTGTGCTTCAGATAATGACAGAACAAGAGAAGTACAGAGAAAGAATGCAAATGCTTGAAGAAGAAGACAAACGCATATCCGCAGAGCAAGCAGCTGCTGCAATGTCACAACGTCTCCTAGAGGAAAAGGAGGAAACTGAGCGCAAGTTACAAAGAGAAAGGGAGAAAGCGGCCGTGATAAAGAGACAACAAGAGGAAAGTGCTGCAAGGAGGAAGTCAGTTGAGGACTTAAGAAGAGAAATTGAAAGATTGGAAAATCTGAAAGGACTCAAGGCAGCACAGGCAAAACTACAAGTTTATGAGGAAGACTACGTTTCAGTAAAGCAAGAAAGAGTCACTCTAAACCCTGCAAACTTACAGGTAACAGAGTCCAAGAATACTGCTAATCAACCCTTACAACCACGAAGAGAGTTAAATGTCACTTATGAGAGCACAGGTGAGCTTGTAAAGGTTTTGGCAGAAGCTATGTCAGCTAATAGACTGCCTATTCCAGAGCCCTCGGTATTTAGTGGGGATCCACTTAAGTTTAAGCATTGGAAGGCGTCCTTTCAGACTCTAATAGAGAGAAAGAACATTCCCACTGCCGAAAAGATATTTTTTCTACAGAAGTATGTTGGTGGCTGTGTTAAGGAAGCCTTAGATGGCTATTTTCTGATTGGCTCTGAAGACTCATATGAGGCAGCATGGAATATGCTCAATGAACGTTATGGAGAGCCTTTTGTCATTGCTAAGGCCTTTAGAGACAAGTTACACACCTGGCCAAAGGTCACAGGAAAGGATAGTGCAGAGCTAAGAAAGTTTGTGGACTTTTTACAAAGCTGCCAATCTGCAATGACTAATAATGAGAATCTGAACATTCTCAATGATGGCATTGAGAATCAAAGACTTGCTGCTAAACTACCAGATTGGTTAAGTAACAGGTGGAACCGAAAGGCTACAGAGTACCAGCTGGAGCACAAAAGATTCCCACGTTTCAGTTACTTTGTAACATTCCTGTCAATGGAGGCAAGTATCGCATGTAATCCCATTACATCATACCAAGCCATAAGACAAAGTGACTTTGACCAACCAAAGACAAAACCTCAACCTACACCCATTCCTAAGAGACAAGATACAGTGAAAATCTTCACAACTAACTCTACTGAAAGAAGCATGGTCTCTTGTGTGTTTTGTAAAAGAGCAGGACACGGCTTACACAAGTGTCGTAAGTTCACTGAGAAACCTGTCGCTGAGAGAGTCAAATTCATTCAAGGTGAAAAATTATGTTTTGGCTGTTTAAATAGTGGCCATCTCTCCAAGAACTGCAGCAACAAGATGACATGCAACACATGCTCAAAACGGCATCCTACATGCCTGCATGAAGAAAGACAAAGACAAGAGGCAAAGAAAGAACCACCTAAAGAGCAACAAGTAAGTGAACTGAAGGAAACCCAGCATCAGGTAACACAGTCACAAGACATAGTCAATGAGACCACATCTAATAGAGTGACTCATGAAAGTAAAAACACACAGACATCTGCAATAGTCCCAGTCTACGTATCCACACAAAATGAGCCAAGTAAAGAAGTACTGATCTACGCTCTGCTGGACACACAGAGTGATTCTTCATTTATTCTTAATGAAGTAGCAAATAACTTGGACACAACCAAAACTCAAGTTAAGCTCAATCTATCTACAATGTCATCCAAGAAAACTACTGTACCATGCACAAAACTTGAAGCTCTGCAAATAAGAGGACTGTTTTCCAAGAAGAAACTCACTGTACCAGTTGTTTACACACGAGACTTTATACCCGCTAATCGTAGTCATATTCCTACTCCAGACACTGCAAGGGCATGGTCACATTTGGAGCATCTCACTGAACATATTGCACCCCCTTTGGACTGTGATATAGGACTCCTTTTAGGGTACAACTGCACACAAGCCTTAATGCCCAGAGAGGTCGTATGTGGTGAAGAAAACCAGCCATACGCTCAGAGAACAGATTTAGGTTGGAGCATCATCAGCTACTGTGATTCATGTGATACAGGTAATGATGTAATTGGAGTAAGTCACCGCATCATTGTAAAACAAGTTATACCAGAGACTGAGTCACCCACAAAACTAAAGAATAAGGTTCATTACATCTGCAAGACACAAGTAAAGGAAGTAACATTTCCAGATGTAATCAAAGCACTTGAATCAGACTTTACAGAGAGAGCAGTGGAAGAGACAAGCATTTCGCAAGAAGATGTCCGCTTTATTACAAAGCTACAAGAAGGAATAAAGCAAAAGCTAGATGGACACTATGAAATGCCACTGCCTTTCAAGGGTGACAGGCCAGATCTTCCCAATAACATGCCAAGTGCAATGCAACGTTTAAGTAGTCTCGAACGCAGATTCAAAAGGGACCAAAGGTACTACACAGACTATGCAAATTTTATGGCGAACATGATAGCATGTGGTGACGCAGAGAAAGTGCCAAAGAAAGAACTCTGTAATACACCTGCTTGGTATATCCCCCACCATGGGGTATACCACCCTCAGAAGCCTGGCAAGATACGTGTAGTCTTTGACTGCTCTGCACAATATCAAGACACTTCGCTGAACATGCACCTGCTTACAGGGCCTGACCTCACAAACACTTTGGTGGGAGTGCTCTGTAGGTTCAGGAAGGGCTCCGTTGCTGTAATGTGTGACGTGGAACGCATGTTTCACCAGTTCCATGTAACACCTCAAGACCAGGACTACTTACGCTTCCTATGGTGGGAGCATGGTGACCTAAGCGCTCCACCCTCAGTCTTTCGAATGAAGGTTCATCTCTTTGGCGCTGCTTCTTCTCCTGGCTGTGCCAACTTTGGGTTAAAACATCTAGCCACGCAAGGTGAGGGAAAGTTCACTCCAAACACTGTAAGGTTCATTCAAAGGAACTTTTATGTAGATGATGGACTTGTTAGTGTTATGTCAGAGTCAGAAGCCATAAAACTAATCCAAGAGGCAAGAGAACTGTGTAGCACAGGTAAACTAAGATTACACAAGTTCATATCAAACAGTGAAAATGTGATAAAGTCATTGCCGAGAGAAGAGTGTGCCGAAAGTATTAAGGATTTAGATTTGGCACTTGGAGAGCCATTAATGGAAAGGGCTCTTGGCGTTCAGTGGTGCGTTTCTGCTGATGAATTTCAGTTCAGAATAACTGTAAAAGAGCACCCAATGACAAGAAGAGGAATTCTGCGCACAATAGCATCAGTGTATGACCCACTGGGATTTGTGGCACCGTTCATCCTAAGAGGAAAGCAAATCCTGCAACAGCTATGTCAAGAGAAAGTTGGATGGGACGAGCCACTCTCAAATGATCTCAGCACACAGTGGGAATCCTGGCTCCTAGATCTTCAAAACCTGTCAAAGGTGAAAGTTCAAAGACATGTCTTACCTGCAAACACAGACATTGCACAGTGTGAATTACACCATTTTTCAGACGCTAGTGTGACAGGCTACGGAGAGTGTAGTTATTTAAGAACAGTAACATCAAAAGGTGATGTTCATTGTGCCCTAGTCCTGGGAAAGGCACGTGTAGCCCCAACCAAGGTCACTACTGTCCCTAGACTGGAATTAACGGCTGCAGTAGTTGCAGCAAGAACAAGTGCAATGTTAAGAAATGAACTGGAGATAAGTGATCTTGAAGAACACTTCTGGACAGATTCCAAGGTAGTGTTGGGATACGTGAATAATGATGCAAAGAGATTTCACGTGTTTGTGGCAAATAGGATTCAAAGGATACGGTCACTCACAGACCCACGACAGTGGCATCATGTACCATCTGAAAGTAATCCAGCAGACCATGCATCAAGAGGACTCAGTGTCCAACAGCTACTCAACTCTAACTGGTTTAAGGGTCCAGAGTTTTTGTGGCAAAGCGAGCTACCTGTTGAAAATGGCAAGTTTACGGAAGTCAAGCCCAATGATCCAGAGCTAAAAACAATACATGTGTTCAACACCAAAGTAGAAGAAAGGAGAACAATACTAGACCGTCTCACCAAATTCTCAGACTGGAGAAGAGCGGTTAAAGCTATTGCTCGTCTACAGAAATTTGTGAAGGATTTTAAAGGACTCACCCAAACAAAAGGTGAAAACACAAGTGTTGAAGACAGACAAAGGGCAGAACTGTTCATAATAAAACTTGCACAAGAAAACACATTCAGCAAAGAAATCAAGGACTTAACTAGAGGAAAGGACATTCAACTGAAGGATAAGACACACAAGCTGTACAGCCTAAGTCCATTTGTTGATGAGCAGGGAGTGCTCAGGGTGGGAGGACGTTTAACAAGAGCAACTCTGCACCCATATATCAAACATCCTGCCATTATTCCCAAATCAAGTCATGTGTCGTCTTTACTTATTAAACACTACCACGAAAAGGTGCAGCATCAAGGAAGAGGAATAACTGTCAACGAGCTGCGCTCCAATGGACTATGGATCACAGGATGCAGCAATGCAGTTGCTTCTCACATCTACAAGTGCACAACCTGCAGAAAGTACAGGAGACATACTCAAGATCAACGGATGTCCGATCTGCCAGAGGATAGAATGGAAGCAACACCCCCATTCTCCTACTGTGGCATTGACTGTTTTGGACCTTTTTATGTAAAAGAGGGTAGAAAAGAACTTAAAAGGTATGGTCTTCTTTTTACATGTATGTGTTCTAGGGCAATACATATTGAAATGCTGGATGACCTTACCACTGATGCCTTTATGAATGCATTACGTTGTTTTATTTCTATTCGTGGACATGTAAGACAAATTAGGTGTGACCAAGGTACTAATTTTGTTGGTGCTAAGGGAGAGTTTTTGAATGCACTAAAGGATTTTGACAAAGAACAGTTGAAACAATATGGATGTGAGTTTGTTCTGAACACCCCCTCTTCAAGTCACATGGGAGATGTTTGGGAGAGGCAAATTAGAACTATTAGAAGTGTTTTAACTTCTATTTTGGATCACACTTCTAAGAGACTTGACAATTCCTCACTCAGAACATTTCTTTATGAAGTCATGGCTATTGTGAATAGCAGGCCATTAACAGTAGAGAACCTAAATGATCCAAATTTAGAGCCTCTTACACCGAATCATATTCTCATGATGAAGTCCAGTGTTATTCTACCTCCTCCTGGTGAATTTGTGAGCCAGGACCTGTACCTAAGAAGGAGATGGCGCCAAGTTCAGTTTTTGGCCAATGAATTCTGGACTAGGTGGAAAAAGGAATACCTTCTCAATCTTCAACAGAGACAAATCTGGCAAAGAGATAAAAGGAATGCAAAGGTGAATGACATTGTTATTCTCCAAGAGGACAATTCTCCAAGGAACAAGTGGAAATTGGCAAGAGTAACAGAGATATATCCAAGTGCAGATGGAAGAATTAGAAAGGTTAAGCTTTTGCTCAGTGATTCAACCTTGGATAAGGATGGCAAAAGGACTGTCAAACCAGTGTACCTTGATAGGCCAGTACACAAAACTGTGTTATTGCTAGAAGCAGAATAAATGCTAAATTGTAAACATGTTCCTATTATAATGTTTAAGTAGAAATCACAATAGTTTTGTGATTTGGTGGGAGTTTTACTGCCTTACTTTCAGTTAATGTATTTTGTTTTGCACTATGCATATTTTATATGCCATTAGGTCATTTATTGTGAAAATTCTCATGTAGGAACTATTGTACTGCATTTTGGTTCCACTGGTGCACCTGAGGGAGATGCACGCCCATGTTGATGTGTGAGCATGGCAAGTTGAAGCAAGAGAAGCCAATTTAATTCAGAGAAAGTTGTTTCTTAAAAGTATCTGTAAAGTGCTCATTTCTGCCTCAAAGCATGGGTCAGCCAGCGAGGTATGTTTGTATGTTATATAGATCATTTTATGTCTTTAATTCACTCGTCTTACTATCTCATTGGATTTTATGTTATGTTTTAGTTCGACGGTGGCGTAGTTTGTGATCAAGGTGAAGCTGTAACAACCCCAAGATCTTACAACTAACATTAAAGCCAACTTCATGCCATCAGTAAAATAACTCTTTATTGACTTTAAGAAGAGGTAGAAGTGACACCGCTAATCATTTATTTAAGCTCAGTTTTTAAAACCTTAGGATGTAACCACAGCCCAGCCCATGCAGCAGTATATGAATGGCTAACCTCGTATTGTGGATGGATTAACTCAGTTGTTCTCCTGGCTGAAGTTTGGTCCTTTTACAGCATCCTGCCATGCGATTACATTTGTTCCTGACCACCGAGAACACTCACGTTAACTTTTATCGAGTGGAAAAAAAGTTAGCTTGTTTATATTATGCTTACATGCTGTGTCGCTAGCGGTCACGTAGCACATCATTATATACCAGCTAGCCCAACTTCAGTAGCCCTACAAATGTCACTGCTTTTTAGTTTTTTGTCTTCATTTATGCTGGAAGTGATAACAGAGCTGTACGTTTTAATTTGTTTCCAAAACCCCGCAGTCAGGACATGCTATATTGTATTTAGATAGAAGCTAGCGAGCTAACTCCCTGCTAACTTCTAACTCCGTTAAATGTCATAAATTCCGTTTTCATGGATGCCTGGATGTTAAACTCAATTGTTACACCTGGTAGAGCAGAACGCTGATCATTTTATTAAAGATGAAAGACTTTAGACAGTTTTTCGACTCTCAGTAATGCCATAGTGATCGTTTGATATACAGTGGGGCAAAAAAGTATTTAGTCAGCCACCGATTGTGCAAGTTCCCCCACCTAAAATGATGACAGAGGTCAGTAATTTGCACCAGAGGTACACTTCAACTGTGAGAGACAGAATGTGAAAAAAAAAAATCCATGAATCCACATGGTAGGATTTGTAAAGAATTTATTCGTAAATCAGGGTGGAAAATAAGTTTTGGTCAATAACAAAAATACAACTCAATACTTTGTAACATAACCTTTGTTGGCAATAACAGAGGTCAAACGTTTACTATAGGTCTTTACCAGGTTTGCACACACAGTAGCTGGTATTTTGGCCCATTCCTCCATGCAGATCTTCTCGAGAGCAGTGATGTTTTGGGGCTGTCGCCGAGCAACACGGACTTTCAACTCCCGCCACAGATTTTCTATGGGGTTGAGGTCTGGAGACTGGCTAGGCCACTCCAGGACTTTCAAATGCTTCTTACGGAGCCACTCCTTTGTTGCCCGGGCGGTGTGTTTTGGATCATTGTCATGTTGGAAGACCCAGCCTCGTTTCATCTTCAAAGTTCTCACTGATGGAAGGAGGTTTTGGCTCAAAATCTCACGATACATGGCCCCATTCATTCTGTCCTTAACACGGATCAGTCGTCCTGTCCCCTTGGCAGAAAAACAGCCCCATAGCATGATGTTTCCACCCCCATGCTTCACAGTAGGTATGGTGTTCTTGGGATGCAACTCAGTATTCTTCTTCCTCCAAACACGACGAGTTGAGTTTATACCAAAAAGTTCTACTTTGGTTTCATCTGACCACATGACATTCTCCCAATCCTCTGCTGTATCATCCATGTGCTCTCTGGCAAACTTCAGACGGGCCTGGACATGCACTGGCTTCAGCAGCGGAACACGTCTGGCACTGCGGGATTTGATTCCCTGCCGTTGTAGTGTGTTACTGATGGTGACCTTTGTTACTTTGGTCCCAGCTCTCTGCAGGTCATTCACCAGGTCCCCCCGTGTGGTTCTGGGATCAAAGCTCACCGTTCTCATGATCATTTTGACCCCACGGGATGAGATCTTGCGTGGAGCCCCAGATCGAGGGAGATTATCAGTGGTCTTGTATGTCTTCCATTTTCTGATGATTGCTCCCACAGTTGATTTTTTCACACCAAGCTGTTTGCCTATTGTAGATTCACTCTTCCCAGTCTGGTCCAGGTCTACAATACTTTTCCTGGTGTCCTTCGAAAGCTCTTTGGTCTTGGCCATGGCGGAGTTTGGAGTCTGACTGTTTGAGGCTGTGGGCAGGTGTCTTTTATACAGATGATGAGTTCAAACAGGTGCCATTCATACAGGTAACGAGTGGGGGACAGAAAAGCTTCTTACAGAAGACGTTACAGGTCTGTGAGAGCCAGAGATTTTCCTTGTTTGAGGTGACCAAATACTTATTTTCCACCCTGATTTACGAATAAATTCTTTACAAATCCTACCATGTGAATTCATGGATTTTTTTTTCACATTCTGTCTCTCACAGTTGAAGTGTACCCCTGGTGCAAATTACTGACCTCTGTCATCATTTTAAGTGGGGGAACTTGCACAATCGGTGGCTGACTAAATACTTTTTTGCCCCACTGTATGGACCTGCAGCGGAGTTTAGGTCCAGACACGGCTAGTGACGTCAGACTGAACAACCGGATTGTTCACTAAAGTCTTGTTTAGCATCTGGATTAACATGATACACAGTAAAACCTTGAGACCATGTTGAGGATGATTTAGGCATAGCTAGTATAAAAACCCTATAATATCCTAATACCAATGTCTTTTCTGATGCATACCAGAGATTTGAGTTTACTGAATGCATTTTTCCTGCAGAAACTCATTTCCATTTTTTTTCTCCACAGTATGAAAATCAACTTACTTTGATGCTTAAGATACAGCAAGTAATCCATCACAGGTAACAGCAGGCTTGGTTTCATTTTTGTCAAAGTTACCTTACTGTTGTAGGGTAATACAATACCAACTATGCAAATCAGCGTTCACTTAGAACAGCAACAATATAGCTTTGACTACAATAAAAGCAGACATTGTGTTCTGTGATGGATTTCTTAACTCATGAAAGCTTCAAATAGCAAATTTCAGTCCAGAGTGGGATTTTCATACTGTAGTGAATGAATGGAAAACAATTGTTGCAGAGGTAGGAGAGAGACATTCACCATTTTAAAAATGATTTTCATTGAAAACCAGTGAGAACTGACAGCCAGACAAGGACTTATTGACAAGAGCAACCCACTCAATCATCTTGAAGAAATCAGTTTCCAGGACCATTGTAGCATGTACAAAGAGACTAAGTTTTGTGAAGGTAGTATCACTGTGGGAGGTCAGAAATGCAGGGCTGTAATACAGAAAGAAAAACTGCACATCCTTTCTCTAAGAAAAATACTTTAAACACTTAGAGCTGTTTGAATTTTGTCTTATATCAGAGTGTCAGCCAATTCATTTCCCATCTCTGTATCTAATATTTGAAAAATGTTTACCATTGCAAATTATTTGCATGAGAGCACACATGTGTACGTAATTCAAAGCAGGACTGACTTGAGGCTTTTGGGTTTATATAAGTCATTTTTTTCCTGAAACCTTAGTTTTGTTTCCTTGATTCTACCAAATGATGGAGTTGCTGTTGTAGCTTTTATGAGCAGCCTCAGGCCCATTCTGTGTGCTGTCTAATTAGAACTAACAAAGGTATGCTCTCGGAGTCCCTGAAATAATTTTTTAAGTCATTCCTGGATTCCACAGTAAACTAGTGCAAAAACTGGCTCTGGTTGAAATAGTGTTTTTTTAAATACTGTTTTAAATATTGAGAATAAAACTCTCAATATTGCCTATCAGAGTAAATGCTTTGATCTTTAGTTGGCTGTATGCTCTACCATTTATTGCCTGTTTAGTTCTTTGGTGTGCTTTGATTTGCTTTGTCTCAACAGCTTTTAAACCTTCACCTTCATTCCAAATCAATTAGGGGTCTTGGAATTGATTTGGACTCCATAAAAATGCTCTTCACTGCAGCCTGAATTGAAGACTGGTTGCCCATGGGAGCTCAGATATGTGGCATGGTGCTTTTTAATTATGCTGTATGTAGTTAGGTTATAAAGCAAACTGCATGTGCTGATTTTTTGACCACTTGGCGGGCAACACAACAAACTTTAAACATTCGGATGGAGGCAGAAGTTAGGTAAGGTTAAAACCTTGTGTTTCTTAAAGTTGTTTGTGGTGCAATTTAAGGTCTGTTTTTATCATTGTCTTGTTTAGGAAAACCAGTCTCTTCACCTTTTCACTTTCATGACTGATTACATGACAAGACATTCATAAGAGGAGTTTGTGATTTTCTAAAATGTTTAAGTGGAATCAGTTCTTCTCTCTGTATGTGACATGTAACATGTCTCCCAAGGAAAATACCCCCACTATCTGTAACAGATGACAATATAGCTTTTGTGAATGCGGCCAGACCTTCATTTGACCTTCATCAGTGCAGAGCAGTTTATTCTTTTGTACACACTTGTAATCTTTGTATTACAAGCTATATCATTCAACATGAATCTAAAAGCTTATGATATCAGGTTTGTTGCAATATAGATAATACTTGTTAAAACTCAAGGCCAAGATGGACCATTATTCCTCTGCTAGCTCTTTCCATGTTACTTCTTCTTGGTTTGGAGTCAGCTGGGCAAATAAACAAACAAGCTTGTGTCACAACTCAGAATCCCACCCTCTCACTTCTCCTAGTGCTGGTTAGGAGCTGGAATAAACAGGAGGATTGTATCAGGAAGGATCTGGCATAAAGTATTGGCCAAACCAAATATGCACTACCATCCACTGTGGTTATCCCTTGGGAAATAAAAGAGCACTTGAAGTGAAATGTTTATATACATACATACTGTGCATACGTACATACATACATACATTGCAGGATATTTTGGTAAATGGCCTGTATTTGTATAACGCTTTACTTGGTCCCTAAGGACCCCAAAGCACTTTCACCCATTCACACACTGGTAATGGCAAGCTACTATGTAGCCACAGCTGCCCTGGGGCGCACTGACAGAGCTGCTGGACACTGGTGCCACCGGGCCCTCTGACCACCACCAGTAGGCAACGGGTGAAGTGTCTTTGCCCAAGGACACAACGACCAAGACTGTCCGAGCTGGGGCTCAAACCGGCAACCTTCCTATTACTTTTTCAAACTGCCAACTCTTGAGCCACAATCGCCCCATTTTGATATAAGTATCAAAGTATCCTTAAAATAAAGAGAATCATCTACAACCTACAATGTTGAGATGGATTTGACTACCTATATATGGCAGGGAAGCTATATAAGTAGCAGAACATAACAATAACATCAGAAATGAAAAAAAAAAACCAAAATAAAGTATATGTAAATTAAAAGCAGACTGCATTCGCGTGGCCTGTAGACATCTTGGTTCACAGGATGTTGGGTGTCATTTTCACTGAAAGAACTTTGTTCTTCTTTGCAAGCATCAGTGTTTGGTAACAGAAGAAATGGTGATGGTTCATTGTCAAGGTTTGGAGTTCCTGGACTGGCTTTTTCATTGACTTAAAAGTAACCAAAATGGAATTAAGGCCTAAACCATTTTATAGAGTGAAGGAACTATTAAAGTTCATTTGGAATAATAATTGTCTGAGGGGCCTATGTTCTTCTCACCCTATGACAGCTGGAACAGGCCACAAGCTCTCTTTGACCCTGGATTGGATAAGCGGCTAAGAAGATGGATGGATTGTCTGTGGGTTCAACAGTACTAGCTACTTAACTGAAAAAACAGATTCCTGCATGACAGCATTAACACATCCAGTTTCACCGTCTTCTTTCTGTTATCATAATCATTGTGTATTAAATCCCATTTAACAGAAAATAAGTGATCACCTATTGAATTTGAACAAAAAGCTCTGAATTACCATGCAGCACATGTTCACACTTCAAAATGTACCTCATGCTGCTACAGAGAAAAATTTATTGTGCAGATGATGTGGTTTACATTGAGGGGTTTTTATTGAACAAGTGTCAAGTGTGAAAAGGCCTGATGAAAAGCTCTTTGTGACTGAGTACCTCCATAACTACAAAGCAATTCTCCTGTCTGGTGCTTTTATGTTCTCAAATGGAGCTGAATCATAGTTTGTGTTGCAGCTCATATTTGTCTCTAATTCATTTAAAACAACGTCCTGAGTTTAAACATGCTTCGTGTTTGTTTACCTGTCTTTGATGCTTAGATAAATAACACATATATATAGTAAGTGTATCAAGCTAAGATCAATAATTGATTTGATATTGCTCAGTAAGATGTTGGTTGATGACTGCTGTGTGAAATGGTGAGATAATAGAGCCAATCGGCAAAAAGTGAACAGAAGTAAGAAAGAAGTGGTGCAGTGGTTTCCTGCAAACATGAGCCTATCCACAAACGCACGGTGCCTTTTGTCTGTTGCAGTTGGCAATTGCAGAGAATGTTTTTTCCTCCAAGGTAGATCTTTATGAGATAAATGGAAAGTATGAATTCCATTACCAAACACAGCTCACAATTAAAGCAGTAATTTGACTCAAGTTTGTTCCACTCGGAAATAACGGCTCCACCTGCTAGATGAGCCAAGATTCAGAAACAGAGCATTTTGTTATTTTCAATTTGTTTTCGAAAAGGATTCATAACCAAATAGTTTTGAGCAGCAGCTAAGATCTGTGTATATTGGCAGCTCATTATTGTATCGTAGTAATATAGTGAAACTATAATGAGCTTAATTATTAATTATGTGGTGCTCTTTTAAAACACAAGTTACAAAATGCTTTAAAAAGGTACATACCATAAATTCCTGTTAAAATGTAATCTAGGTAATTTTGGAAAGTGTTAAGGCGATGACAAGAACATGAAGAAAACAAACTTTATGATCTAAACATCTGTTTATTGCATTCAACTGCAGCTGAACTAGGGCAGGACTCTACTTTCATCTAATACGACATTGCACTACAATCTGGTGGATTCAGTCAATGCAGCGTGCACTTTGCCATGAGTCAAACTTGAGAGGAAGATGAATACTGATGGAAAGGCTGTGAAGCACACATACTAATGTGGAAAGACAGGCGTTCTAGGGAATGGGATAGTAAACAGAGGCTGAAATACCTGGAAAGTGACAAGTGAAACTGAAAGAAATCACGCTTGGTTGCAACGACAATCACAAAAAAAGGGAAAAGACCAGGCTCTTAATCCTCGTGCTTTCCATGTAGCTACAGCAACTATCAAATTGTAATATGTTAGCTTAAGTCTTAGACATAGCAGTGCATTTTCTAGTTTCTTACTATAGTAGCTACACTAAAACTTTCCAGGCAAAGCTTCCTGCTGGTGTTAAATTTAAACTTTGGTTAAATCTTGCAATGATCAATTTCAAAAACTGTCTTTAAGTTACACAAGCTTCAAATTACAGCACAATCATGTTAAAAGCACAAAACATTGAAAAAGAATTCAAAATAAGTGGCAGAATTAGATGTGATAACATCTGAAAATGATATTCAAAAGGGCATCAATTTAGCTGAATTTGTGTGTTCATGTCCAAGTGGGTTAAAAAAAAGTGTCTAAAATGAAAAACCTTGCTCTTTGTTCATTGAGAATAAAGCAGCCAGCACATCCATGTAATCAAAATGCTTCCTAGTATAAAGGCATGCTGTTAGTGATTAAATTTTAAGAATGTCTTGATGCATTCTCAATCATCCAAGAAAGTAAATCTCCAAAAGTTGATTCTGTTCATCTGGACGTAGCTTTTTGTGGGAGAAACGTTTCGTCACTCATCCAAGTGAGTTCTTCAGTCACAGCTGACTGCAGGTTTCCCCAACCTTATAAACAGTACATTTGCATAATGACTGAAACCAGCGCACTGAAGGAACAATGGGCTGGGAGGTCAGTTCCTTAACCGTAATTATGCAAATTCTCATGACCATTGATCAACAACCACTGACCAAAACCCACTGATCAAAGACCACTGATCAATGGCCATGAATACCATTCACAGAGAGTTGGGGAATGGCTGCAATCACAGCATTGTAAAATGGCGAAAGATGTACCCTTAGGCCCCCTCCTCGATTCAGAGATGGTCTTTCCCTTTTCAAATGGCCTCCTTGACTCCGCACTCCAACCATATTCTTCAAATTATGGGGTTTTCAAAGAATTTCCTTATTCTCACCACACTCAAGCTTCCTAGATATTTCCAAGCATTAATTGCTTTCTTGTGTGCTCCAAGTAGTTTCTCTAATGCATCCATGCCAGTTTTGTTGGATTTATCTACTCCCTACTGGATTTGGATTTCTTTTCCACAGTAACTGGCCTCTAACTTATGACCTCAGCCACCTAATAAATATTTGGATTTAAAACTTTTTTATGGTCTCTTGTGTCCTGCATTTGTGTCCTCTTTCCAGTCCTTCCACTGTTAAATGAATGGCTGTTCTTTGCTATTTGTGCCCATGCTACATCACCCTGGGCACAGACATTATAAAACTTCAACCTACCTACAATTGCAACCTACATTTTTCTTTGATTTTTTTTTCTCAAATTTGCACTCCCCTTTTGTGTCCAGTCTCTTGGTCTTTCCCTGATATGTTGCTCCTCAGCATCCTCAGTGCGCAGTCATTCATGTCTGTTTAAGTTTGTCAAATTTTGGTGTCTTTGTTGCTCTCTCTCTGTCTCATGACTTTCATGTCTGTTCCACTTTTAGTGTCCAGCCAGTTTGTCCCCTGGTCTGTCATGTGTGTTTTCATGTCTGTTATCCCCTGTCCTAGTGTCAAGCTCATGTGTCTTTTTCTGAGTCTCAATGTGGTTCTCACTTCCTGTTTTACTTTGACAGCCCCTCGTGTGTGTTACGTTTAATTTTCCTTCCCCTGTTTTGTTAGTTGTATTTGTTCCAGCTGTGTTTTCCTCCTTTTGCTCGTCCTCTCATTATCCTGTATATTTAGGTCCTTAGTTTTCCTCTGTTACTTGCCAAGTTGTCATTCCCTCTTTGTGTGTGTGCCCTGTTTGCTCTGTTATGAAATCAGTGAGTTCTAGTTTTCAGTTTAGGCTGTGTTTCTTGTTGTTTTGCATATTGTTTCTTGAGCTCCACCAATAAACCTATTTAAGTTCTGTTAAGCCTGTCTGCCAAATCCTGCATTTTGGGTCCTCTCTCTCCCTGCCAAATGACAGAGTGAGGCTTTCAAGGCTGCAGATTTACTGTTTCGCTGGAAAATGAAGATAGTACAGCCAAGTTTGAAACTCTACCACTGTACATGATCGGACCAGCACTTCTGTGCTACATCACCATTCTTACAGTATGTTAGCCATGTTGGACAAAAAAAAACCAAACAACAAACGTTAAGACCACATCTTGATAAATATGGAAGCATCTAATTTATACAGCTTTTTCCAACCAACACCAGTGAAAAACTGAGTAGAACGGATGCCTTTTAAGAGGCTTAAGAGTTTCTTAAGAAACTGACAAATAGGTACAAGAAACATTCTACAAATACTGAGTGGCAGTGAGTTAATGAAATGCTACAGATTAGACTGTGTAGGGATACGCTGTAGAGATGCAATCACATCTCCCCAACACAATCAGACTATAGTGCTAAAAAAGCGATCATAAGACTAATATATATGGTAACGGGAATAATGCAACAGTGCTGGAGTAATGAATTGGGTCTGTTCAATATTCCATTGGCAGAGTAATTACACAAAAAAGCACTTTCACAGTGTCACATTGTAACATGGTCATTTTATCACACAGACTTAGGACTGTGATCAGCTTTTTACCCCCTCACAATTAAATAAATAATCCCACTGACACGTCTTCCGAGGAGGAAGCAGAGTCTGGGGATGAGGGGAATGACCCGCCAATTTCCGGGGGCGAGGTCACTGAGGCAGTTAAACAACTCCTTGGTGGCAGAGCCCCTGGTGTTGATGAGGTCCGCCCCGAGTTCCTGAAGGCTCTGGACGTTGTAGGGCTGTCCTGGTTGACACGCCTCTGCAATGTTGCGTGGAGATCAGGGGCAGTACCTGTGGACTGGCAGACCGGGGTGGTGGTCCCCATCTTCAAGAAAGGGGACCGGAGGGTGTGTTCCAACTACAGGGGGATCACACTCCTCAGCCTCCCTGGGAAAGTCTATGCCAGGGTGCTGGAAAGGAGAGTTCGTCCGTTAGTCGAACCTCGGATACAGGAGGAACAATGCGGTTTTCGTCCTGGTCGCGGAACACTGGACCAGCTCTTTATCCTCTCCAGGATACTTGAGGGTGCATGGGAGTTTGCCCAACCAGTCTACATGTGTTTTGTGGACTTGGAGAAGGCATTCGACCGTGTCCCTCGGGGTGTCCTGTGGGAGGTGTTGCGGGAATATGGGGTGTCTGGCCCATTGCTACGGGCCATTCGATCCCTATACAACCGTTGCAAGAGCTTGGTTCGCATTGCCGGCAATAAGTCGGACTCGTTCCCGGTGGGTGATGGGCTCCGCCAGGGCTGCCCTTTGTCTCCAGTTCTGTTCATAATTTTTATGGACAGGATTTCTAGGCGCAGCCAAGTGGCGGAGGGCTTTCGCTTTGGTGGCCTCAGAATCTCATCTCTGATTTTTGCAGATGATGTGGTTCTGTTGGCTTCATCGGGTGAGGGCCTCCAGCTCGCACTGGAGCGGTTCGCAGCCGAGTGTGAAGCAGCGGGAATGAGGATCAGCAGCTCCAAATCTGAGGCCATGGTTCTCAGCCGGAAAAGGGTGGAGTGCCCACTCCGGGTCGGGGATGAGTTCCTGCCCCAAGTGGAGGAGTTCAAGTATCTCGGGGTCTTGTTCGCGAGTGATGGGAGAAGGGAGCCGGAGATCGACAGACGGATTGGGGCTGCAGCTGCAGTAATGCGGACGCTGCACTGGTCCGTCGTGGTGAAGAGGGAGCTGAGTGTAAAAGCGAAGCTCTCAATTTACCGGTCGATCTACGTCCCTACCCTCACCTATGGCCACGAGCTGTGGGTAGTGACCGAAAGAACGAGATCGCGGATACAAGCGGCAGAAATGAGCTTCCTCCGAAGGGTGGCTGGCCTCTCCCTTAGAGATAGGGTGAGAAGTTCGGCCATCCGGGAGGGGCTCAGAGTAGAGCAGCTGCTGCTCCACATTGAAAGGAGCCAGCTGAGGTGGTTCGGGCATCTGACAAGGATGCCCCCTGGGCGCCTCCTGGGTGAGGTGTTCCAGGCATGTCCCACCGGGAGGAGGCCCCGGGGCAGACCCAGGACATGCTGGAGAGATTATATCTCTCGGCTGGCCTGGGAACGCCTTGGTATTCCCCCGGATAAGCTGGAGGAGGTGGCTGGGGAGAGGGAGGTCTGGGCCTCTTTGCTTAGGCTGCTGCCCCCGCGACCCGGCCCCGGACAAAGCGGAAGAAAATGGATGGATGGATGGATGGACAATTAAATAAATCCACAAAGTATCAGCAATGACAGCTGGTGTGAATACTGAGGAAGGTCTGTCTTTTCAAACATTTTACAAAAATGTATGGCTAAAGTATAGCTTCTAGCTCAGTTTGGTATGAGTCTACATAACAAAAATATTTTAGTTCTTCTTTTGACTCCTTTCAGGATGGCTCAGCAAGTAAATTGCCTCCTTCCCTTGCATTCTTGTAATGTGCATATTTGATTTGGCGATAATTTTTAAGCTGAATGCCCTCTCTAATACAACCCTATCTGGGCTTGGGTCAGGCATGTGGGGTACACTGGCTTGAGACCTCCTTATAGCTAGCATTTCCTTTTAACCTTGAAAAAGATACTGGCAATACCAATGGACTGCATAAAAACATGGACACTGTAATGACACATATAAATAGGGATGGGAATCCAGAGCCAGTTCTTGTAGCTAACCAGTAGTTTCCCGTAGTTCAATCCTTTGGAATTGTTTGTCTTCCTACAAATTGATTCAGGCATTTCACTTGTTGATTTCAATTTGTGTGTGAGAGGAAGAAAATAGTGATGCAGTCTACAGCATGGCTATGGATATAACTTTTATTTTTATTGTGCGAAAAGACATAAGACATAAGACAGAAACTACCACAACACGCTGCTAACACAACTTCAACTCTTGAAAGCAACTGCACAGAGAGCATGCTAATGCTAAGCTAGCAAAGAAGCCTGAGGAGAGAAGAGCTGAGGAGAATGCGGACCCCAGTAGTCCAGGAGCCAGACCCTTAACTTCATCAGGTAACAAACATTACCTGTTCATATTTCTACAGTAGGATTGTGATGATCGCTTTAAAATCTCTTGTGCTGATTTTTATCTTTGTTTTGTGCTGTTGGCTTTGCGCTCAGACCTAAGTTCAAAGAGAAAGATTACTGGTGTTCTCATTTGGATAGGGATTTATCCTGGTGTGTAACATCAGGTTTATATTGTTTAATGGCAATTATGAGATATTAATTATTAATAATTGACATATGAAATTATCTTGTGGGCCAGATATAATTGTGTTGGCACCCGTGTATTAGTGGATTGCATAGACACAGATGTTATTTATTATTAGTTTTAAGTGATGATAACATGTTAGAATTTCACACACCAAACGTCTTGGCTGTGCTGATAATACATTTAACCACACAAGTCATATGTGTGATTCCATTAAGAATGTTGTGCTTTTCCTTGGAGGGACACTTTTTGTAATTCTGTTTGCAGACGTTTCAGTCAGTCATCGCTGGGGTCCTTTAACCAAGGTCTGCCTCAGCCCATGTTTTCTTCCAAAAACATGAAACTACAATCTGTGTCTGGCTGAAACTGATGAAAGCTTGAGCATAGATTTGGCATTCCAGAAAATATTTGTATCGCTTATAGCATGTAGGCCATTGCTAATTGTTTACCATATAAGTAAGATGGTTCTCATGAACATGGCAGATGTTAAGAGGTTTAACAAATAATAAAATAGATGACAGAATAAAGGATTCCCTTGTTTGTCAGCACTGTGGTTTGGAAAGAAAAAAAAAGTCCAAGATATGGTAAACTACAGCCTCTTTGACTACTTTAAATCACACCAACCTTTGTCCAGGTCCAAGAATAAAGATGTGGAGCATGAATTAACATACTGAGAATGAGCTAAATATGTCTACTTGTAATGTTTATTTGTCACATTTGTGGAGCAAAGGGAAACAGTCTGATCAAATAATTTCTTCTATATAACAGGCATCGAAGAATGTCAGAGTCATGTTTCCATTCAAATGCTGCAGACGAAGCAGAGGCTTCTGTTTTAAGTAGACTTTATCCAGTTGTCAGTCCATTCCCTTGTTTAGATATTTACTCTTAGAAAAAACTAACTGTATTGGAGAGACTGTGGTGATGAAGAGGATTAGCTGTATTTATGCTCCCAGACGTTTGTCTGGAAGTGCGTAATCACCAGTGAGCGTACTCCATGATGCCAATCCTGGGGGGAGGTAAGCCCAAGATTTGGGGGGGGGATCTCAGTATTCAGAAAAGAAAAACAAAAAGCAGGGAAGTCTTTGATGGGATTACAGTCAATAAACAAACACCAGGAGGAAAAAGCAGAGAGGCTTTATCTTTGCCGGTTCTCTGAGACCACAGAGCCTGCTTTGTACACCTGGTAATTTGTTGATATAAAGACCACATCTTTGGCAAGTAATTATAGGCCTTCCATCACTTTCCAAGAGATTGTTCCCCATCACTGTTAGCTTAAAAGCTCTTGTGGGGCTCGCAATCAGAATTTATTTAAATTCTGTTAACCCAAATCACGTATATAGGCATGAAAAACAATTGTCCTCATGTGAGGAAGGAAAAAGGAGCTAAATAAATAATTGCACACCTAAATGCCAAATCCTGTCAGCACTGGTGAGTTAAACCACAGCTCACTCTGATCCAAACCCATTTCATCACCCATCAGTTTGTTCTCCAGAGCCTAAAAACAGAGGAGGGGAAAGAAAAACAGTCAGGGATGATGCAGAGTTCACGCTGTGCCATGGATGGTCTATTCTGCTGGGCCCCCAGCTGTCTCTCTTGGTTGATCTGAGCCCCCCAGCTGGGGTGGCCACCAGGCTGCTGTTATCAAAGCCGTCTGATGTCTCGTTCAGACGGGACTATAAAGAGCCTACGTGTCCTTTTGTAAATATGTCCCTTCAGTGGTCATTCAAATGAGGTGTGTGCGAGGCATGCTAATTTTTTCCCATTCATCTGGCCAGTATGACAGATAATGCTTTAAAAGCTGCTTCACTGACACAAAATCATGTATTGAATGTGTTCAGTAATTTCAGGGAAAGACTGATGTAATGGTACCGTGGCATACTAAGTGTGGATTGCAACGTTCTACAGCAGTTTGAGCTGTAGAGAAATGTGACATGGGAATTGGGAGTCTGGGGTGGAAGTGCAGTGAAAAGTTGAAGCGGAAGGAGGCAGGCAGTCAGCTGGTCTGTAAATGTTACAATCACAGATTTACATTTAGTAATTTAACAGACCTAATGAAAATCACAGGCTTCTGGCCACATGAATCTTGCATGTGCAAACTGAATCAAATTTGCTCATGTAGTTATTGTTTTCTTAATGTTCCTCTCATGTTATCCATATAAACAAAAACTTAAATGAATACTAGCATTGCACAGATTCCAACAGTATAACTCATATCACAGAATGAACAGAGCTAACATAATAACATGTTAACGAACAGTTAAAGTATCTTTTTTACTCAGAAGCAGTAAAATCTTCACTGATGCTAACATTTCTGGACTAGTGCTACCTTTACTATGAGAGCATAGCCATTTGAAAAATGGCTGCTGCGACTTTTCATTGTCAAACACAAACCTGATTAAAGGCCAAGTTATTAAGAAGGCATTATTGAATTTGATATAGAATTTATGATTATTGTAGGTACAAAAAGCCATAATCAGCAGAATTTAACATAAAAAAAATTGAAATATTTCACTTTATGTGACTACTTTATCATTGCATGTATAAAAAAAAACATCGAGAACAAAGCATCTAAAAATAAACAAGGTGTTACGTTACTCTTATTAAAATATGGATATCTTAGTAATTTAATATTCAAAGCTAGTGTGTCATTTATTCATATGAAAATGTTTGCCCGTTTTCAGCCAAGCCAAACTGGTGTGGAGACCAATTCAAGTTACTTTGAAAGACTCTGTACAAACCAGTGGCCAGGTGCGTAAAACCACAGGATGATCATTATGCCAAGGCTCATTTCCTCCTCTCAACATCTTGTCAAATGATACAATAGCTATCCAGACACTAGAGGTGGTTCAGCACATGCTGGGCTCAATCAAATAAGCTGCAAAATGCACCAGGTTTGTGGAAGAGAGAATGTTGCAAAGCTTTGAATAGTAAACCCAGCTCCAAATTGTAAATTGACAGAGAGTAATCCCACCAATTCCACAGAAAGATTAATGCAACAATTCTGTGGCATACTAAGTCTGCTCTGTTATTTACTGAACTCCAAGAGCCCAGGCATTACTGCACAACTATGAGAGGAAAATCAGATTACTTTCAGCATGAGGACTGTATTCAATCACTGACCTTTAGATCTCAAAAAAATCGAGGGGGATATACCATCCTCTCATTCAAATGAACCTGTAATGGAGAGTCATGCATAAATGATGGATGAGATCTGCACTGAATCTCACTGCCACAGAAAGCGTCTCCGCTGTTCATGCAACTTCTGATTTTGCTATCTCAAAAAGCAGTTCATTATCCTTTCACTGTTAACTCTGTAAAGAGAAAGGAAGAAGAGGAGCATTCAAATATTACCAGTCAGCGGTATCTATCATCAAATGATGACTCAAACACAGAATTCAAAAAACGTGTACCTACGTGGAAGGTTAGTTAGAGATGATCACAGTTAACTCTAAGCTCTTTGCTCCTGCAATAATCAGTAGTTCTGAAAAAAATAAAAAATTATAACTTTCTAAATGTCTGAAATTACTTTCTCTAATCTTAAAGTGATGAAGTCCTTGAGAGTGATGAACACACAGAATAAGAAGCTGTCTCTGATATTTCCCTTAACTCTGCAAAAACATTTTAGCATCTTTCACCACATTGTGTTGGCGTAGTACTGCACAACTTAATGAGAGAAGACAGCTGTTTCCAGCCAAAAATGTTCTGATAAAACCATCTGACTCTACATGCCCAACCCTGACTGGAACACAAAGTTAGCAGCAAGCTGGTATTAGAGGAAAGGAACCAGATTTTTCCCTCTAGGATTGGTGTTTACCAGTACATGGTGAGTTAAAATGAAAAGTACACCAGCTGTTATTAGGTGGACAGAAAAATCCAGCAACACTGCAAAAAGTAGGTCTAATGAGAAAAAGAACATGAGCTTCCAGACAGGTAGCTAGGTTAGAAACAATGAATGAAAGCTAAAATTACTACCCAAGCTGTTCACTGTAATCATTTATGACAGGCTACCAAGGATGTACTTTGGGAACTAGATAGTGGAGTCAAGAATGGCTCCCTTTCACTCAAATGATAATTGCTTGTCATGTGCATATTGTAAGCAAGAAAATCTGCTAGGTGTACTACTTTTGTAGCCCATTGCGCACCTGCTGGTGTACACCTCTTGGACAGTAAAGCATAGTTTCAGTATCCATTTTACAAAGATTAAGAATAAAACTGATTTGCTGTTCAGGATTGTCCTGTCGACAGTTTTAGGTTTTTGACAGTCAACTTGTTTAGGGTGGTTATCTATAAGAACAGTGCCGTTGCTAGTAATTTAGCAGGTTTTTTTGAAAAAATATTCAATGTCTCACAGGAAGAAGGTTCTCGCTTTAAAACTATTGATTTGTTGATATTTTGTTGTGGAGTTGACATGTTCTGCAAAGGAGAAGGAAAAAGGTCTGCATGCTATTTGGCTCAAATATATTGATTTAATTTAACTTTTTAAATTTACATTTCATAGTCATCCACATCCTAGTACTGATACTGTTTTGTATTTAGTGAAGAATACATAAAAAAAAAAATACAAAACACTAAAACAAAAAGATATATTTCATAAGAACCGTAAGGAAAACATTTGAGAATTTTATGTTGAACCATGTATTTTTGTGCAATTATCACAGTAAACAGTAATACAAACCATGTTAGGATACAGTATATACAAGTACAAGTCTAACAATGTTAATAGGATAGCAGTCAGGGAGAGACTGTGCTCACGGACAATAGTTTGGCAGTAAACCAAGGTGCTAATTAAGTAGTCCCGTACAATGTTAAATACAGAAGCCCTCTGCAAAGGTGAGAGGAAGCCAATAACTCTTAGAACAAGGTCACTGTGTTCAACATGATCACTCTTCATTCCACCCAGCTGAACATGGAGATAATCTCATGCATCTTTAATCCTGCTGTACTATGCTTGGACCGTGGAAAAAGATTGAATGTAGAACAATGAAAACAGACACACACACACACACACACACACACACACACACACACATACTGCAGTGAAGGCTAAATGCAGAAAAACTCATATGCTGAGCTGTCTTTGTACATTTACATGCATGTTATCCTCCACTGCTCTATGCTTTAAATTTAAGCTGCGCTGTCATCACAGACTAAATTGCTAATTGCATCTGTAAATTGTTACATAACCCAGTAAACACAACTGTGCTTCAGCACAGTTCTGATGAGGTTTTAATAAAAGAGCTGTTTTGATAAAGTGCAGATATAATTCTTTGCTAGAGCTGCTTGTAGAGCTTTAAGACAGTAAATCAAAACCCTGTGAATATACATCCTTATACTCTTAAAAATGGGTTGCTCAATACATTCCAGAAATTTATTTTTATATATCTTTGTTTTTGTTTTTTTGTTTTTTTTTCTACCTCACAGTATCTAGTACCATAATAGCTGTGTGACAAAGAAGGCCAGTCTGACCAGACACAATTATCTTATCTTATTCAAATGAATTACCCAATTATGTGCTGCTATCCATTGTTTACAAGAGATGTATCCTACTGGCACTGGTGAGCCCCAGTATTTTCCGCCAGCTTCTCAAACTGGTTAATATTTCTGTTTATTTAGGAAAAATCTCCATGACTATTTTTTTAATTACCAAGAACTCTACTTATAATCAGAGTCAGTGCCCTCATAGAATAAATGCATGTCATTTGGTCTGATACCAAAACACGTTTAAAGTTTTTACATGTCACTTGTGACCTGCTTTATGTGAGGATTACTGTTCATATCTATAACTTTAAATGGAATTTTTACCTAGTTAGCATATCTAAATGATATCTTTCTAATGAAGAGATGTAAGGCCAAAATACATGTGATATAGTTAATTTGAAAGGAGATATCTAAATTAAACTTAACCCTAAGGGTAAGTCTTTGTGGATGTTCAGAGGGTAAAACATTAGACTTGCCTTGGTACCAAACAAAACAGCATCCATTTGTTCTGTGGGGATACCATGTCTATATACTCTGTATATTACATATTATTATGGAAATAATCTATAATGGATATATTCAATTTCAATTCAGTTTTATTTATATAGCTCCAAATCACAACAACAGTCGCCTCAAGGTGCTTTATATTGTAAGGTAGACCCTACAATAATACATACAGAGAAAACCCCAACAATCATATGACCCTCTATGAGCAAGCACTTTGGTGACAGTGGGAAGGAAAAACACTTTTAACAGGAAGAAACCTCCAGCAGAACCAGGCTCAGGGAGGGGCGGGCATCTGCTGTGACCGGTTGGGGTGAGAGAAGGAAGACAGGATAAAAGACATGCTGTGGAAGAGAGACAGAGATTAATAACGAACATGATTCAATACAGAGAGGTCTATTAACACATAGTGAGTGAGAAAGGACTGGAAAGGAAAAACTCAATGCATCATGGGAATCCCCCAGCCTAACTATATAATTTAGCAAAAAGGAAAGTTTGAAGCCTAATCTTAAAAGTAGAGATAGTGTCTGTCTCCCAAATCCAAACTGGAAGCTGGTTCCACAGAAGAGGGGCCTGAAAACTGAAGGCTCTCCCTCCCATTCTACTTTTAAATACTCTCGGAACAACAAGTAAGCCTGCAGTGTGAGAGTGAAGTGCTCTAATAGGGTGATATGGTACTACAAGGTCATTAAAATAAGATGGGGCCTGATAATTTAAGACCTTGTATATGAGGAGCAGGATTTTGAATTCAATTCTGGATTTAACAGGGAGCCAATGAAGGGAAGCCAAAACAGGAGAAATATGCTCTCTCTTTCTAGTCCCTGTCAGGACTCTTGCTGCAGCATTTTGGATTAACTGAAGGCTTTTCAGCGAGTTTTTTGGACATCCTGATAATAATGAATTGCAGTAGTCCAGCCTGGAAGTAATAAATGCATGAACTAGTTTTTCAATATCACTCTGACAGGATATTTCTAATTTTAGAGATGTTGCGCAAATGGAAGAAAGCAGTCTTACATATTTGTTTAATATGTGCATTGAAGGACATATCTTGTTCAAAAATGACTCCAAGGTTCCTCACAGCGTTACTGGAGGCCAAGGTAATGCCATCCAGAGTAAGAATCTGGTTAGATACCATATTTCTAAGATTTTCAGGGCTGAGTACAATAACCTCCGTTTTATCTGAATTAAGAAGCAGAAAGTTAGAGGCCATCCAGGTCTTTATGTCTTTAAGACATTCCTGCAGTTTAACTAATTGGTGTGTGTTATCTGGCTTCATGGACAGATAGAGTTGGGTGTCATCTGCATAGCAGTGAAAATGTATGCTATGTCTTCTAATGATACTGCCTAAGGGAAGCATGTATAATGTAAACAGAATTGGTCCTAGTGCTGAACCCTGTGGAACTCCATAGTTAACCTCAGTGTGTGAAGAGGACTCTCTATTTACATGAACAAATTAGAGTCTATTAGATAGATATCATACAAACCACTGCAGTGCAGTACCTATAATACCTACAGCATGCTCTAATTTGTAAGAGACTTTGTAACACATTCAAAGAGCTTGAAGTAGAATAAATGCTACTATATATTAACTGATATACAAGGTGTGCAAGTATCTAAGTGTTTCATCAAATGCACATCAAATGTGCACAATATCCAGGAGTATACGAAAAGAACACTGGACAAATATTTCATATCTTCCAGCTCAAAATGTTGTATTTGGTGACATCAAATGTGTAATGTATGGACACTTGCAAACCTAATAAGTACTATAACTAACAAATTTTAGTATTCCAACAAGCAGGTATAGTACAAGCATGGTGATATTAGCAGCTGGTAACAGAACTCTAGTCTTTGTCATGAATCGCTGTGCGGCAGGCAGGAGTTGGACCCAAAGTGCAGGACTCACAGACTCAGGGAGGTGAACTCAAAACTCAGCTTTATTTGCTGGCAGGGAAAAAACATACAAACTAATCTAAACTGGGAACTTGGAAAACTCACAGAGAGACACACAGGGAGATCCACACAGCAAGAGGGACGACGCGACACTGACTCAGAGAAACACAGGGTTTAAATACACTGGGAAGTAACGAGGGGAATGAGACACAGAAGGAGGGCACAGCTGGGAGAAATCAGGACTGACGAGACAAGCAAAGCAGGACGCATTCACATGAGACACGGACCATCAAAGTAAAACAGGAAGTATCACACAGAGACGTGAACTTGACACAGTGGAGACAGCAACTAAGAAATACAGAGACATAAACCATAAGGCAGAGGTCTAAGAACCAAAATACACAGGGAAATACTCAGCTGGGAACACAAGAGACTAGACTAGAGAGAGTAACAAAAAACCAACCATGAGAACATAATGCACAATGCAGAGTGACAGAAAACAAGAAACTCAAACATGCAAAGACACACAATTACACAGAACAGAGGGGACACAGAGAGACATGAAGGGCAAGGGATCAAAACTAGAAGCCATAGAATAAATCACACACAAGTACAATAATACAAAAATCACAAAGAACTAAAAACGCTGGGTCAGGAGACCCAGGACCGTGACAGTCTTAGAGTTAGTGTACATGTCATTGTAACATCAGATATTTAATAATATCCCTTTTTATCCAGAATACCTTTTCACAACTCCCAGACAATGAAACTGAACTTATCAGTGTTAATGAAAGCTAAGTGTATAACCGTATTAACATAGCCAGGAACATTATCATCAGACCTTACTATACTGATAGTTGCACTACTGTAATTGATTAGGTTCCCAATGGACACTAAAGCAGAAATCCATGGAGGAAATGTAATCTGCCCTCCTGGGATACAAATCACAAAGCTACACTCCTAACAGTGACATATGGAATATGTAACAGTCCAAGAGACACTCTTTTTTTTTTTTTGGTGGTGGTGGGTGGGGGGGGGGAGAAAAGCAGATTGAAGCTGCAGGAATAAATATGCAGCTGATTGTTTTGTTAGCAATATGTGATAGAAGTTGGTTTTGATCAGCTGATATTACACACATGTTCTGCATGAAGGAACACTATGCATAAACAATGGGGCATATCTTTGGACTAAAAGGGCATGTCTGTTATTTAAAAAGCAGCATGTCCTGTGGGTCTTTTGCATTCCGCTTCACTGAGACTATTGACATGGGAGAAATTAGTACCCTGCCTATTCTGAAAGGTTTTCTTCCTGTGTGATTCTTGACCATTGATGCACAATATTTCAAAAGAAATATTTACATAGATTTGAGAGGCTGACAATCATGACTTGATTACCACTGATGCTTTATTTTATTGAAACTTTTGTGGGGTTTTTTTTCATCAAACACATCCGATGGGGTAGGCACCCATGAGGAAACACCAAACAGTATATTATATAGACAAAAGGCTGCATTAGGAATGCTAATATGTTTTAGAGTGCAGCCGTTCTCTAACATATGCCATTTGATATGGGGCTTTCATTCAAAGTGCATGATAGTACGATGAGCTTGCATATCATATCAGCATATGTAGCCCCAGTGGGAATCCACCCTTAACCCTAGCGTTGTGAAAGCAGTCCTTGTTAGGTCTGAGCTACATAGTGCTAGAGTGTTTTAGAGCATCACAGTTCAATAGTATATCAAAAAGCACATGTTTGCTGTGTATCTGCCTTTGTGCTTTATTGTGAAAAAGGTTTGTTTTGCTGCTAGTTTTTTTTATCAGTGTTGGAGTTGGACGGTAGTTTATTTCTATTCAGCTATAAACATACCTAACAGTATTACTGTCACGGAGGAGCAGGGAGGACTCGGCGCAGACTGAAGTCTCAGAAAAACAGGTTTATTTACACACTCCAGGTGCACTATATACAGGTGAGGGAGAAGGGGGCCAGGGTTCCCAGGGGTGCAGAGCGGGGTCGGGAAAAGCGTCCAGAGTCTCCAAACCAAAACACGAGAAATCTGCATACAGAGAACAAGGGTTAGCACGGAACTTTTACGGACAGAGCTCAAAACTGGCTGAGGCTAAAGTAGCACTGACGAGCGTTATTCAATAGTCCAGCGGCGAGGTGCTCTCAGTCACTGCCTTAAGTAGCGGGAGCAAACAGGGTGAGGAGCCACAGGTGATTGCCTACAGGTGGTGGAGGCCGGGAGCTCACAATGAGCTCCGCCCAGGCAGCGAGCAGAAAGAGAGGAGAGAGAGAAAAGACAAAACATAACATGTAGCCACACAGGGCCAGCCGAGCAGGCACGGGGACCGTGACAATTACAGTGTTTTGCTTGTTTACATTTTTGAGGTGACTAGGTGCTGAAAGAAAAAACGTCAACAGAACACTTGAACTGTTAGCATTTGACAGAGATGCTATGGTTAGCATGTTGCCAAAAAGGTGCAAAGTTACATATTCAAACATTACCAACATTAGTATAATGTAAATTTGTGTTTGCCCTCCTGACGAGTGCTCAAAGTTCACTAATGATTCAGTAAAGGACTAGATGTTATAATCCCTGATAATTCATTGCTTTAAATGAAGAAAGTCTTGAGGGATGGCTGTTATGAGGAAAGGCAGCCCAGAAATTTTACCAGCGGGACACATCGTTGTATGCCTCAACTTCACAGGGTGTTGCCCTGTGAAGTTGATGCTCAGACCTCTACATTGGAGAGACCAAACAGCCACTTCACAAGCGCATGGCACAACACAGAAGAGCCACCTCCACAGGACAAGACTCAACAGTCCATCTGCCTCTTAAGAATAAAAGGACACTCTTTCGAGGATGCCAATGTTCACATTTTGGACAGAGAGGACAGATGGTTTGAAAGAGGAGTGAAAGAAGCCATCTATGTCCACTGTGAGCGACCATCTTTGAACAGAGGCGGTGGTTTACGACACCAACTGTCTGCCATCTATAATCCAGTTTTGAGTTCCCTCCCCAGACGCCTTAACGCCCACTCACATCCTGGGCCATCTGACCTCAGGAATTCACATGATAAGGTGGGGCCAGGTTTCACAATGAGCTCACCCAAAACTCTGGCTGATTGGTACCCACACCCATTTTCACACCTTGGCTCAGGCGATTAGAGGATCATCAGGGGGTGCTTTTGTCCCTCTGTGGGGGGATACTCCCACTAGGTTTAAATCTGGGACTCCCCACCATTTGACCTTAGAACTGAAGAAGCTTCTCGGATGAGAGGCGAAACGTCTTCAAGCAACTTAAAGAAGTCCAGACGCTTTTCTTTGCAATCTCCTTTGTCTCTAGTTTATGTTAAATTGTTATTTCTCTTCTAATTTCTGCTGTATGTTTTGGTCTCCACCAAATACGAAAATTTTTGGTCCCTTACAGACTAAATATATCAACCACCTAGCTGAAAAATTTATATTTGCGGACTAGAAGATAGATAAACCATAATGGACTCAACAAGCTCTAAGCAGGGTTTCCATCAAGCCTGGTGGCCCCACTTAAACTGACCCAAGCAGTGGAATTTTATGTGCTTATTTTGAAAAATGCTACAACACTCAAGTTCGCTAGTTTACCATAAAAAATGGAAGAATATAGAAGATAAAAAGGGGAATAGATTAAAACAAGTACTAAAGAAAGCACGCAGTTTCCCTTATCCTGGGTAATGGTACACATTAGAACTGCACGATTTTGCATAAAATGAGAATCACAATTATTTGGCTTAGAATTGAGATCACGATTCTCTCACGATTTTCTTTTCCAGTATAAATATTTATTGCGCTTATTAACTGCACATCAACTTCGTAACAGTTGAGACTGAACATAAAAACAATAAATAAACATAAAAACAACAAATGTCTTACGTTTTGTTGTTGCCGCAAAATGTTGTACTGCTTGAAATTCCATCTCCACCGTTGCTCGACACTGCGTGTATAGAGCAGGTAGTGCAACAATAGAAAAATAGTTGCGGGACGGCACTGTGTAGCGTTTGTCTAGGGTGTTGATCATTTTCCTAAATCCCTCGTTTTGCACAGTGTAGATGGGAGCCATATCTTTGGTCAGGTGATAAGTGATAGCCTCCGTAATTTCTTTGTGCCTGCGGGAGTTCGACGTGTATAGGGAAGCGCTGTATAAGGTTCCCGTTATTGATGTTTGGGTGGTTGACCGGGACGGATTTTCTCCTGTCACTTTCTCGTCATCCCTGACGTGCTCTCCGTTGTTTTTTACCTACTAATTTTAGCATCACACGGCACAGCTTCTGTATCACGTGGTATAAGGCTCCGCCCTTGTCATTTGTTGAGCAGGAAGAGTGAGCGCTTGTTTTCATGCAGATTACGTCCCGGATCAAAATGCGGTACAATCGTCGTCGTCGTCGTCGTCGTCTTTTTTTTTTTTTTAAATCGTTGTCATTTGGAAATGAGATTGCACATAAGTATGAATCGAGATCGCGATCTTCTAACGATTAATCGTGCAGCCCTAGTACACATATAGGTGGGGGAAGTAATTATTTGATTCTGTGCTGAATTTCTAAGTTTCTTCACTTACAAAGAAACGAACAGTCTCTAATTTTATGGTATTTTCATTTTAGTCGAGAGAGACACAATATAAACCAAAGAACCAAATGAACACATTACATAAAAGTTCTAAATGAATTTGCATGTTGAAATAAAGTCAAATAAATATTTGATCCCTAAATAAAACATTAGTTAGGCTTGGTGGAGAAACTTGGCAAGCACAGCAGTAATGCGTGTCTAGTTATTGGTCACCAAGTTTACACACATCTCAACTTGACGTTTCAGCTCCCCCCACAGATTTTCTATTGGATTGAGATCTAGAGACTAACCAGGCCACTTAGTAACTTTAACGTGCATTTCTTTAGCCACTCTTCTGTTGCCTTTCGTATCTTTTAAGCCATTGACAAGCTGAAAAACCTATCCACAACCATTACTGTTCCATGTGTCTCTTCAATGTTCTAGCTAAAGGAAGGAGGTTCTTGTTTAAGATTTTATAGTACATAGCCCCATTCATTGACTTTTCAATACAGTGAAGTCTTCCTGTAAGGTTATCAACAAACCAACCCCAAACCATAATATTTTCACCTTTGTGTTTGACTATAATGATGGTGGTCTTTGTATTATACTAAGCATTTCTCTTCATTTCTCTTCTTGATTTTGGTTCCATCGGACCACAGCACTTTCTCCCAAGGCTTCTCTGAATCATTTAGATGTTCCCAGGCAAACTCAAGACAGGCCTGTTGGTGAATGTGGTCCCAACTGCCTTCAGATAATTAGATCAAGCTGAGTCTCAATTTCTGCTGCAACATTTGAATGTTAGGAATTCAAATTTGGCTGCCTTATGTCAAAGGTTCATGTTGGTGGTGTAATGGTACGGAGGATATGTTCTTGGTTTGTATTTTAGAAGATGTAATTTCTTGTACTTATACCAAATCAAATAATAATCTAGAGTGGGTAACAACCTTAAAACAATATTGAAAACCCCAGTCATGACTCACCAGGCGCAGCGTGCTTGTGAAGCATTTATTTACAGTGAACAGTTTTTATTTGGCAGCTTTCCAGTTCTCTCTCTACCATTCAGGTCCTGGTGTCACTGAAATAGGGAAGAGCCCGCTGCATCACCCCACCCATGCATATTTAGTTTTTATTTAGTTTTAATGGCTATTTTTGGATTCCTTTTTACAGTAGAGCTATATATGTAAGTTGAAATAATGCTCACTTAGGTTTGTTTTGTTATGTTGCAATAAATAAAAGTCTCATATTATGATGCAGCTCATAATACAGCTCCCTGTAGTCTTTTTTTAATTAGCTTCAGAAAATCTATTTTGGCACAGTCTACTGTAGATAACTATGAGATTATATAGATGAATTCATCATCCTACTCTTCAGAAAGGAGCAACACAACCATTAATTAATCAAAAGCATTGTCTATGACCGATATCAGTCAACAAAATGAGCATGTGTTTGAGTTAGCAGCGGGCTCCGTGCACAACTTCCATGGTTGTCATCTCTTCCCTTTTACTTTAAACATACTTCAGTGATGCCATGAAATAGCTCTCCCAAGTGCTCATTTTATTAACTTGACAAATCTTCCACCATTCCACTGCATCATCACCTTTGATAATCTCACAGCGTGGGTATTCAGGATAGGAATGATATTTCCATGTGAGGCACAGGGGTAGAGTAGCTCTAATGGTATTAAATGATTCGTAACTCGGTTATCAATAGTAATGTCCCTCAGGAGGAGAGTTCATTGCCTCAGCTCTCTGGCAGTTGCTGCTGGAGGGTTGATGTTTGTGTAGCATTAAAGTGTGTCGTCACATAGCAGAGTCAACATTAGAATTCTATTTATTTAAAAATCCAAGGGCCATCCACCTCAGAGTCATATTCCAGGGTTGGGTTAACCGTCCAAGCGGCTAGAGCAAAAATGTCCTGTGTGTCCCTTTTGAAGCTATTTAACTGCAAAACAAACCTGCAGTAGTAGAATATTACCAGGCTGCTTTTGCTACAATGTCTACTAGTTTCTGAAAGTTTGATTATAAGATATCCTGTGGAGTTTTCATGTTAACAGTAAGACATGAATGCTTACTGTTAGAGCAGGCTGTTACTAAAATGCGATGATATTTAGTACTTTTAAATGTAAAATCAGTGTAATTATCGACATTCTAACAACTGTGCATATATATTTGAGCTTGGTTGATACAGTGTGGTCATAAACGGATCGATATGGACTGCATACCCAGGTAGGTTAAGACATTTAAACAATGTTCAATTTGTATTAAGGGGCCCAAAGCAAATATGCACCAAGAAAATATCGTCCATACCATTACACCACCAGCATGAACCACTGACACAAGGCAGCCAAATTGGAATTCCTAACATTCAAATGTTGCAGCAGAAATTGAGACTCAGATCAGACAAAGTTGTGACATATTTCTGTCTTTCCTGTTTTCATCTAATAGGTGTGGTACACTGCATGCCTTCTGCTTTTGTGGCCCATTTCCCAGTAGACCAGCAGTTTCTGAAATACTCAGACCAGAACGTCTTACGCTAACAACCATTCCAAAATCGCTTTCTTCACCATTTTGATGCTTGGTTTGAATTACAGCAGGTCGTCTTGACCATGTCCACTCACTTAATTGCACAAAGTTGCCCCAGTGTGATTGGCAAATTAAATATTTGAAGAAGTGTACTCAAAGACAGAGTTGCTGAGTGAAGTTGCTAAAATATACTAGAATATATCAACAATATCTATTTAACATTTTTTCTAGTATATTGCATTATATTTACTGTAACAACAGTGAAAGCACATATGATATATGTATATATCTCAAACGTACCCAGTTATGAACAGTGGGATAAGAACTTCAAATTTGTATCTTTGTATCTGAGCAAAGGTTCAAAGTCAAAAGTTTAATGAGGGCTTGGAAAGTGAAAGAAAAATTAAAAGAAAACACATTTCCATTAAGGTTCTTTCTCCTGGAAAAAAAAACTGGTGTGACATTTGTCCCATTTATTATGTTTATTCTGTAGTAAGTTAGCACACCAATATCACACATCCCTGTGTTCTTCAACATTTGTTTGACATTCAAAGTCTGGTAGTAGAAGGTGCAAGAACTACAAAGGGGCTTCACCTCATCCCTCCTAAATTCCAAGCAAACTACTATGCCTGAAAGAAACACATGGAGCTGAAATCAAACAGCTCTTGTGGAGTGACTGCACTCCAAATACAGTTAGCTAAAAGATAAGTGATGTATCAGTCACTATTATCTACTACTTTCAGCAATACCAACCAGCAAGCATTAACATGAAGCTCTACTGTTGTGGAAGCTGAAGATGAGAAAGTATTTTCATTATTTCATGTGTTGTGCCTCAAACCGAGAAATCAGGTCAGGTGATACGATCTGGTACCATGTGTTGCAGGCTTGACATTTATTTTGTCTCTGCTTGACAAGGCCATCGGAAAGGCCTATAAATGGCACCTGCATAATTTTAGACAGAAAGATCACCACCACCTGCTTCTGACAGATCCTGTGAACTCACCAAATGTGAGGAGAGTCCCGGTCATCAGAGCCTGTAATTTAGAAAAGGTCAGCGCTAATGAAAGGTTTTGGGCAGAAAGATTCTGACCACCTGGATCTGACGGATCTAGTGGAGCAGGCAGATGTGACAGTAGTGTCTGTGTACTTGTAAGCTGGGTTAGGGTTAGAAATTGATGTAATTTATGGATGATTTGGGACAGAAACTTGGACTTACAGATCTTGTTGATCAGACAGATGTGAAAGCAGTGTCTTTAGCCTTTAGGTTTGGTTAGGGTTGGACAGTTGTGAAAATGATGATAGTTTGGGTTAAATGCATTTGACATTGCACAACTTTGACATTGCACACCATATTGCAAAACAGAGTTTTACATGTGCTTATTCACATGGGCATTTGAAGTCACTTAACTTTAAAACGATATTGTTTAAAAGTAATTATGCACAGATAAAAACAGCTGACAAAAACGTCTGTTTTCCATGCGATATGAGCCACCACTATGCCTACTTGTGAAATTATACCTGGTATGAGATTCTGAAAATTGCTCAGGGTATTAGTTTATGCTGGTCCAGTAAAGCAGAATGCATTTGTATGCAATATATTTTATACACAACCATGAATGAAAGTCTCGGGTGAAAACGACCAAACTTACAACATTCAGGCAGCTCATGGAAATAGTTTCCAACAGTTATTCTGAAATGATCACAACGCAGTTGAAGGTAATCATGTGGTTCATTTGTCTGTTTTCTTTCAATTGGTCGACTCGCGCAGAAATGCAATGCATCATATAAGCACCAGCATAGCAGCTTCTCTTTGCATTGAATATGTATGACTACAAATGCAAACTCTCAGCATGAGTGCACGAGTACAAAAGACATTTGATTGAATGCAGGATCCACATCACCACAAATGTGATACAATGGATGATGTGTAGAAAATGAGTGCATCTACAGGAGAATATTGATAGAAATATTTCTTCCCAGCAGAAAAAATTGTTATCATTTTATTCTCCTGCTAAAGTATATCACTATATGTCCACAGTCTGTAGCAGCGGGACAGGGTGGAGCCTCATACTGTGAGTTTGTCAGTCTGGAAAATGAAACCAGCAGCAAAGTAAATCAGCAGAGTCTAAATTTCTTCTTCTTTTTTTTTTTTACTTGAATGCACAATCCCCTTATAAAGTAACCTTAGCATAGGAAAGTAAGAGAGACACAGTGTTCATGGATACCTTCCCTGAGGGCAAATTTCTCTTTTTAGTTACCAAAGATCCTTTTGGTGATAGCAGCAGGGGTGAAGATTAAACCTGAAAAACAGCAACACCCGCAGGACTGGATTTTAATTTCTAACTTTGTTTAAGAAAAAAATGCTGCGAATGTGCTAAAGTAATGCAATATCAGCTGGCATATTTCTGTCGTATAAAAATCTAATTTCCAGAAGTAGTTTTCTGCTCCTTTATTGCGTACAGATCAATAAAGGTGCTGGTGCAGCTCCAGTGGTGCGAGGGCAGCCACTGTTTACTGGAGCACGATGGGAACTATTCACACATTAGGTATGAGCAGCATTTATGTCATGAATATAGAGCAGGCCTTGAGGGTGGGGGCTTAATACAGAGGGGTGGTGGTGGTGGTGGTGGTGGTGGTGGGGGGGGTGATATGAGGGACCTTGAAAAAGCAGTTAAACATCTACAAAACATCATTTTGCCTCCCACTACCTCGTCAAAGAAGGTGACCCTCTGACATACAGTGAGGATGTTAAACGATACAGATCATCTTTATATGCTCAGTGTATGTTTGATAATGGTTTAAAAAAATAAGGATCCTTGTGTGTGTGTGTATGTGTGCATGTTCTTCCACATCTTTTTATAATGCAGAAAGCGAATGAAAGCATTATTGTGCTGGAATGACTGCCTCCCAACTGAGGTAATATCCTGCAAACGCTTAAAGCATTTAACAGCCGACAGCTGAGAAAAAATATTTATATTCATTTTCACACAAAAATAATATGTAACAACACCTTATGAATAATGCAAAAGAGCAAAATGCGCAAAATGTACTTTTGTCTCATTCTCCCTTAATTCAATTCTAGCTAACTTTGCATTGTTTGCCTTTATCACTGTCTTGTAGCCAAAAAAACAACCAAACAAATACAAATATGAGCAGGGAAATACAGTAATAAGATTTACAGTTATCTGGGTTTAAAAAACAAACAAACCCAACATCGTCTACATAAAACAGATTTTGCACTCTAATTTACATAATCTGCTTGATAACTTTTGTTTTTGCTTTCTCCCACCGCCTGCAATGCTGGTGAACCCATACAGAAGCCCAGTCTGACCGAGTGTGCATTAAATCAAACAGTTATTAACCAAATCACTGCATTTCTGTGCATTTTTGTGTATTAGACAGTGCAGGTGATGGGGAAGTACTCTGTCCCCAGAGAACCCATGCCGATGATATGCTAATGCTCTCTTCACATGTCTGTCAACTGCTGCAACGAGTGTACCTTTGGCGAGAAACTAATCTGAGTTTTATTGGCCTGCCAGAAGAAATTTATACATTACTATTAGATTACAGGGGCTGGCAGCTGTACAGTGCGTAGAACTAATGTACTCTGTCATAGATTGTGTGCATAATGAACTTGGGAAGGAAAGTAGCCAAGGAAAGTCTAGCAATGCATGCAGTTGTAATAACACCATCAAAAGCATGGTTCTAGTCAGCAAGCAGGGAAATAGCATCTGTGCGGATGGCTCGGTGCAGCCAGCAGAGTTATCTTTTAAAAACAATACACCCACAGAGCATTTCATGCGCTGCAAGTGGAAGTTTGTGCCATGGATTCATATAAAAAGATCTGATCAAGAGTAATTGAATGTGGAAGCATTTATGCAGCGATACAAGCAGGAAGTAGTTTTGTAGAATGGTGGCATGGGCTTTTGGAGGGCAGTTTTATGTACTCACTAAAATCTCTCTGGAGTTTAGCAAATTGAAAAACATCTCTGACACTGCAGCTGTGGTGACACAGCTCAAAGAAGTTGGTCCAGAAGTTAAACATAGGTAATACAGATACAAATTCAATTCAATTTATTAGTATTCAAATGCTGGTGACTGTGGGAAGAAAAAACTCCCTTTAACAAGAAGAAACCTATGGCAGAATGAGGCTGGGGGAGGGGCAGCCATCTGCGGTGACCTATGGAGATGATAGGAGGAGGACAGAACAAAAGACACGCTGTAGAAGAGAGCCAGAGATTAATAACATGTAATGACTGAGTGCAAAGTGGTGTTTAAACACACAGAGATGGAAAAGAGGTAAGTAAACATTTTTAAGGCTAATCTTATTGAAATTTAGAAACAGTTCATTCATAAAGTTGAAGTCTTTCTTTCAGTTCTAGTTTTACCTTGTCTTTCAATATGCAAACAGACTCTCATTAGTTAGATATGATATTTATTTTAGATTTTGAGTTATATCATCCTCCTACTAAGCAGCAGTCTCATTGTAAATCAATTAGTTAAGTATAGGAAATAGTGTGAATTAACTTATTTAGAAACAGTTACACAACACTATAAATAAAACCACATGTATAATTTAAACTGGTTATGGATCTTGTTTGAAGGTGACTCTAAATAACTGCTGGGAATTTCATGACGGTTTCAAAAATTGCTATCAGACTAAAGCAGCTGTTTGTGTCCATATACATTAAAAAAATGGAAATCCTTGTGAGTTTTTTCACAAACTGCTGTAAGTATACAGTACTGTGCAACATTCTTAATCCACCCCTCATAAATTTATGCTTTTCTTCCAAGGAGCCAGACTTTGTTGTATTTTTAAAAAATGTATCTTCAGCAAGTTTTTGATTGGACATTTGCCACTTTTTCACTCATTTTCAGCCCAGCTCATCTGCATGAGGTTGTAAATGTATTCATGCAAAATACTTTCAGGCGTGTTAGAGATGCAAAAACAGTTTTTGTTGCTTTTTACAGTGTACTTTTATTTATGTTTGAATTTGTTCCGATAAATCGCAGCACTTATATCCCATTCTCCTAGCAAACTATAAAGCCATGAGGGGTGGCTGAAGACTCTTGCACAGGACTGAATGATTGCCACTTAGTTTGCAGGATTTTAATCAAGAAGATTGTATGAATATTTTCATCATGATGCATTCTATCTAGATTTGTATGCCATCCATCCATCTTCATCCGCTTATCCGAGGTCGGGTCGCGGGGGTAGCAGCCTAAGCAAAGAGGTCCAGACCTCCCTCTCCCCAGCCACCTCCTCCAGCTTGTCCGGGGGAATACCAAGGCGTTCCCAGGCCAGCCGAGAGATATAATCTCTCCAGCGTGTCCTGGGTCTGCCCCGGGGCCTCCTCCCGGTGGGACATTTGTATGCATGTATATAAATATCTAACAGATGCAAAGATGATCTTTGTATTGATTTCTGTTATAGAACTCATGACTTCTTGTGTATCCACACCAACTCACTTCTGCAGTCAAGCTCTTGACCTTTGATGTATGCCTGAAGAAAGTTGTTTCTGGCCTACTCCATTGTAAATGCCTTGGTGTCATCTTCAACTTTTCTCTCTCTCATGCTGACTCATCCTTTAGCTAGCAGGCCTTTTTAGTAAGCCGCCTTAATGCTATCAACAACATACAGACATAGTTCATAGCACAATGTCAGTGGGAGAGAGGAAAAAAAAACAGAAATAAAAGAAAATGCTTCTGTGTGGCCACTTGTGAGGAAAGGAGGTGTGGAGCACAACCATAGTTGGAGCTGCAGAGTGACTGCCCAGAGATGTAGTCAGCACGCTGTATCAGCAAGACTGTACAATGAATCACACGTTGTGCAGCCACTTAGGTGATAAATACAAAAGCATGAGGTCTAACATACAAGATAGGACTCATTGTTGGTAGGGCCTGGCCTGCATTTCATACCCTGGGCAGCCCTGATGATGGATGACCCCTCACTTGGTAATATTTCTTCCACAATCTTGGTTCAGACACAATGGAAGAGTGGGGAACAGCGCATTGTGGAGGTAAAAGAAGGCTGGGATGCTAAGGAGGGCCGATGTGAGTGCCTGAGGTGCGAAAAATCCCACGATTAGCTTGTTATTATTCACAAATCCCGAATTCACCAATTTGTTAGAAAAATCAATCAGGGTTTTTTAATCTGGTCTTTTCAACGGATCAAATGCAAATATCGAAGAGATCAAATCGTCTTCGACGGTCACCTGAAGTTTCACAAATTTTTTTTCTTGTGTTTTATGTAAAGAGACAACACTTTGTGCCAACAAATGAGCCACAAGAACCAAAATGTATTCGTGTGTACACTTGTTGTTTCCTGGCAACATGTTCCCCTGAGAAAACAGCAACTCCTTGAACAGTGGTGCCCTTCCTAACCGCACTGCATTGGCTTTGTTGTCTGAAGTCAGTCTGGTAGATGCTAAAGGGAAGCAAGATAAATAATGACAGATAAAAGCAGAAACAAAACCTGAGGTGGGGTCTCGACACCTTGTCCAATTATCATTCTTTTTTAAACAACAGCTGGCAGTTCCAATCTAATCAAGTCTGCACTGACACACAGCATTTAAACACCCACACAACGAGGCAGACTCCTTCATCGCCTGTGAAAAGCATCCAGCCAATGTCACTAAAAGTCTCTTGCTTCTCCATCCTGACAACAAGCAAAGCTCCAGGACTCAGAGTCAGACATTGCTCCTGGCAGCACACCTTGTATTTTTGCCCCTGCCCATTTTATTAATGCGTTTCTCTCTTATTATTTGTCTTTGGGGCTATCACTGCTTCTCTTATACAGCATCCAAAAAATAATTCACAATCCCCAACGGGCTCTTTTATGAAAACAAAATTTGGGGGAGATTCGTGAAATGAGACTTTGAAGCTTTCAGCCAGAGGCATTTCCAGGATTTTTTCTAATGGGGTGGCACAGACTGGACAAAGCACCTGTGGTGGATTGGATGGGGTGTAATCTTCATAGTGGACAAACCTCCAGTCTTTATAAACTATAAACATGCAGCTTTTGCACATGGGTGACAAAAGCTGCTGTTCCTCTAGTGGCCATTTGAGACTGGCTTCAAACGTGAGTAAAGAGTCATTGAGTCCCATGTCAAAATGTTCAACTGTACAGCTTTGATAAACACGCTTATAAAACTAGTGAACATGTTTTAGTCTTCCTCTGTGGATTATTATCATATATTTATTTACTACCTCCACTAAGAGTGGTTCTTCTGTTTTAGGTATCTTTTGCCGATGTGTCGTTCTTTCTGTCTGCAAACACAATAGCTCAAAAACATTTTGAATCAATTCTCATAAAACTTTGCCGAGTCAGGTCATGTTAACAATCGGTTAAAATAAATTGAAGAAACAATTTTAAACTTGGATTCTTACAATTGTCAACATGTAGAAAGCACCATATAAGGATTTAAAATATGTCACATCGGATCTCTGACCGGTCTTTAATGAAGTTGTTTGGAGTACTTCAATGGAATTATAATATATAATTTAATTAATACTAATATATATTAGTATTACAGACTGATGTCTGTAATACTAATAGTTCAGAAATGCTTCGCTTTCGCTTTGGTAAGAGAAATCTGACTAGCAGCTTTCTATCCCCGTGTAAAGCAGTAATGAAGTTTATGAATGCAGTTTGGTAATAGCCATATAATAGCCAAAAGGGCTAACATGAGGAAGGTGTGTTTCATAGAAACAACAAATTCAAGCGCCTCTTAAAAATAGCATAGCTAAGCATGACTTACACTATAATTACACACTCAAGTCCTCATTTACACACCAGATACTTGCATTACTTACATTTAGGATTAACTGCACTTGGGTGGCAACATTATCTGTTCAGTAACAGGTGAATTAAATCAGACAATCCCCATTGAAAAGTGCAATGATAATAAATTGTAATTTCTAGTTTGAAAGACTTTTCTGCATCTGTGATCAGGGATATAAATCACAGTTGGATGATGGTGCTTGAATTAGATTTTAGGAGAGAAAAAAAGGTGCAAGTATAAAACAGCAGCCTGGGTACCACGTCGAGTTGTTTTTTCATTATCTGGTATTTTTTCAGACAGATATTCTGAATGGAGCTAAAAAAAAAAAAAAAAAAGTTAAGTGATAACAGAAATGAAATGCATACACTAGAAAATGAGCTGCTAAAACAATCTCTAATTGTGTGATGTGTCAGGCATCAAAGTTTGTTATCAAAAGAAATCAGTTTGACCTTGCTGATATCCAAATGTATGCAGAAAGGAACATCAAAATCAAATCCCAACATCTACTCCATAGTAGTACCTGTGGTGTTAATGTGAATTTTCTACCATTGTTTTTGAGCTGTTGTATTTGCAAGAAAACAGTGGGGTTTTTTTTAAGTTACTTAGCTCCTTGATCAGCAAAGTTTTTTTTACTTACATTTTTTAAAAGTGGTAAGCAATACAGTGTTGTCACATTAGTAGGCAGAATTGTGCAGCAAGCTGCTATAATTAGACGTGTCTCTTCCATATGTACCTGAAATGTAGAGCAGGCATAAAGTTTCCCCTGTGCATCATTGACGCATGACCACAAAATTTTCTGCATGCTGTAGCTTGGTGGCTAAACAGAAAAAGGTTTTGGGAGTACAATAAAGGTAACAGTAATGTTACCTTTATAATGTAATACTGGGCAGAATCAGAATAACAGAATCATTACCAGGGAGTCTGGTGCATATTCACTGAGCCCAATAATGAATTCTGTTCGGCCTTTTTCACTTCAGCAATGCCACTTCCAGCTGAATGTTTGGTTTTTATGTCAATACACTATTTTATCTACCAAATAACCCATTGCTTTCTATATTTTACTCGTGATCTTGTTCAAAAAGCTCCCTCATTTGTCCTGACATTATAGAAGTCAAAATTGCAGTCGGTTTCATTTAATTTGAAATCACAGGTGCACAATTTACAGATGGGATTATTAGAACCTTACTAACAGGTTTTTTAATGTCCAGCATCTCTTATACATTAAACATATGCTTAATATTGTGAATGTTGCCTTCAGTTCAAGTTTTAATCTAAGAACAAAGTTACAAATGAGGCCCCTCACTTCCTCCCTTGCTGCCTTTATAATCACTACCAGCATTAGGGGCCCCTGAAAGTCCTTTTAGGGAATTAAAGGAAAAAACTGATATATCAGTTTATCTTTCTGTGCCCTGCTCATGTATTGAGCCATGTGCCTGTTCATCTATGATGCCTGACAGGAGCTTCCATGTCATGCTAAGGCAGGTTATTGGCTGTTAATTGGATGGGACTGGTCCCTTCTGGGGGTCCTTGGAGATCAGGACAGTCCGGTCTTCAGTTAGCCATTAGTGATGAGGTGTCTCTCATCGACTATCAGCTGGTTCATTTGTGCTGCCAGACGCTCATGGAGCGCAGTCAGCTTCTTCAGCCAGTAGGCGTGGACCATGTCAGCTTGTTTTATTTCAGGTAAAGCTGCTGTTGAAAGGTTTTGAAATCAGTTAATTGTCATTAGATTCACTTATTATAAAGAAGTTATTTACTCTTTAATTGTACAATTCTGAGTAGTTTTTTTTGCTAGAGTATTTCTTTTTTTTTTTTTATCTTACTCAGTGAAGGGAAACTGGAATTATTCTCTACTAAAAATTCCACAGTGCCGCTTATCCACAGAGGCTAAGGCTCTTCTTTTTTCCCCTTACAGCTGTAAGACTGTAACTTTAGGTGTTAAACAGTCACATATCAAAAGTGTACCACCTTATAAACTCAGCAGCTATGTTATTAAATGTATTTTTGTATTCTTTAGAAAATTTGACTGTCCCTCTTTAGGCAGATTATAAGTTCTGTCCACTTATGCAACCTATTAGTTTTTTAAACAAGTTTAAGCCATAAAGCCCCACTAAGTGAGCACTGTGTTAAGCAGCAACTTATGAACACCTATGAATGAGGTCTTTGTAACTGTAAGGAGAGACTGATGCTGTTCTCCCACGGTACACTGTGAAACCTCCATGCTATTTTACAGATGTACCCTCTCTCTCAGTGCAGCTGCTCAGGCTTTAAAGAAGCAATTAAAACAAGACATTCTCCTGGAACTTAGCTGGGCTGCTCTCTTCATATGTTGCCGAAGATAAGCTGCTCAAACGGCAAGCCTATTTTTCTACCTCTCAAGGCACGAGGCGGATGAGAAGCAGAGGAAGAAGGGGAAGGAATAACACTGTAAAGCTTACTATCAACTCTGGTCACTGAGTCACAGGAAAATCAAGGGTAAAAATTATCTTAATTGGCTAATCATATGGTAATCTGTAACACTTTTATGCCTTTGATGGTGTATGTGATAAGTTCCCTAATTCAAGAGAAAATGTGCATTTTTGGTTTGTGATAAAGAAATGATTTTATCACAAACACTGATTTCTAGTAATGGGTCATCACAGAAATTTCCTATCATATAAGATGAGTATTTTTCTGTCACTGACAAATTCAAATGAATCTAGATCACGTGACATTCTCCATGCGTGCGGAAGTACCAAAATCTGCAGTTCCTCTAACAGCCACATGAAGCTAAATCTCAGCATAAGACAATCCACTTAAACTCCAATGTTAAAGTGCTCAGCTTTACAGCACTGGAATCGTAGAATCAAACTGGTGCAAACAAGCATTTTTTGGTCTCAACTTTATTTATTTATTTATTTTTGTTAGCTCCCTAATCGGCATACTGATAAGGCTTCAAGTTCAAGGTGTGGTTGGTTTAACTGACTGGTGTGCCAACAAAGGCAGCTGTAGCCGATGGTGTCAAATTACAGGAGCTGGCCAGGCCTCAGCTGCCTCAGTTTGAGTCACTGAACTGGACCTTTTGATTGTGTCTGTGTTGTTGGTGCCTTTTGGAGCATTTCTGTTGGAATCATTTGACAAATTACATCGCCTGGTGTGAAGTACAGACCATTCAAGAGGTTTGTGTTTCATTTTCAATGAGTGAAATTCTAGTATTTCATTCGTTTGTTCCTTGCAGGTCACCCTCTTTTCCTTAAATTACTCTGAAATTTTGCCAGGTTAAAGTTAAACTATGGCTTGGTTATACGTCATGGCCAAAATGTCTGTGTAAAAGTGTCAAAATCTGTCTGTGTCAACACAATACAAAGACAGTCCTACATTGTCTCTCTTTGTAACTGTTGACAGCTTTAGTTAGTTTTCAAAAGCTTTAGATTTTAGACAAAAAAATCACACCTCTCTTTAAATACAGACTCCTTTACTCCTTTAAGGTATTTTTGATAGAAGGATATCTAGACTATTGTATTGTGTAAAACACATTAAAATTGAAATAAGATAATGAAGTTCTGAATTCATTTAAATCCTTAATTTGTTGTTAAACAGTTTATTCAGTAATCGTGTACCTTCCTAAAGACTGCTACTTTGGCCAGTTGCTAAATCAGATGAACTAGTAGCTAAATCTTGTGCAAGGTATGTTTCCTCTCATGAGATGTTTTTGTCTTTGGTCCTAAAATGACAAAGAAGAAAATGAAACCGTGTACTTGAAATAAATGTTGAAACTGAGAATTTTTTTTCCCTAAAATCTATATTCAATTTGAATTAGATTCCAGTAAAACACTGAACGCTGCTATTACACTTATAGTCTAGTAGTGTGTGTTTCTTTGTTGTTATTAGAAGTGAGATTTATTTACATATTTATAACAATTATCTACAAATAAGATGCACAAAACGTAAAAATAATTATGAATTTCAGAATTTCATAGTATATAATATTTATTTTGTGATGCCAAATCTCAGGCAGATTTCTGATACACACTGGTTATCTTTACTCTCCTTACTGTCACATAGAGGTGACTTAAATGTTGACTTTGGCATGAACCTGACAACTTCTCTGTTTTCCAAATATAAAAAGCACAGAGCTGCAGTGTCCTGTAGAGGCCATTACCACGGGTTGCCCAGCTGGCGGAGGCAGCTGAGAAATGGCTCTGGGACCTGCACATCTATCACAATCTGCCCCCCTTTTTTCGTGGAGAATCCATCACCTGAGATTTGGCCTGGAGTCACTCGCTCACCGAGGTAATTTTCAGCCAGGGAGGGAAACTGAGCCGGGTCAGGACGTGAGGTTTTACTCATAAAAGTGACCTCAAAGGTAAAGCAAGAGGTGGCTAGATGGACAGATTTGCCTCCTCTGGTGCCTTTTACTCCGATGATAGTATGAACTTAGATGTGGACTGTATATCGTTCTGACTGTAAAGGTGTATTGTTCAAGTGTAAATACAATACCAAGGTTTACCAAGGTGGTAAAAAGATAGTCTTGGTTTTTAATCAACATATTAACCCCTAATATTGATCTGTCCCGCTCCACTGCTCCCGCTGTTTCTCTCTCTCTCTGTCTCCACATCTTTAGTTTAGGTTTAAAATGTATAAACCCCTGACCTCACTATCTGCTCCATCTGGACAGATCAAAGATTGTCAATCTTGTTCAAACAGTGTTCCCCCACAGGCACAGTATTGAGACACTGGACGTATAGACATAAGTTTTCTGTGTCACTAGGTATACAGCAAACATTTCAAACCCAGCATGTTGTTTTAGTCTCAATTGGTACTTTCAAACTAAAGGAACACAGAGAGCAAATTGAAAAAGAAACAAATCACCAGGACCTTTGTGAAGTAACATTTATAAAACATACTTTCTGATGTTATTATCTTTGTTGCCATTCAGATTGAGCACCTTGGTTGTATAAAGCCTTAAGCATTCAGCCTGGTTGAAATGGTCTAAGCTGTACGACATGTTGTTCGACCACATCATCGTCACATCACCTCTCGGCTACATCCCTTTGCCTCCAAGGTTTCTCTGCAAAACATTCTTTATTCTGGTCATGACAATGTAGTCTACTTCAGGGCTCTAGCTAAAGAATTAAATGTATGTAAAAGCGTCTTTTTTCTGAAATAGTGTATATGCAGCTCCTGCCAAACCTTTCCACTCACTCCACATCTCGGTACACTTTATCATAGCTTAAAAGTAGGCTTTGCGTATGTAGTTTGCCTTGTAAAACACTGAATGTTCTTTTCTGCAAACAGTAAACAATTGTCAAAACGCCTACGTCAAAGCAAAAGAAAACCAACCATCTGCAGTGAGTCTGGCAGGTATAAACAATAACTGCTAACATGCGGAGCAAAGGAATGAATCAAATCAGTTCAAAGAATGAAAATATGCCCTCATTGAATATGTTCCCTATCAAATATTAACCTCTTAAATAAATGATTTTTGTTATTCAACCATCTAAGCTACTTTGTTAACATTGTAATGAAGCTAATCCTTGGGATGGAGAGTGAGAAAATGAGGGAGTGCAAAAAATGATGAACAATAAAAATGGCAGAACAGACAATATATTCAAATAAAACAGTATGGCAGTACGCAAGACACTGATTCAACAGAAGCCAAAGAGTCAGTCAGCAGATACATTTGGTTTGGTTTTTGGTTCTATTTGGTTTAATAGATTTTTTTAAAAGATCATTTTATTAGACTCCTACTCGATTTTTGATAGATCACTTTTAACTACTATTTCCCTTGCCCATATTTATCATCAGTCTGTTCTAGATTGTCATTTTGGCCTGTCGTGAAAGTGAAGGTGCACCTGGACACATCAGCAGTAAGTCTTTTTGCCAAATTACAAATGTTCCAAAACAAAGACAAGAGTGACAAATTGAGATTTGATTTTTACATTTGATTTGACCAATTTTACGTCAGTGTTTTTAGTCATGTCCAGTCTGAAGAAATAAACTACGTTGTGGAACTTCCTCGAGGGGTGCTTTCTCTGAATGTGGGTGTTAATGGCAGTTAAGTTATCTCGTCCAATGGTGGGTGGGTCTTTTGCTCTGTCCCCCTCTCCTCACCCTTAACCAGTTGCGGGAGATAGTTGCCCTGCCCTGAGCCTGATCCTGCCAGAGGTCTTTTCCTGTTAAGTTGGAGTTCTTCCTTTTCTGTGTCGCCAAGTACTTGCACATACTGTAGGGGGTCATCTGATGGGGTTTTCTTTGCATTGTTTTGGGTTCTTTTACTTACAATATAAAGTGTCTTGAGGTGACTGCTGTTGTGTTTTGAATAAAAATATATGAATGAATCAAACAAAAATAAAATAAATCGAATTTAATATCTAGCTGTCAACATTGATTACATTGTGTAATACATCTGCTTAACTTTTATTAAAGACCACTAAACCTTTTGACGTCCTATATTTGAGTCAGTGTATGTGCCTCGACACATACATTTCAGGAATAAATGTACTGTCATCTCTTTTGTTTCAAAAGCCAAAAAGGAGATAACAATAAGTTGACTCTGAAGCAAAGCCAAAAGCTGATAATTTCATAGTTTAACTGGTTTATTGACTCAAAGTGACAATGCATAGGGGAGAGTTCGAGAAGACTGAGCTGGTCACTGGGAGAGGAAAGGTAGGTTAGCCAAGGTGTATCCCCAAACAGATGATCAAATTATCATTTGTAAGGAGAGTGAGGTAGCATATATTCCAAGCCCAAGGGTGAAGCTCACAAAGGGGTCACTGGTCTGTGGTTTGAGTAATAGGAGGGTGGGCAGGCAAGTGAGATGTAGGAAGGAGTTGTCCCATCACACATTCAGGATGGAATGGACCAGCCTGACAGTTACACTGAGAAGGAAGCCTCTCTTTGGCCACTCGGGAGTAATGGAAAACAGGAAAACAAAGACGTTACATTAGAGAATTTGGGAGAATCCGGGAGAACCATGATAAAGCCTGATTACCACTCTGGAGAGGCAGACAATCTGGAGACTGGGTGCTGGAGCTGGTTCTTAAGTAGTGGTTGTTGATGAGACTGGTGACCCACAGGTGAGCAGGATGAAGAGCAGGAAACCAAGACTCTACCCAGAGGTGGACTTTCATGTGCCCAATCCAACCTGGACTCAGTAAGAGTCCGAAGGGCAACAGAAAACAGACCAGTGCTGGACTATGACAGTCCAAATCATTATTATCAGTTATGACCCAAACTGACGATCCTGATCCTAAAACTTGTAGAAAAGAAAAACGGACTTATTTACATATTTATAGAATAAATGCAAATATACATGTTAGATTGATTAATATTGTCCCCTGATTGCCAAGCATTTGGAGAACAATTAGAAAAAAATATTCTGATAGCATAAGGTTAGGATTATGACTAAATGATAATTTAGACCTCACAGGGTTAAAAGCAGAATTGTTCTCGCCACAAAATAAAAAGTGTTAACTCAGGGTTCTATAGGTAAACAAATTGCTTCGGTTCTAAATAAGGCAGCAATCAAGCATATTACCTTTTAACAATATAGTATACATTTTCTAACTATTAATGTTATAAAATCTAAACACTTTCAGCTCCACAGCATGATCACAAATCTTCCATATACCTCAGCATGCATCAACATCCTTTAAATTTCCCCAGTAATTGCTCAGCGTGTGTAAAAATTGAGAATAATATCTGAGAATTTGTTTTAGTGTTTTAAATTCATTATTCATTCATGACTCATCTATTATGTTAATTAAAGCCATTATGACTTTAATTAACTTTCCTCATAACATTTATTTAACTCATTAAAGAATGACTTATATCATTTACCACAGAGAAACTTACACCTAAAACTAGGTATTCTGGATTTCCCACTTTGTTACTTTGTTAATTTTTTAGTTGACCAATATTTTATGCCAGTGCTTGCTTGGTGATTTGCCAAGACATACTGGTATGCTATAGGATTTTGAGACACTCATACAAAAATAGTTAAATCAACTGTTATTTACTGCAGCCATTCTTCATTCATTCATCCATTCATTCTCTTTTTGCAGTTGTTTCTTGTATAGAGGCAAATTGTAACCCCTAACCCTAACCCTAACCCTGACATAGAGTTCTTTCTTTATAAAAAAAAGAAAGCAAGAAAGCTATGTCAAAGGGAGCCTCAACTAGTTTGTGCAGTTATAGATGTAGTAATTATGAAATTAGCTCTATGTTAACTGTAAAAAGCTGGCATATGCATAAAAAGGCAATGGAGTAAAGGTATAATCAAGAGTGAAACTAAAGATAGCAAAGGAGACCTCACACAGTAGTGCAATATTTGGCAAAAGTGGCAATGTAACTCATTAAAGAATGATATAAATCATTTACCACTGAATAACTTGAACCAAACACCAGCCGAAATTTAAATTAAAATGCTTTAACATGCTTTGACCACTAAAGATTTGAGAGCCACTATACCATACAATTTTCAGAATTGTTAATGAATTTATCATCAGTCATGATTCTAACCCAGTGCTTTTCAAATATGTAGCTTTTTTTCACTTTAATATAGATGATAACTGAAATGATTTTTGACCCAGTCTTAGGCCAATAAGGTTAGTGATGTGATATGACATGATCAAACTATTCAGTTGTGCTAATTCTTATAGCGATAAATATGGATCCTTGTCTCAAAGCAAAACATAATTAACTGCCAGGTAATATTCAGAGGGGTTTTTTTTTTGTTGAAAGAAGTAAGTTATAATTTAAGGGGTTTTTATAACTTCAAAACAGGGAAGGTACAAGAAAAAGCATTTGTGTTTCTGTGCATGGAGTGAAACTGTGGAACAGTTTGAATATGGAATTGAAGCAATGTCCAAACATAAAACAGTTCAAAAAGAGTTATAAAGATATGATCTTCTTGAACTATAAAGAAAGGGAAAATGTTGAAATTAAGTGAATGTCTCTATTTAGAAAATTTCATGATGTGATATTATAGTATATATTATATCAGAAATCTGTTCACTATTTTTATTACAGATTATATCAGTAAGGAAGCGAACTAAATATTCACTGATAACGTATGGCAAAGGGGTAGGATTAAATAAGTGTGTACTTCTTCCCAATCCCTTACGACATGTAAATGAATCAGAAAAGAAGCAATATTGAAATGTGTTGACTTTATTTTGTATAGTATTTTTTCTCTCTCTTATTTTCTTTACTAAATGTAACTGTATATTGTTTACATGTTTGAAATAAATTAACAAACAAACAAACAAGACATGGTCAAGAGCCATGACAGTACGATATTTGATTACTTTTTTCTGTGGGGAGTGGTATATAAAGTTGACAAATCTGTTGTCTCAAATTCCTGTATGAGCTGGATATGTTTGCTGAATTCTTGGTTTCAAAGTGTAACCTCTTCTGACATAACAGCATAATTAACTAGAGTTAGGGCTCGGGTTAGGATCTGAAACACCCATATGGAAAAAGATTTTAACAAAAAGCCTGAAATGTAAGCTGTATGAAAGTTTAGTTAGTGTCAGCATAAGTGGGTTGTTGCTGCCTTGTGGATGTTAAATCTGGTGGAGATTATTGAGGGTATACTCTGACCGCTTGATATTGGAAGAATGGGAGATGGATGTTCAAGGTTCAAGGTTCTTTATTTGTCACATGCATAGTTATACAAGTATAACACACAGTGAAATGTAGCCTGACACGCTCCTCGACATGTGCAAAAATATGGGGGGGGGGGGGTAGAGGAAGAACATTATATATATATGGGAACCATGAAGAGGCCGCTAGAAAAGCTGCAACCACCAAGTACCTGCAGAGGGTCAGGCAAGTCCTGAGGAGTCAGCTGAATGGTAAGAACAAGATCCGGGCCATCAACACGTACGCCCTGCCCGTGATCAGGTACCCTGCTGGGGTAATAGGCTGACCAAAGGAGGAGATAGAAGCCACTGACATAAAGACAAGAAAGCTCCTTACCATGCATGGAGGGTTTCACCCCAAGTCCAGCACCCTGAGGCTGTACGCTAAGAGGAAGGAAGGGGGCCGGGGACTGGTGAGTGTCAGCACCACAGTCCAGGATGAGACAACGAACATCCAAGAATACATTGGGAAGATGGCCCCAACTGACCGAGTGCTCAGTGAATACCTCAGGCAGCAGAAACCCAAGAAAGAGGAGGGAGACGAGGAACCATCACGGAAGGACAGGCCCCTGCACGGTATGTACCACCGGCAGACAGAGGAGGTGGCTGATATCCAGAAATCCTACCAGTGGCTGGACAAAGCTGGACTGAAAGACAGCACAGAGGCACTAATCATGGCAGCACAAGAACAAGCTCTGAGCACAAGATCCATAGAGGCTGGGGTCTATCACACCAGGCAAGACCCCAGGTGCAGGCTGTGTAAAGATGCCCCAGAGACAATCCAGCACATAACAGCAGGGTGCAAGATGCTAGCAGGCAAGGCATACATGGAACGCCATAACCAAGTGGCCGGCATAGTGTACAGGAACATCTGTGCCGAGTATAACCTGGAAGTCCCGAGGTCAAAATGGGAGATGCCCCCAAGGGTGGTGGAGAATGACCGAGCTAAGATCCTGTGGGACTTCCAGATACAGACGGACAAAATGGTGGTGGCTAACCAACCGGACATAGTGGTGGTAGACAAACAGAAGAAGACGGCCGTAGTGATCGATGTAGCGGTTCCGAATGACAGCAATATCAGGAAGAAGGAACACGAGAAGCTGGAGAAATACCAAGGGCTCAGAGAAGAGCTCGAGAGGATGTGGAGGGTGAAGGTAACGGTGGTCCCCGTGGTAATCGGAGCACTCGGTGCGGTGACTCCCAAGCTAGGCGAGTGGCTCCAGCAGATCCCGGGAACAACATCGGAGATCTCTGTCCAGAAGAGCGCAGTCCTGGGAACAGCTAAGATGCTGCGCAGGACCCTCAAGCTCCCAGGCCTCTGGTAGAGGACCCGAGCTTGAAGGATAAACCGCCCGCAGGGGCGTGCTGGGTGTTTTATATATATATATATATATATATATATATATATATAGTATATACATTGGGTGAATGTGCAGTAGTAGCAGCAAGCAGGTGAATTCTGTACATTAATATGAATAGACATCTGACTATTTTACAGGATAGACGATATAAACATATTTGAAATTAAAGGAATTGAAATGTACATTGTGCCTTGGTTTAGTGTCTGGAAGAGTCCTGTCTCAGTCAATTATAAGATAAGATAAGATAAGATAAGATAAGATAAGATAAGATAGAACTTTATTAATCCCTCGGGTGGGTTCCTCTGGGAAATTCGACTTCCAAAAAGCACAGCAACGACCGAAGTTACAGTTACAGAATTGTTATATATATATATATATATATATATATATATATATACACACACACACACACACACACACACACACACACACACACACACACACACATATATAAATACAGAGACAAATATAAATAAAATATACAAAGGGGATAAATAGAATAAATAGGAATAAAAAATAAAAATACAAGTGAATTGCACATTTCAAGTATTGAGTCTATTGCACTGTTGACTATTTACAAAAAGTATTGCACAAGGTATTGTACAGTGAGGTGAAGAGGCACTACAGCTTAGTTGTTCCCCCCTCCTTTGTCCTCCTGTTTCCCCTCCCTCTCCCCTCCAGAGAGGAGTTAAACAGTTTGATGGCGTGTGGGACAAAGGAGTTTTTAAGTCTGTTAGTTCTTGTCTTGGGGAGAAGCAACCTGTCACTGAACAGACTCTTCTGATTGTTTATGGCCGTGTGCAGAGGATGCCCAGCATTGTTCATAATGTCCATCAGTTTCTTTAATGTCCTTTTCTCTGCCACTGTCACCAGAGTGTCCAGCTTCATGCCGACCACAGAGCTAGCCTTCCTGATCAGTTTCTCCAGCCTGGATGAGTCCCTCTTTGCTGTGCTGCTCCCCCAGCACACCACAGCATAGAAAAGTACTCCAGCAACCACCGACTGGTAAAACATCCTCAGGAGCTTCCTGCAGATGTTAAAAGACCTCAGCCTCCTGAGGAAGTACAGTCGGCTTTGGGCTTTTTTATACAGGTGCTCTGTGTTGCATGACCATAAATCAAAGCCTTCTACCTGCCAGCTCGATCCTATCCCCACTGTCCTCGTCAAAGCCTGCTTACTCCCTCTCCTTCCCCTCATATCTGCTATTATTCACTCTTCACTCACCACTGGAACTGTTCCTGCTTCCTTCAAAGTTGCTGCTATTACCCCAATTCTGAAAAAAACTGGTCTAGATCCCAACAACTTTAATAATTTTCGTCCTATCTCCAATCTACCATTTCTCTCAAAAATCCTTGAAAGAATAGTTGCTTCACAAGTCCATCTTCACCTAACTGATAATAACCTTTACGAACAGTTCCAGTCTGGCTTTCGTCCTCTACATAGCACTGAAACTGCTCTTATAAAAATAACAAACGACCTTCTTATAGCAGCTGATTCTGGTCTCCTCTCCATCCTTATCCTTCTTGATCTGAGTGCAGCTTTTGACACCATCTCTCATCCCATTCTCCTTAGCAGATTAGCTTCTATTGGTCTCTCTCACACTCCACTAGCCTGGTTTAAATCATACCTATCTGACCGCACTCAGTTCATTCAATTAAAATCCTTCACTTCTCAGCTTTCTCCTTTATCCACTGGGGTGCCCCAGGGATCTGTCCTCGGGCCCCTTCTTTTCATCATCTACCTTCTTCCACTCGGACATATTTTTCGTAAATATAATATTCAGTTCCACTGCTACGCCGATGACACCCAGCTCTATCTCTCTACCAAACCTGACTCTACTCTTCCTCCACCCTCCCTCATCCTCTGTCTAGCTGAACTTAATTCTTGGTTCTCCTCCAACTTTCTTAAACTCAACAGCAATAAATCGGAACTTCTTCTGGTTGGCACTAAACGACTGCTATCCAGAATTAACAATTTCTCTCTCACCATCAATAACTCGCTGGTCCCTATCTCTCCCTCTGTGAAAAGCTTGGGTGTCATTCTCGATAGCACATTATCCTTTAACTCACATATCAATAATATTACACGTGCAGCATATTTCCAACTCCGTAACATTAATCGCCTCCGCCCCTTCCTCACACCTCACGCCACTGCCATTCTCATCCATAATCTTGTTATCTCTAGAATTGACTACTGCAACTCATTATTATTTGGCCTTACACAAAAATCTATCAACAAGCTCCAACGTGTCCAGAACTCTGCTGCCCGTATTATTACTAGGACTTCTTCTACCCACCACATCTCCCCAATCCTGAAGCAACTTCACTGGCTCCCGGTCAAATTTCGCATCCATTTTAAAATAATTCTGTATACATTCAAGGCTATTCATTCTCTCTCTCCACCGTACCTCTCTGACTTATTACAGATGAAGCTCCCATCCCGCTGCCTCAGATCTTCATCTTCTCTTTCTCTCTCTGTTCCCTCTGCTCGTCTGATCACAATGGGAGGGAGGGCCTTTAGCTGCTCTGCCCCTCGACTTTGGAATTCCCTACCCCCGGACCTCAGAAATATTAGTTCATTCTCTCTTTTTAAGTCCACCCTCAAAACTCATCTGTTTAAAATTGCCTATTCTTAAATTTCTGTATGTTTTAACTTTTATCTTCTATTTTTATCATTGTGTATATTTCCAGTTTTTATCTGTTGTACAGTGTCCTTGGGTGCTTTGAAAGGCGCTATTTAAATAAAATGTATTATTATTATTATTATTATGACCAGTCCAGTTTATTGTCCACCCACAGCCCGAGGTACTTGTACTTGTTGACCACCTCCACCTCCTCCCCCTCTATCTGAACCGGCAGTGGACCTTCTCTGGACCTCCCGAAGTCCACAACCAGTTCCTTAGTCTTTGAGGTGTTGAGTTGCAGGTGGTTTGTGTGACTCCATGCGACAAAGTTCCTCACCAGACTTCTGTACTCCTCTTCCTGATCATCCCAGATACACCCCATGATGGCCGTGTCATCTGCAAACTTCTGAATATGGCATAATTCAGAGTTGTAGCAGAAGTCAGAGGTGTACAGGGTGAAGAGAAGAGGGGACAGCACAGTTCCCTGTGGTGCTCCTGTGCTGCTGACCACAGTGTCAGACGTGATGTCCTTCAGCCTGACGTACTGTGGTCTGTCGGTGAGGTAGTCGGAGATCCAAGCCACCAGGCAGGGGTCCACCTCCATCCTGTTCAGTTTTTCCTGAAGCATACAGGGCCGGATGGTATTAAAGGCACTGGAAAAGTCAAGAAACAGTATCCTGACCGTGCCTTTTCCCCCATCCAGGTGTGAGTGGGCTCTGTGTAGGAGGTACAGGATGGCATCCTCCACTCCGACACCTTGTATGCAAACTGTAGTGGGTCCTGGGCATGTTGTACCTGTGGTCGGAGGAAGTTGAGGAAGAGCCGCTCTAGAGTCTTCATAAGATGTGACGTCAGTGCCACCGGTCGGAAGTCATTCAGCTCATTGGGCCGGTTCTTTTTGGGGACCGGGACGATGCAGGATGTCTTCCATAGGGCGGGCACTCTCCCCAGTCGCAGACTGAGGTTGAAGACTCGTTGTAGCGGCTCCCCAAGTTCAGCAGCACACGCCTTTAGCATCCTAGGACACACCTTGTCTGGGCCTGCTGCCTTTCTGGGGCGAAGCTTCCTCAGTTGCCTCCTGACCTGATCCACTGTGACACTGGGAGATGTTTGGGAGGAGGGGAGGGGGGGAGATGTCTTGCTGCTGAGAGAGGGATTCGAGGAGGGGGGTGTCATGGTGTCAGGAAGGGGGGGAAGCGAGGGAGGCAGGAGAGTGGGGAGAGGACTCTGTAGTGAAGGTGAGGGTGAGGGTGGGGGGGGTTGTGGGCTGGTCAAACCTGTTGAAGAAGTTGTTGAGTTCGTTTGCCTTCTCCACAGTCCCCCCCACTGTGCTTTTCTTGGTGTTGTGGCCTGTGATGGTTTTCACACCATTCCAGACCTCCCTCATATTGTTCCTCTCCAACTTCTGCTCCACCTTCCTCCTGTAGGTGTCCTTTGCTTCCCTCAGGCAGCGTTTCACCTCCCGCTGTGCTGCTTTCATCTCCTCCTTCACTTTGCTCCTGAAAGCCTTCTTCTTCATGTTGAGGACAGCTTTGACTTCCTGTGTTACCCACGGTTTGTTATTAGGATAACACCGTACCGTCTTAGCAGGGGCGACTGTGTCCACACAAAAGTTGAGGTAGTCTGTAAGACAGTGTGTCGCCCCCTCTATGTCCTCACCATGTGGGCTCAGGAGCACATCCCAGTCTGTGGTGTCATAGCAGTCTCTCAGAGCATCCTCCTTTTCTGGGGTCCATCTCCGGATGGAGCGCGTTGTGACAGGCTGCCTTTGGACGAGGGGTGTGTATTGTGGCTGTAGGTAAACCAGGTTGTGGTCTGACTTCCCTAGTGGGGGGAGGGGGGTGGCTCTGTATGCATCTCTCACATTAGCATACAGTAGGTCAATTGTCCTGTTGCTCCTTGTGGGACAATTCACAAACTGGTGAAAAGCAGCCAGAGTAGAATCCAGTGTGGCATGGTTAAAGTCTCCAGATATAATAATGAAAGCCTCGGGGTTTTGTGTCTGAAGTCTTGCTGTGACTGTGTGTATTTTCTCACAGGCAGCTGTTGCGTCGGCCCTCGGAGGGATGTAAACACACACACAGATCACATGACTGAACTCCCGAGGTAGATAATATGGCCGCAAGCTAACAGCTAGCAGCTCCAGGTCCGGACGGCATACCGAAACTTTAATGGAGACGTGTCCAGGGTTACAGTATCTGTTGTTAACGTAGACAATGAGTCCCCCACCTCTGCTTTTTCCGCTGGCCTGCGTGTCCCTATCGGCTCTCACGGATGTGAAACCGCATAGGTCTACGTTAGCCTGCGGCGTTAGCTCGGTTAGCCACGTCTCCGTGAAGATAAACAAGCTGCACTCACGGTATAGTCTGTGGTTGTTCAGAGCGCACAGTTCGTCAATCTTATTCTGTAACGAGTTCACGTTGCCCATGATCACTGTCGGGATTGATGGTTTGAATCGCCTCCGGTGATCCGCTCTCCTCGCTCCAGCTTTGCAGCCTCTGTAGCTCCTCTTTAGCTCGGCCGGGATGTTGTGTCGCATGCCGGTCTGTCCCTTTGTTCTTAGTGCCAGCAGCTCCGCTCTCGAATAGATGAAGGAGCTGGTTCCAGAAGTTTTGAAATGTGCATTATCCATCTTGTATCGCTATATCTAAGAGGTATAAGTAGAGGAAGGTGAAAAAAAGTTTGAAAAGCCTAGTCTAAAAAAGTTAAAGTTAACAAAAAAGGTGCGGTGTTGCAGAGCTAATTGGAAAGGCTGCCGTCACTCCAGCGCCATCTTGATGATGTGAGAGGGCAGGTGTGTGTGTTTAGGGCCCGGATGGCTTGGGGATAGAAGCTCCTCTTGAGTCTCTCTCTCCTTGCCCGGATGATGCGGAACCTTCTACCAGATTGCAGAAGTTGGAACAGTTTGTTGCCAGGATGGGACGGGTCCTTCAGTATCTGCACTGCTCTAGTCCGGCATCTTCTGGTGTAGGTGTCCTGAAGCGGGGGGAGAGCAATCCTGCAGCAGCAGCGTTCTGCTGTACGGATCACTCTCTGGAGAGCTTTTTGGTCCTTCACACAGCTGTTCCCAAACCACCATGTCATGTTCTGTGTGAGGATGCTCTCCACAGCGCCTGTATAGAAAATCCTGAGGATCTTTGGAGAGACCCTGAACTTCCTCAGTTGTCGTAGGTGATACAGGCGCTGCCTAGCCTTTTTGGTCTGGACCTGAATGTGGGCAGCCCATGTCAGGTCTGAGGAGATGTGGACACCAAGATACTTGAAGGACTGCACCCTCTCCACTGGAGCTCCATTGATGATAATGATAACACTCACTCAATCACAAACAAATCGTTTATTTTAAACAATCTTTTTATAAAGGAATCTCTCAACTTCTTGTGTTTAACTGAGACGTGGCAACAAAACATGGATTATATACATCTGGTGCTCACCAAGAGCACCTTTCTCTTGGCTCTCGGTGAAGGCGGTCGCACTTTTCTCCTCTCCTCCTTCCCCTTATCTTCCCTGCTTAGCCTCTTGTGTCCTTGTCTTGTCTCGTGTGCATTACTTTCCCTGGAACAGTCTCTCACTGTCGTTCTTTAAAACCTAAAGAGAATTATGGATTTGATCAACTGGTCTCTGAATGCTATTGACACCCTCTTCTCAACGAGAAGTCTGGGCTCGGGAGAGCCTGAGTGCCCTGGAGGGACTTTCCCTGCTGGATACACGATGGATGGGTGGCAGACCTGGAGGATCTTGTGCCTGGCGCCAGCTGCTCAGGCCCAAGGCTGGAGCCCACCAAAACAAGTCCCTGATAACGACTGTGTGATGACTATTCTTCCCATCCCATGCAAGGCCACCTGGGTTGGCTGGCAGACTGTTTACTTAGCCTGATAGGGCGAAGGACACTGTCTCAGCTGAACTCTGGACACGCACACACATACACTTACACTGATAACATCTGCTGCTGCCTATCTTGGCCAGGTCTCCCTTGAAAAAGAGGTTTTTAATCTCAATGGGATCTTCCTGGTTAAATAAAGGTTAATAAATAAATAAATAATAATAAGCACGCACTCATCCCCCTCCCTTTCCAAACGCCTTTGATGCTTGTTTCCTGCGGGGGAAGACGGCGGGTCTGCGTGCCGCGCTGAAATGGTAGCGCTGTATAGGATGACTGCTGTGTTCCTTCGGATTACCCCCCACCCCCCTATCCACCCCTGTGGCTAGTCACGTGCTCTAATGTTGTGATGTGGACATTAATGTGCTCTCTGTGCAGAGGAGTTTTTTTTGTTTCCTGTTCTCATGCTGTCCTCCCATAGGTGCCCAGTGTGAGAAGAGGTCTCTTTTTTTCCTCTTGTATTTTTTCCCATTGTTGTGTAATTTTTCAGTGTTTTCTCTGCAACGCTGCCGATCTCCGACTGTATTCCCATGTGATGTCTTTGTTGTGTGTGTAAGTCGGGGGTCCTATTCCTCTGCGGGGCAACCTGCATATGGCCAATAAAGCAATCAATCAATCAATCAATAAATCAATCAATCTGAAGGAAATTTGTTCGTCTGGCTGCTCCGTCATCGGAACTCCACGTCTTTCGGGACGTGGCGGAGGTCTCGCTGTTGTACACCAGGACAGATTCACATGCAAGACTGATGAAATCGGATTCTTTTACTTCATTTGAACTTCAGATGATCAAGGTCGGCTCTTTGCGCACCTTTTATTGTATTTTAATCTACCGACCTCCTGGCCCTGCCGGAGTCTTTTTAACTGAATTTAACGACCTCCTATCATCCATTATTAAATTAGAGAAGGTGGTAATGTTGGGAGATTTTAACCTTCATATTGATGATGCATCCTGTAATATGGCTGCTGACTTCATGACTATCACAGAGTCTTTTAATTTTATGCAGCATGTTTCTGGCCCTACACATGTAAAGGGTCACACATTGGACCTTGTTTTCTCCTTGGGTTTAAATATAAATGACATTCGTGTGGAAAATGTCCATGTGAGTGACCATAGCTGCATATATTTTAACTTGTCGTTTTATTTGGATCCCCCGGCTCCCAAAATAACGATTGAAAGGTGAATCATAAACCTGAACGCCAGCAAAAGGTTCTCTGCCATGTTTGACGCTGAAATGACTTAGAATGATTTGGACTCTCTTGTCTCATCCTTTAATAACCAGTGTAATTCTACTTTAGACATGGTGGCACCTCTGAAAAAAAGTACTGTCCTACGTTTGAAATCTCATCCTTGGTTAAATGAAAACATTCGTAATTTCAGGAGATACTGTCGCAAGCTAGAACGTTTGTGGAAGGCTTCCAAGCTTGAGGTTTATAAGTTACACCTTAAAGAATCTATCCTCTTGCTAAATGACATGTGGAAAAATGCCAGAACAGAGTATTTTTCACACCTCATAGCTTCAAAAAAGAAAGATCCTAAATTCTTGTTTAAAACAATTAAGAGTATTGTTTCTCCTGATGCTCCTTGTGCACCAGTTCACTCAACGTCCGACTGCAATGAGTTTATGAACTATTTCAGAAATAAGGTCATTGCAACCAGGTCTAATATCTCTCCATCTTCTCAATATCAAACTTTTAACTTGCTCTCCTCTGATACTTGGTCGTCTTTTACTCCTGTTACATTAAGATAAGATAAGATAAGATAACCTTTATTACAAGACATCAGAGGCCTGCTTTGTCATATAAAACACACTTCAAGCCCCCTTGATGTCCTTCCATCTTCATTTTTCACTAGTGTGTTTGATTCAATTGGCCCCTGTATTGTGGAAATGATAAATACTTCTCTTCATACTGGCTCAGTCCCCAGCTTCTTTAAACAAGCTATTGCTGAGCCAATATTAAAGAAACCCCAGCTGGATCCATCTCTTCCTAACAGTTATAGGCCAATATCCAAATTGCCTTTTCCATCCATCCATCTATCCATCCATTCGCTTCCGCTTATCCTTTTCAGGGTCGCGGGGGGCGCTGGAGCCTATCCCAGCTGTCATAGGGCGAAAGGCGGGGTACACCCTGGACAGGTCGCCAGTCTGTCGCAGGGCTAACACACAGGGACAGACAACCATTCACACTCACATTCACTCGCACATTCACACCTAGTGGTAATTTGGTTTATCCAATTAACCTATCCCCACAAGCTGCATGTCTTTGGACGGTGGGAGGAAGCCGGAGTACCCGGAGAGAACCCACGCAAACACGGGGAGAACATGCAAACTCCACACAGAAAGACCCCGGCCTGATGGTGGAATTGAACCCAAATTGCCTTTTATATCGAAAATTTTAGAAAAAGTAGTACTAGAACAACTTAACTATTTCCTGGATAAAAATGCTGTTATGGACACTTTCCAGTCTGGTTTTCGTAAATTGCATTCCACTGAAACGGCCTTACTTAGAGTATCCAGTGATATCTTGATGGCAGCAGACTCTGGAGAATACACAGTGCTGGTCCTGCTGGATCTCAGCTCTGCTTTTGACACTGTAGATCACAGTATCATGATAAACAGACTCGAGAACTTGTTTGGGATTACTGGTGTTGTTTTAAAATGGTTTATATCATATCTGTCTGAGAGATCTTTTACTGTTTGCATGAATCATATCACATCAGAATCAACAGTTTTGCCGTGTGGGGTACCTCAGGGATCTGTCCTGGGTCCAATTCTCTTTTTACTTTATGTATTTCCCCTAGGCCAAATTATTAAGCGCTATAAATATATCTCCTATCATCTCTATGCTGACGACATCCAACTATACTGTTCCTTCAAAATGTCTGAGTTTTATAAATTGTCTAATTTAAGTAATTGCCTGACAGAAATCAACAAATGGTTATATGACAATTTTCTCCAACTAAACTCTGATAAAACAGAAACTCTAATTATTGCTCCAGACCACATGGTCCCAGAAATTAGACAGCATATCAGCTTCTTAGACCCTTATGTAAAATCAAGCCTTAGAAATCTCGGTGTCTTATTTGACAGCTCGATGTCGCTCGAGCAGCATTCTAAGCAGCTGGTCCGAAACTGTTTTTATCATTTACGGAATATTTCTAAACTCAGACTAATGTTATCAAAGCTTGAACTTGAGATGATTATTCATGCTTTTATTTCTTCTCGTTTAGACTATTGTAATGGCCTTTTTACTTGTTTTAACAAATCAGCCTTAAATCGTCTTCAGACTGTGCAGAATGCTGCAGCACGTCTCTTAACAGGCACCAAGAGAAGATCGCATATCACTCCAGTCTTGGCCTCTCTTCACTGGTTGCCTGTAAATTTTAGGTTTCATTTTAAAATTTTACTTCTAACCTTTAGGGCCCTGCATGGTCAGGCTCCTCAATATTTATCTGACCTGCTGAAACCACATACATCTTCTCGGGCTTTAAGGTCATTAGATCAGAGACTGCTGGTGGTACCGCGCACTCGTTTTAAAACTCGTGGTGATCGTGCCTTTCAGGCAGTGGCACCACGGTTGTGGAATTCTCTCTCACTGTCTCTTCGCTGCACGGACTCCATTGATTCTTTTAAGAAACAGCTGAAGACATTTTTATTTAGAAAAGCATTTGATTAATTTCTTCTTATGCTGTTTTTATAGTTTTATTGTTTTACATTGTTTTATTTACTGTTATATTGTTTTTATATTCCCATTTTCTGTGTTGTAAAGCACTTTGTGATTTTTATCTGTGAAAAGCGCTGTATAAATAAATTTTACTTACTTACTTACTTACTTACTTACTTACTTACTTACTTACTTACTTGTAGTCTCTGTGCTGACCCCTTCTGAAGTCCACCACCAGCTCCTTGGTCTTGCCGACGTTCAGCTGGAGGTGGTTGTCCTGGCACCATGATGCCAGATTCTTCACTTCATCCATGTAGGCCGCCTCATCGTTGTTGGAGATGGCACTGTGTCGTCAGCAAACTTCACAATGGTGTTGGAGCCATGGGTGGCCACACAGTCTGAAGTGTAGAGGGAGTAGAGCAGTGGCGAGAGGACACATCCCTGAGGTGCTCCTGTGTTGATGGTGATGCTGTTGGAGAAGCACCTGCCCACCCTCACCACCTGAGTTCTGCCAGTAAGGAAGTCCAACACCCATGCACACAGACGGCTGTTAAGTCCCAGATCCCTGAGCTTTGTGAACAGTCTGCAGGGCACTATTGTGTTAAACGCTGAACTGTAATCAACAAACAGCATTCACACATAGTTACCCTGTTTCTTGTCCATGTGGCTGAGAGTGGTGTGTAGGACGTGGGCGATGGCATCCTCTGTGGATCTGTTGGATCTGTAGGCGAACTGCAGCGGATCTGTGGTGTCTGGGATGGAGGAGGAGATGATGTTCTTCAGCAGCCTCTCAAACACCTTCATTACTGCCGAGGTCAGTGCAACTGGCCGGTAATCGTTCAGGGATGAGGGTTTGCTGTTCTTGGGCACAGGGATGATGGTGGATCTTTTGAAGCATGTGGGGACCACAGACTTCGCCAGGGACTCATTGAAGATGTAAGTGAACACACCTGCTAGCTGGTCAGCACAGCAGCGCAGCAGAAGCTCAGGAGGGATGATCAGCAAGAGCCGATTATATGACAGCTACAGGTATGCTCTCGCTTAACCTCAGATTCCCTCCGAATACTGGAATTTGTGTTAATATACTTTTCCGGCCTGTTGTAGCGCAGCAGTCTGTTTAATTCTGCCATTGCGGAGAGAGGTGTTCGTGTTATCTCCACCAATGAGAGTATAGTGCCTCCGGTCCTGGGGTAAGCCGTTAGAACTACTTTTATTAGCATTCATAGCTATAAGAGTTTAAGGTTACATTTATCTGTTTCAGGGTTTCACTGCTGTACTCACCCCTCCATGACAAATTGCCCAACCTAAATTGGAAGAGTGAACTGCCTTCTCAGCTGCTGTTGTGAACTCCTCCTTGGTGGAGTCTGCTGTCTTGTCTTATCTTGTTTTTATTAAGTAGGCTTACCTTGTTTTGGGTTCGCCTGGTGTTCTATTTTACCCTGGACTGTTGCTCGTACCCACGCTTCTGTGATCGGGCTGAAGTGATTCTCTGCCCGAGTGTCGTGCTGGGACTCTAAATCGCCTGGGTGGCCGGTCTCAGCCGGTGGGGAGCCAGACCGGCCTACGCCTGAGAATAATTATTACCAGCACGAGTGGTAGTTTGACCCGTGGGGAATAAGCCTTTCCTGTGTGTGTGTGTGTGTGTGTGTGTGTGTGTGTGTGTGATTTCTTTTATTAAAGTGTGTTTTAGTCTTTTTATGATTTGTAGCGAGCCTGACGCTCAGTGTCCTCTTATTCTTTTAACATATTTTTCTGTGTTTATTTCAGTGAAGGAGGACGAGCCAGTGGCCCTGGGACCTCAGGTGGTGGGTCGTTTTCACACTTTCTTTTGTACAGCACTGGGTGGTCTGCAGTGATTCTTTTTGTGTGATTTCCTTTTGGTTCCACGGCTGCTGGTAAGTCCAAGTTCCACGATGGTTTTATTTTTACTGTAGGACACTGTCAATAATGATGCTACATCTTGACCTTTAATATTTTATTTATAAAATATTATTTCTAATATTTTATTCATTTCTATAAATAAAACTGTTTTAATATTGGAAGCCAACCTGCCTCAGTGTGCATCCTTGAATCTACGCGGTCTTCTTTTATTCCTTTTATCTATTTTTCTTAAATATATTTCCTGGGGGTGCAATTCCCCTGGGTGGCGTTAATTTATTTTGTTCATAACCCCGCCGACCACTTGGTCACATACTTGGCGTTGGTCGACAGGATGCACATTTGAGGTAGATGTTTGGTCTCATAAATTGTTTTATTTTTTTGCAAAGATCCTAGTTCACCTGTTTGAAGGCTCTATTTGTTTTAGAGTGTGATTATAGACAAGACAGCAGTATCCAGGTAGAAGGAAGAGTAATAGGATTTTAGCACCTTGCTGATTTAATTTTCTCTTTTTTTTTTTTGGGTCAAAATTTATTATGGAGGAAGAATTGCAGCAACTTAGAGACTTGGTAGCGCAGTTAAGGGCAGATAATGAGCAATTGCGCCGGGATGGGGGCGCTGTGCTCGAGTCTGGTGGCGGGGCCGCGTCGTCCTCTTTCGTACCAGCTGGTTGCATACCAAATGTTGGTAGCCAGGCCGCCGTTACAGAGCGTCTGGTGGTGGTGCCTAGGGACCGTAAATGTCCCATGTTCAATGGTAGAACAGGCATCAATATAGCTGAATGGGTCAAAGAGGTTCAAGCATGCATGCGTGCCCGGCACCTGTCTGTTGCTGATCAAGCTTTCTTTATTTTTGACCATTTAGAGGGAGAAGCAAGGGAGGAGATCAAATTTCGCCCTAATTTAGAGCGAGGGGATCCTGCTCGGGTGTTGACCATTTTAAAGGAACTGTATGGCAATGCACAGTCCTATGTCACTCTGCAGCAGGCTTTCTTTTCGAGGAGACAGCGAGAGGGAGAGACTTTGCAGGAGTTTTCCTTAGCGCTAATGGCTCTGATGGAGCAAGTAAAACAAAGTGCACCTGATGGTATGCGTAACGCAGAGGTGTTGCTCCGAGACCAATTTGTAGAACATGTTGTTGATAGTGGTCTCTGCAGAGAGCTTAAACAATACGTTCGCCGTGTGCCTACTGCCACCTTGTTAGAGGTGCGCGGGGAAGCAATTAGATGGGAAAGAGAAGGGTTTTCAGGCGGTGTTCGCGACCGTGGCTATTCTCAACCCTCGGCGTATGGTTTTCAGTGTGGAGTGCACACTAGCCCTAGGTTCGCTCCTGTTGGTACACCCGAGTCCGAGTGGCGTGAGCTAAAGGAACTCCTAAAGCGCCAACAAGAGCAGTTAAATCAGCTCACTGAGACAGTGGTTTCTTTACAGAACCCCCGAAGAAGTGTTCGGCCTTCACGGGCTGGCTCGGTGATTTGTCGCCGGTGTCAGCAGCCAGGACACTTTGCTAGGGAGTGCACTGGGGGGCGGGCTTCACGCCACCCTAGAGCAGGTTCTGATTCAGGCCCCCCTTATGCCGCAGTTGGCAATCATTTTCCCGCTACCCAGTCGGAAAACTAACGCCATCTGAGCTGCAGAGTCACAGTTCAGGTGGGGAGTTCACTGGCTCACAGAAAGATAGGATTGGCAGGCTAATTTCATTGTGTCCAAAGATGGATGTGCTTATTAGTGGGGTAACTGTCCCTTGTTTGGTGGATACTGGGTCCATGGTTTCCACCATCACAGAAAGTTTCTTTTTGGCACATTTTGCCCCTTGGGGACAAGAACGCCTTCAGTCATGTCATTGGCTACAGCTTCGGGCTGCCAATGGGCTTGCCATCCCTTACATTGGCTATTTGGAGCTCAGTGTACTCCTGTGTGGCAAGGAAATGCCCTCTTGTGGAATCCTTATAGTGAAGGACCCTCCTGGGGCTACGCCCTCTGTCCCTGGCATCTTAGGAATGAACGTAATCCGCCGCTGTTATCAAGAACTGTTTGGGGCTTTCGGTGGCTCCTTGTTTAATTCTCCTTCTGTGTCACAGGCACCGAGACCAGTTTTGGAGGCCTTACATCAGTGTCACCAGTCTGCAGCCCAAGCCCCAGAGGACCCTGTCGGTACCGTTAAGGTACAGGGCCCGCGGGCCGTGCGGATACCTGGTGGTGTTATGCAGCTGGTGGCCACTACTTGTTTTCAGCAGTTGTCAGGTCAGGCTGTGCTTTTTGAACCTTCTGAGTCCGGGTTGCCAGTTGGGTTGCTGGCCTCTCCATGTTTGGTCCAGGTGGATAAGGGCGTTGCCTATATCCCAGTCACCAATGTAGGGACAGCGGAAGCTGTTCTCCACCCGCGGACCCGTTTGGGAGTGATAAGCAAAGCTACTGTTGTTAACCTCCCTGCCGGTGTTAGCGAGGAACACTCTTTTCCCGTTACTGTTTCCTCCCATACAACCAGCAGCCCTGCTCAAGAGATGGTGGATACGATTGACCTGTCTGCTCTCGCTGAGTCAGAGCAACATGAGGTACGGTTACTTTTGCAGAAGTACCGCTCTGTTTTCTCCACCTATGAGGGAGACTTGGGCTGCACAAACCTCATTTCGCACGACATACCGCTGCTCGATGACGCACCTGTCCGGCAGAGGTACAGGCGAATTCCTCCTTCTGATTATGAGGCTGTCAGGGCTCATATCAACCAGCTACTGGAGGCCCAGGTAATTAGGGAAAGTAGCAGTCCTTATGCCTCTCCCATCGTGTTGGTCCGCAAGAAGGATGGAAGCCTCCGTCTGTGCGTTGACTATCGTTTGCTGAATAGCAAAACAAGGAAGGACGCCTTCCCCTTACCTCGCATCGAGGAAAGTCTGGATGCCCTAGCTGGCGCACGCTGGTTTTCTACCATCGACCTGGCCAGCGGGTACAACCAGGTGCCAGTTTCTGAGCAGGATAAGCCCAAGACCGCTTTTTGCACACCGTTTGGCCTGTTCGAGTGGAATCGTATGCCATTCGGGCTGTGCAATGCTCCTGGTACCTTCCAGCGCCTAATGCAGAGGATGTTCGGGGATCAGCAATGTCAGTCATTACTGCTGTACCTAGACGACATCATTGTGTTCTCCTCGTCTGTCTCTCAGCACCTGCAACGGCTAGAGATGGTGATGGCAAGGCTGCAGCAACAGGGGCTCAAGGCTAAGTTAGAAAAGTGTGCCTTTTTCCAGCAGAAGGTTAACTACTTGGGCCATGTAATCTCCTGTGAGGGTGTCTCGACCGATCCAGCCAAGGTTGACGCAGTAGCCAATTGGCAGTGTCCTCGTTCCGTGTCAGAGTTGCGATCCTTTTTGGGTTTCGCCAGCTATTACCGGCGCTTCGTGGAGGGGTTTGCCGCATTGGCGGCTCCCCTGCATCAAGTGGTGGCTAAATCGGCTGGCACAAAGACAAAGAAGGGCTCGGGACAGAGTTTGAGTGCTATTTGGACCCCTCAGTGTGAGGAGAGCTTTGAGGCCCTGAAAGCAAAGCTTGTGTCTGCACCTGTGCTAGCATATGCTGACTTTACGCGCCCATTTATCTTGGAGATTGACGCCAGCCACAGTGGTTTAGGTGCAGTTCTCTCCCAAGATGTAGAAGGTGTCGTTAGGCCAGTGGCTTATGCTAGTCGAGGTCTTCGGCCACATGAGCGCAATATGGACAATTACAGCTCCATGAAGCTGGAGTTTCTTGCGCTCAAGTGGGCCATGGCCGAGAAGTTCCGGGAGTACCTGCTGGGGCAGAAGTGTGTGGTTTACACCGATAACAATCCACTCAGTTACCTCTCTTCAGCTAAGCTGGGTGCCACTGAGCAGAGGTGGGCCTCCCAGCTGGCGGCATTCGATTTTGAGATCAAGTATCGCTCAGGCCGCAGTAATAGGAATGCTGATGCTCTCTCTCGACAGTATGAGACGAGCTCCAGCTTGGCCGAGGGTGTGTTGCCGGGGACTTGTGTCCCGACTTCACTTCAGCAGGCTCAGTGTCCAGCCGTCTTGCCCTCCGTTACTCAGTTGGAGATTGGGGCCTTTCCATCTCACTCCCTGGAGGATATTCGTGCTTTGCAGGAGGCTGACCCCCTCCTCAAGGATTTCTTGGTATACTGGAGGAGGCACACCCCGCCCTCTTCGGAGGAAAGGAGTTAGGTCCCCAAACCAGTCATGGTTCTGCTGCGTCAGTGGGATTGTCTGGTGGAGAAGGATGGCATCCTTTTTCGCCGTATTTTGCGTCCAGGTGGAGGTGAGGAAGCCCTCCAACTTGTTCTCCCAGAGGCTCTGAAGCCTGAGACCTTGAGGCAGCTGCACCAGGACCATGGGCACCAAGGTATTGAGCGTACCACTGAACTGGTCAGGCAGCGTTGCTATTGGCCCGGGATGTCCTCTGACATCAAGCAATGGGTTCAGCGTTGTGAACGCTGTCAGGTCGCAAAGGACTCAGAGTTGGGGGCTCATAGTTATATGGGTCACCTGTTGGCGTCTAGACCAAATGAAATCCTGGCCATAGACCTCACGGTGTTGGAACCTTCCCGTAGTGGAGTTGAAAACGTCTTGGTTATGACTGACGTTTTTAGCAAATACACTGTTGCAGTCCCTACCCGGGACCAGCGGGCCTCTACTGTGGCCCAGGCCCTGTTAACAGAGTGTTTTTTTAAGTTTGGCGTTCCAAGCCGCCTCCACTCTGACCAGGGTAGAAATTTTGAGAGTTTGGTGATGCAACAGTTATGCGAGTTGTATCGGGTAGCCAAGTCCCGTACAACCCCTTACCATCCAGCGGGTAATGGGCAGTGTGAACGGTTTAACCGAACCCTCCATAACCTCCTCCGGACTCTGCCATCATCTCGGAAACGCGACTGGGCTGCATGCTTACTGCATGTGCTCTTTTGCTATAATAGCACGCCGCATCAGGGCACTGGAGAGTCACCGTTTTTCTTGATGTTTGGCAGGGATCCTAGGCTGCCTATTGATTTCCTTCTAGGCCGCGTTCAGGACCCAGTGCCTGGAGAAGTACAGGACTGGGTGGCCGAGCACCAAGCCAGGATAATGGTGGCTTTTGAGGGAGCTCGGGCACGGTTGTCACTGGCCGCTGACCGTCGTAAGGAACGGCATGACCAGAGAGTCCACCCTGTTCCTTTAAAGGTCGGTCAGCTGGTGTATCTTCGAGATCACAGCGCCCGGGGCCGGCACAAGATCCAGGACCTTTGGAGCTCTGTGGTCTATCAGGTGTTGAGGGCACCCCAAGAGAACGGGGCTGTTTATACCATTGCCCCCGTGGGAGACTTGGAGAAGGTTCGACATGTCCACCGTGACATGTTAAAGGCACAGGTCAGCCTAGACCCGCCTACACCTGGTCCACCGGTTCCACCCCCACCTGTACCCGCTGACTCAGAGCAGACCTCTCTGAGTGACGACGAGTTGTGGCTCCTTGTCCCTGAGGTACCCTCACACCCTGTAGCACCTGTGGTGTCACTTCCCGATGCCTCTAGAGTTCCATCGGTGGAGCTCAGGTCTACTCCCAGTGTGATTGTAGCACCCTCGACCTCTGCTCCCACAGGTGTCCCTCGGGCTCTGTTGAACAGTCTGAGGTGAGTGGGCCACATTTGCGGAGAACAGCACGTTCAACAGCTGGTCAGCACTCAAATGTTTATCACTTGCCACGCCCTGTTGAATCTGCGTCAGTTGCTAATGCTCAGCTTGCCATATTCAGGCCATGGTGTTAGGTTCCTTGAGTTATTGTCGGGGCGCCAATACAAAAAAAAGGGGGGTGGATGTAGCCAGATGGGCTACTCGCCTTCCGTTTTTTTCTTCTCTCATTCTCTCTCGCTCGCTCTACCACCCTCGCTCTCTTTCCGCTGCACTCGCTCCTTGTATCAGGTGATTGGGTTAATTGGGAACCCACCTGCACATTGATTGCAGGGTGGCGCTAGCCCGTATAAAGCTAAGCCGATGTTTTGTTGGATTAATCCCTCCTGAGCTTCTGGTGCGATACAGCAGTAAATGCTGGCGTACTGCGACGGACTGATCAGCAAGAGCCGATTATATGACAGCTACAGGTATGCTCTCGCTTAACCTCAGATTCCCTCCGAATACTGGAATTTGTGTTAATATACTTTTCCGGCCTGTTGTAGCGCAGCAGTCTGTTTAATTCTGCCATTGCGGAGAGAGGTGTTCGTGTTATCTCCACCAATGAGAGTATAGTGCCTCCGGTCCTGGGGTAAGCCGTTAGAACTACTTTTATTAGCATTCATAGCTATAAGAGTTTAAGGTTACATTTATCTGTTTCAGGGTTTCACTGCTGTACTCACCCCTCCATGACAAATTGCCCAACCTAAATTGGAAGAGTGAACTGCCTTCTCAGCTGCTGTTGTGAACTCCTCCTTGGTGGAGTCTGCTGTCTTGTCTTATCTTGTTTTTATTAAGTAGGCTTACCTTGTTTTGGGTTCGCCTGGTGTTCTATTTTACCCTGGACTGTTGCTCGTACCCACGCTTCTGTGATCGGGCTGAAGTGATTCTCTGCCCGAGTGTCGTGCTGGGACTCTAAATCGCCTGGGTGGCCGGTCTCAGCCGGTGGGGAGCCAGACCGGCCTACGCCTGAGAATAATTATTACCAGCACGAGTGGTAGTTTGACCCGTGGGGAATAAGCCTTTCCTGTGTGTGTGTGTGTGTGTGTGTGTGTGTATGTGTGTGTGATTTCTTTTATTAAAGTGTGTTTTAGTCTTTTTATGATTTGTAGCGAGCCTGACGCTCAGTGTCCTCTTATTCTTTTAACATATTTTTCTGTGTTTATTTCAGTGAAGGAGGACGAGCCAGTGGCCCTGGGACCTCAGGTGGTGGGTCGTTTTCACACTTTCTTTTGTACAGCACTGGGTGGTCTGCAGTGATTCTTTTTGTGTGATTTCCTTTTGGTTCCACGGCTGCTGGTAAGTCCAAGTTCCACGATGGTTTTATTTTTACAGTAGGACACTGTCAATAATGATGCTACATCTTGACCTTTAATATTTTATTTATAAAATATTATTTATAATATTTTATTCATTTCTATAAATAAAACTGTTTTAATATTGGAAGCCAACCTGCCTCAGTGTGCATCCTTGAATCTATGCGGTCTTCTTTTATTCCTTTTATCTATTTTTCTTAAATATATTTCCTGGGGGTGCAATTCCCCTGGGTGGCGTTGTCAATTTATTTTGTTCATAACCCCGCCGACCACTTGGTCACACCTGCTTTATATGAAGAGATCCGTACTGAGGTGTCAAATGCGTTATCTTCGGTGGAGTTTTTTGCGTCCACCATGGACATGTGGTCAAGCCGAACATCAGACCCCTACATGAGCCTCACAATACATTATGTGGACAAAGACTGGGAGCTACAAAACAAGTGCCTCGAAACATGTTTCTTCCCCGAGGACCATACTGGGGAAAATATAGCCAGAGTCTTAAAAGAGTTCCTCAGCTCGTGGAATCTTCAGGAGGAAAAACAAGTGTGTGTGACGACTGACAACGGGGCCAACATTGTGAAAGCCGTCGCACTCAACAACTGGACCAGACTTTCATGCTTCGGACATCGCCTGCACATTGCAATAGGTAAGTTAATTATAACCTCAGATTAAGAACTTATTGTATTAGTTTAAATGATGGTAATAATACTGTTTGTGTTATTAATCTCTGAATGTGGGCAGTTGTACTGCAAGATATATATACATATATATATATATATATATGAGAGAGAGAGAGAGATAGATATATTTATATTTTAGAGAGAGAGATGTGTGTGTAAATAATTGTGTGTTATACGACTTAAATGTCACACATTCCACACCGCATTAATATTGCTGTTGAAACTGTGTTTCCTTTTAAACGTATGTCTTTTAGAAAGAAGTGTGAAGGACCCAAGGATCGAATGAGCAGTTGGAGTGGGAAAGAAGATTGTTGCTGCTTTTGGCCATAGCTGGAAGCGCCAGCGAGCTCTGCAGGCTGCCCAAAAGGAACTGGGCCTACCAGAACACAAACTCATAACTGAATGTTCCACTCGTTGGGGTTCAAAGCAGAGAATGATCCAACGGCTGCTGGAACAAGAAAAAGCTATAACACAGGTTTTAGCTGCTGATAAAACCACAAGGCACCTCATGTTGACATGGCAAGACATTAAAGTGCTTGACTCGATCAGCACTGCACTGAATCCACTCCTAGAGTTTACAGATGCTTTCTCTGCTGAAGAGTATGTAACCATTTCATGTGTTAAGCCTGTTCTTCAGATGTTTAACAATGACATGTTAAAAGTAAAAGAAGGTGACACTGAGCTGACCAAAGACATAAAAACAGCAATACTTGACTACATGAACAAAAGCTACAAAGACAGTGTCACAGAGAGGCTTGTTAACATGGCTTCTTCTTGATCCACGGTTTCATACAGAATATTTCAGTGAGAGCGAAAGCGAAGCCATCAAAGTTCAAGTCATGAGTGAACTAGAGCATCTTGTCCCACACCAGGGTAGCACAGCCACAGGTTTTTCAGAAACACTTCATACATCTACTGGTGACCAAACAAGTCAGGGAGCTGTTAAAAAGCAAAAGAAGAGTCTCGGGAGTTTTTTGAAGGGACCAGTTAGTGGCAAGATGGAGGTAACTGCAGAGAGGTTATCATCTGAACTGAGAAGTTATGTAAATAGTCCACCAGCAGACAGTGAGTGTGATCCTCTTTCGTGGTGGAAAGTTCACACAGTAAACTTTCCCCACATCAGCAGATTAGCTAGGGAATACCTCTGCATTCCAGCAACTAGCTCTGCATCTGAAAGGTTGTTCAGCACAGGTGGAAATGTTGTAACTTGTCAAAGGTCCTCCCTTAAGCCCGCATCTGTGAACATGTTAGTGTTTCTGACAAAGAATCTTAAAACCTAAAATGCAGAAAAACTTCCAGGAGCAGTAGCATAATTTATCTATGTTTTTTGTTTGTTTTGTTTTTACTCAAGAGTTTGTGCAATATTATTATTTGACTTATTGATTTTGCACACTGCACTATTGTTGCAAAGCACCTCTTCTTAAGTTTTGTGGATATACATGATTATGGATAACCATGTATATAACAGGATAACCACTGTTGAATTTTGTGTGGCTGTAATGCACGTTAAAATAAACAGCTGCTTGTTTAAACAAAAACAAATTGATGGGGTTTTTTTCCACTAAAAAAGTTGTAGAGTTGTATTTTGTTTTGCGTCAATTATATCGTCAGTTATATCGTTATCGCAAATTTTCAAATCTATATCGTGATAAATATTTTTTGCCATATCGCCCTGCCCTACTCTGAACATGTCCCAGTCGACGTCGTTGAGTGCGTCCTGTAGCGTAGCTTCTGATTGGGCAGTCCACCGTTTTACCTCCCTCGTGGTCACGTCTTCCCTCCGTATGTTTTGTTTATACTGGGGAATGAGAAAGATGGCGTTGTGGTCAGACTTCCCAAAAGCCGGGTGTGAGATAGCTTTGTAGCCCTGCTTGTATGGCGTGTAGCAGTGATCCAAAATTCAATCCCCTCTCGTTGGACACGAGACATGCTGGTAAAAGTTTGGCATGACTTGTCTGAGGTTCGCTTTATTAAAGTCTCCTGCTACAATGAGGGCTGCGCCCGGGTCCTTGTTTTGAAGCGAGCTCAGCACATCATGTAATTCGGACAAAGCCATACTTGTGTCCGCTTGGGGTAGGATGTAGACCACCGTGGCGATGACCAAGGTGAACTCACGGGGCAGATAGAAAGGGTGGCACTTAATGCTCAGGAACTCCAGATGTGGCGAGCAGCCGCTGGAAAGAGTAGAAATGCTCCTGGCATCACACCACTTTCTGTTTACCATGAAACACACTCCTCCACCTTTGGTTTTGTTCGACTCTGCCGTTCTGTCCGCGCGGAGCACAAAGAATGAATTCGACGGAGTTACGGCCTGGTCCGGCACCGTGGGGGTCAGCCATGTCTCCGTGAAGCACAGAATGTTGCAGTCCCTCATGTCACGTTGGAAGGTGACCCTTGCTCTTAGGTCATCGAACTTGTTCTCCATGGATTGTACATTGGCCAGTAGGATACTGGGCAGTGGTGTGCGACGCCTGCTGTCTCAGTCTGTTCCTAATACCAGCGCGTTTCCCCTGGCACTTCTTTGTTCTGGGCCTCGGATGAGCGGCCCGTCCTTTGTTGTTTTCCGCGCCGCATAGAATGTTGACTGCGCATCATCTGAACATGTCCCAGTCGACGTCGTTGAGTGAGTCCTGTAGCGTAGCTCCTGATTGGGCAGATCACCGTTTTACCTCCCTCGTGGTCCACGTAGAATCTCTGGTGGCCAGGAAGGGTCGGGTTTAAAAGTGTCCAAGATTAGATGTGCAACCTTGGCACCGATGTTTACAAGTGATCCGCTGTCGTAAACTATAAGACTAGAGGATTTTGGGATGTAAACCAGAGCAAAAAATAAGTAAAAAACAAGAAAAGTGGATAGTCGGAGCGGAGCGGTCAGGAAGGCGTCTGGACGTGGCCGCGCCATCTTGACTTTTTGATGTTAGGGCTATCAAGTGGGAAGATCCCGTCACAGATGCTACACTAATTTAGGGCCACAACAGTTACAGAATGGCACTTGGCATAAATAGAGTCAGCGATGTGTAGCGGCTCAACGAGCCCCCACATTTTTTTTCAACCAATGGCTATCGACAGCCAATAAGATTGACATGCTTGATTCACCATCTATGTGATCTTCTTCCACAATCAAAAGCTGGACCTGTAAGTGCAAAATCAATGAAAAGTTGATTACAGCCATTTAAATCTTTCCAGTGTGCTGCAGCTTTTGTTTGAAAAGCAACAGCAAAAACCATCTCCAAAATTATGTTTGGAGAAGGCTTGCATGCATTGTTGGAATTGATGGTGAGCTCGAAAGCAAATCTATTGATCTTCCAGTCTTTCTTTTACATTACAGTTATCTAATTAGCACTTGTACCATTATGAAAAGGCAATACCATGTATTTTTTCCCTTTTCTCTTGTCAAAAAACTGTTGCCGTGGACCACTAAGCAGATGAAATTGTAGCCCTGGCTTGCTTTTAATTTGTCAAAAACTGAGCAACCAATGAAGATTTGTGAAATGTACTTGTCTTGCAACAGTAAACTGTAACATTTACAACCTCGGCTTCTAGCTTGCAAAACAAAATGAATGTCCTCATTTTCTACTTTCTATGTTTTTTTCACAACATTTGTAAACCTAAAGGGGCATAAGAGATATTTTTACTCTCCCCCTCAACACAAATAAATCTGAAGGGAACCATATGTTACTTAATGCCCCTTAAAATGACCAGCAACAGCAAGGATGTTGCTTCAGCAGCACACACGTGTAGTAGCAAGAGTTGACTAAAAGATAACTTTGACCAAACATTCACCTGCTTCCAAGTTTTTCATCATAATAAATTGAAATGGCTGTGATCAGCATCAGCCAGCATGTGTTGCAACAAATGAAGAATCTTCTTGTGTGAAATCACATTCAGCCAGTTTAATGATTAGAAGAAAGGAACATATCAGAACAAGACCGCAGGACAAATGAAGGAAATCATTTCCCCTTTAATGTAAGTAAGTTCACTAGGAGCTAGTGTACTATGTTAGGCCTTATAGATGGAAATTCGAAATTCCCTAATACCACCTTACAGACAATAATAAAAGGTTTAGTCCACAATACAGTATACTGCCAGATAGAAGTCAGAAAATCCAGTGATATTCTGAAAAACACACGTGCTCACACACACACACACACACACACACACACACACACACACACACACACACACACACACACAAATCAATCAAAGAAATCTCCGTGGTACCATGGGAGGTTTCAAATACTCCCAGCCTCCATTCTGTTGAAGAAGAAATCACCAGTCGTAGACCTCTCAATGTCTGCTTCATCGTCTTTGAGGATCCCACTTCGGGGGATTATGCTCAGCATTTATTAGATGGGTTTCCTTTTTTGCCTGCAGGCAGATACAATGGAACAAACATCTCATTCATCTAAACCTACTGGATACATATCAAAAAAGTACATGACAAATAAGCCTGTCAAAAGCCCTTTCTAATCTTTGTAGCTCAAAAGATACAGTTGCCTTTGACAGTTCTTATTGAAACATAATGAATTACATGTCAGCGTTTTATAAAACACGACTCAGATGGAGTGATGTGTGTGTTTGTCTGCTAGAATGATGTCCGTCTCACTTTTTCTTTGTGTGGCATAATCTGTAATGACCTAGAATAACATTTTCAACATAGTGGTTTAACTTATCACATTACTCCTGAAATGCACACTTGAATGGATTGTAGTTTACTTAAACGTACAGTTAGTCACTTCTTAAGGTTATTAAATAGAAAAAGAGTAATGTACTGTCAAATAATTAAATGGTTTTTAATTATGTCTTCCAACAAACTGTATTTTCATGAATGTAGTGTTAATCCATTAAAAATTAAAAGGACCAGCCACCTGTATGTGGAAGGGGTCATGTTTCCCCGTCATGTTGAATACGGAGGCCAAAACATCGCTGTCCCAGCTAATTGTGTTTTATGTATGTGGCTAGAGGCTGGTCATATAAATAGTATGCCCTATTAGTTGCTTTTTAAAATCACAAATTGTTATAAAAATGTTCATTTTACACAACTGTACAGTAAAAACTTAGCAGCTGAAATTTTTTTTTTTTTAGAACAATATACTAAAATACACTCAGTAAACTGACCAGTCTGTTTTCAGTACTTCTTTACACTTCCAAAATACTTTATGAACAAGTAGTGTACATCTGACAGCCGCCACAAATTCATTAGATGTAGTGTGCCCAAAGAAAAAAGTAAATATTTGAGTGGAAAGAGATTAGTGCATGACAATATAAAGTTATTTTATATTTTACATATTTTATTATGTAATTAATAAATTCATGGGGTTTTTTTGGGGGGGGGTTTCAGTCAATGAGCTATAGCTCCCCACACAGAACTCCTTTTACAAGGAGCGGGAAGTTGTGAATGAGTGATTGCTGTTTCTGATGAAAGTTTCATCTGAAATCAAACTAATAAGTTAGCCCTAATTTAGATTACATCTGTGGCCTAGTCAAGTCTAACAGTCTCTAATCACTCAACAAAGAAAAACATCAGTCTGGCTGATCCAATCTTGTGCTAACACTGATAAGGGGCCTCTTTTGACTTCTGACAAAGACCATGGCTACACTAAAAATAGCATGGCAGCATCCTTGCAACTAGGAAAAATCAGTGGTTGCCTTGGAATTGTACTGCTTTTATGATTTATTTATTTATTGACAAATGACTGCAAGTAGTTGCGTTGCACCCTTTTGACTGCAAGGCGATCACATAGGTCACGTAGTAGGATGCAAACTGTCTCCAAACAATCACAGCCTGAAAAGGTTTGCAAATAAATCCAATAATATTCATGAATGCAGTCACATTGCCAACATGTTGCCATTAATTCAATTCAGTATGTACAGAAGGCCACAACTCAGAGGGGAAAAAACACAACTCACTGCCCACTAGTTGGATTTTGTTTATATTTCCAAGGTTACCAAGCACCATTTTGCACTTTAAACACCATCATGCAGCAACTACGTCACAGTATAATATGATGTGTGGAGGGATTTTTGTTCCAAATCTATGAGGTTTTGGCTGGATTGTACGTTAGTTCATGTGAATTCCTGTTTAATTCAATTTTCTTTGTTTCTTCATGCTACCAATCTCTCATATTACCACATCCTCAAATATGTTCTATTGGATCAAGAGTTAGTGACAGGGAGGCCAGTGGCATTTAACAACCTCAATGTCCAATTTATCAAATCAGTTTGAGACAAAATTTGCTTTGATATGGTGCATTAGCATGCTGCAAATAGGCAAGGCTGTCACGGTTTGCCGGGGGCAAGCCGTGTGGAGTTGTAGAAAAGGACCCAAAAGGCGGCAGCTCTGGTGCAGGTGAATATTTATCTACCACGGTGGGTACAAAACAGCACTGGTGGAAAAACAAGAAACCGGAAACCTAAACTGGGTAAGCTAATAACACAAACCAGAAACGAGGATGCAGGGAGGTCCGGGGAAATACATACGGAGAGACGCAGGGAGACCGAGGGGAAACAACACAGACAAACCAGCGACTACTAAGACAGAGAACACAACTTAAATACACTCAGAAAACACAGGGAGATTACACACAGGTGGGAAACACAGCCGGGAGTGATTAACATGACGAGACTAGGGGGGCAAACTGAAAATACTCACATAAGACGCAGACCTACACAATAAAACAGGAACTTGCACATGAAAGGACACAAACTAAGAAACGCGGACTAGATACAGGAACACACGGGCAGAACAGAGTAAACACTAACCAGAGGAAGAACAGAACCAAACTCACGAAGAGAAAACACAAAATGCTGGGTCGAAAGGACCCAGGATCATGACAAAGGCAAGGCAAGGCAAGGCAAGTTTATTTGTATAGCACAATTCAACAACAAGGTGATTCAAAGTGCTTTACAGAGACATTAGAAACAAAAACAAATAAAAAGCATGATTTAAAATTGATGTCTGACTGATTTTTTAGGTAGACCTGTAAAGATGCTGTTACAGTAATGAAGCCTACTAAAGATGAATGCATGGACTAGTTTTTCCAGGTCCTGTTGAGACATCAGATCTTTTATCCTTGATATATTCTTGAGGTGATATTAAGCTGATTTTGTTATTGTCTTAATGTGTTTTTCTAAGTTTAGGTCTGCATCCATCACTACACCCAAATTTCTCGCCTGGTTTGTGGTTTTTAGGTGTATAGATTGAAGTTCTCTGGTGACCTGTAATTGTTTTTCTTTGGCGCCAAAGACTATTGCCTCAGTTTTGTTTTTGTTTAGCTGGAGAAAATTGTGTCAATGCATTTACCAAGAGCCTGTACAGGGCCTCGGTCTCCTGGTGACATTGTGATATATAGTTGTGTGTCATCTGCATAGCTGTGGTAGTTTATTTTGTTGTTCTTTATAATCTGTGCCAGTGGGAGCATGTAAATGTTAAACAGAGGGGGTCCCAAGATGGAACCTTGGGGAACTCCACATGTGATACTTGTCTGCTCAGATGTGAAGTTACCTATTGATACAAAGTATTTCCAGTTTTCTAAGTATGTTTTGAACCAGTTTCGTACAGTTCCTGAAAGACCTGCCCAGTTCTCCAGTCGTTTGAGTAATATGTTGTGGTCAACTGTATCAAATGCTGCAATGAGATCCAGTAAAACTAAGACTGACATTTTTCCACTGTCTGTGTTCAGACATATGTCATTAAACACTTTAGTCAGAGTGGTTTCAGTGCTGTGGTTCTGTCTAAAACCTGACTGGAAGGCATCATAGCAGTTATTCTGTTTTAAGAAGTAATTGAGCTGTTGAGAAACTGCTTTTTCAATGATCTTACTTAAAAATGGGAGATTTGAGATCGGCCTGTAGTTGTTCATTTGTGTCTTGTCAAGATTGTCCTTTTTTAGTATAGGTTTTATTACAGCAGTTTTTAGTGGTTCCGGAAACACACCTGACATTAAAGAAAAGTTGACGATCTGTAACAGGTCTGACTCTAAAGTCTTTGAGACCTTTTTGAAAAAACTTGTTGGCAGGACATCTAAACAGCAGGAGGAGGAGTTCAGTTGACCTAAGATGTCCCGTTCTTCGTACCTCATTTCGCGTGATCTTGGATCGTTCGGTCCTCCGAAGCTCATCCGGGACTTGCTGTCATAGCAACAGATCCGTAAGCGTAAACCTGCTCGGGAGCAGGTTTACTTTATGTAAACAAGATTAGATCGCGGCCACTCAGGTATGTCCGCTTCATTTATACGAAAGCAACAGCGATATTTTACCACTGTTTTTCCATAAATAAATATTATCAATGTAACTAAAGATAATGCAGTACTTGATCCTTTTATTGATTCCATACAGATACATACAGGTCATTTCCTAAAAAAAGGGAAATGTACTATTAATCATTCTATTTCATGTATTTGATTATTTCAGATGTAATTCATATTTTAGAGTAGTAATAGTAAATTACTTCGTGTAATCAAGATGAGAGACTACGGCTATAAAAGCGAAGGTGGATTTGGGAAGTCTGTCGCAGCCATGTCCTGTCCGTATACGCGAGCCACCCATTGCGGAAGGTGCAAGATTGATAAGGAGAGTTTTCAGAATTCAGCGTATATTGCGGGATAGACAGGATCCTTTAGCTCAGTGCGACAGTGTGCTCATAGAGAGATATCGATTTTCCCGTGAGAGTATTATTTACTTAACCAACTTGTTGACGAGGGGGTGCAGGACCACCACCTGTCTTTTTTTGCTCTGCCCTTTTCTTGGTTGCTGTTATAAACAAACAAACAGATTATTTCAGGGTCTCTTTTCAAGAGACTAAAAGCAATATAAGTGATAAATATTACCATTCTGTAGAATATTCTTATGTTTCACTTTTACTTGTTCCCATGTTCTAGTGGGTCCTGTCGTGGCTCTAATGTGAAAGAGGATATAATGTAATATAATATAATATAATATAATAAATTTACCCTACCGCCCACTGGTGTTGGCCAGAGGCAGCCTCGCTTCTGTCAGTCTGCCCCAGGGCAGCTGTGGGTACAACCGTAGCTGCCTCCACCAGTGTGTGAATGTGAGAGTGAATGAATAGTGGTATTGTAAAGCGCTTTGGGTGCCTTGAAAAGCGCTATATAAATCCAATCCATTATTATTATTATTATTACCGTATTTCCCGGACTACAAAGCGCACCTGAATATTAGCCGCACAAGCTAAAATCAGGGGACAATCCTGTTTTGTACATACATTAGCCGCACCTGACCAAAAGCCGCAGGTGTTTCAATGTTGACTTATCATATGTAAGAGAATATGCACAAAGGGAATTGTCAGGAAAGAGATGGCTGTTTGGAGACACACCCCTTTTAGTAATATTTTGAAAAACAAGTTATGGGTACATATTTGCATAACTTTTTAGGTATATGTACAAGTAGCGGTAATTACAAGTACTGAACATGTACTGTGCTTCATAAATGAGTAACAAATGTAGTACATAACAATAACCTACAGCACACCAGAAAAATAGATTCGGCCTACCTTTTAGGCTCAGGTGCAGTGACACAGCTTTAACAAGAAGAAAAGTCAAGTCAAATTTGTGGCCAAATTCAGCCAATTCAAACAAAAGGAACAGGTGAAGAGTCGCGGCAGAGAGCTGAAAGGAACGGACTTCAGCGTGAACGACCAGTTCCCCAAAGAGATCCTGGAACGACGCAAGGTCCTGTTCCCAGTTCGACGTAGCTTTATCCAGAAAGGCTCCCGTGCTGTCATCGCTGTGGACCGGCTCTACGTGGACGGACAGCTGTACCGCGACCCCGGCACCACACCGTGGTTATACTGACTGCACTCCAGATAAGAACCCGCTACACTCTTTTCTTATTCATTCACACTTTCTCCTTTAAAATGTGTTTAACCTAGTAATATCAGTATGATGTCATAGCAGATATAATACCGTCACCCTCCGTCATTGCTTTAATTGGAATGTTTCCGTTTCGTTTCCTTTTTTTTTGTTGTCGCTCACAGTTCATGTGGTTTCTTTCTTTCTCTTGTCTTTCACTGCTGTGGTCACCTACTTCCCCACTCACCTACAAACAACACCCTCTATTTCTCCATATTTTCACAACACGATCACGCAAACACATCAGCTCAACGGCAGCACATTCACAACAGCCTCACAGCACGCACAGACTTGCAGGACACATAAGCAAGCCACGCTTGTTCATATTAGTGAATATTCACACACATAGTCAGACTTATGGAGTCTCTCACCACACTTCTTTTTCTCTTTCTATTTACAAACAAGGGATGTTTCCATATTCTCTCCACCTGTCTAAACGAAACACCCAGCATACATCATTAAACATACACGCACAATTAAGGGCATGCTGAGGTTTGTCACATGGAATGTAAATGGAGCTGGCACCAGAGGAAAGAGGTTAAAAATATTTAACCAGCTTAAAAAACTACAGGCAGATGTTGTTTTATTACAAGAAACTCACAAACCTGTCACAGGTTTAAATGAACTTAAAACACCTGAGTTTCCTAACGTGTTTGCAGCCGGTTATAATTCTAGACAACGGGGAGTAGCAATTTTAATACATAAAAATGTTAATTTTACAGTACTCGATACAGTTATAGATCCAGAGGGTAGATTTCTAATTATTAAACTATCAATATTGAACAAAAAACTATGTATTGTTAGTATATATGGTCCAAATGTTGATGAACCCTCATTCTTCCACGGTTTTTTTAGTGCACTCTCTGAACACCTTGATTGCACACTCATTCTTGGCGGTGACCTCAACCTTGGACTAAATGAAGAAATGGATAGGCTCAACACAACAGGAACTCAGCGTAATTGGCAGTCCACAAATATAATCAAACAGTATATGAACGACTTTGGTCTTTGCGATGCATGGCGCTCTCTTCACCCCACCAGTAAGGAATATACTTTTTTCTCGCATGTTCATCACTCTTACTCTCGTCTGGATTATTTTTTGGTCAGCAGCTCACTGCTGTGTGACATTTCAGACACTGAGATTCATCCTATAGCTGTCAGCGATCATGCTCCTGTATCTTTAACACTAATGCACAAGAATAATACTACGCCAAGTAAAAACTGGAGATTTAATATATCACTACTTAAAGATGAAGACTTTATTAAATACTTTAAAAAGGAATGGACTTCATATTTAGACTTTAATGACACTCCCGGAATATCTGCTTCTGTTCTATGGGAAGCAGGGAAAGCTGTGATGAGAGGTAAAATAATTTCTTTCTCATCACACAAAAAGAAAGAAGAAAACAAAAATATTCAGGAATTAGAAAAAAACATCAAATCACTAGAAGAAGCCTACGCGTGCGACCAAGATCAGGAAACATTGAACAAAATATGCAAAACAAAACTAGAATTAAATGAAATTATTAATAAAAAAACACAATTCCTTATACAAAGACTTCGCTTGCAGAATTTTGAACACAGTAACAAATCAGGTCGATTTCTAGCTAACCAGCTAAAAATAAATAAAGAAAAAACAACTATATGTGCTGCTAAAGATTTATCGGGGAACACAATATATGATCCTGGAAGAATAAACAACATTTTTAGGGATTTCTATGAAACTTTATACTCACCACAAATAAACCCATCTAAAAATGAAATTGATCTGTTTCTTGACAACGTAACTCTTCCAAAATTACTAGACAGTCAAGCAATGGAATTGGATTCGCCACTGACGCCAAGTGAACTCCAGGAAGCCCTGATAAGTATGCCCAATAATAAGGCTCCAGGTCCAGACGGCTTCCCTGCAGAATTCTACAAAGAATTCTGGACAATTTTGGCACCAGTATTCCACAGCATGTTGCAGGAAATCGAGGAAAAGGGCAGACTACCACCAAATATGAATTCTGCCAACATTAGTCTCCTGCTAAAACCAGGCAAAGACCCTTTATTTCCCTCAAGCTATCGTCCAATTTCTCTTTTAAATGTAGACCTTAAAATAATCTGCAAAGCTCTCTCAAAGAGATTAGAGAAAATGACCCCCCTCTTAATTCATCCTGACCAAACTGGTTTCATAAAAGGTCGGCACTCCTCAACAAACACTCGTAGATTACTTAATTTAATAGACTACTCATACGATAAAAACATCGAAGCCATAATATTATCTCTAGATGCAGAAAAAGCATTTGACAGAGTTAATTGGAAATTTTTATTCGCAACTTTACACAAATTTGGTTTTGGAAACTCTTTCATAAACTGGATAAGAATATTATACAATTCCCCAACGGCTCGTATCAGAACAAATGACCAGACATCCTCCAGCTTCTGTCTCCTGAGGGGCACCAGACAGGGATGCCCACTCTCCCCCTCACTTTTTGCAATTTTTATCGAACCTCTAGCAGCAGCATTTAGACAGGCTACAACAATTAAGGGCATAAAATGTAAGAACATAGAACATAAAATCAGTCTCTATGCGGATGATGTGTTGCTTTTTCTGCAAAACACACAAACCAACCTCTCTGAGGTAATTACTTTAATAAACTGGTTTTCAAGAGTTTCAGATTATTCAATTAACTGGCCAAAATCTACAGTTCTCCCCATTAACTGCTCCTTCCATAATTCTTCCTCTGCCCCACTGCAATCCGGAAATATTAAATATTTAGGTATTAATGTCTCTCCTAAGCTTTCAGACTTAACTAAACTAAACCACATCCCACTTCTAAAGAAAGTAGAAGGCGATCTGACTAGATGGAAATCTTTACCCATATCACTCATGGGAAGGGTCGCCACTATAAAAATGATGATCTTGCCAAAAATAAATTACTTATTTTTGATGATCCCTAACAAACCATCACAAGATTGGTTCAGATCTCTGGATTCATATATTTCCAAATTCCTTTGGAAAGATAAACCCCCGCGTATTAGCTTAAAAACGCTACAAAGAACCAAGGATAGAGGAGGATTAGATCTGCCTAATTTTCACCAATACTTCTTAGCCAACAGGCTTCAGTTCATCTCAGAATGGTTAAAACATACCTTCTTAGTTGAGCCCTGGCTAGATGTTGAACAGGCACTATGCAAGGATCTAGAGATTTCAGACCTACCATTTATTAGCTCAAACATCAAAAGACATGAATGCTTTAAAAGTATCAACATCAGCTTTTCTCTAACAGCATGGTGGGAGTTTCTAAAAATAACGGAGTCTTCATTAATCCCATGCAAACGTACACCTATCTGGAATAACCCTGACATATTACAAAACAATAATATGATTAATTTCCCAGAATGGAGTTGTAAAGGAATTAAATACTTAGAACATATATTAGAGGGAACAGAATTTATTCCATTTGACAGACTAGTTGAACAATATGGGATCAACAAGACAAGGTTTTTAGAATATCAACAAATTAAATCCATAGTAAAAAAGAAATTTAACCTCAGTCAAGTTGAATTACAAACACCACTAAGTGCGGCACATTTTCTTACTCTTAAATCCCCCAAATTATTATCTAAAATATACAGAACACTTTCTAAATTAGATGAATCAATATCCCTTCCTACTGCAAAGTGGGAAGCAGATTTATCAGTCAACCTAGACCAAAACTTCTGGTCTCAGATTTGCTTAAAAACTTTTAAATTAATTAAAAATCCCAGTCTGCAATTAATACAATACAAAATACTTCATAGAGTGCACTATACAGGTCATCGGATGTTTAAGATGGGCTTTACATCTTCCAACAACTGCTCACACTGTCAAGGCAATACACCAGACAATTACATCCACGCTCTTTGGTTCTGTCCACCAGTGCAAAAGTTTTGGCGCGAGATATGTGAAGACTTATCAAAATGTCTGAAATGTAACATTCCAACTTCCCCCTTAGTGTGTTTGTTGGGCAGCTTAGATAATGTCACTTCAGAAAAGAATATAGCCCATATGATCTTCACTGCCCTATGCATAGCCAAGAAAACAGTCCTCATGAACTGGAAAAATAAAAATGATCTTAATTCTAACCAATATAGAAATTATCTATTAGATTACATTAGTCTTGATACAGCCTCTGCCACCACATCAGATCAATTGCTCTGGGCCCCTTTTATCAGCTCCATCACCTAGTGGGGGTGGGGGGTCATAGTTTGGTCCCGCCTTCACTGTTGTGATTGGTGAGGGGGTAGGGACAGGCTTAGGGCGTCGGGGGGTTCCCCGGAGGCATCTTCCTTGGGGGGCTCAACCCGGGGTAGCGGTCACGTCCGGTTGAGGGCTCTGTTGGCTCTCAGGTGACTGTTTCCTCGCGGCTGCGTGCAGCGGGGCTAGGGGAGGGTCTGTGCTGACGGACGTGGGTTACTGACCTGGCAACCTGGCTGCCCCTGGGTGGGTCCGGGATGGGCGTGAGGTTCTGGGGGTGCTCCGTCTCTGGGCGGGGGCCCGGGCCGGGCCTCGGGGGCTCGGGTCCTGGTTGGTGTGTTGCCGGGGTTGTGGGCGGGTGGGTGCATGGGGGCCCGGCCCTGGAGCAGGGTGCCGCCGGTGCATCGAGCCGCCTGGGGGGCTCTTCAACTGGTGGGGGGGATGGTCACATCTGGCAGGAGCTTTCTTCTCTCAGGAACTCTCTGCAGGAGGGGGAGATACAGGAGAGGTGGAGGAAGATCTCAGCCTGGGCGTTTACCGTCTTATGTAGTCTGGAAGATGTGTGGTTGGTGGGGTGGGTGCAGTTTTCTCTGTGGTGGGGTTGGGTGGACTGTCCAGGGCTCTGTGGAGCCGGGGGGCGCTACTGCACTGGGCCCCGGTCTGATGGGCCTGGGCCCCCCTTCCCTGGCGGGTCGCGGAGGGTGGGAGTGCCTACTGGGGTCAGCGGGGGAGCTGGCCCCAGGGAGGGGTTACCTGCCCCTCCCTTCCTTCCCTCCCCATCTCCAGCTGCCTCCCTCTTCCCGCTCCTCCACAACCACCCACACATGCAGGGCCTTGGAGTGGGGGTATGTCACCAGGGTGCAGAGGAGGCTACCCCCCCCCCCCCCCCCCCCTGTCCCCTTCTGGCTGCCTCTGCCTCAATTTTATCCCACAACTTAGACATTCACATTATTCACACTCTCATTACACATACATATAGGATCTTGGGGGTGGGCACAATCACGGAGTCCAAATCACCATCAGGGTGTATACCTCACCCCTGACGTCGTTGCCCACCTCTCAATTTTAAATACACTTAGTCATTGAGGGCTAGCAGGAGGGACCATGCGCTTACCTGCTGCTCCTTGGCAGGTAGCTCCATGCCCTCCTGGGTTTTAATTGCACCTTAGAACACATATGCATCAACACTACAATGAGCGGGTGGAGGGAGGTTTGGAGTCTTCTCCCACCCCCATTCTCTGCGGCCTGCTGGAGCGGGGGGGCTAGTAGGAGGAGTTGGCCGTCCGACTGCGGTCTGGGGTGTGGGGCCTCCCTGCTGCTGCGGAGTCGGGGTGGTCTGCCTCTCCCCACCGCAGGGAAAAGGGTAACACCACCTGGGTCTGGGTGCAATTCCCCCCTCCAGGGGCAAGGGTACCTAGACCCGGTTTGTAGAGTACGCTTGGGGAGTGTGATTGTGTGTACAGCGTCTCTTTATGTCTGTCTCCACGTTGGTTGAGTGTGGAGTGAGTGCATATGAGAGCATGAGGGTGGGAATGGATGTTTGTGTCTGTGTGTGCCTGTATGTCTGTGTCTATATGTCAGGTTGGGTATCAGACGCCACCTCTCTGGGGACACCTCAGGCCCTCCAAGGTTTGGAGGCCTATCTCCACCCACCACCACTTCCCCTGCCGGTGGCGGACTCCCTCAGGTGTCGGTGTGTTGGTGGTTCTTTGTGTCTGGGGGTGGGCGTCCGGGTACACACCGGCTCACTCCTTGGCGGCCGCTTGTCGGGGCCTGGGGCCTGGGGCTCGCTCGGGCCCCTTTGGAGGTGGGGTGCCCCCGGCCTCTCGGCCTAGGGCTCGGTCACTCAGGCGCAGCTGGGGGCCGGCGGAGCTCACGGGCGCGTCACTGCAACCCCCCCTGGCTTCTGCTCCGCGGCTGCTGAGTGAGCCCTCATCTGGGACTCTCCTCAGCTCTTACTGGAACAGTGGCGCGGCTGCCCCTCTGTTGGTCTTCCATGGTCTCTTGTGTTCTGGGGGCCTCTGGATGTCTGGAGTTTTGATCTCCTCCATACCCGCTTCACACCCTGGAGGACGGGGCTGTGGCCCCCCCACACTCCCTAGCAGATCATTACATGGAGAAACCTTTGGAATGCAAGCATGCTGATCCACACAGGTATGCACACATGGGTATTCACAGACGCGGACTAAAGCTTTCTTGGCTGCTGCCTCAAAGCACACTGTGCGCTGTCTATCTTGCGTGCTGCACAATATCGTTTATTACTTAGTAAATACTGATATCTATGACTAGCTAGTTTATTGTGATGGTGCTTTGTTTTCTCTATTATTATGTTGCTCTTTGTTGTTTGCTGTCTCCTCTGTTTGTTTGTTTGTTTGTTTGTTTTTTCTCCATACAGGTGACCCAGGAGTTTTTTTTTTTTTTGTCTCTCTTCCCCCCCCTTCTCACCGTCTCTTCTCCCCTTGGGTTTTCTTTCTTTCTCTCCCCCTCTCTCTCTCATTCATTCCCCCTGTCCTATTTATTAAAAAAAAAAAAAAAAAAAAAAAAAATGACAAAGGATGAACTGAAGCTCTGCCATCACGTAATGTCGCATACTGCTGTTTCTGATGTCATTTAAAAAAAAAAAAAAAAAAAAAAAAAAAAAAAAGAAAAGTCAAGTCATTCACCACCATCTTTCTCTTCTTCCTGCGCACTAAAACCACCAAAGTCCTCTCCTCCACTGTCGGATACGAACAGGCTCAGGATGGCTACGTCATCCACTCTCAGCTTCTTTCATTCGTTGTCACTTACAAAACCAAAGAAATCCTCATTGTCAGTGTCAGAGTCGAACACCCTCAAAAGGGCCGTGGCGGTGTCCTCCTCTCCATAATGCAGCAGTCCAGCCCTTCGAAATCCGTTGGTGATCCTGGATGTTTTCACACTTTTCCACGCTGTCAGATTCCACCGGTGGAGTTGAGCATAACTTGCTTTTCGCAAGTTTATCGCCGCTCGTCATGCACGACTCCCGCTGAACGCGTAGCGTTAATTTGAAGTTTGTTTTTCGCGCTACTTGTACAGCACTATGTTGACTGGCGGATGGACACGTGACCAACATACCACTCTTGAACCCCGATACTGTGTGTCTGATCACGTGTCCTTCCGCCAGGCAACGTAGTGCCGTACAAGAGCGGAACAAACAAAACAAATCGTCTTACGATATGACAAAAATCATGGACAATCCATAGAAAAGCCGCACCTGACTAAAAGCCGCAGGGTTCAAAGCTTGTGCAAAAAGTAGCGGCTTATAGCCCGACAATTACGGTAAATTACTTACGAGTTTAATTTGTCAGCAACTTTCTGCCAGCCCTCTCTCCTTGCTTTTGCAGCCTTTGCAGTATTCCCTTGCGTTTTAATTAAACTCTGAAACTCCTGAAATCCCTCAATCAAGAGTTCTTGCTCTGCTGCCGAAAAATACAGAGCGCGCTCCTTCGACATTTTCGCCGATCAATCAAAGGGTTGCCGACCAATGTTTCTACTATCGATGCGTAGCCCCTGTTAAGCCACCCAGTGATCTCACATTACTTCATCCAGCTATACTAATCGTCAACAACAGGTGTGTTCGAAGAACCGGAATAGCGAGCTCAAAGTTAGCGCGATGATTTGGTCTTGGGTGTGTCATTTGATCTTGGATGTAGTAAGCGAGGTACGAAGAACGGACCCCAGGTCTTTGTTGTTAATAGGGTGAAACTGTTCATGGTGTTTAGACAGTTTTTCAGTGGACACAGTACATAGTCTGGATCTGCTGTTGATGTACCAATTGCTCTTCTAATCTTTTGGATTTTTTTTGTGAAGAATTTGGCAAAGTCATTGCAGGCCATGGTTGAATGAAGTTCAGCTGCCACTGGCACAGGAGGGCTTGTTAGCCTGTCAACTGTAGAAAATAAGACCCGAGCATTATGACTGTTTTTAGTGATAATGTCAGAGAAGTAGGACCTTCTTTAACTCCTCAGTTGTAAATTATAATTGTGAAGTTTCTCTTTATAGATGTCATAGTGAACCTGGAGGTTTGTTTTTCTCCATCTGCGCTCAGCTTTCCTACACTCTCTTTCTTCATTTTTCACTAGTGTGGAGTTTCTCCATGGAGACTTTTTCCTTCCAGAGATAACCTTCACCTTAATGGGAGCAATTGTATCCATTACATTTAACATGTTTGCATTGAAGCTATTGACGAGCTCATTGACTGACCCTCTGGACAGGTCAGGTGTTAATGGGAAGACCTGGTTAAAGATCTCACTACTGTCTTCAGTTATACACCGTTTTGTGATCACTGCTGTTGATATGTTTGTGTGGGCTGAGATTTTACTTTCAAAGAAAACAGTAATGATCAGACAGGCCCACATCAGACACAGTAATGTTTGAAATGCTCAGGCCCTTGGAGATCAGTAGGTCAAGAGTGTGTCCTCTATTATGTGTGGCCTCTGTTACATGCTGAGTCAGCCTAAAGTTGCCCAGAGTGTTACTCAGGTCTTTAGTCCCTTTGTCCTGAGGGTTGTCCACATGGATGTTAAAATCCCCAACAATAATTACACAGTCGAAATCAACACAGATCACAGACAGCAGTTCACTGAGGTCATTAAAAAAGTCTGTGCAGTATTTGGGAGGCCTTTAAACATTAAGAAACACAACTTTGGATGGGGCCTTCAGCTGTAAAGCCACATATTCAAAAGACTGAAAACTTCCAGGAGATAGCTGCTTACATTGAAATGATTCATTAAATAAGACAGCAGCCATTAGACGATGGCCATAAGGGTTACAGACTGTCCGCAGCAACATGCTTTGACCATCAAACCATTTTTTTTCTTTTTTATATAAGGATGCCAAAGTTTACAACACTACACAGAAGGCAGATCAGGTCCACTGAGGTATATATATATATATATATATATATATATATATATATATATATATATATATATATATACCGGTGTATATATATGTGTGTGTGTGTGTGTGTGTGTGTGTGTGTGTGTGTTTTAGTGGTGCAACGGATCAAAAATCTCACGGTTCGGATCGGATCACGGTTTTAAGTCACAGATCGGATCAATTTTCGGATCAGCAAAAATAGAAAAAAAGACAAAAATTCAACTCGCCATTTGCTTATTTAAGTATTTTTTGCCTATTAAAAAACATTCAACTGAAGACTCATTCCATGCACTTATATAAAAACAAATTACGGTGCAATATGGACATTATGAACCATGCTGGGCATCCTCTGCACATGGCCATAAACAACCAGAGGAGTCTGTTCAGTGAGAGGTTGCTTCTCCCAAAGTCAAGGACCAGCAGACTTAAAAAGTCCTTTGTCCCACACACCATTAAACTGTTTAACTCCTCATTGGAGGGGAGAGGGAGGGGAAACGGGGACAAAGGAGGGGAGAACAAGTAAGCTGTAGTGACTTTTCACTGTGCAATAGTTTTTGTTAATGTCCAACGGTGTAATAGACTCACAATACTTGAAATATGCCGTTCCCTTGTATTCTTATTCCTATTTATTCTATTTATCCCTTTTGTAGTCTCTGTAATTATATATGTGTATATATGGTATATTTCTGCTCACATTCTGCAACTTCTGTCGGTGCTGTGCTACTGGAAACTGAATTTCAGTTTGAACCCACCCGAGGGAGAAATAAAGTTTCATCTAATCTAATGTAATCTATAGGGCAGTACAGGGCTTTGTATCTACCACTCCGCTGTGATATAACGAGCGGTCACGGTCACGTGGCTTTCCGTTGCCCTGGAAGTCCACCCATTTGTAGTTAAAGCAACAGAAGATGCCTGGGACAGTTCAGCCATAACTTTAAACTTCTCCTGCTCATACATGCTTGGAACGATCTTGTCACACTGAAGTGGACGCGCAACGAGATAACATAGCGTGGCTCAAGCACGTTCATCACAGTTTATAATGGAATACAGCCTCTCGTCTGACAGACGCTTGACAGACCCACCACGCGCACCATACACATACTTTTTTTTTCTTTTTTGAATCTTCGGATCACGTGCGTACCGAACTGTGGAGTGGGTAGAAATGACTGAAAGATTAATAGGCTCTGTTTTGAGTTTTGTTCAAAAAAGAATGACTTCATATAGGGAAAAATATATATCACATATGCAGGACACCTTAAACTAGTTTCTTAATTAGGCAGCAAGGCAGAACAAAGTCGGGGCTGTATCAAGACACAGGGACTAAACCCCAATTCAACCAGACCCAGAACTGATCCGGAATTAAAACAGGACCACATCAGTTCAAAATCAGGACTACTTAGGATTTAACCAAGACAGAATCAGAACTAGATGATAGTAGCACTAAAAATCTTCATAGACCTGCACTACACTTATTTTTTAATTTTACCAAAGTACACTATTTAGATTGAGAAAAGTTTATATAATTATTTAGCCTTGTTGTGCAAACAAGCCTGCATAACTTAATAAATATAGAATTTGAAAAATAACAAATCTCAAAAGAAACACTAGGTACAAGATACATGAGTACCTATGATACGGTGATACTTTTGGTAAACAACCATTTGACTAACATGTCTGCTCTTGTTCCATCTGTGTTCTGTCCTCATTCTCCATCTCCCTCTCTGTTCCTCTCTCTCCCTCTTTGTGCTGACAATCAAGCCAAACACCAACATCATCAAATATACAGTTGAAACTGAATCATATCTGTTATTAACCTCTGTCTCTCTTCCACAGCATGTCTTTTATCCTGTCTTCCTTCTCTCACCCGAACCGGTCGCAGCAGAATCCCCCCCCCCCCCGAGCCTGGTTCTGCCGGAGGTTTCTTCCTGTTAAAAGGGAGTTTTTCCTTCCCACTGTCGCCAAAGTGCTTGCTCATAGGGGATCATATGATTGTTGGGTATCTATGAAGCGTCTTGAGGTGACTTTTGTTGTGATGTGGTGCTATATAAATAAAATTGAATTGAATTGAAACCAAATATTTACATACTCTTCAGATAAAAACAGATACACTTTTTTAAATTGTAACATCAAATCAGACTAAATGTTTATTTTTTTAGGTTGATAAATATAAAAAACATATTTGTTAACTTTAAGAGTAAAGAGAGAAACTATCTGTATTTCTTAATTGCAAATGGCACCAAATTGTATTCATAATTGAGCCACACTTATGGACTGGTTCTTATATAGCGCTTTTCTACTCTTTCTGAGCACTCAAAGCGCTGTACACAACTTGTACATTCATCCATTCACACGCATTTGCACAAGCACATTTTTCCAAGTGCTTTCTAAGTAACATTCACACACACATTCATACTCCGATGGATGCATCGGAGAGCAATTTGGGGTTAGTATCTTGCCCAGGATATTTGGCATGCAGACTAGGGGAAGCCAGGGATCGAACCACCAACCTTCCGATCAGTAGATGACCTGCTCTACCACCTGAGCTACAGAAAAAAAATAGACAGCTCTGTCTCTCTTTATTCTGACATTTAACTAATTCAAAAGATATTTCAATATTTATTTATCCAAAACAAAACCAGTTTACTCTAAATTGATGTTGTACAGTAAAAAAAATGTTCTTGTGTTTTCCATAAAGTGTATGTAAATATCTGGTTTCAACTGTGAATATACTGCTGTGTATTGAAATTCCTCTTGTTTTGCATAGAAATATACTGAACAACATACAAAGCATAATATATAAAATAACATCTACCAGAGTTTTTTCTTTGAAAGAAACCCCTTATCTCCATTCTTGTATATCAGTACATTACTGAAACCGATTTATTTAGCCGTGGTGGGAAACAACTGAAAATATGAAATAAACACACATGTAAGCTAAGACTCTCTAAAGAAACAGCATTGTTGTTGTTCGGCTTGTCATTTCGTCATTTGTTGATTCACTTGAAGAACAAGTAACGTAATATGGGTTAAGTGATCCGTTTGATATCAATCTTTCGTGATTCACTGTCATATTTACATTATTTGTACAGTACGAATGATGTGCTTTGGTACCTGGTCAAACTTCAGTTCTCCTCTTTCTGCCTCGCTGCGTTTCTCCAACAGCGCATTCGCAGGCAGCAGCTGCCCCGCCCCCTCGCTCAGTCGCTTAGTATCTGAGCTCGGATCATACCAATATTAGGGGGGATTTACGCACAGTCGTAAATTCCCACCGTGTGCACTATGTGCTTCGAATATTGTGTGTAGTTTTTGTTTTATAAAGTTGTCAGCCAGGCATCTAACTATGAAAAAATTACACCCCAAAAGACCCCGGGCTTCTGAAAAAACAACCCAGGCTTAAGCCCAGTAAGCCACTCCCCCCCCCGTTCCGCCACTGAGTATACATATATATATATATATATATATATATATATATATATATATATTAGGGGTGCAACGATACACAAAATTCACGGTTCGGTTCGGTTCGATACTTTGGTGTCACGGTTTTTCGATACAAAAGAAATGTTCATGCCTTTTTAATTTGTCATTTGTTAAAGCTATAAATATATATTTTAACTCAAAAGTACAGTTTTTAAATTTAATGTTGCTGAAACAACAAAGTAATAACAAAATAAATCTATCTGATCGAGAAATCACTCATCTTTGGAAAAGAGACTTTATTACAGAGAAATGGCTCTTTCCAAAATAAAAGCTATACTATACGCTTTTTCTGGGCTATATTCTCAGCAGCATATTAAACATATCAGGTCCCCATAAGGAGAATCATGTGCTAACGGCTGTCTAAATGACTCGGGTAAAGTTTGTAGCATGCGTGCTTGTTGTTTTTGTCTGCTTCCACTTGTCTTTGCACTAGGATGATGTCGGCATAAATGTGCAGTCATATTCGTTGTGTTCCCACTAGTGCTGTCAGCGTTAATCTCGTTGAAATGACGTTAACCCCACAACACGGCAAATCTCCGTTAACGAGCTACCGCGGATCTCCCCATGGGTGGGGCTGGACAGCCAACACGTTAACGAGCAAACTGCGCTAACGCAGTAGTTCCCACCAATGTAATTGAGCATTGTGTGGCACATCCGACATACTGTTTTACTTTTGTCCATGACACGCTTACCTTCAGGGTCATACGTCACATGAAAACCAAAATAGTTCCAAACGCCAGATCTGAATTAGGGTGGGGGAGGTTCAATTTGCCATGTTGCAACGAGAGCTTAACTTCTGTCTCGCTAGCTTCCCCCGCGGTCAGTGAATCTGCGTTCGACTGCTCCACCTAGGCTGCACTGTTGAGTGCAGATCCACTGAGTGCTCAACACAGACAGCATCGTCAGAAGAAAAGTTGATAAAATAAATTAAAAATTTTGTATTGTTCGATACATATGCGTACCGAACCGAAAGAACTGTATCGAATGGTTCAATATCGATACGAGTATTGTTGCACTCCTAATATATATATATATATATATATATATATATATATATATATATATATATATATATATATATATATATATATATATATATATACACACACACATATGTGTATACACACATATATATACAGTGAAATGTCAAGCCTCAAAAGATACCAGTTCAATATCTGCCGATTGAAATGATGCTGCACTGCTGTGAAAAGCCAAGACAATAAATTTGTGTCTCGTCATGCCTTATTGTCTGTGGGCATAAACACTCATCTAAATACCGCAACGATTCTGTTGTGGCATTCCAAGGAAAATAAAAGTTGACTGTTGCTAATGACTCAATAAATGATCAGCTGTAAAGCCAGTGTTTGGTGACTCATGTAATTGGCTGCAGGAAAATCAACACAATTAGTTAGCAGCTGATGCCTTCATCTCAGGGTTTATTAAACGTCTTTGTTACTGGGCTGCACAACTGTTAATTAGTGGTCATATCTGAATAAGCCAGCGCCGCTTTCGCATATCTATGGAAACATCAGAAGCTGTCGTTGGAATATTGGAGACTATTAATTTGTAACCTTTCTTATACTCCAGCAAACGTGTGGAACAAAAGGGGGTGGCTAACACGAGTTAACAAGTTGAGGCAGAGAAGAAGAAATGTCTTTTCAAAGGACACAGAGAGACAACACCAGAGTAAAACAGTGCAGTGGAAAATTCTTTTATAGATGAGAGAGACTTCTTTTTGAACAGATAACTGTGAGGAACAGAGCAAGTGGGGAGTAAAAGCTCCTATATTTAGACAGCGTGAGTAGCTTTCAATGGCTCTGCAAGTACAGGGACTTTATAATCCAAACTGCTGCCAATATTAAGGAAGTGCTATCCAGTCGGTCTTTAAACTTAGGGAAGATATTATCACAAGGGGGGAAAAATGTCAGATGAGCCCCAGAAAAAATTAAAAGCTGTCCTTGAAATAAGAAAGCGAAATCTAGCTTAATAACTGCCATAAGATTAGAAAAGTCATGACTGGCAGGTGTCTGCTGTTTGGACTGGTACTCATATAGATGTTTTTTACTTTGGCCCACACTCAAAACAACATTGTATTGTTTTATATTTACAAAAGAAAAGCCTTAAATTTTATATATATATATATCCATCCATTCACTTCCGCTTATCCTTTTCAGGGTCGCGGGGGGCGCTGGAGCCTATCCCAGCTGTCATAGGGCGAAAAGCGGGGTACACCCTGGACAGGTCGCCAGTCTGTCGCAGGGCTAACACATAGGGACAGACAACCATTCACACTCACATTCACACCTAGTGACAATTTGGATTAATCAATTAACCTATCCCCACAAGCTGCATGTCTTTGGACGGTGGGAGGAAGCCGGAGTACCCGGAGAGAACCCACGCAAAGAACATGCAAACTCCACACAGAAAGACCCCGGCCTGATGGTGGAATTGAACTCAGGACCTTCTTGCTGTGCGGCAACAGTGCTAACCACCGGGGATATCTGTGTGTGCAGGTGACTATTACTGTGCATAATTATTAGGCAACTTAACAAAGAACAAATATATACCCATTTCATTTATTTATTTTTACCAGTGAAACCAATATAACATCTCCACATTCACAAATATACATTTCTGACATTCAAAAACAAAACAAAAACAAATCAGCGACCAATATAGCCACCTTTCTTTGCAAGGACACTCAAAAGCCTGCCATCCATGGATTCTGTCAGTGTTTTGATCTGTTCACCATCAACATTGCGTGCAGCAGCAACCACAGCCTCCCAGACACTGTTCAGAGAGGTGTACTGTTTTCCCTCCTTGTAAATCTCACATTTGATGATGGACCACAGGTTCTCAATGGGGTTCAGATCAGGTGAACAAGGTGGCCATGTCATTAGTTTTTCTTCTTTTATACCCTTTCTTGCCAGCCACGCTGTGGAGTACTTGGACGCGTGTGATGGAGCATTGTCCTGCATGAAAATCATGTTTTTCTTGAAGGATGCAGACTTCTTCCTGTACCACTGCTTGAAGAAGGTGTCTTCCAGAAACTGGCAGTAGGACTGGGAGTTGAGCTTGACTCCATCCTCAACCCGAAAAGGCCCCACAAGCTCATCTTTGATGATACCAGCCCAAACCAGTACTCCACCTCCACCTTGCTGGCGTCTGAGTCGGACTGGAGCTCTCTGCCCTTTACCAATCCAGCCACGGGCCCATCCATCTGGCCCATCAAGACTCACTCTCATTTCATCAGTCCATAAAACCTTAGAAAAACCAGTCTTGAGATATTTCTTGGCCCAGTCTTGACGTTTCAGCTTGTGTGTCTTGTTCAGTGGTGGTCGTCTTTCAGCCTTTCTTACCTTGGCCATGTCTCTGAGTATTGCACACCTTGTGCTTTTGGGCACTCCAGTGATGTTGCAGCTCTGAAATATGGCCAAACTGGTGGCAAGTGGCATCTTGGCAGCTGCATGCTTGACTTTTCTCAGTTCATGGGCAGTTATTTGGCGCCTTGGTTTTTCCACACGTTTCTTGCGACCCTGTTGACTATTTTGAATGAAACGCTTGATTGTTCGATGATCACGCTTCAGAAGCTTTGCAATTTTGAGACTGCTGCATCCCTCTGCAAGATATCTCACTATTTTTGACTTTTCTGAGCCTGTCAAGTCCTTCTTTTGACCCATTTTGCCAAAGGAAAGGACGTTGCCTAATAATTATGCACACCTGATATAGGGTGTTGATGTCATTAGACCACACCCCTTCACGAACCCGACGTATTAGCCAGAGGTCCCTTTACTAAGGTTCGGAGCCTTCAGTAATAGTAATAAATCCCACAGCAATAGTACATTCATGTAGTTGTAAAAAACATGATAATATATTAAGTAATCCAAAGTATTCAGAATATGTTACTCTCATTGAGTAACGTAACGGAATACGTTACAAAATACATTTTGGGGCATGTATTCTGTAATCTGTAGTGGAATACATTTTAAAAGTAACCTTCCCAACACTGCACTGTATATATACAGTATATATATATAAATATAGATAAACACCTTGACTTGGAAGAGCCACACAAAGCTGTCTGTAAAAGGTTAATACAGTGAATGTAGCCTAACCCTGGTGTGATAAAACATTGACAAGACCTGAAGTTGTGCTTGTTGCTTCCAGCTGTTGAGTTTATTAAATCCCTGCAGCTTCATGCGATCCATAGGTCTGTCACCAAAGTGAGAGAGTCGCTTCATTAATTATTCATACCTATCAATTATTCTCAGCAGGAGAATGGATCTAACAGTAAATCATATTCTACATGTCTACAACAGAAACAGGTGAGCTGTCACACAGTTAAATCATTAGTTATAGTGCAGTTATTCTCAGGTCAAGCCCTGAGCTCTGTCACAGCTGTCAGACAGTTATAATAAACTCAGGTAAGATTCTGAACCCTTTAACAAGTTTATTTATTCATTTACTGTTTTTTTCTTCATTTATCTACTTAAATTTAACATTGAACTGATAACAGATAACAGTGTTGCATCAGTAGATCTATTGCTCACATGGATTCAATTCAATTCTTTTTTAGTTATATAGTGCCAAATCACAACAACAACAATTGCTTCAAGGCACTTGAAGCAATTGTTGCCAGGTATATTGTAAGGTTGAGACTCTACAATAACACAGACCTCCTATGAGCAAGCACTTGGCAACAGCAGGAAGGAAAAACACTGGCAGAACCAAGCTCAGGAAGGGACAGCCATCTGCTGCGACAGGTAATGTAGGTATACCACAACTATCATAATGTGTCTAAAAGTTCAGTCAAATGATGAAATCTGACTGTTCCAGTGATAGACACTACATTATCTCATCCATAATATCTCTCAAAGTATCTTGTTACATTTTTTTCATTCTTCTGTGTTCTAAGATCTCACCCGTCAGTTCTGACGCGCCTTCACTTATGACAGCAGATTACAAAGAGGATACGGAGACGATGGCTTGAGGCATATGAGTGGCCTGGCCTCTGACTCACCACAGATTCCCTTTGAATTTGTCACATTTGCACAGGTTGGTTGGTGAGATTCTTAGGTGACCATTCATTAGAAAGCGGCGCGCCTCTCTGTGATGGGGCTCTGCTGCCTGTTCTTTATTTCGATTTGGCCTGTCCCCACATTCAGCATCCAACGTGTGCGCAGGTGGCATATGAGCGAACATGAAATGAACAATCAAAAGGAGATCAGAGCAGGTGATATTCTTTCACCCAGGAAAAAGAATATCACTTGCTCTCAGAATGTCATCCCGGTAATTCCTATGCATATATCCAAGCCGTGTAAGTGTCTATCTTTACTGGGGACCTCTTTTAGTGATACATTGTCTGTGGTATATGCAGCACTTCATACAGAGGCTGGCTTTTGTTACGGTCTGATAGTGACATGAATTGGACATCTAAAGACATTTTCATATCAGAAGAAGAAAGTGTGTGTGGATACATGTGTGGGTGCCATGAACAAATTTTGATTTTTCTGCCCAGATGCACACCTCTACATCTAACACTTAATTTGGCAAATTTCTGACTCTATTATTCATGTTTCTCTTGTTGATCGCATACTGATTATAACTTCATGTGATGTGTGACCTATAGCACATTTTATGTGCTCCTAATTAGCAGGAAAAGTTGAGAAAACTTGTCAACGTTTGCTCGCACTTGTGTATTTGCTCTGTGAATAAACACAAGCAACAATACTAGAACTTTTGAAGTTTTGTAATCCCACACTTTGAAAAGTTGCAGGTCTCCAAATCTGGCTGCAATTAAAATCTAATGGAAACACAGTCTTTGTTTACACAAAGATGACAGTTGTTTCTGATTAATATATCTATCTACTGGTTTAGACTTTAGTCTTTTTTTCCCATCAAGGTCATTGAGTTGGAGTGGGATCATCACACATCTGGTTTGCGATGAGATATTAAAAGGAAACGGTGAGTCAGGAGAAATAGTTTTAAGTCTTTTAGGGGAAAAACGGTACTGAAATTTACAAGCGTGGAATTGAGGAGGGGTGAATTGGAGTATGTGATAGAGTAGGACCAAGGTGGGCTAAATGCCAACATTAATGCTGCATAGATAAAAGAAACAAGTATCTTTAGGTTGAGGTTCATAGATTGGTATATAATTTAGCATAGTAATGTTCATATAATGTTCTACTGAATAGGCAGTAACACTGCGAGACAGAAAATGATCACTCAGAAAAGTTGTGTGATATGGTTTATCTGTTTGTCAAAGGAACTATGAGAGGAAGTTGGTAGCTACCATTTCATTGATTTCCCTTGTAATGGGAAAACTTGAGTCTGTCGAACTTTAGTTCAGCTGATGATATGAGAATCAGTATGTTTAACTAACAGGAAGTTTTTTTAACAGTGGAAAAACAACAGATTTAAAATCTGAGGAAGCATTCCCAATTTCTTTTTGTTTCGGCCCAGCACAGCAAATCATCTCCCTGCATCCTTAATCACGTGACACTGCTATGCATCCTTAGACATCAAGTGTGTCATAAAAAAAGACTTTGCAAATGTTTTTATCTTCAAAAACCCCTGGGGATAAGATAAAAAAAATGGTATACTCCGCACTGGCCCAGGCAGTGACCTAATAAGGGGGGGGGAGTAATTATTTGATCCCCTGCTGAGTTTGTAAGTTTACTCACTTAGAAAGAAATGAATACTCTCAATTATATGGTAGTTTCATTTTAATGGAGATAGAATATCAACCAAAAAACAAAAAATAAAAAAATCCAGCAATGCATACGAGTTATGAATGAATTTGCATGCCATTGAGTGAAATAAGTTTTTGCTCCCTTCCAGGATTTTTGGTTGAGATCCTGTCTGCTAAATTGAAATGAAACTACCACATAAACACATAGACCATTTATGTGTTTGTTGGTGAACCATCTTACAAATTCAGCAGTGGATCAAATAATTAATTATACTGCTTTATCAACTTAATCAAGCTGCATTTCCTTAAAGACAAAACTAAAGGCTTAAAGTAGCAGCCAAATGCTGTCTGACATGTGCATGATGATTTACAATTCATATTTCCTTTTTTTGCTTTTTATAATTCATTGATGCAACTTTCAGTTGCTTCATTTTCTGTGTACATATGATTTTACTGTGAGAGTCTCTCCAAACTATGAATGGATTTATCTGTTAATAATAATTTCTGCAGATTTTTGTCACACTTGTCAGATATTACTGACAATGAAATGTCTAATACTATTCCATTAAAAACAGTAAAGTACATTGGGGTCAGTTAAAGAATACTAGTATGATAAAAACTTGAAAATGTATTTATTCACCTATAAAAATAATCAAACATTGTGATGTAGGTGTATTTCAAGAGTCATTTCCTGATGAAGCTGTGCTTTACCTTCGTGTTTCCTCTGCCTGATTCATCTACTTGAACTTCTCCTTCAGTGATTCTCTGTTTTCCCCAGAGACTCGCCTGCAATTGCTGGATCCTGCTGGGTTTTATTTGTAGGTGGAAGAAACGAAACCAACAGTAGCAGCCTCAGTGACAGCTAGGGAGTTGAAGTAGCATTTCTAGTTGTGAAATACAAGACTCGTTGATTGCTTCTTATTCTCTTTGTTTTGTGTCTTCACAGGTGTCTCTGTCTCTTATCAGCTGGGTTTTCCCTGCATGTGTTGAATATGACAGTTGCAAGTCAGAAAAGAGTAGTTTGCTCTTTGATTTGGGCAGATGTTTATCACTTTGTTTCATACACCACAAAAGTGCTGCTTCTGTTATTAAACTTGAATGCAGCAGCCGTAAATCTCACAGTGTGATACCATATTAATAGAATAGAATAGAATTCAACTTTATTGTCATTGCACATGCACAGGTACAGGGCAACGAAATGCAGTTTGCATCCATCCAGAAGTGCTTTAGTGATATAGATATATTACAATATATATTAGCAATAATATAGATATGTGAGTATATTACAGAAATGGGTCTATTATGGTATGTTATAATGTACACGGTATGAAGTATGTTGTGAATATTCTATAACTATAAGTATGTACAGGCTGTAGTGAGTACAAGCTATGTACAGGATATGAACAGGATATAAATATGAAAAACTATACAGAATATGAAATAAATAACTTTACAGAATCTGGGATATACAGCTATACAGAAATGGGAACTATGCAAGTTGTAAACAGTTGTAGGATTAAAGATTATCGAATGTACAGAATGATTATTTACACAGAGCTATACAGTAGTGCAGTTAAGATAAGTGAGATATAATTCCTACAGAGGCTATATAAAGTGCTAGTGGTTGTGAGTGGTGGTTCAGTCCATGTTATTATTGTGTTTGAGGGTACAGTTGTCCATTGTGGGTGTGTGTATGTTCAGTCCATGAGTTTAACGTGGGTCAGATGTCAGGAGGCAGAGTTCAGGAGTCTGACAGCTGTGGGGAAGAAGCTGTTCCGGTACCTGGTGGTCTTAGTCCGGAGGCTCCTGTGGCGCCTCCCAGAGGGCAGGAGGGTGAAGAGTCCATGTGATGGGTGACTGGGGTCTTTGATGATTTTCCCAGCCCTTTTCAGACACCGCTTCCTGTTAAGAACTTTGTTTCAAGGCAAACATACTACAGCAAAAGGAATAGCAGACATTCACTATGGAATGTAAATGCTTTCCATTTTTGCACGTTTTGTACTGTTGTACAGGATCAGTTCTGATCAGATGCCTTGTTCCTGCTGCTGAGAAGCACTTCAAAAATCTGACACTGAGAACACTGATGAAATATTAGCCAAGTGATGAGCAGTATCTGTTGTTAAATGTTTGAGACGTACATTGTCTGATCTGACTGGAAGAAATCTAAAGCTCCTTTTGTCTCTGTTTAGCTTGTTTTACTATTAAGGTGGGATAGGTGGCAATAGGGTGGCTCAAGAGTTGGGAGTTCGCCTTGTAATCGGAAGGTTGCCAGTTCGAGCCCCGGCTTGGACAGTCTCGGTCGTTGTGACCTTGGGCAAGACACTTCACCCGTTGCCTACTGGTGGTGGTCAGAGGGCCCGGTGGTGCCAGTGTCCGGCAGCCTCGTCTCTGTCAGAAAATATCATGCGTTTCGTATTGAGGTGAAAAGGAACAGTTTGTCCCGGACTTCAGCTACAATGAAAAAGACACAAAGCTGGAGTTATTCTGTGTTTACGCTGCACAGCTGCCTCGTCTTCTCTCATCCTCTCACCCTCCCTCTCCTGTTTCTACTTCAATCATGAAAATGATCAGCTGATCGGCTTTTCTCTCTTGTTTATTTATCGCCCACTTTGCGCCAGAAAGAGGAAACCAGCGGATGTCGCGGTAAACAACAGCAGCACTTTTAAGCTTGATCAGCTGTTGTTAGAATTTATTTAATATTAATTTCTAGTATCAGCTGATGTTGGCTGGAGCCACAGCTGTAAACCTGCTGGTCATGATATCGGTTTGGATATGTGATGAGAGGGAAACATGAAGATGAAACCAGGAGATGTCCTTACTGAATCATCAGAGCTGAACATGTGATGGAGAAACAGGTTTACCTTTTAGGTGACATGAATGAGTTGAAGGGAAGTTATGGACTGTTTCTGAGAGACAAATAACACCAGGATCCTTTTCTAAGTAGCTGACAGCTGGTAACTGTGCAGGGGCGGGTCTAGGAAAGTGTTGCCAGGGGTCCATGTAGGACATTAAAAGGGAGAGGTGGGCACAAAGAAATACTTTCTTATTCTCATTTAAAATGTCTCACTTTTAAAAAAATAATTATCTGAGTCTTGCAACAAACAATTGATAGATTGATACATATATACCACCAGAACAGTGTACATCACTGTCACAACAGTGTTTATTTTCATTCAAAGGCTTTATGATTTTTCCTATAATGGTGGGCTGGTCTCTAGTTAAAATGCCCAGGACGATTTTTTTGTCCCAGTCCATCCCTGTAAGCAGCTCATCTGCAGTCTGGTGTTACCTACATCTTCCTATTCAGAAGGCAGAATTTCCGAGTTCTGAGTACAATCGAAAGCACCACGACTGCAGTTTTTGTGTTGGATGTAAAAAGCAGGCTAGGATAGAATCAGGTGTGGGATTTCTCTCGTGGAAATGTGCACATTGTCTTTTCCTTTCTATTGGTAGGTGGCACAGTGCACTTGTGGCAAGTAAGCAAGCTAGAAGACAATCTTGCTGGGTATCCAGTTACGGAAGCAACGCACTAAGAAGAGAATTCTGAGTAAAACCAAAGTTACTTTCCCTAGTAACTAGTTACTCTGAAAGTAACAAGTAACGTGAAGTAACTGAGTTACTTTTGATAGAAGTAACTGGTAATGTAACTAAGTTACTAATTTAAAGTAACTTACCCAACACTGATCTCAAGTGACTGTATATGTCTGTCAGCAGAATGGGGAGTTCTTCCTTTAAAACCTATGCCACAGTGATTCTTGGAAACAGAAATAAAGTTGTGCACTATTGTTGCCCAGGTGGCTACAGTTAAATCTATACTGAATTTTAAAAAAGAAAGTTTATTTGAACATAAGAGACAGTGGCTAAAACTGGGAATTTGTTGGTTTTTTTATTGCAGAGACATTTAAGTGTGGTAACCTGGTAGTATAGTCTGGTTAAATGCTTTCGTCTACTTTTTTGTATCTTTGACTCATTGGGACTGATTAAAAAGACAAAATTAATAGCCTAAGGCTGCCTGGTGATTGTCTGCATACTCACAGTGAGAAAAATTTATGCTACCACAGCTGACCTTTGATGTAAATGAGCTTCCATGTCTGCGCGCACACACACACACACACACACACACACACTACAGTAAAAAAAATCTTCAGTGGACCTACAGCTAAGTCCATTTATTTAGCTGAATACATCTTGAAAAACCCTTCATGTTATGTTTGTGTATTAGCTCTGCCTTAAAAAATGGTACTTGACAAAAAAATGCCACATGACTTAACACAGAAAAATCATGCAGCTCATATCTGGTGTCTCGATGATCAGCAATTGTCACTGATCACGAGGCTGCAGTACAGCAGCTGAGTCAAGTAGCACAGAGTTGAGACAATCTAGTCTCTTAAAAATTAATTCCATTCAGCTGCACTGAATTCTCATTTTAGTTTCAAAGGGAGGGTATTTTCTTTCACAGACTATGTTCTCAGTTTCCACATAAGGAAGGCAATGAAGATAGCGAGTCTTAATACACAGGACTTTCAACTAGGTGACAAAGGTTGGATGAC